>NC_136061.1:1095439614-1096039614 GCF_964261635.1 Lissotriton helveticus | reverse complement strand
ATTTGCCAATTTTGCTGGTTCTTTGCTCGGTTCATTAATAGAAATTCCTTCCAAAAATTTACCGATGATCCTGGGGTTTTTTCAGTCATGGGAGCCCCATCCTCTGAGATGTCACTCTCACTAATATCACTTTCGGCACCGCCATCTGTTTGTATCTGAGTCAAGTTGTCAGAGACTACCTTACGGTTCACCTTGTCATATTGTTTATTGAAGGTAAATATTCTGCCAGACTGGACCAGGGTCAGCGGACTCGATAATTCTCTCACCTCGGTGCCCACTCTGATCAGCGTTCACACTCGGCAACTCTGGGCATTAGCTTGCCTCATCTTCACTAACGGCCCCACCAGACCGCCGGGGATGCCTGGTCTCACCCTGGAGATACCCATTAAGGGACCATCTCTCAGGGAAGCCAGGAAGGGTTTCGCAGCGGTCGAAGCGCCTTGGGACCCTACGGGTAAGTAGTGCGCTATATAAATGCCTATACATACATACATACATACATAGTCTATTGTATCTCTTAGGATTTTTTTTCTTTTTTCGCAATGGTTTCTTCTTCATGTTTGTCAATTCTTTTGCGGATCTCCTCCATTATATATATACATACCGTATTTTCTGGCGTATAAGACGACTGGGCGTATAAGACGACCCCCTAGTAGACAGCGATGTATGCTGGAACTGCGACAAGGAGAGGGGAGACTTAGAACACCTCCTGCTCAAGTGCCCAAAAATAAAGGACTTTTGGGGAAGAATCAGAACACTCATCCATGAGATCACAGGAATAGACATACAGATAGACTTCGCAAGCCTAGCCCTGGGTTTCACATCCCAGGCCATCACAACTACAGAGGAACGTGACCTCATTGACCTTCTGCTGACAGCCGCAGTTAAAAAAGTCCTAACTAACTGAAAGGACACATCAAAAGCGGCACCCCAAGCATGGCTCAACTGGGTCACGTTCCTAAGGGGGGCAGACAACATCACAGCGAAACACACACCGAAAACGCACAAGCAGTCAACCATGTGGGGGTCCTTAGACCTCTACCTATCATCACATAAGCCGCCATAGGCGTTTGAACAAGATGTAACTGAGGGCACACGCTGGAACCTATGCGTTAACAAAACGCCCTGCACACCCCTCAACTCCTACTATATCTCTTTACTGTTCCCCTCGGGCCCGGGGCGGGGGGAAAGATACGGGCAAGAAACGGGTGAACACAGAGACATGACAAAAAGTCAAACTGCCCCCTGGACCATGTACGATGGAATCCGAACTTTGGAATACCGAGCCATCGAACAACCTCCAGAATACGGACTACCGCCCCCCTCTCCCTCTCCCTCTTCCTTCTACCCTTTTCTTTCTCTTCCTCCGCCTACTTTCTTCTTCCACTCATGTATAAGCCTTGTCCATGTAAATATATATTTTTTATATACAATAAAAAAAATTAAGAAATTAAGAAAAAAAAAAAAATATATATATATATATAGGGTTTGGGCTATATTCGCTTGTTTATTAAATGACACCGGCGTATAAGACGACCCACAACTTTTGAAAAGATTTTCAAGGGTTAAAAAGTCGTCTTATACGCCAGAAAATACATTCATACATATATAAACAAATATACATCTGCATATCTATATAAATACAAATAGAAATGCATGCATACATATATATATATGCATACATATGCATGTTATGTACATGAAAATTTGAAAAACACTAATAAAACCAAAGCTAAAAAGCCACCTAATTACCAACAGAATTGCTTTAACTTTTACAAAGCCGAGACCTGTTGCATTTTTAATGCTTGTTACTGCTTTTGCCAAGCGAGGTTGCAAAGATTGCTGATAGCTGTTTATTTAAGACCCCTTTGTTGTCTTCGTGAAGGCTCTAAGAGCAGCAGACAGCCCCCCTTAAGGTTTCAGCACGTTAACTTAACGGTTGCACTTCGGTTCTTTGCTGTACAGACTCAGACACAACCAAAGGGCTGCTGGGCTGCCTGGGGTTTTACTGGGAAATGTGCATGCTGCAGACAGGTGGAGTTTGTACGCAATTGAGGATATTTATTTCTGTTTCTGTAGTCACAAATTAATTCTGTGATTGGAACATGAGTGGCTGCAGGAAATGTTGAGGACGTGGGTTGTGTATTTATTTATTTACTTTCTGTTGTCACTTGCATTAATCGTGTTAGTGCAACCCACCCAGGGGTGTGCAGGTCCTTTTTGTGGTGACATCGGTGTCATTAGAAAATCTGGCTGTGTATTTTTTAATTGGTTTTGTGCTAGTGCGAAACAAAATATGCGCCAGTGGGTAGAACTTAGAAATTAAACTGGGCTTTAACCTCAGCTCTCCCTGTTTACCAACCTCTATGCCGCTGTGTGGTTACGTCCTTTATCAGCTTAATCCAGGAGCGCATGGACGCAGGTTATTCACCTTATTGAGTGCTGTGTAAAACTTGACCTCTGCTTCACTCTATCACTTTTTTTTCAGATGTTTAATTTATCACCACGAGAATGTAGGTTTGGACGGAGTGCTGCTTTTCAAGTCAGTTTGATATTTTATATTTTGTTCTAAGTTAGTTATTATTTGAGATATTATTTAATATGACAGTGATGGGATTCTGACCTCCTCCCAGGCTGAAATTGTAAAAATTATAACGTAACAAATATGTGTAATGAAAAGTGAGTGAACAGTACAGTCATAGTGTGCTGGCTAGTCGTTTTGAATCCACATTCCCACATTCTAGTTATCATACACACTCTGACAAAAATACACATGTACAAACGCATCTTCACCCACCTACTACCATTCGACTTTAAGCGCCAACTGCAATAAAAAATGCCCTCTGTAAAGTACCCTGCTGCTCCTCATAGCAGATCCATGCTATATAAAGTACCTGGGATAAATCAGTTAATAAGCCCCGCTCCATATAGAACAAGCTGCTAGTTCCAGATTGTGTTCTGCGCTTAATGTGAGGTTGGGCCGTGTTCCAGGTAGTGGTAGGTCCTGTTTTGAGTGCAGCTAGGGTGCTGCCTACATTAGAAGGTTCCAGTTTGATCATGTCCAGTAGCTGAGTCTGGAATGATTAAAGGAACTTGAGGCTTTCCCCTGAACCCGCTGTGCTGCGTGTTCTGTACGCTGAAGGCGGCTTCTGGAAACAGCCTTTCAGAATACCGAGTGAATGATTCCAGGTGCAGCTTTTGATCAAAATATGTAGGTTAGTCTAGAACCACAGCACTTTAATGCTTAACATTTCAATTGTAGATCCCCTGTTCACATGCACTGGCACAGTGAGTGGGGACATCTAGGAACTTATCAAGGTACCTGAGCAGTGTAGGGTTCCCGATCACCACATCTGCTCTGGTGTTATATTCCATATAGGTACCCTGATATATGCCCAGGTAACATCGTAACCATTCAGCTATATTCTTCCCTACATTACCCTTTTAACGGTTTACAGGGACTGACCTTTTACCTAGATACCACACTGCATTCAGAAAGCAGGTTTTCCCTAGTTCAAAATCTCATACATTATGCATGAGGATTCTTGGAAGCACAGCAGGACTACCATCTCCTGTATAATATCTATGTATAAAGTTCATGTCCTAAAACCGACACAGTAATACAGCGAGGTATGAACCCTGGGGAGACCTATGGGCACAACACATCTTGCTAAGATAGACGGAGGAGACCAAAACTTCCCGGCTGATACACTGACCAGAGACATTGAGGTTCCTGCATGCAGACACTCCAGCTCGCAGTGGTCTAAACACATCCCTCAAGGGGTGTCCAACTCGAGACCAGGACAGGGTCCCACAGTCTCTCACTTCAGGTAATGGGGTTGACTTTATCCCAGAGAGATTCTTGGCTTAGCACCCACACACATGCTAGGTACACTTAGGTACATCTTATTAGGGAGGCATAGTAGGAGTATGCATCTTTTTATTATCATGTATTTTATATCCTTTTATGTATTCATGATTACTGCAAGATGGTAGAACTTTACCATCCGTTTACTTTCGTAGTACTTCTAATCATTTATATCTGTTATTGTCTAACGGTTGTTGCAGCTCATCTATTTTACACCAGAATAACAACTTTTCAATAAATACTTATTGGAAACGCCCGGCCTGTTTATTCTGTGTATCTCTCTAAGACAGACTAAGTATGCACGAGTGACTGAGCGAAAAGTAGTAAATTGTTTCCACGGTCCTGAAGGATCAGGGTTGTCATGTTTGACGGTTACAAGACCTATTCTCTCCTTGGTAAGAGGAGATTCTAATGGCACTGTGAGCTAGCTGGTACAAAAGGCCAACATACCTAGTGGGGGTGTTCAGAATCAGTCTGAAACCAATCCTACAATGTATGCTGTCCAAACGCACAGATCCTGTATAGGTTTTATAGTAAATATACAACACTGGGTAGTGTGTTGATTCATTGGTCTAGAACCTTTCACTGTAACTCAACATGTTCAAGCTCTCCAATCCCTTGATGCGTCTTGATGCAGTATGGCAACTTTTCTCGAGCTGTGTAGTGAAATGCTGAATATTTGAGCTCTAGAACCCAGTGGTGGTATTGGCACAGTAAGTCACCCATTCTAGAGCTGTGCAGTGTAATGCAGAATGCAGATTCCAGTGATGTATACTGACCCAGTCAGTCAAACCTTCCAGAACGTTCAGTGTAATGCAGATTATTTGAGTTCTAAAACCCAGTGCTGTTGATTGGCTCAGTAAGTTAACACTTCCAACCCCATTTAGTGTAATGTAGAACGTTTGAATTCTCAAAACAAATGCGGTATATTGGCCTAGTAAGTCAATTATTCTAGAACAATGCAGCAGGACATTTGAGCTCTAGATCCCAGTGTGTCATGGTGCTGTAAATCCAGAGGTTCAGAAGAGTGCAGTGATGCCTAGAATGTCCAGGTTCTAGTGGAAGCTTGCCGTGAAGTGAACTGAGTGCATCCATACAAAAATGCGGACTCTTTATACATCTATAACCTTCTCGCCCCTTCTTTCTCAAACACTATTTCTGGTACTGTATCTAAACTTCATTCACCCTTCAAACACAAACTACCTATCCCTCTCAATCTAACTTTTAATCTATTTTATACAACTCTCATCCCTATTGATTCACCGTACCACATAAATCCACTACACAAAATACATTACACCACACAATTCCACCCCACTCAATTCCAGAACTAACAATTCCAATTCAAATCACAAAATACCACCAAAACCAATATACATCCACTACACCACAAACATAAAAGCATACATTTATTTATTTATTTAAGGTTTTATAGAGGGCGAACCAGACCCGTGAGGGTATCAGAGCACTTTACAGGTATACAAGAGGCATAGAAGGGGAAGATATCAAAGTGATACAAGGGTTATGTACATTATGTAGGGAAAAAAAATCAAACCAGGCAGTTTCAACTTCGAACTACATAACAGGTAGAGTTAATATACAGGTAGAGTTATTAAACAAGAGAGTAGGTAGTCTCAGCTCCCGGATAGGAAGCCCAGAAGGCAGGGAGGTATCATCCTGGAAAGTCAAGGATAAAGTCATCAATACGGGTGGTGCAAGGTCGTAGAGTAGATTGAAATGCGGTCGTTAGGCAAGGAATTTGCCCATAAGGAAAATACATACATACATCCACTCCAATCCATTACACATAGGTAAGAGACATTTATATTTACAATGCCAATAGATCTAACTCTCGTTCATTTTTTTTTATACCCAAACACACAGATCTGGTGCTTAGATTGTACCTATTTGTTATTTTTTGTCACCAGAAAGGCACAGCTATCCACACAGTTCCACGCCACAAAATTTAACTCTACACATTTCTGATCCAAGCCACATCATTTTACACCAACCCTCATAATACAACTCAACAACACAATTATACAACACACGACATACATCCAATCCTCACCACACAATTCCGCATCGTGCCACAAAATTCAACAGCACACCACATCATTAAATTCCACTACATACCACTGCACAACACAAAATACAATTCCACTTAATTACACTCCAACACATATAATCCCACTCCACATAATTCCTAGTACACTCAATACCACTTAATTACTAGGCACATAATTCCATAGCACACATGCCACATAATTCCACTACACATATCCACTCCACACCACATACTTCCATGCCACACAATTAACTAATCCAATATAATCCACATAATTCTACTTAACATACATACACTCCATAACACACAGGTAAAGGACATTGCTGTATTCAATTCCAATAGCTGAGTCTAACTCAGATAAATGTGAGACCAATTACTTTTCCAATGCTTGTTTATATTACAGTCCCTGCATAGGCTACATTTCCACCATTTTGGAAATGCTAGTTTAGGACTTAAGGTCTGCTGTCCCCCGCAGGCTTCCATCCCTGCATTTGCAGCCTTTCATTCAAATGTAGCTTTTGCACTGTGACTGATTAGTACATCTGTCGTGCCCAAAACCTACTGGGTTGCAATGCAATTACTGTGCAAAAACAGCAACTGCATTGCAACCGGAGAGCGGTGCACTGGAGATATATGCCATTTTTAGGTTTTGCCTGGGGCACGGAGCTTTAGCTCCGCCCCCAGGAGAAATCTGTAGTCTTCAGTAAGGGACACTTGAATCCACCCTCTGTTCCATTGGCTAGCTCCATAAATGGAGGCTAGCCATTGGAACAGAGATCTGTCCGTCAAGGCCGGACCAGATTCGGGGGCGTTCCCGAGAATTTTTCGCTCTCCACCCTTTTTGCCTCGTCATCAGGCGGTGGGCGTGTTTATTTTTTTCTTCTTTCTGCAGCATCCTTCCTCACACCAGCTGGACGGCTCTCCGTGTGAGGACGCAGACCTGACCGGCTCTCTAATTCGAGCCGACACAATGGAAGGTGATTTGTTACCAGTGCCCGTTCCCGCCCCTGCCCCCCCTCCCGCTCTCCGTGTGTTCGTTCCCGCCCCTGCCCCCCCCGCTCTCCGTGTGTTCGTTCCCACCCCCCCTCCCGCTCTCTGTGTGTTCGTTCCCGCCCCCCCTCCCGCTCTCCGTATGCCCCCAGGAGGGGCATGGGAGGTGAATCTGTCCGTCAACGCGGACCCGTTTTCTTGTTTTTCACGAATTGTCCCCATCGCCGCCCGGCCCGCGACCAGGAAGTAAAAATGGTGGTGAATACCGCGTCGAAGGACACCCCGTGTGTGGAAAGAAAACATCTGCTGCATAGCGCTTGAAGCGCTCCAGAGGCTTCCTGTAGTGTATTGTATTTGTCACGCTCCCACCCCCTCCCTCCGCCCGCAGCTCTCCTTCGGCCCGCTCCCACCCCCCTCCCTCCGCCCGCAGCTCTTCGGTCCCTGGTGAGCCTTCGTGGCACTTTTGGTGTCCGGGCCTAAATGGCTTCAGCGAAGGGATGCTTTCCTGAAACAAGCAGACATTACACGCATGTGCAGCGGAGGAGGTTAACTGCGGGCTCCCGTGTTTACCTAACAGTGGCCGTGTTCCCGCAGAATGAAACGGACTCCACCTTTCACCCGTAAATAGTGGTGAATACCGCGTCGAAGGACACCCCGTGTGTGGAAAGAAAACATCTGCTGCATAGCGCTTGAAGCGCTCCAGAGGCTTCCTGTAGTGTATTGTATTTGTCAACTCCCACGGAAGAGCGAGTCTCGGGGAACAGGAGATGACTGCACACATGTACAATGTCCCACTCTCTTCATCGCTGCCCTCCCCAAGGCTATGGGGGCATTAAGTAAAACCTCTCTCCCATCTTTACAAAGCAATAACAGAAACCATATTCCAGGGCCTAGACATAAGATTAACATTACCATGTTTCTGTGAAGGTTGAATACTCATGTACGCATGTTTGTATGTGTGCGTGTGCGCACGATCACATAAACACACCACATGCTGCGTGTTCGTCCCACCCGTTCCAGACCTGCAGGAAAGCACACCTCGGCAATTTATTTCCGTACAGTAAGAACCACGAACCGTAAAATATTAACAGAGTGGGTCACAGGGCAGGCAGTGCTTGATTAAACTCCCAAGGCGCCCAAACATTCAAGGTTGGAAGACGGGGCGAGGCGCCTTTATTCACATTTGAATTTCTGGTTATTACCATGTGAATTCCGGCCCAGGCCTCGTTTCTGGCTCTCGGCGACACGTGCAGTACCGCAGAGGGGCCATTCGGTCAATGTTTGTTTACAAACATATGAAGCAATATGTAGAGAAGAGTCGGAATCTACACACGGGGAGAAGAGGCTTTAGGTGAACGAAAGTACATTCATATTTCGCCGGGGGAGATGAGGGTCTAGCGTCCACCCGTTAATAGACGAGTCCACTGTCGTTTTATTTCAGCAGCAGACACAACCCGGCCTTCCTCTGTACATTTTGGCAATGTGCAGTGCTTTCTCAGGAGCTTATATTTTTCACGCGCATCGGTGCATGCACATTTGCGCATGGCTGCAGAAAGCGCCCTGAAGAGCGGCGCAGGTGCTGGAGGCGCGCTGTCGGTACTCATCTCAGACCTGGTGACTCGAGGTCGTTGGGTTCACAGGCCTGTCCATGTCCGTGCACTGTTCACGCACATGGGCCCGCATGTGACTGCGTGCGTTTCTACCCTCCGCTCCCCAAGCCCCTCACAGTCGTTGCTTCGGCTGCAGAGGTAAATCACGCAACCTGTCACGCAAGGTATACACTATGCGCAGTCTGTGTCCAGAGGTGAGTGAAGGGCTGCCTGTTTCTGGACACACAAGGGTGTGAGGTCCCCAACTGAGACATAAGGTGTGAATTCCCGGCCGGCCTGCATCTGATGCCCACGCCCGAGGTGCTGTGTCTCTGCCCCCCGGGTACCCTCTGGAGCCGCCACTCTTCTCCTGACAAAAATTCCCCGGACAGAAAGATGCCAGAGACACACGGACATAGAATTAAATAAATAAATACACACAGACACATCGGTGAGAAAGGTTGCTTTTATTTAAAGTTACAATTCGTGTCTCCCTGTTGCCTGCTTGTGCCTCCGATTTCGTGTCTCCCTGTTGCCTGCTTGTGCCTCCGTTTTCGTGTCTCCCTGTTGCCTGCTTGTGCCTCCGTTTTCGTGCCTGTGAGACTGAGTGCAGGCTGTGAGTGCAGGCTGTGAGTGCAGGCTGTGAGTGCAGGCTGTGAGTGCAGGCTGACTGTGCAGACTGACGGACTGTGCGTACCTGTGTGTGTGCAGCTATGTGTACAAGAGCTAAGTCATGCTGTGTATGTGTGTGTGATGCTATATGTGTATTATGCTATGTGTATGTGTGGGTCTGTAGCTGTGTATGTGTGCAGATGTATCCAGGAGCTGAGTGATGCTGTCTGTGTGTAATGCTATGTATGTGTGATGCTATGTATGTATAATACTGTGTGTGTGTGTGTAACTGTGTCTGTCTGTATAACTGTGCATGTCTGTAGCTGTGTGTGTATGTAGCTGTGTATACAAAGCCTCTCAATGTGTGTAGAGGAGGAGCTCTGTGTGTGTGTGTATAGCTCTGTGTACATATACCTATGTGTGTATAAGTGCAAATGCAATAGGTCTCACATTTCGTAACCATAAAGCGATTTACTAGTAAACGACAAAGCCATTTGTTTATCTGTTTTACAAAAAAAAACATAGGTGAAAATTTTGACATTTACAATGCCAATAGCTCTAATTTTGTCAAATGCAAAACCATTGCATTGTAAATGCTTGTTATTTTTGTCAAAGTTGTTTTTATTAATATTTTGTAAGACAGAAGAAAAAAGAAAGACATGCGACAGTCCCGCACAACTTCCCACACAGGGGGCATATATTAAGTCAGGTGGAAGAAATGGCAGGGGTCAAAGGCAGCACCTGCATCCAGGTCGTAGGAGGCCACTAGCGAAAGGGAAGAACATGTAGCATAGCACAAACGAGACAGAAGGCTGTACAAAGTCAGGGCTAATGGCAGGGACAAGCGCTACTGTATATTTAGAACAATGATTGGGGCCTGCATTGTCTCAAGCTTTGTCCATCTCTCCGCCTCCTTCATGTGTTGGGCCGTCGCAAGAACATGAACGAAAAACACCCACACCCACCCCATTCCCCCCCCCTAGTGGTGGTAGCTATAGTCACACACACACAGTCAACTGGATGGATAATTCTTACACTTGGAATAGATGGAGGGCTAGCACCGTAGGCGGGCAAACCGCAGATGGCAAGCCTTTAGAGAGAAAGCGAACTAGGGGGCCCCAGCGAAACGTGAAGTTCCGAAAGTCGCTGAGGAAGATATCAGCCATACGTTCCATGCTCAACAACTTCCATAATCTCGCATGCCACAGGGAAAGCGCCGGGCGTCCTTCTTCTTCCAGGCAGCTGCTAGGGTCAGTTTGGCCGCTCCAATACAAAGCCAAAGTATCTTTTTGTCTGCTCTGGTTTGGTGTTCAAGATCCGATCCCGAAGGCCCAGCAAAACATGGGCCATAGAATCCGCGATCGGGTAGCCCAGAATCTCCTTAATGTGGGATAGAATCTCCTCCCAAAAGGGCCGTATGGCAGGGCAGTCCCACCCTATGTGCCTGAAGTCTCCCAGTAGGCCACATCCCCTCCAACATCTATCCGAGGAGCCCGGAAAAATCCGGCTCAACTTAGCCGGATACAAGTACCAGTCCATCATTGTTTTAAGATGGGCGTCCCTAAGCTCCACAGAATGATTATGTTTAGCTATATCGTGCCACAGGTGGGACCATTCCTCATTTGAGATACTGCATCCAAGGAGATCCTCCCAGAGGCCCATGTATCGCTGTCTAGGGGAGATGGTCGTAGACAGCAGGAGGCCATAGAGGAAGGAAATGGCACCCCGCATGGCGGATGTCTTAGTAAGGAAGGTTTCGAAGGGGGTAAGCGGTCTGTTGGCCGCATCTCGACCGAGGTGGACAGTGCCCAATGGAGTAACTGGGTATGGCGGAACCGCTCCGACCGTTGGACCTTGTAATCCCGCATACAGTTGTCAAAAGTGAGCGGGGCATAGCCATGGAATAAATGTGTTAGGGCTAGGCAGCCCCCCTCCCTCCAAACATCAAAGGGACCTTCCCTGGCAGCAGGGGGAAAGGCAGGATTAAAGTGTATGGGCGTAAAGGGGGACTGGAATGACGTCCAACGTTCATCACCAGAGACCGAGTCCCACACCTTCAAAGTAGTGCCGGTGGGGGTACTAATGTAAGCGTTCAGGGGCCTATCACCCTTGGGCTTCCACACCAAGTCCCATATCGTCCTCCCCATAACGCTCCTGTCCATGTGCAACCAGTGTTTCTCCGAAGTAGGCTGGGACCACTCCACCAACACCCGCAGTTGTGCAGCCTTGTAGTATAAGTGCAGGTCGGGAAGGCCCAACCCGCCCTCCTTCCTCGGGCGTCAGAGAATGTCAAACGAAAAACGAGCGCGACCCCCCTGCCAAATAAAGCGAAGCATCAGTGTTTTGATACGGCGGAAGAAATGTCTGTGCAGTAAAATGGGAAGCGCCTGGAAGAGGTATAAGAACTTAGGGAGAAGGGTCATTTTGAGCGCATGGATCCGTCCCAGCCAAGAAATGTACAGTGGCCGCCATCGGGCCAAGTCACCCTGTACTTTCTCCACGAGGGGAGGGAAATTGGCAGAATACAGCTTCCCGATCGTGGAAGTCAGATGGACCCCCAGGTACAGTAAGGAGGAGAGGGTCCATGATAGAGGCGTGAGCGGCCGGAGGCGGTCCACCTCTGCCGAAGAAAGCGTGAGGTTGAGAATATAGGATTTATCGTGGTTGATTTGTGTGTCACGCACAAGCACAATTACATGGACCCAATAACTCTGATTATTGAATTATGTGGACACAATAATTGTGGGCAAACTGGCTTTGTTCATACCATTTTATGCATATCATTTTCTATGAATTGCCTAATACTCGAAGTGCCATTGATTAAATTAAAAGCGCTATGTGTAATAAAAGATTTGCCTTAGACATTCCCACAGGATTCTGGGACATTGAGTACGTTAGTGTGAAACAGTGAATACATCAGTTGAAATCCAGTTCACAGTTTAGTACGAGTATCAAGACATGTGACAGATCACCTGAGGGGAAGTATGGGTGTTTAAAAATGGAGAAGAAAAAAACTGCAAAAGACTGACAAGACATGACCCCGAATTAAGCTTTTAAAAGCTATAAAAGCACATGCCATGGTAAGCGTATTGTAGAAGCTGTTAGGAAGTTAGTGAAATAACAACATTAGATATTGATAAGCATGGGGGCACGAGCGTATTACAAGAGTTTTAGTGTTTTTTTTGGCATAAAGATAAAAAGAGGGTTTTGGAGTTGAATACAGGGTTACGAGCTGTAAAGCAACTCTGTACAGATTTATTTGACATATGCAGAGCGCAGGGAGCAATGTTTAGGTTCTGAATAAGTATGCAATTTCATTGAAATATGTAATTAATTACTGTTTAAGCAATTTGAATTTATAATTAGTTACTTTGAGTTCATGTATTGTACCACATGTGTTACTGGACTGACAGCTGTTTTAAATTATTTTTTCTAGATACCCCTGATGAAGGGTGGTCCCGAAATGCATTGGGTATTTTTAAAAATAAATCATGGTGTGTTGAACATCTGATGCTCCTGTGTATTTTGTAAAAAATCGTGAATGGTGAAAAACATGAGTAAAATGGATTGAATAAATTAAGGGTGAAAAGAAGAAAGAAAAGGAAGTGAAAAGTGGATTAACTAAGGAGAGAAATATACATTTGATTCATTGGATTCATCAGGTTGTGCAGCTTGGAAGGGAACCATGTGGCTCCTTCGTGTTCGGCAAAATGAAGAAATAGAAACATGAAAAACAATAAACAAAATCGGAGTGCATCTCACCACCTTTGTCCTGTATCATGATTTTAAAGCCCGCCACTTCCTCAAAGCGCGCCAGGGCGTCTTGAACGTGGGGAAGGGAGTGAGCGGGGTCCGAAAGGGAAAGCAGGACGTCATCGGCGAACATTGTGATCTTGTGTTGCTTGGCAGTTCGGGCTGGACTGTTCCCATGAGGCACAGGGTCAGACTGATTTGCATGTAGCCATGTCTGAACTGGGGTGGCAGAGTGGGCTAAAGAACGGTGATGGGTCAAACCCAGAGATTTTGACTGGGTGTGAGTGTTTGATTGGTTCAGATGCTCCGTCCATCACCACCCCCTTTTGTACCGTTCTCCAGTGAAGGGCAGTCCCCGAATATCCGTGTTCTCCCTTACTGCGAGCGCCAGAGGTTCGATGCTTAATGCAAAAAGCAGGGGGGAAAGGGGGCAGCCCTGTCTAGTACCGCGCGAATGTGGAAAAAACACCGACAAATGCCCGTTAACCGTTACTCTAGACCGGGGACTGCTGTAGTTCGCTTTGAGCATCCCTAAGAATTTGGGCGAGAAGCCAAACGCCGTCAGAGTTTGGAACAAGAAGCCCCAGTCCACCCGGTCAAAGGCTTTCTCCGCGTCGAGGCCTATTAGGACTGCCAGGATCTTGAACCTGTTGGCTTTCTCGATTAGATGGATCACTCTCCTGGTGTTATCATGAGTTTGGCGCCCTTTAATGAATCCTGATTGATCCGGGTGGATGAGTGCCGGCATCAGGTCCTGTAGCCTGTTAGCGATAAGGGAGGAGTATAACTTAGCATCCACGTTAAGTAGGGCTATTGGCCTATACGCAGAGTCCTTGGATGGGTCCTTCCCTGGCTTGGGAATGATCGAGATAACAGCCTCCACCATGGAGCCTGAAGTCATGCCTGACTCCGCCATAGTATTAAAAAGTTGCACCAAAAATTCAGCCACTTCCGAGGCAAAGGTCTGATAAAAGAGAGCCGTAAAGCCATCCGCTCCCGGAAGTTTATGTGGCTTCAGAGCTTTAATGGCAGTCATGACCTCCTCTCTGGTGAAGGGGGCAGTGAGCAGCTCGTTCCATTCCGCGGAGACCCGAGGGAGCGGGAGCGCGGCTAGGTAATCTCTTTGTCTCTCGGGATCAAGGGCATCCCCCGAGTACAGTGCTGCGTAGAAGTCACCGAAGAGGCCAGCCTTGGCCTCATCACTATGTACCAAGGCCCCTGCCGCGTCTCGGATCCCCCTATATATTCCCTCTCTCTCTTGTCCCGGAGTTGGTGGGCCAGGTGCTTCCCCACTTTGTTACCCTGTGAATAGGAAAGGCGTCGCAGTTTCAGCAAGGTAAATTCCGCTCTGTTATTGTAGTGAGCTCTGAGTTTGCCCCTGACAGCCGTCAGCGGTCTCATTGTCTGTCTGGAGTGATTTTGTTTATGCGCCAACTCTAGGGCGGATAGTTCCCTCTCCAGTTCCTTCCGCTCCATCCTTCTCAGCATGTTAAGGGCGGCATTAAGTGCCAAGCAACTGCCCCGTATCGATGCCTTGAAGGCGTACCACCTAGTAAAGTTAGAGGTGTCGTTCTCGAGGTTAAATTCAAAAAAGTCGTGGATAGCCTTCCGTATAGCTTTACAGGAGGAGTCATCCCGGACCAGGGAGGCCGGGAAGTACCACTTGCGTTGGACAGTGCATCCCGCCGCCCAGTGTAAGCAAAGCGTAAGCAAACTGTGATCAGAGACAGACAAAGCAAAGATCCTAGCATCGCGCAGATTCCCCCTAAGGGATTGACTCAAAAAAATGTGGTCTAACTGAGAATAAGAGTGATGCACGTGGGAATAGAAAGTAAAGTCCCTAGTCTGGGGGTGGAGAAAGCGCCAACTGTCTATAAGACCCATGTCCCCTATCCTCTGTTGTGTCTCAGCGGAGAAAAGGCCCATGTCGGATCTCTGGTGATGAGAGCTGTCCATCTCCTTATGCCATACCAGGTTAAAGTCCCCCATCACAATCAAGGCCCCCTCAACGAAGTCCTCAAGAATTCGCAGCAGGTCCCGAACAAACCCATTTTGACCTGCATTGGGGGCATATAGGACCAAGAAAGTGCTCAGCTTGCCAAGGAGCACACCTTTCACCATAAGCCAGCGGCCCTCCCTGTCGTGACGCACATCCATGGGTTGGAAGTGTAGGGCCGAGCGGAAAAGAAGGGCCCCTCCCCTGTGTTTTGTGGGGGCCGAAGACGTGTAAATAATGGGAAATTGCTTATGCTTAAGGCGGGCTTCATCCTTCCGTGCCAGGTGGGTTTCTTGAAGGCCCACCACGTCTAATTGATGGTCAAGGATATACTTCCATACCCTCTGGCGTTTTTGGGGGGAGTTTAAGCCCTTTACGTTCCAAGTACCTAAAGTGAGAGGCATCACAGAATCAGAACCCCCTCCCGCTCCTCAATCTGAATCAGACCGGTAGACCCCTTCCTCACCAGCCAGGACCAATGCCCCTCAACATTCCCTCCTTCGCAAGTGCAAGCAGTGCATAGAAGCTCAGGCCCCTGTCCTCTCCACGACATGCAAAGACCGACCCCCCTCCCCCCATCCAGCACAGCACATCCAACACCTTCCATTCACCACGAAACCCGCACACAAGAATCTCTGCTACTACCACTACCCTCCCTCCCCTCGCCCCACCCACCAGACCACATTGCCCCCCCCCAACTGTCAGAAAGAAACAAGTCTGAAAAAGCCATGCAACAGAAAATCATGCGAGGCACTGCAAAGGGGCCTCCCAATAATGACCGCAAGGGTTGGGGTGGCGAGGCCAGGCAGTGTCCACCCAAAACACAAGTCCGGGGTGACGCACCAGTGAGTTCATAGATCATTCATCGTACCTGATGGAAATGTGCCCCTCCGGCTGCCACGCTGCTCCGTCCTGAGGCATCACGCCGCAGATGAGCTATCGGATCTCGCCGCCTCCGTCACCAGCGCAACTGAGGCAACCGCCATTCCCCTCTCTGGCAGGCGAGCCGAAAGGTCCGGCCCTCCCGTCGCTGTAAGTCGACCTACTCTCTGCCAGGCCGGGGAGCGGGATCGACGCCCCGATGGGGAGCCCCTCTCCCCGGGGGGCGCGGTGTTGTCATCTAAGCCAAGAAGCTCTTTGGTTGCTGATAGCGACCTGACCTGGACAAGTCTGTTTTGCCAAGGAAAGTTAAGGTGAAAAGGGTGGCCCCAGGAGTAGGCCACATTCTTATCTCATAGGAATGTGGTTACTGGACGGAAGTCTCTCCGTTTCTGCAGTGTCGAAGCAGCCAGATCTTGAAAGAGCTGAGGATGGTGGTCTCGAAATTGCAGGGGGTTAAGTCCTCAGGCCTTTCTAAGTATGCGCTCCTTCAGCTGGAAGTCATGGACACAGACCAGTATGTCTGGGGGGTGGAGCTCTCTGGCCCCGCGGCAAGCCCACCCGGTGGACCCTGTCCATACGAATTTCCTTGAGGTCGTCTTCCGCCAAGATCTGTAGGAAGAGGGCTTCCACATAGCCTCGTAAGTCCCCCCCTTCTCCTTCCCAGGGCACCGCTTGTATCCTGATATTGTTCCGGCGCGACCTGTTTTCTAAGTCCTCGGCATGGGCCTGGAGGTCTAGATTCTGCTCCGATAACCTAAGCACTTCCTGCTGGAGCTGGTGCACATCACCCGCTAGCCCCAGGTCGTGTTCCTCCAAGGTCGCCACCCTCTCTCCGATGCCGTCCACCTCTCTCCTCACCTCACGCAGATATGATGCCAGCTGAGAGCGAAGCTCCAAGATGTCCTCCTTGATGGCTTGAAAGAGTTCAACCATAAAGGCCTTGGTGGCGGGTGCGTCATCATCTCCCCGTGGGGGAGATTTGCTGGGTCCAGGGGACAAGGCAGGCGGCGGGCCCTTCGGCACTCCATCCTTGCCCGGTTTGTGCTTACGGGGTCTGGTCGCCATATCTCCAAACCCCAGGCTCGCCCGAAGACAGGAGAAGAAGCCTGATCCCCCTCCACACAGTGCACTCCGGGAGTGTAAAGCAGGTGTCTGCAAGCACGAGTGCTGCTGCGCTGCCCGCACCCCTATAGCCCTGCAGCTGGGATCTCGTGGCGGGTACTCACTCAGGTGCTCTCGCCGTCGGGGCCCGGAATCCAAGGTTCCTCAGTCCGCCGCCACTGGAGGGCCCCAAAGCGCAGGTCCGTCAGGCTGCAGAAACCGGCCGCCACCCTTCACCACAACGCCAGTTATGGTTGGCACCCCGGGTAAGGCCCCCAGCGAGACCCCAGGCCGATGCCGTCCTCCTCAGCCGCCGCGCCTTCCCTCAGCAGTCAAAGGTCGGGCCAGGCCCTCCGCAGCAGTCCAGGCACCAACACCAGGGCAGTCCCACTCCAGGCACAGGTCGCTTTGCTCTCTCGTCAGTGGACGAACCCCCAATGACCGATCGTCCTCCGGTCAGCTAAGACCCTTTGGGCCCTACACCAGGCTGTAGAACACCGCTGCGCCTCTGCCGGTCGTTCCCGGCACCACGTGGAGTTGCGGCCTCACAGGTGCCCGAGGTCCCCCGAACCAATTGGGGACCCCACGCAGCCCCTGATGTTCCTCCAGGTACAAGGGCCCTGCAGAGCCGACTTCGCCACCTCCGGCGCTGGGCCTGGGGGCGCGGAAGGATTGCAAGTTACGGCAGGGTTATCGGCCAGGAAGGGCCCAGAAGCACGGCCTCAATTAGCGGCGCCGGCTCCCGGAAGTGGCTCAATCCCTGGGCTCCGCTCACAACAGAGTCCCGGCCTCGGATGATGCGTGAGGCTGCTTCACAGCGAGGGGCCCCGAGCTGTCTTAGCGCAGTCTCCCGCTGCCCGTACCCCGTCGCTGCAGTCCAGTCGGGGGCGGGAGGCAGAGGCAGCCCGAGTGGTCGGAAGCAATGGCAACTGTCGATCCAGGCCTCCTCCCGCTCTTCCGCAGATCGGCAGATCTCTCGCACCGGGAGGCCGCAAAATCACACCACTCGCTTCCGTTAGGCAATGGACATCTGCGGGCACAAGATCGAGCCCGATGTCGGTCTCAGGAGGCAGCTTCACAAAGCTGGGAAATTCGTGGCGCCGGAGGGACACAAAGGTACGTCTCACTCCGTCGCCATCTTGGCCACGCCGCCATTTTTATTTTAAAGTAATATTGTCCCCTTCAGTCTCATGTAAATAGTTCTATTTCCTTGATAGATTTAATACATATAAAATAAATTCGATTTACATTACTATTTACTTTTCTTTAATTATATTGATATTTTAATTAATATTAGTCCTATTTAGTAGACCTTAGATGTCTTATATGTTATAAAATTCGATGTGGGCATTATTTCATTGCTTTGAAAAAAACGTCTCGTGAAAAACGTGATTAGGATTTTAGTTCAGATATATCTAGAGATAAGAGATTACTGCACTTACATGTTAGGTGTAGATTCCACAGAGAGATACGTCCTTCACAGCACCATTCACAAGTGAAACTGACAGATTCATACAATACTGCCATGCTCTGCGTGGACATAGTAAGGAAACACATCAGAGGTCGGTGGCTTTTTATGTCTTGCTGAGCCAACGCGCATGCGTTGCTCTGTAAGAGTTAAGTAATGGCTTTCAAAAATACTCCCAAAGTCTGCACCATTTGTCTGCATGCAGCCTTTGGGAGGGCTTTTGCGTCCGCTTTGATGTTCTCAGTGAGCAGCGTGGCCACTTAAAACATCAAAGCGGCCGTGAAAGTGCTCGCCGTTTGCCACCCCTCCCTTATCCCACTTCCTGCTTATTTAAACTTCCATTTGAGAACCAGAAGGGGATAGGTCCATAAACACGTAGTGGGGGCTAGACCTTATATTTAAATTGCAAAAACACACAGTGCCCACACCACAATTACTCATTCAATATTCAAGAAGGGTAAGAAACCAGTTTATTGTAACCACCCTTAGACAGAATTACTCAGTGTCTATCATGTTATGCTTTTTTTCAAATTTTCAAAAAATCATAACAGAATAAAGGACTTCGTATTGGAATATTTACAAGACTAAATACACTTTGTACATACATCAAAAGACAAACATTATTTACACACTAAAAAACATTTCTGCATCAAACATTACAAAAAATTATAATTACATCACAACCAACAAATATTACAATAAAAAACATGAAGAAAAATGATTTCCAAGGGGGTATAAGCAACTTAATAGCTTATAAACGCTTAAATACTGGACCAGCGGTCCTAGTATTGTGAAGTTGACAATTTATTCCACCCAAGAAAGACTGCCGACGCGTTTCAAGAACCAGGCACAAAGTCACTGGTCTATCATCAGGGCTGTTTATTCTTTGTATCAAAATTGTTTTAAAGAGGGGCGTGATGGTTAATCTTCTTGTGGTCCAACTCGCTAGTGATTGTGGTGGCCAGACAGGCATGTAGTGAAGTGGCGATTCCCCCCCTTCTGGAGGTGATGAATTGGGCAATTATGGAGGGAACTTTCTCTCTCCTATGGAAAACGGCAGTTGTTAAACCCCTCCTGAAGAAGGCCTCCTTGGACCCTGGGGTGTTGAAAATGTTTCGGCCTATCTCCTTGTTGCCTACACCGCAAAGATACTTGAAGCCCATCTCAACTGTCACCTTAGCTCCTTTTTGGATGGCTCCAGTTTGCTGGATAAGTCGCAACATGGGTTTCGTAAACCCACAGTACTAAATCTGCCCTTACTGTGGTCATAAATAACATCCGCTCGAAGGTCGACAATGGCCATACCACTCTTCTGGTCCTACTCGACCTTATGGCTGCATTCGATACCCTGTCTCCCTCTGTTTTGGTGTCTCGACTTAGGGAGATAGGAGTTGGAGGCCCGGCCCTGAGCCTCCTGGCCTCCTTTCTCAGTCAAAGAGAGCAGAGAGTGAAGCTGGGTGACTTTTTGTCACCCTCCAAACCTGTGCAATGTGGGGTTCCCCTGGGATCTTCTTTAAGTCCCACACTATTTAACATCTATGTGTCCCCACTTTCCAGGTTAGTGAGATCTTTCGGGTTTGAGGTGCTGTCGTATGCCGACGACACCCAAATTATGGTCTCCCTCACACAGTCTGTGAATGAATCTGCCCTGAATTAAAAAAATTGCATGGAGGCAGTATCCCAATGGATGATCAGGAATTTTTTGAAGCTCAACGGAGAGAAGACGGAGGTCCTGATCCTTGGGGGCAATCAAGACGTCTGGTCAAATGACTAGTGGCCGGCCTCCCTTGGAGATTGTCCTACCCCCTCCTACTCTGCTAGGAATCGAGGGGTTCTGACAGATACCACTCTTTCTTTTGACCTTCAAGTCAGTAGGACTGTCTCCACCTGCTGTGGTGTTATCAGGATCCTTAGAAAGATTGCACCATATCTCTCCCTGGACGTCCGGAAGCAAGTCACCGTGGCTCTTGTCTCTTCGAGACTCGATTATTGTAATGCACAGTATGTAGGGCTAAACAAGAGCCTCATCCATCGCTTACACATGGTTCAAAATGTGGCGGCTAAGATGGTTCTCAATCTTATTAGGCTTTCCTCAGCTACGCTGGCCAGGAAAAATTTACACTGGCTTCCTATCCAGTCCAGGATTTCTTTTAAGATCCTCTGTCTCGCCCATGGCCCTTTGTATGGCTCTGGCTCTGAGGGTATTAGGTCCCTCCTCCATCTGTACTCCCCCTGCAGAACCCTTCGTTCTTCTAACAAAAATCTTCTTCTAGTCCCTAGGTTTGCAAAGGGAAGATGGGGAGGTAGAGCGTTTTCCACTCTGGCACCCAAGCTCTGGAATTCTCTCCCTCCAGAACTGGTAGTGCAGCCCTCTCTGGTGCTTTTTAGTAAGGCTCTGAAAACCTGGTTCTTTGTAGAGGCCTACTCGTAGTCCTGCTCCTGGAGAATATGGACAATTCAAATTGTTTGGCGCCTTGATGCCCTTGGGCTAAGTTGCGCGGTATAAATCTCCCATCATCATCATCACCAAATTGAAATAAAAAAAATGGTAAGTTAAAACGCAACGTCGCATTAAAATACTGGTGCAGTTTAGCAAACACGAGAGACGTGCTACCTTTTAATTCACATAAAACGTGTGCCAATAGAAAGGCAGCGTTCCTTTCTCTTGTTTACTAAACGACTACAATTGTTTCATTCCACAAAGTATGTGCATGCTTTTACATTTTGACAAATGTATTGGTGCCGTGAAGCCATTTATAAGTCTGTCTCTCCCTCCCACATGCTTTACTGTAAAATGCCATAGTGTCTTTTCCTTCTAGTTCGCAAACAATATACTGGGGTGATAAAACCCCACAGTTGTATACATTACGTAAAAGGCGATTTCTCCTCCCCCCATAAAACAATGTAACTAGTTGGTGTACAAACCATGAAATACAGGAAAAACACACCAAATGTGGTTTATTAGATTCACCTAAATTATTTGGAGCTGGTAATTTAGGGGTATAGCACTTTGGGATATATTACCTGTGTTTATGGCCACTTCAGTAAACATTTACATTCCCAAACAAGGTCTATCTGTTGTGTAGAAGATGAATAGCAAAATTATTCTAGTTTTATCTTACTCTTGCGGAGCGGCTCCCATTGTACGGAGGCCGTTTCAGCCACTTCAGCAGACTCGCGGCGGTGGGGTCGACATAAAGTGCCTTCATTCGAGGCTTATTTATTCGCACAGCTGCTCCCACTGCACAAAGGGGAGGGAGCAGGGAGAGCCAGGGCGACTGAGCCCCGCAGATAGCATAATGGCAGAACACAGATCCTGCATAATCGCCGGTGTGCGTGAGGCTAGCATAGACGCAGGCACTGATTGCGTACTTTGTGCTCTGAGTTGTCTGGGTGACTACCATTCATCTATACATCCATCCGTGTATCCACTCACTCACTCATCCATGCATCCATTCTTCCGACCACCCATCCATCCATCACTCACTGAGCCTTCCATCCATCCATTCCTCCACCCACCCATCCATCTGACCGTCCATCCATCCATCCATTCGTCCATGCATCCATCCTTTCACTGATCCATCCATTCATCATTCATCCACTCACTGATAGATCCATTCATCCTTCCTTCCACTGACTGATCCATCTATCCACTCACTGATCCATCCATCCACTCACTGATCCATCCATCCATTCATCCATGCATCCATCCACTCACGGATCCATCCATCCACTTACGGATCCTTCCATCCACTCACAGATCCATCCATCCACTCTCTGATCCATCCATCCATCCATACATCCATCCACTCAAGGATCCATCCATCCACTCACGGATCCCTTTATCCACTCACGGATCCATCCATCCATCCATCCATCCACTTACTGAGCTATCCTGGACAGGGTACCTACGCGGCTGCGCTGATTGCTGCTGCGCTCGCGCTTCATTTTTAAACTTCCTCGATTGCCATTTGTGTTATTTTTCCTGTTGTGCTTTTACCTTGTTTTTATCTGGGAGGCCCCTCACTGCATATAATTTTGTTAACCCACCGCCACTTGGGTGGATCCGGTTCCCGGGGCTGGTGTTCTGTGGGCGCCATCTTGTGTGAGGACACGGACCATCGGCGAGCGCCATTTTGAGCGTTGTAGCGCTCTGGCAGCATCGCGGGACGCCTACTTAAGGCGGTCCCTGGTCTCTAGGCAGCCTGGACAAGGTACCTACGCGGCTGCGCTGATTGCTGCTGCGCTCGCGCTTCATTTTTAAACTTCCTCGATTGCCATTTGTGTTATTTTTTCTGTTGTGCTTTTACCCTGTTTTTATCTGGGAGCCCCCTCACTGCACATAATTTTGTTAACCCACCGCCACTTGGGTGGATCCGGTTCCCGGGGCTGGTGTTCTGTGGGTGCCATCTTGTGTGAGGACACGGACCATCGGCGAGCGCCATTTTGAGCGTTGTAGCACTCTGGCAGCATCGCGGGACGCCTACTTAAGGCGGTCCCTGGTCTCTAGGCAGCCTGGACAAGGTACCTACGTGGCTGCGCTGATTGCTGCTGCGCTCGCGCTTCATTTTTAAACTTCCTCGATTGCCATTTGTGTTATTTTTTCTGTTGTGCTTTTACCCTGTTTTTATCTGGGAGCCCCCTCACTGCACATAATTTTGTTAACCCAACGCCACTTGGGTGGATCCGGTTCCCGGGGCTGGTGTTCTGTGGGCGCCATCTTGTGTGAGGACACGGACCATCGGCGAGCGCCATTTTGAGCGTTGTAGCGCTCTGGCAGCATCGCGGGACGCCTACTTAAGGCGGTCCCCCCGCGCAGCGGGGACGCGCAGTAGGGGCGCCGTCGCGCTGCCGGAGTCGTGCCTGAGTCCTGCCCGTCTGCCCCCGTCCGCGCTAAAGACGCGCGGGGCGCAGCGGGCTCTTCTTTGGTAAGCTCCCTTCCTGGTACAGTGATGCTCCCCTACTCTAGAGAGACCCTCAGGTCCATTGGGCAGACCGTCCCGAGGTGTGACCTGGCACCATTCCACCCTCTATGCGGCCCTTACCATTGTGCCTGCAAGAGATGGTTGCTTCAATCAATCAATCATAGGCATTTATAGAGCGCTCTACTTACCCGGAGGGTCTCAAGGCGCTAGGGGGGGGGGGTGCTGCTACTGCCCGAACAGCCAGGTCTTGAGCTTCTTCCTGAAGGCGAGGTGGTCTTGGGTCAGGCGCAGGTGGGTCGGGAGGGAGTTCCAGGTCTTGGCGGCCAGGTAGGAGAAGGACCTTCCTCCTGTTGTCGTTCTTCGGATGCGGGGGACGGCGGCGAGGGCGTGACTGGCTGATCGGAGGTGTCGTTTGGGAGCGTAGAAGTTGATGCGGTTGTTGAGGTAGCTCGGGCCTTGATCGTGAAGAGCTTTGTGTGCGTGGGTAAGGAGACGGAAGGTGATTCTCTTGTTGACCGGGAGCCAGTGCAGGTCTCTTAGGTGTCCGGAGATGTGGCTGTGTCGTGGGATGTCGAGGATGAGTCTGGCTGAGGCGTTCTGGATCCGTTGGAGTCTCTTCTGGAGCTTGGCGGTGGTTCCGGCGTAGAGGGCGTTGCCGTAGTCCAGTCGGCTGGTGACGAGTGCCTGGGTGACATTCTTCCTGGTCTCGGTGGGGATCCACCGGAAGATCTTCCGTAGCATGCGCAGGGTGTTGAAGCATGACGAGGAGACGGCGTTGACTTGCTTGGTCATGGAGAGGGAGGAGTCCAGGATGAAGCCCAGGTTGCGTGCGTGGTCTGTCGGTTTGGGTGCGGTGCCCAGGGCGGGGGGCCACCAGGAGTCGTCCCAGGCGGAGGGCGAGGATCCCAGGATGAGGACTTCCGTCTTGTCCGAGTTCAGCTTCAGGCGGCTGGTCGACATCCACTCGGCTACCTCTTTCATTCCTTCGTGAAGGTTGGCTCTGGCGGCGGCGGGGTTGTTGGTCAGGGAGAGGATCAGCTGGGTATCGTCGGCGTAGGAGATGATGTTGAGGTTGTGTTGGCGTGCGATGGCCGCGAGGGGGCTCATGTAGACGTTGAAGAGGGTTGGGCTCAGCGAGGATCCTTGAGGGACGCCGCAGATGACTTCGGTGGCCTCTGACTTGTACGGTGGTAGACGGACTCTCTGTGTTCTTCCGTCGAGGAAGGAGATGATCCATTCCAGCGCCTTCTCCTGGATTCCGACGTTGCTGAGGCGATGCACTAGGGTGCGGTGGCAGACGGTGTCGAAGGCCGCGGAGAGGTCTAGTAGGATGAGGGCCGCTGTTTCTCCATTGTCCATCAGGGTTCGGATGTCATCGGTGGCAGCGATGAGGGCGGTCTCGGTGCTGTGGTTGGCTCGGAAGCCAGACTGTGAGGGGTCGAGGGATCCGTTCGTCTCGAGGAAGGCGACCAGCTGCTTGTTGACGGTCTTCTCGATGACTTTGGCTGGGAACGGGAGCAGCGAGATGGGGCGGTAATTCTTGAGCTTGGTGGGGTCCGCTGTTGGTTTCTTGAGTAGAGCGCTGAGTTCGGCATGCTTCCAGCTCTCAGGGAAGGTGGCGGTGGTGAAGGAGGTGTTGATGATGTCACGCAGGTGGGGTGCGATGACGGCGTCGGCCTTGTTGAAGACGTGGTGAGGGTAGGGGTCGGTCGGAGATCCGGAGTGGATGGAGTTCATCATGCGGACGGTTTCTTCGGTGCAAATCGGAGTCCAGGCGCGGAGGGTGGTGGTGGGGGGCGGTGGTTCGGTCGATTTGGACGTGGCGTTCGTCGGTTGGGTGTTGAAGCTGTTGTGTATGTCCGCGATCTTGTTGTGGAAGTAGGAGGCGAGGGAGTTGCAGAGTTCTTGCGATGGGGTGATGTCGTTGTTTCCGGCGTTGGGGTTGGAGAGCTCTTTCACGATGTTGAAGAGTTCCTTGCTGTTGTGTGCGTTGTTATCCAGCCGGTCCTTGAATGCGGTTTTCTTGGTGTCGCGGATCAGTTGGTGATGCTTCCGGGTGGCAAGCTTGAGGGTGGTCATGTTGTCCGGTGTTGGCTCCCTTCTCCAGGCTTTCTCGAGGGCTCGGCAGTTCTTCTTGGAGCTCTTGAGTTCATCGGTGAACCACGGGGTTGCTTGATTCCCCCGTGCCCATTCGCCAGAGGGATACTACATCTGCCCCTCGGAGCAATTGCTCCGCGCGTACGCTTCGGGTGTTGAATCTGAATGCCAGGTCCTTGGTGAAACACCATCAAGTCATCCATGACCTCATCAAGGACGAGTCTCCCGATATATTTGCCATCACCGAAACCTGGCTTCAGGAGGCTGATGTGGCCATTGTCAATCTGGCCTGTCCCCCTGAGTACACCATCTACACTTTGAACCGGCCTACTAGAGGCGGTGGCATCGCCCTTATAGTCAGGTCCTGTTTCACCTGTAATTGGAATGGTCTTAACATTGCTGGTTGCGAAAGTGCGTCTTTTAAGATCTTAATCAGCCCCCAGTTTTCGCTTTCTGGGATGGTTGTTTACCGACCTCCGGGTAGCGATATAGCGTTTAGAGAAGCTCTCCCAGACGCCGTCAGCTCGTTAGCTATGGGCTGTGCCAATTTTTCCATCCTGGGAGATCTGAATCTTCACTTTGACAATCAGAACATCCCGGCCGTTAGCAGCATTTTAGCTGATCTAGAGGCCCTTCAGTTATTCCAACAATTATCCCAGCCTACCCATGTAGGGGGTCATATTTTGGACCCTTTCTTTACAAATCTAGCTGAAGCTAACGTTTTGACCATTTCCCCATTAGGGTGGACGGATCATTTTCTTGTGACCATCAGGTACCCTCTGCCTGAGACCCCTTCTATTCCATCTGCCAGACTGGTCCCTAGGCGGCACTGGAATAAGCTCAGGCTGGCGGACTTGCACCGTATTCTGGTGGAAGAGCCGTTAGGCCCTCTAGATAACGTGGAAACGGGCTATGATCATTTCTGCCGGTGGATTACCAAGGCGCTTGACTCTCTGATTCCCATCACTTTGAGCAAATTGAGCTCTAGAGAGTCGAGCCCCTGGTATGATAGTGCCTTACGTGCTCTAAAAGGTACTTGTAGACGGGCGGAAAGAGAATGGCGGAAGTCCTATGAGGTCGATAAGAAAGCCGCGTATCTTGCTTCCGTTAAGCTCTACCATCGCGCCATCTGTAGAGCTCGCGCGGCGTTCTATTCCTCGGAATTCCGCAACAGTCCGAACCCGTCTAAAACCATCTTTAAAGTCCTTAAAGACCTCCTGGCGAAAAGGACCTCCTCCCCGGCAGCTTGTACCATCTCCCACTGCGAGGCCCTGGCATCCTTTTTTCTGGAGAAAGTCCAGGTTATCTATCGGGCCTTCCCAAGTATTGGGCCATTTCCAGGAGCCCCAGATTGCACTCAAGGCCATACCATCCTGCACTCTCTTCACCCGTTATTACCTGAGGGGTTCAATAAATTGGCCCAGCAAATTAAGTCCGGCTCTCCTTCGGATCCGTTAAGACCTGCCCTTTTTAGAGACCAGTCTTTTCTGGGACGCTCTACGGTGTGTTCCCTGATTAACCTTTCACTGGCCTCGGGCTTGGTTCCAGCCAAATGGAAGCAGGCGGTGGTTTCTCCAATCCTGAAGAAGTCTTCGTTGGACCCATTAAAACCTGAGAACTACCGCCCTATTTCATTGCTCCCTTGGCCGGCGAAAGTTGAGGAGGCCAACGTTAATCTGGCCCTCTCAGACCATCTTACTCGGGCCAATGTCCCGGACCCCACGCAGAATGGCTTCCATGCTGGCCACAGCAGGGAGACAGCCCTTCTCGCCATGGTGGAGCATTTGCGTGCGGTGTTGGATGTGGGTCAGACGGCGGCGCTTGTATTATTAGACCTTAGCGCCGCCTTTGACACCGTCTCTCACCGCATTCTGTTGCACCGCCTGGAGGAGATCGGCATTGGTGGGCTTGCTCTCCAGCTGTTCCGCTCCTTCCTCGACAACCGCTCTTTTTGCGTGGCCATCCCACCTCACCAGTCGAAATTCCATCCTCTGGCCATGGGGGTTCCGCAGGGATCCTCGCTGAGTCCCACGTTATTCAATCTAAACGTGAGACCGCTGGCTGATGTCGTCAAGCAGTGGGGCATGACTATGGTCTCATATGCCGACGACACTCAGCTAGCGGTTACTATCAGTGGGGATACGGAGCGAGATGCCCCTAGGTTTCAGAGTGGACTAAGGGTGGTGGCCAGCTGGATGACTGACAACTGTCGCCAGCTTAACGCAAAAAAGACTGAAATCATGATTGTCGGTAAGAGAGCGGAACTCTGGGGGGACAGGTGGTGGCCTTCGGAACTGGGGCCGTCTCCGACTCCGGTTTCGGAATTAAGAAACCTGGGAGTTTGGCTGGACCCTACCCTTAACTTTGCTGGCCACACAAAGAGAACTGCGGCTTGTTGCTTTGGTGTTCTTCGGGGCTTAGACCAGTCCTCAAATTTTTTGATGCCCCGACCAGACAGCTGGTGATTCAGGCGACGGTGATGTCCCGGCTTGACTATGCCAGCTCTCTTCTGGTGGGGGCCAACCAGGCAGAAATCACTCGCCTGCAGCGCGTCCAAAATGCTGCAGCCAGAGCGATAGTTGGCCTGCCCAGGTTTTGCCCCGTTTCTAATACCTTACGATCCTTGCACTGACTGCCGGTCGAGATGAGAATTCATTTCAAGGTCTTATTTCTGGCCTTTAAAATCTTGAAAGGTTCTGCTCCCCAGATCCTTACCAACCTCTTATCCTTGTATGTTCCGACATGTTCTCTCAGATCCTTGGGCCAGGCTCTCGCTGTGGTCCCCAGGTACAAGCTTTGCCGAGCCGGGGGCCGATCTTTTCGAGTGAGAGCTGCGGCTATCTGGAATTCCCTTTCGGTAGAGATCCGTTTGTTGGAGGACCTCCTGTTGTTCCGTAAGGCCATAAAAACTTTTCTATTTTAAATTTTGCCCCGCAGCTGTTCCCTTTTCTGTTTTTGCTTTTAGCGGTGTTGTGTTCTACTTTGTCCTGCGCCAGGACGCTCCTTTGCTGGAGCAGCTGCGCGCACTATAAGTGCCCATAGCATAGCATAGCATAGCATAGCATCCATCCACTCACAGATCCATCCATCCATCCATCCACTCACTGATCCATCCATCCATCCGTTCACGGATCCATCCAGTCACGGATCCACCCATCCATCCACTCACTGATCCATCCATTCATCCATCCATGCATGCATCCACTCACTTACCCATCCATCCATCCACTCACTGATCCATCCATCCACTCACGGATCCATCTATCCACTCACTGATCCATCCATCCACTCACAGATCCATCCATCCACTCACAGATCCATCCAACCACTCACAGACCCATCCATCCATCCACTCACTGAGCTATTCATCCATGCATCCATCCTCTCACTGATCCATCCATCCACTCACGGATCCATCCATCCACTCACAGATCCATCCAACCACTCACAGACCCATCCATCCATCCACTCACTGAGCCATCCATCCATGTATCCATTCATGCATCCAAACACTCACGGATCCATCCATCCACTCACGGATCCATCCATCCATCCACTCACTGATAGATCCATGTATTCATCCATGCTATTGCATGTGCAGCCAGATGCGCTGGTGGTTCCCAGAGCATTTTTCAGGGACCCTGGTCATGCGCGCAGATGTCTGTCTGGGATAGCTCTATTCTTGAGACACCTGGAGAGTCCGATAAGACTAACCAAACAGTATCACAAAACTAATTTTAAAACAAGCATTTGCAATGCAATAGGTCTCGCATTATTAAAGTTTGAGCTGTTGGTGTTGCATAATTTAGCAATGCCAATAGCTCAAACTTTAATAATGCGAGACCTATTGCATTGCAAATGCTTGTTACAGTAAGGTATGGCTGTACATTGACCTGTTTATCTTCCAGAATTTAGGTCTGTGTGTCATACTTATAGATGAAAATGTGTCTTTTAAGTGCACATTTTATCCCAGCAGCTGTGGCTGGGTTACAAATGGGATATGGAAGCAGTTACAGGCTGCTCTGAAGCACTCACAGAGTGGGTGGAGATTGGACAAAGATACTGAGGTGAGATCTTTTTCTACCGGAGTGTATATAGCGCGAACTCGACCCGAAGGTTTCAGAGCGCTTTACATGAGCACCAGTAGAGTTACAGACTGACACATTCATTCTGTAAGGCACGGGGAGATTAAGTGATTCACCCAGAATAAGAGCAATCTTGCTTCATTCAGTGCTTGTTATGGGCAAAGTGTCAACCCTTGCATCTCTGTAATGTATTTCAGAGAAATGCATCAGATAAATGCTCTGTTTGAGGCACTCCATAAAGTGAGTCTGCTCGGAGTCACATTTTGCTATCAAATGCAATTTAGAAAAGTTACAACTAGGCAGCCGAGGCCTCAGTGTGACATCCATCCAGGAGGCAAAAGTGATTTTGAGAATCCAGGGCTCGTTTGTTGTTCTCAGGTAAACCCATGTAGGATTACCTGCCGGTGCAGTAAAGGATGGTGGCTGCCATGGCATGGCATGGCAACTGGTTGGCATTCTTTTGCATTTTGCATTTCACATTGTACAGGGATTTGTTGCTGAAATACAAAACATAGGGCCAAAATGTATGGGTTTTTTGCAGTAGGGTAGCGCCGCAGGCCTTGAAACACATCTGCCCTACTGCAAAAGAAAAGGGAAGGAATGCCCCCTGTCTATGTAATACAGAACTTTCTGTCCTTTTCCCCCACGCTGGTTCACAATGGGCTGCCGTGCGCCGACGCAGGCACCTTTGCACCATGGTGCAAGGGTGCCTGTGTTTCGGGGTAGATTATTTTGTACAGAAAGGGAAACCTCCCTGCACAAAAACAACCACAAGACGCTTTTTCCTCAGAAAGAAGAAAAACGAGGAGACATGAAGATATTTCTACTGGTTTTGCCTCCCTTACACCTCCTGTAAGTTTTTGGTGCTGCCTCAGACTTACGATTTCTCATAAATCTAGGGCAATGTAAAAAAGCCATGGATGTTGCTGGGAATGCCCCCAGCAAAACCCATGGAACGTCCCTTTCACACAGCTTTCTTCGTGAAAGGGGCACATATTTATAAGGCCGTGAAAAGCCATGTAATGTGGCTTTAAGTGGCCTTATAAATATGCCAGTGGCATACTGCGCTTCCGGAACGTCAAAAAAGTGACGTTCGGGCGGCGCATAAGTGCCGGTAGGGCACCATAAATGAGGCCCCTGGATTTATTTTCCTGCGTGAGGGGGGCATTTATGATTTTTCCTGCCCGGGTTCTCTATGCTAAATATTGCATTCTTGCCCCTGAACAACAGAAGCGACAGAAGGTAAGCGCGCGTTACCGGCACAAGAAATGCACCCGGCCACAATACGTCCGCTAAGCAGGACGCGCGGCCGGCAAAGGGCCCAAACATGAAACAATCCCACTCAGCAGGACGCCCAGGCGCGCCCACACGGAGTGAGCCCCAAAGCGACCCAACACACAAAACACTCCCAAAGTCCGCTAGAGCAGGACACGGAGTGCGCAGGCAGAAGAAGGGGGGAAAACAAAACTTTACAATTGTACAGGAGAAACATACCACAATACCAACTTCCCCCCTTCCAGATACCAAAGGACATAAGGGGTTGCTCCAGCAAGACCCCAGCCCCCACTCACCTGTACACCAGGCAGACAGCACTCGGAGTAGTGCAGAAACCAAAAAACAGGTCGTTTAGATGTTTTCTATATCCCTTTATGGGATTGGCTGTAGCCACTGGGGGCCATCTTGGAGGAGGGAGAGGGAGACTAGAACGATAAAGTTTGCTTGGACTTTCTGTGGGAGCCGGAGGCTCATGGGTAATTACTGTGGTGAGGAAGATGGACGAGGAGATAATGCATTCTAGGAACGGAAAAATATCTATATCTATATGAAGGCTTAATGTACATAGGGTGGGCCTAAGCAACATACTTACCAGAGGCCACAAGGTGAATATGCGACCAGTCAGAGTGATCCAGTAACAGAATCAGTCGAGGCTCCACTGTCAGAGGTCAGTCAGTTCCATCACCTCTACATTAAGCGGGTTAACACCGGATTAATTTACAGGGGCTTCTGCCCTGCCAATTTGTAGGCACCCCCTTAATATTTCCCCCACATTTTTTAAATCAGGTAAGAACAGGTCATTCAATGCAAAAATAATGGTATAGATTGAGCAGGCGGATCCGTTTCATTGTATAGAAAATGAGGGAGAGTGAAAGGGGTTTGGCTTCACCAACAGTGCTGGGTTATTTCGAAGGTCTCTTTGGGACTGCTGGAGAACAGAAGGCACTGGTGGTCTTTTGTAATATATATATCTAAGACTCTATATTTCTCCTCAGTAAATAAAACTGAATTATCTGTATAACCTGTCTCCATGTGTTGTCCTCCCATTTTGTTAGGGCACTTCTGGGTAATATGTTTCCACAATCCACAGTTGGACCATGGTGGGCCCTGGGGGTTTCCTGGTATAGGTGGCAGTGTGGTAGCTTGATCCTTTTCCTCTGCTCACTTTAAAAGGCTTGAGGAGGTCCTTTCTGACATCTTCTCCAGCTTCCACTCTCTTTACATTGATGCATGAGGCTCCTTTTTCTAATTCCCCTATAGTTCCCTCTTGAGCCCAATGATAGGAACATGCATTTCTATTGGCTGCTACAAGCCCACAGTAGGTGCTGGTCAACTTATTTCTGCGTCCCTGGTGGTAAAGAGTTCAGAAACTGTTTTAGATAGATTTGATACTGAAATGTGCTCTGTAGATGTGGTCCCAGGTTCCAACCATTTATCCCTTAAGCATTTTATATTGTAAAGCAATGCTCGAGGAGGATTTCAGCCTGAAATTTTAGTCAATAGTTTCAGAGTCTAATCCGACCCGGTTTGAAAGGGCTTTTTTCCATTGTAATAAGGCATTGTCCCTGTGGGATTGTTGGTTTGATATGCCGGTTGCAGCTCCCCTGTCAATAAGGGTGCTATATATTTTCCCCATTGTTCAGCTGGCCATGCTTCAATTAAGGCCTCCTCCTCAAATTTTGTGAAAAAGATTGCATGATCTTCTTCTGGGACATATTTCTGTAATACGGACACCGATACATTAGAGTGTAAGGGGCATTTGTCATGAAGTCTGCTATTTGTACAATGGCATTGTCCTGTGTTGCTGCATTCTGCATCATCCTAACCGTTTGGGATTGCATTGCCAGCTGGATTGCATCCCATTCTTGTTTGTGCATTTTTCACATACTGTTCCGAGGCCATTTGAAGGTGCACCTGACCTTCTGCCAGCTGACGGATTATCTTTTTTTAAATTCTCTGCAATTCTATATATATTTTAAGTCTATCTATCTATCTATCTATCTATCTATCTATCTATCTATCTATCTATCTATCTATCTATCTATCTATCTATCTATCTATCTATCTATCTATCTATCTATCTATCTATCTATCTATCTATCTATCTATCTATCTATCTATCTGTCTGTCTGTCTGTAGGTCCCCTAATAATAATAAAAACGAATGCTTTAAAACAAAATAAGGTTAAATATACCAATTATAACTATCCGGCATAAGTATAACTTACACCACCTTAGATTACAGATGTCTTCAGTGATGTGGTATGTGCAGTCATGGGCAGTGCATCATAGTGGTGCAAGTTATACTTCTGTCAGTTACATTTAACTGGTCAGTTTCAGGGTTTTTGGTTTTAAACATTAGTTTGGTTTAATATTAGAAGACCTATATATAACTCCACATTAACCTTTATTTTTCCAGTGAATTTTTTAAGTTTTTAAACATAATTTATGCTCTTGCTACCTTACTTAAGTAGAACTCCACTTTAATCTTTATTTTTTCAGTGAATTTCTATGTTTTTTTTCAAATGTACAGTAATATCTTATTATGAGACATCTGCAGCAGACCCTTTGCCGTTCATGGCCTGTGGCCAGACCCTGCTCTAACCTCCCATGGACAGCCAATGCCTAACACTGTACTGCATTATTTGTGTTTTCTCTCTCAATCTCTTTTTTTATTTATACTTTCTCCTATTCTTTTTCCCAGTTATTATTTCTTTCCATATATTTTTTTCCACTTTTCCATGAATGCCATATTATCATCTTTCTTTCCTCTGGTTCCCCTTACTGCCGCAAGGAAACCAAAGCAAAAAAATAAAGTTGCCATTCAAAACAGGAAAAAACAACTATATAGAATATCTTTCTGGAGTGGGTTTTTGCCAATAACTATTAGATACCCATAATACCCAGAAGTTCCTGTGGTGCTTACATGGGATCCAAAGATCTAATAACAAAGTTCATTGTCTCTTTTCTGAGTCCAGCAGGCGACCTGTGGGACACAGAAGATAAAAAGTTTCAGTGTTTAGCATGAAGGGGGCATTTTTTGAAAACTTTGAGCCTCGTGGGTTCTTCACAGACACAAAAAAAACAAGGGGGCATATTACCAACAAATAGCGATATTTATCGCTAAGTAGGGTTAGCGGCAATATTTTTATCGCCGCGCATCACCGGTTTTTATCGCTGAGATAACTTGCTATTAGCAAGGTTTATCTCAAAAGCGATAAAAATCAGGCGAAATGCGTGACTATCGCTGAGAATACAGCGATATTCACGCATTAGCGACTAAATGCTCTTAGCCATGTTATCCACCTCCCATTGGATAACATGGCTAAGAACTGGTCTGAGCAGGCGTTAGTTTTTGGCGATAGCGGGAATATTTCCATCGCTACGCCTGCCTTGCTAATAGTCGATAGCGGCGTTAGCGACTGCTTGCAGTCGCTAACAGGTTGGGTACGCCCACTTTGCATGTCATTAGCGATAAATATCGCTGACATGCAAAGCGGGCCCCAAACCGCTCGCTATCCCCTAAAAGCTGTCGCTAACATCAGATAGCGACAGCTTGCTAATAGAGCGATAGAATTATCGCCGCTTAGCGGCCGAAAATGGCAGCTAAACCGGCGATAATTCACTATCGCCACCCTTGGTAATATGCCCCAAGATGTCTTCTAGTTTGGAGTGAAAAGTTAGCATTTTTATGCATTGTGGTACCATACTACAGTAGCCAAACGTGATACTGCAGCACCTGTAACTCACAGTAAAATGACATCTCATAGGCTAATGTGATTGTATTAACCGCATGCGTGCGGGCGGAATTCCGCCCGTACGCTGGGTTTTGCGAAAGCGCACTTTACGTGACGAGCTGGGCTCGTCATGAGCGTGCGAGGAGGCTACGCCATGACGAGCCCAGCTCGTCATGAGCGTCGAAGGGGTTAAAGTAGTTTGATGGAATTCCAATAGTTGTACTGTCATTAGTGGCTGGTACTTTAGTGTACTAATATTTACTGTTCCTTTGCTCAGGTTTTCATGTATATTTTTGGGGGTATTCAACTAAAAAACTGAAACAATGGCATCTGGGGAAGAGCGCAGAGGAGATGAAGAGAACTGGGAAAAAATGGACGAGGTTAGAAATTCCTCCCAGTCCATTGTTTGGGACTTCTTTTCAAACCGCCAGGCGAGAAGAAGGTTTTAGCTAAATTGGTATTACGTAACCCCAGCCTGTACAACAAATACGAATACGGTATGTCTGGATTGCCTCTGTCTAACAGAAATAAATCCCTACTGCAATTTGTAACTTTTAAGGTCGTCGAGATTTATGTATGGCAGCTTCATCCAGACTTGATTTTTTGCACAAAAACACTTTGCATGCTGGGATTTTACAATCTTTACCTACATTGTTAGAAGTGAAATTGAAAATCATTGTCTAGTTAGGACTGGCTGAAAGTGTTCCACATCCCATTGAACCACGAGTATCCACACATTGTGGTGAAGTCAAGAAGCTGATATTAAATCACATATTTCCTTGGTCGCCAGTATCGCAACACAACCACACTGCTTTATAATAAAACTTTATCATTGCACTTCTCAGTTTTCGTATAAAAGACTGTGAGATGCTGAAGTTCACATTGTGAGTCGAGAAAGGAAAGAAATACTGCTAAGAGGCGCAACGTGTTCCGAGACTCCATTAGTCAGTCGTGTTTTCTTTCCAAGACTTACAATATTAAAAGTGAAACTACAAGTCCCAAAATGAAACAATCAGTTGGCTAGAAGCCAGGACTAGCTGAAGATGAAGAGCTGGCTCACTTAGAAGCATTGAACAAGGGAGGATTCTTATTTCTGCTTTCTTGGTTTCAAAACCTACCAATTTCAAGCAGACCGTGCTTCCTGCTTCACAGTACACCCTGCCCCAATATCTTGAGGATTGACAGACCTTCAGATATCGCTCATACGAGTCTGCAGTTCTGCTACGGTACTAAACTGAATGCAGGTTTTGCTGTTTAATCCAATGAGATCCATTTCACCAAATGTCCATTCTTGAATATTCATTACTAATAGACTACATTTTAAAAAAACACGATGCATTTATGTCTGAGATCACCCAAACATCGTTTGTAAAGTGTGGACCACTGATTCTGTTACTTGGCCCACTGGTCTTTGCATCTGGTCCATTGATACATAATTTCCAGCAGAACTCTGGTGAAATGCAGTCATTACAGTGCTAACAGCAAACGACACTCATTTAAAATATGCCAGATCTAGTCACTTTGTTCTATCAGGTGTTTCCAAAGAATATGAGACAGCCATTTCAGCTAAAGCCCTGTGCTGTTTTCGATTTTTTGGCAAATATGATTCTTGGACAACAAACCTAGGAGAAGCCTTAAAATGGAACTATATGTTCAGTATGTGTGACCACTAAAACTTCGTAGAAAAATGTTCTTTACTATGGACTGTGTTATATTCCATGAACTTTAAGTAAGAAAATGAGGCAATTAAAAGTAAAGTTGTACACGTTAGAATTTGATCTTTCTATCCGCGCACTACACCAAAAGAGAAATTGATTTATGAGCCACTCAAAGCCACATAGGGTGGCTTTGCGTGGTTTCATAACTTGAAATGAGAGCTCTACTTCACCCTTGTACCACTTTACCTGGTGCAAAAGTGATGCAGGGCTCTCCATAAGTATGCCCCTAAGTCTGAATGTAGAAATCTTCACTGTGGCTTCAAGGCTATTCAACGATGACGGTCCTTCCTCGGACAGCTTTTGCAGCCTTGTCCCCATAAATTCTAGCTTCTCACTTTTTCTCAGCATTTCGTCAAAGTCCAAAGGTAAGTGCTGACCTGGCCAAATCCACTGTCTTCATCCAAACCACGCTCCACTGTGGGCAGCCATATTTTTCGACTTTGGACGGATCTCGCGCGACTAGATGTCTGCGGTTGGCGCTTTGTACTTTTAGGTGCTAGTTTTTACTAAAAAGTATTAACTCTGGTTCTATAGATACAATTTTTGTCATTTTGGTGTCAAGTAATTTATTAAAATGTATTCTATTTTTCTAAATTGGTGTGAGATTTTTATTGTATTGTGCTTTCACTTTATTACTGTTTGTACTGTATAAATACTTTACACATTACCTCTATGTTATGCCTGACTGATTTTTGTGCCAAGCTACCCAGGGTTAAGCACAGGTTAACTTAGTGACTTTTTGTGCTGTCCTAGGCAATGCCCATCAGTGTCTGGACTCTGATGATGCACTTTTGGACCTCATAGTGACAAGTACATTCTATGGAGATGAGGCTCACATAGAAGACAGACACATAATTAACATTTAGAAATAAAAATGCATTTAAATGCCAAATCATATTTTGGTGCAAAGCCACAGTTGGTACAGCATCAACAGAAGCACAGAAACACTTTAGGACACAAAATGCACCTTGGTTCGAAGTGCTTCATCATACACACACTGTAATAGGAGGTTCTCTATAACACACCACAAAGCCAGTAGCCAGGGTGAGGCAGAAATACTGAACAGGATGCAGGTCCTGGTGGTGAAAGTATCACTGAGAGCACTGGTGTCAGGAAATCCAATAACTGCAGGTATCGACAGGCGTCTACGGGTGTCGAAGCTGCGGTGCAGGCGGGGCGGTGTGTCGTGCACTTTACAGGCAGTGCCCTTGGCTTGGTGCAGGTTGCGGCATCACTGGTGGCGTCGCTGACGGCGTCGGAGTTGTTTTCCTGCTTTATAGGAGCAGACACACAATGCTCAGGAACTGGAATCGGTACCCTTTTAACTGCAGGAGTCCACTCAGGAGTCCAGATGCTGGTCAGTAGGTTGCAGGTGATGTACTCGTGTCCCTGAGACCTCAGAACAGCAGGCCAGCACACACTTGCCCTTGGAGATTCTTCTTCAAGCAGGTTTTCAGTCTTTGTCCTCTCTTTGGCAGAAGCAGCAACTGCAGGCCAACCCAGCAAAGCAACACAGCAAAGGGGCAGTACTCCTCCTTTAAGCTCTCCTGCTCTTCTCCTTCGCAGAAGTTCCTCTTGAGTCCAGAAGAGATCTAATATTCTGGGGTTTAATGTTCATTACCTATACCCCATTTTCCCTTTGTGGCCAAGGTCTCTGAGCCCAGTCCAAACCAGTTCTGTCTTCTCTGGTGCAGCATGACCACAAGAGGTGGAGACAGCATTGTGCAACGGATACACAGCCTATTCAGATGCAAGTGAAACTCCTCCCACCACTCTAAATGCAGCCAAGGTCTATTCAGCTCAGCTATGAGTCAACTAGGAAAGGCACACCTCGACCTCACTTGTGCTGTCGACAGTGAATGCACATCCCCAGCTCTTGTCACTCCAAAACCAGACAGTCAATACACAAACAGCAGAGGCACACAGAAGGGTTAAACAAGAAAATGTCTAATTTAGTGGCATTTTCAAACACACAATTTAAAGACCATCTCTCTAAAAAGGTGTGTTATTAAATTCTAAGGTCAGAGAGCCTAAACTCCATTTCTTTATCTTGTTTCAATAGAAGTTACACTTGTAAGATGTTACAAAGTAACTCCAATGTAGCCTATGGGACAGATAGCCTTTCAATAGTAAAAAACGTTACACACAGTATTTCACTATCAGGACGTCACACACCCCTGTACATGTCCTATCATGTACACTGCAATCTGCCCATGGGAGTACCTTGGGCCTAGAGCATATAGAAGGATACAAAGTTCCCCGGGGAGTACTACAGTGTGGAGAAGAGAGTGGATGTAAAAAATCAAGGAACTGGGAGAGTTCCCTTGTCGGAACTAGAGAGCCTCACACACCCAGAGCGTTAGGTGTGAAACACACCCTGACTGAAGGATGTCCAGTATCATCATCGGCTCACTGCTCCTAGTCAGACCGGCACTGCAATGTCTGACGGAGTGCCAAAAGGTACTCTTTTGGCGGAGTTCTTTTGTTCCTTGCCGATGGTGAGTGTGAGTGAGGATGAAAGAAAGTGTAGTCGGTGCAAAGTGAGTGAATATTAAAAAGGGTAATCAGTCCACAATGGGTTTTATTGACGTGGTTGATTCCCTAATTAAAAGGGGTGGGAGGGGAGCTAGAAACTGTGGAGGTATACAGAAAACTAACTCAACCCCCTGGTGTGATCAACATGTTTCTCGCCAACCGGCGATTCATCAGGACCTAAACAAGGTACTACACAAGAAAACAAATGATTAAGTGCTCAATCACGTAGTAAAAAGCAAATACAACCTCTCTGGGTCGGGTACAAAGAGGGCCACGGGGTCCTGCTCTAATTAGGTGACCTAGAGGTAGGGGGAAAAAATTGATTAATAGAGAGCGAGTCAAGTCATATAATAATTATGTGACTGTATAATCAGAAGGTGAAGAGTGACTTCAGTGAATACTCTCCACACTGTGAGGGGTGAGGAGGGCGTGTAGGGAAATCGATCAAACCGGACAATGGGTGGAATTTCCCTTCATAATCGGTCTAGTGATGGCACGATTATTATCTCTCATTGGAGGAACCAGAGTGCAAATAGGGCACTAGTCTGAAATGTATAGCCGAATCTTTCAAAGTGACACCCATTCCTAGGAGAATAGCAGAAAGGTTCTTACCCTAAGGGAGAGTAACACGGGCCTCGCAGCATGCTCCCGTGAGGCCAGCGCTGTCTGGTGGATGAATCTGTAGGGTATGCAAGGGAGGGATTGAATTGTGTGTTACATATCACGGAGAGGCCTGTTAGTGCATGATTGTGGAGGCTAGTTAAACAAGAGTCCTCCATGGTTAAAATAGTGGCGTCTGTAAACAATCAAGAAGTTGAAGGAGGGACGACCACTCTGTCTGCATTGTGTGTATGAAGGTCAGAGGGGCCCCAGAGCAGAGCCCAGTATGTAAGGTCGGCACCCAGGCGACACTCCATGCTGACAAGCCTGGAGCATTGTTGAAGCCAGCGCCGTGGTAATGCGGGTCACCGAGCTGATCACAACTATCAAAATATGGGATAAATAGAGTAAGTTTATTCAGGGGCAGGGGGGCACTCCCCACACTCCGCTTAGACTACTGGCCGCACTTTAGAGAGGTGGCGTGGGTCAATGGTGGGACTGGGAGCAGACTCCGTTGCCGCCAGTAACATGGGGCTGCTGGGATGGTAAAAGTGCATCAGGTAGATATGGCACTATAACGAGTGGGCGTGAGTCCAATTCGGGGCTGGGAGCAGCTCCCGTCATTGTCAGTAGAACTGGGCTGCAAACATTGAGACGAGCCTCAGGGGGTCAGGGGATGGAGACAAGGCTTACCTTAGTACAGGCGCTGGAACGGCGGGACACCTACCCCTCACGCTCGCGGCACCTGGTCAGGGTGCGGAGCAGCTGGTAATGGGTCCCGGAGGGGTCCGCCTTTAAGTAGGTTATTTGGTAATCCGCCAAGGCGCCGTCGGTACCGTCGCGCCTGTCGCGCGTCATACGCATGCGTGTGAGCAATGCGGTAACTAGACCTATTATTATTCTGAGTTTTGTATAGCGCCTGGTTACCATTAGGCATCCCAGCGCTCACCAGAGAATGAAACTACCAGAATAGTGCGGAAGTTAAGCAGAGAACAAAAAAGTTTTTAAAAGTTTGCGGAACCGAAGAAGGCTAGCTTCCGAACGTAAATGTAGGGGAAGAGAGTTCCACAGGGTGGCCACGTTTATAGAAAACCTTCTGCCACCAGTTCTTGCCTACATCCGGATAAAGATGGCAAGGCATAGCGGCCATGTTGGAGGGATCGCTGATGCCGAGAATGAGGTCTGCTAGGGTTGGCGGTAAACCGGGTGACTATTGATCACAGAGTCTCATTCAGGTATTTGTGTAGGGAAAACTTCTTGATAAACTAGCGCGTGAGGCGAGTATTGTGGGGGGGGTGGGTTGTTTGTGTTAGGTTGAGGCAGTGGTGTTGCAATTTGCGAGGGCGGAGTGCCGTACAGCTGTTGGAGAGAGGGGGCTGCCACCAATTTAAAACCCCCGGGATGTCAAAGGAAACCCTTAATTTGGCCGGGTTGTTAGGCTCGTCTAAGAGATGACAAGGGTCGGTCTGGTGCTTAGGGACCGTAAGGTTGGGATACCTCATTCGTGAGTATTCAACAATATTACATGTCATTCATCCTCTGTGTTTAGAAGACCATTGCCGAGCTAGGATGTGGGTGATTCATAGGATAGCTAGGTACATGGACTAGCTAGGGAATGTTAACTGGAGACGATAGCCCAAGTCATTGCATCGTAAAGCCCTATGACATGCCATTAATCCTCTATAATAGGAAGACCTGTGCCGAGCTAGGAGGTGTGTAATTATAACTAAGTCCAGGGGCTGGCTAGAGAAAGTTATCTGGAGACGGTAGCCCAGGGAATAGCATCATTGAGCCCTACTATATCAAGCTGAAGGCGATGTACCCATCTCTGTTCAAGTTTAAACAGTGCCTGTTTGGTCATGGCTGGTTGGGACTCGAGCACTAACCATTGAATGCTGTCTGCAGAGTGATTGTGTAATTGGTAGTGTTCATACAGTCTCGTGTGGGTCTTGGAGCACCGTATGTTGCTTTTGTGCTCCGTTATTCTGACCTTCACCTGTCTCATGGTCATTCCTACATAAAATTTTTCGCAGGGACAAATCAGGAGGTAGATACATTTAGTACTGAGGCAATTTGTGTGTCTGTTGAGTATCCAAGTGAAGGAATCAGTAAGCTTGATTTCTTTACATTGTCTGGATTGAGGGCATACCACACAGCCCCCACACGGGTAGTGTCCAACAACAGGAGGGAGGTGACACAGTGTCCGTTGTCCACCACCAGGTTGTCTCTTAGGGCGTGTATGTATCAGGGAGTCTTTTAGGTTGGCCGTGCGTTTAAAAGCGAACCTTGGTTTGGGTAACTCAGTGCCCCCTGAGCTAAGGATGCCCCAGTGCTTGTTCACAGTTTTTTTTAATGAAGTTGGAGTTTCTGGTGAAGCTTGTGACGCAAGTTATTAGGTCATCATTCTCCTTTTGATGTACTTCAAGGAGAGCCTCCCTATGGTTGTTGAGGGCTCTCTTGCTGGAGTCACGTATCAGTTTAGTGGGGTATCCTCTATCTTGCAGTTTGTGTTGGAGGGTATTGGCTTCTTGCCTATAGTCATCCCTAGAGGAGCAATTTCTACGTACCCTCAGGAATTGGCCAAAGGGAAGGTTTTCACGTAGTGCCCTAGGGTGGTGATTCTTGAAAAAGAGAAGGCTGTTCCTGTCCGTGTCCTTGCGGAACAGGGTGGTGCTCAGACCGGCTGGGCCCAGCCGTATCGTGAGGTCGAGGAAGGGCAGGGCTGTCTCAGACATGGAGCCTGTAAATCTCAGATAAGGGTTCTGTTGGTTGATCCAAGTGCAAAATTGAGTGCAGCTATCGCGGTCACCCTTCCATAGTATCAGAATGTCGTCAATGTAACGACGCCATAATGTCAAATGTTGTCTGAAGGGGTTGGATTCTGGGTAGATAAACTGGTTCTCAAAGGTAGCCATGTAAATACAGGCAATGCTCGGAGCAAAAGTAGAACCCATTAAGGTACCCCTGATTTGATGGTACATCTGTGATCGGTATTGGAAATTTTTTTCCGTTAGTGCAATACTCGCACATGCCATGATGAATGGTATTGGAGTGGGTGAGGACCATTCCTCCTGCATAAGGGCAGATTCTACGGCTTCTAGTGTGGCTGCTTGGGGAATATTAGTATATAAAGCTTCCACATCAAGCGTGAGGAGGAGGTCCACTTCTTCTCTACCTTCGATGGAGTCTATGAGTCGTAGGACATCCCTTGTATCCTGCAGGAAGGAGGGTATTTTCTTTACAATGGGCTGGAGGAAAACGTCACAGAACTGGGACAAAGGCTCCAATAATGAGCCGATTCCCGAGACGATGGGTCTCCCTGGGACTGGACTGGTACCTTTATGGATCTTAGGCAAGGTGTAGAAATAAGGGACCACTGGGTCCGTCGTCAGGAGGAACTCTGCTTCATGTTTCGAGATCCAGCCGTTGGTCTCGCCGTCAATGATCAGGCTGGAAATGTCTGTGGTCAACCTGCTGGTCGGATCCGCCGGAAGGGGTCTGTAGTGGGTGGTGTTGGCTAATTGGCGCTTACACTCTGTGTCGTAGTCAATGGCGTCTTGTATGACAGTTGCTCCCCCTTTGTCGGCTTGTTTAATGATGATAGAGGTGTCATTACCCTAAGATAAGACTGCCTGTCTTTCAGCTTTGCTCAGGTTATTAAAACTACTGGTATGTGGTTTATTCTCCAGGGACCTTAATACAGCCCTCTCAAATGTCAACACCTCTGGTGGAACCATCCCATCCGTTGGGGTGAAAGTGGAGGGATTGCGTAGCCCTGTATCAGTCTTCTCAGTTGCTGGTTGATCTTGGAAGTAAGCCCTGAGGCGAACTTTGCGAGAAAGCTGTTTTATCTCGCACATTTCTGTGAAATTGTCCGGGGTGGGGGTAGGAACAAAGCCTAAACCCTTCTCAAGGATAGCCATTTCAGTGGAAGTAAGTACTCTCCTAGAGAGGTTGACTATTAGGCTCTCCTCCCCCTCGTTGCACTCCTGGTTTCCATTGGGGCGGATGTCGATGGCTGGTCTTGCCACTGCACCCTTCTTGCGCCGCCCCGCTTGCGCCCTTTTCCTCTGCCCCAAAAAAAAAAAAAAAAAAAAAGTACCTTGGGCCTACCTGAGGGACGCTTTACATGTAAGAAAAGGAAAGTTTAGGGCCTGCCTAGTGGGTGCACTTGCCAGGGCAATGTGGCAGTTACAAACTGCACATGTAGATACTACAGTGGTAGGTCTGAGACACATTTACAGGCTACTCATGTGGGTGGCACAACCAATACTGCAAGACCACTAGTAGCATTTGATTTACAGGCCCTGACACACTCAGTGAACTTTACTAGGGGAAACATCCATTACAACGCAGTCATTACAATGACCTTCCTTTACAAAGCAACTGTTACAACGCAACTGCCCTTACACCGCATGCCATTACAATGCATGCCATTACAACGCATGTCACTACAACGCATGTCACTGCAACGCATGCCATTACAATACATACCATTACAACGCATGCCATTACAACGCATTATAAGGTAAGTAATGGAGATTGTTTCAGTATTAGGGTGGGTATGGGTTTTGGGGTACATGGGAATAGTAATTTTTACCCCTACACTATCCAACACTTTCCCTACTGTTGCACTCACTGGAGTGGCAATAGTAGTTTTTTACCCCTACACTATCCAAAACGTAGTATTTTTTACCCCTACCCTATCCAACACTTACCCTACTGTTGCCCTAAAATTATTATGCGTTTTAATGGTATGCGTTGTAATGGTATGCGTTGTAACGGAATGCGTAGTAATGGTAGTTTTAAAAAATGTAAATGGCATGCGTTGTAAAATCATGCAATGAAATGCTAAAAGCATGCGTTGTAATTGCATGGTTTGTAATGTCAGATATTCCTATACCAGGGACCTACCAGTAAATCAAATATGGCAATCATGGATAACCAATCATAATTACAATTTACACAGAGAGCATATGTACTTTAGCACTGATTAGCAGTGATAAAGTGCCCAGAGTCCTAAAGCTAACAAAAACAGGTCAGGAAAAAAAGGAGGAAGAAGCAAAAAAAACTTGGGAGTAACCCTGCAACAAGGCCATTTCCAACAAGGATGAACTAGAGGAGCGTGGCCATTGCTGTGATAGGCAAACGCTATACTAATTAAAGAAGAGAAATAGCAAAGTTACCTCTAGCAACTAAAAGGGTGATGAGAATGATTATTATCAGAGGATTTATATCCCGCCCTCAACCAATGTATCAGCTGCCTACAAATTGTGTCAGCCACCTCTCCTCCTTGTCTAGATAAGGATAATTTGTGGCAGTGATATTCTGCTAATGTGACTCTTCATCTCGATTGGTGCCAACAGAGGACAAACCAGGACTGTCCGTTTTTTTTGCAATACGTTACTGCCTCCCCTGAAAGCTTGGGAACGTACTGCCAACGAAATGACCTGGGGAAGATGGCCGCTTTCCGAGTGCTGTTCAATGCTGTACTGCTGAATCTTGTGAAATAGGGCGATGTGTGTGTAGTAAGGAATGTCCACACGTGGATATGTTTCCAGAAACTTTATTCGGTATCAAATCATCAAACAAGTGCTCCCAGCTTGACAGGACCAATATATCTGCCAACATTCTATCGCTGCCTCCAGAGACAGCTGCGGGCCATACCAAGTGTGCATGAAGGGGAGGGGGAAGACAGGAGAGAGCGGAAGATACCAAGAGCTAAGATGCAACACATCATCCCCCCTAGGGAGACAAAGGGAGAAAGGGTGGAACAGCAAAGAGGACGGGTTGGGTGAAAGGGAGAGAGAAAGGTGAAAGGTGGGGCAAGGAGGGAATGGGAGGAGGAAGATGGAAGAGAGGTGGGGTTAGGTGGGAGGAACAACAAGGGAGACGGAGCCGAGGAATGCGAGGTGGGGAAATAAGGGGCACTTCAACCCCAGAGCTTAAGGTGGCTGTCCCTACTGGGTGGAACTGTGTGAAAGTAACTGTGAAAGAGAATTTTGACAACCTATTTGAAGAACTTGCGGCGGAGAGGGGGCCTGGTCGGGACGGGTGATCCTGACTGGCTAGTGACGCAATGGGGTAAGCAGGTGGGTGACAAAGAAGGGTTAAAGGAACTTCCCCTCTCTATGACGCGTCCTCAGGCACCTCCCCCTCTACTCTATGCATTCTAATTGATGAACATCAACAAAGCGGAGTTCTGAACTAATCCTGCCAGTCATTCCATCTCCCCCTGGAGAGATGTCCCAGGAGGGGATGCTCCTATTACTTCTTTAAACAGAAACTTGAACCCGGGCAGTGCCTGTAAACTCCTTCGGGCACGCTAAGTCTTTATTGCAGTAACATCAACGGTGACTGGTCTCGGCGCTCTCTTGTCCTTCCTTCCTTGGCTACTACCAGCAACTAATACTCTCTTGACCTCCTTTTCCCATAGCTCGCGCTGAACGACCTGATCCACCACTGCCCTGGTTCCGTCCTCTTGTTTCATCCTGCATTTTCCTTGGAGAACTCAGAGGTATTTCCTAGATCCTGAAACTTGTGCTTGCACCTATCATCATAGCGCAGACCCTTATGTCCTGACTGTACATTTGGCAGGAAATCGTTTAGTATAGCTCTTTGCATTACCTTGCTCTCTCTCTCCACCGTCCCACAGTAGGGCCAACGAGGGTATTCTCCTTTCTTCTCCCTCTTCCAACTTGAGACCACTTCACTTTTCTTTTGATTATTGACTTCATACTCCTCCCTCACTTTATTCTCGAGTCCAGATGGCAAGGTCATTTGCCCCACCCCTTTGCTATTGTATGGATTACCCTTACCTTTAGTCTTTTTTCGATCATTTACTAATGCCCTAGTGTGTTCACCCTTCCTTTCGGATACTTCTTCTTCTCCTCCTAAACCTTCTCTACTTCTGCCTTCTAGTTTCTTACGTATTTCTCTCTCATCCACCCTACATCGGTAAGATTCTCGTTTTCCTTTCAAGTTTCTTATGGTGGTGATTTCCCTTGGTACTTTAATACTGGCAGCCTCATCAACAACTTCAGCAACCTTGGGGGGCAGCGTCGGGTTCTTTGACGCACCTCCCTTTGTTGCCCTCATGCTTTGTGGGCAACACATAGGCTCCCTCCTATGTTCTCTTCTTCTTCCTTTGTATGATATTTTCAGTTCCATTTGATCCTTCCACCCCAGGAGGGTGGGTCCACTTTCTATTATGTAGATTGTGCTCCTGGACTGATTTCCCCTGTACATTAAATTCATGACTTGGTACCCTATTACTTTGATCTCCTCCCCTTTATTAGACTTTGGGGAAATGTTTGCCTCTTTGAATATGTTTCCATATTTATTAACTAATTTTCGGTTCCATTCCCTCTTGCTCATCATACTATGACGGGAACCTGAATCTGTTATTATGTCTGTCATCACTCCGCCTATACAGATGGTACATCCCGGGTTTATTTCACTTAGATTATCTTCGTCGTGGCCACCCCTCCTTTCCTTCTTTACTTCTTCGCTTTGTATTTTTCCCAATGAGTCATGCACATAATAATCATCCAATACGCTCAAGATGTCCTCATAAATATTCCTGATCGTACCTATCATGAAGGCCTTTTCCATTTCTCGGTACTTTTTCCGTCCTCCCGTTCCTAGGCTGTAAAGCAATATTTCAGCCCTTTCCTTAGGCCCAAAGGATACTGCCTCTTCCTCAAAAATTGACATGTAGTTCTCAAAATACTCTTTCCACACACTCCAATCAGTGACATTTTGCTCATCCTCCTCCATAAAAGGCAAAGGCGGCGGTAAATTGTACTTCTGGCCCCACTCCATGTTGCCCGTGCTGTTGTATCTATGATAGCTCATAATGGTGCAATGTTCATCTCCCTCCAACAGATGTCGGGACGAGAGTGTCTCGTTGTGTGTTCCTATGCCCCCGATGGAAAAAGAAATGTGCTGATAGGGAAATTTCCGATCGGTGAGATCGCACTTTCAGGCCTGTGGGTAGCGGGTTCCTCCTCCTCCTTTTATTTTTTTATTCCAATGAAACAGGAATGCAGTCCACCCTGACGTGCTCTACTGCCCCCTTCAGCCTCGCCAAATTAGTACTACTCTTCACAAACGTGCTCATGTAATAATAAGTGAACTTCTGTGTTTATTTATGAATTTTTTTTTTCTTGACGTCTTTTAGATGTCTCAGTCCTTATTCCTTTTTCCCCTCTGCAGGTTTGTAGACTAGAGTGCATTGGGCAGAATAGCCCACTGGGTGGCAGTACAATGTGGCGTCTGTACCATTTACAGTCTGTAGGGGTGACACTGGCGTCTGTGAAGCTTCCCGATTTAACTTTTCTGGGAAAGGGAATTGTTGTTACAAAACCCACTCTCGGACGCTCCTCACGTTCAATATACTAGGAGCCCGCCTGTGTGAGTCAGGGAACAGTCTCAGTGCCCAGTTGAGCAATCTAACTGTCTCACACTTCACCTCCCTAGATCTCCCTTGGTTCCTCAGTAAATCTCATAACCAGAAGCGTTAATTTATACTTCAGATACGTTTGTAAAGGTTCAACTTAGACTTCAATTACAACCTTTCTTTCCTCAACACATATCTTCCTCTTGTGAAAGCCAAATGTTTCCTGATATCGTACCTCAACTTCATCGGAGGGAACATAGTACCGCCCACATCAGCTAAACTTGGGACGTTCTCTGCCTGAATGTGTCTCTGGGTTAAACGCTAAACAATCTGTCTCTTCAACGCAGCTCACGGCTGGAAACACATGACAGCTTGCCTTTGACACTTCTTTGCTTATCACCTCTCACCTCTACTTGAAGCTTCCTCCCGCGATGACGAATCTCCACTTCTTCGATTTTCCTTTTCACGCACCCAGGAATTACCTTCACCTACGCCTGCTTGGGCTCCGCCTGAGGCACCCTCCGGGGTGTTTACCCAAGTCGCTTCTTCTTCCTCAACTCAGATCTGCTTCCCGCTGCATTGCGATGACGCACTGCCGGGGAGAATAACGGCGTGCTGACTGGCAGGGATTATCACCTCAGGTAGGGTCTTCCACTTATGCCGGGGTTAAATTACCTTCCTTTCCACCAATGCTCATGAGGTTAACTTTCCGATGCGATGAGAACAATTTTATGATACTTTCGTTCCTCATCCGCTAGGCTCTCTTTTGGATTCCAGATGCTCACTTTGCGGACTTCCGCCTCCTTCAGAATTCACCAGTAAGGTTAACTTTGGGAGCTTTTCCTCACAGAATGTCCATTGCTCTCCTCATCTAGCTCAGGAGCGGGAAAGGTGTCAGGCACAGTGTTGCTCGATGAATGACAACCTCAAAGCAAACACGCCGCTCCACGCCGGAGACCTGACAGAGAGTCAATGTTTACTTTTGCCTACGCGCCATCAGTGTAGTGTTCCTCAAAGCGCAGAGCGCAGCACGTATCCTTACTAGATTCTTTTCAGGAGCCGTCCTCGCCTTCGAGCTCCGCATTCACGCCTTCCCTGTGCCCGAAATGACACACGACTTTGCACCTGAGCTCCGATACTCGTGTGAGCTGACTATAGGTGCTCACAGGTGCTCGCTCGCATCACACTGTTTTCTTTTTTTTCATATAATCCCTAGAAAGAGGCTGTCATGAACTTCTTGACGCTTGTAAAATCAACATCCTTTTCAACCATCGGTTACAGTTCTTGAGGAAATGCGCATCACCTCACGGCTCGCTGCCTCAGCTCAATTTCACCAGGGGTTTGCTAGACACCCTGTCCTCAATTTCTTCACGAGATGCTTTTCACCTCACGGCGCTTTATATTCCTACGCTTCCATCCGTTTTGTTTTCTCTTCACCTTCTTGAACTGGTTTATGTTAATTCATCAGTTACAACTGCTCACCCCACGAGCTTTCGTCTCTGTCACAGCTCTTCAACTCAGGTCTTACTTCTCCTCACACATTCACTTTTCAAAAGAACGCCCGATGCATATCATTTCTCCAAATGCTTCCGTAGCTACTTTTCATGAATTTCTCTTTAAGAGCCAAATTCTCTACTTCTTGACCAAGGCTTTTCTTTAATTCACTTCACAACGCGGTGGGAACCATCAACTGCCATTTCATCTCCCGCTCCGCTCAGCCTTCTTCATTTGCTTCAGCTGCTCACCTGATGAACTTTTCTTAGTTTAAAATTCATCCACTCGGGACTTACTCCTCTTCCTTGTCTCTTCACTCAAGAACGCCCGACGCAGCTCATTAACTCAATTCTTCACGCGTTGTCCGTGTCCAAGCATAACTTCTTCCAGGGGAGAGCACCCCACTGACCCTGGCTCAGCTCCGTTTCCCTCGTCGCCACAAAATGTAGTAAGGAATGTCCACACGTGGATATGTTTCCAGAAACTTTATTCGGTATCAAATCATCAAACAAGTGCTCCCAGCTTGACAGGACCAATATATCTGCCAACATTCTATCGCTGCCTCCAGAGACAGCTGCGGGCCATACCAAGTGTGCATGAAGGGGAGGGGGAAGACAGGAGAGAGCGGAAGATACCAAGAGCTAAGATGCAACAGTTTGCTATAGTATAGTCTAAGAATGAGACAAGGCGTTCATTATTCTGGTCCATGCCGGCAGCTTGTCGCAAAAAAACCTACCATTAGCACCCTGAGACCAACTGAAGTGCAAAAATCAGCAAGTGTTATCGATATCGATCAGGGCACTTTATTGGCGAGAAGGTCTGCTTTGGTATGGCCACCTCAAGGCCCATCTCATATAACACGTAGAGAAAGTTACAACGTTGGGCTGAGTTTGTTGCAAGCCATGTGGTGATATAAGTTCTATGGCTGCAATGTCTCCTGATCATCTGCTAGCTTCTTAATATCAGTCAGCAGCCTTAGGATGTTGGTGAGGTTTAACATTTCCAGATTGCCCCTTATTTTATATTCATGAAACCATAGTATATTATTTTGCTGACAGGTTAGTGCCTGATCATAGAGAGAATCATGGGAGCGGATTCATTTTACATCCTTGTGAGGGAGGGATGCTTCAAGAGGTTGGGGGATGGAATTACACACCTGTCTTGATAACTTGCGGGAACCACCTGCGGTTGCTTTAACGAGGCCTTGCTTAGTGTCCCAAAGTTGCGCACCAGCTGACAATTAATTCAGATTGTGACTCTCTCTAGGAGATGTTCTCATGGGTATCATGGACGAGTCGGCGATTGCCCACTTGGTTTGAGTTTTAGAGGTCACAGTTGTGGTTTCTATCTCTGACGGTTGCTCACTTGGCCCCCACGTGTGGTTATTTCGGTCACTGATGCAATTGTTGCCTCTACAGATGGCTCGCTTGAGCCTCCAGATTTATTTAGATAGACATCCGCCTGCTGTTGTACATTGAGCTGGCAGTTATTACTTGTGATTTCCACCTTTAAATCTTTTGTGTATACCTGCTTCTCCTCATTTTTAGGGGTCAGCTCCTTTGTGTTCTCTTTGGTAAAGATTGGATATAGCTTCCATGCATTTTTTGCCAGGGCTGGTGTCAAGAGTCTATATCTGCCCTTGCGCAGTCTCTGTCTCTCCTGTTTGCTTAACCCAGAGCCGGCGATAGAGCCCGTTTGCTGCATTCCTCTGCGGGTAGTTCCCTCACCGCAATGAGGTGAACACTCTTGGCTTCTTACTTATATGTTGGTTCATGTTGCGCAAGATGTACCGGGCTAGTTGGAGGATCACTGGCAATTTGGAGTTCTTCTTTGTTATCCGTCCTATGAACCTCAGTGGTGATACATATTTTATCACTGCTTTTCCTGCCCATATTTGCTTGTTTCTAAATTGCTACCGGATCTTGCAGCAGGTCGTTGGTCTTATTTGAAACCAGTTTGATTTTCTAATTTTTGCTTCCTTGATTAGGCTATTTATTATAACAGGTAATGTAGTTAGCTGATCTAGTATGGAAGAACAAGAGCAGGGGGTTGCTTGTACTATACTTCTTGTGGCCTGAGCTCTTACTATAAGTGAGCTGAGTTGTTTCAGCTTGTCATCTATTCCCACAACAAAGACAGCCGGGGTGTGAAGCAGGTTTACTTTGAAGTCCATTTGATCTGATTGATTAATCACTACTATTACTATTGCCTGCATCATGTTCAGGACAGTTTGCCAAGTAGAACTGTCAGAGGTCTGGACAGTTTTTGGGTCTCCTCCCTGTGCTGATGACAAGCCAGAAGGTTCCAATTGTACCTAGAGAGGAGGCCCTTAGTCGAAAAGATTTTCAATCATTCATCCTTCTTGTCTGGCCTTTCCTCAAAGGAAGTGTTCAGATTAGTCATCTTCCTGTCAGTAGAGTTACTCATTCTTGGCCACAGAGGACTCTCTGAGGAATGTCCGTTGTCTGTATTTAGCAGAGAGATAGTCAAGGAGTCGGTAACACCTTGAGGTAAAGAGCAGGCGACTTCTCCAGTGAGTCTTGTGTGGTGGCTGCCAAGGTACCAGTCTGCAGGATAGGGGAGAAAGCACCACCACTCACGCCATTATTGGATACCACTGAACGGCCTGGCCGGACTCACAATCAACCTTAGGATTCTACACTACTTGAGTCCTTCTCCATATGAAAAGGGGAGATTGTCAGTTTTATGTGACCTTTGTCAGCAAGATCCCCGAATGGTTGCTCTCACCTATTGTTCTGCTCACTCTGGGAGCTGAGGCCCAGATGTACGAACACGTTTTCCGACACAGAATGGGTAAAACTGTTTGAAACATCTGGCCCTGAGTTTCTTAGAGCCTCTGCTCCAGATTCACAAGTTGGTTGCTTTCATTTGTTTTCCTTCTGGCTCTGGGTGTCTTAGGTGGCAGTAATTTAAAGAAGATAAATATATTTTGTGATCATGGAGTTAATGTGTTCTCCTTTGCGTAGTTTTCCTTTTTATGCACACTTTGTGATTTATACATGCTTTTCACGCATGCCAATGTGCAGCTTCTCCTTGCTTGATTTCTGTTGATGGATTTGTACGAACTCTGCCAGATCGCATCACCACTTCCCGTTTTCTTAATCTGCAGGCCTGTGATCCTGTGTGCCAGCCTATAGTTCACAAATCTGGGCAGCGGCCCTCTAGTTTCCTAGTGTGTAGCTGGATCGCTTTAAAAAAAGTGCTGCTCCCCAAAAACGAGTGCCAGTGGCCCCCACCTGCAACCACCAGCTTAAATTAAGCACTGCCCCCTTTGAGTTCTGCTTTGCAGGTTTATATCAATGGCATATGCTCTTTTTGCATATTACGTGGTGAGAATGCTGAATGTTTCTTACTCTGTTATTCCTTTCATATTTCTGTTGTCAAAGTATGTATTTTTCTCTTGACTTCTGTATGGATAGCGGCACTCATTTCCATCTGTGGAGTTTTGTGCCATAAATTGATCTCTATGTTTGTGAATCCTCTTCATACTGGTAAGGTTCCCATCCTCACACTTCTAGCAGTAGACTTTCTACCTGAAATTGCACACAAATTTCCCTTCACTCATCCCATTTACGCGGGGTACTAAACATCTCTGTCATTCATTCAGGAAGATGTCCTACTTGACCTGTACCTGTTCCTGATTCTGTTCATAGGACTCTGACTCAGTCAGAGGATTCTCCTGAAACGCCCTGCATAAGGTGCAAGAAGTGTATATTTACCAACCAAGACAAGTGATAAATCTACCCCTGGGTTCGAAGAATACCGTGTAGGGCAAATATTAAGGGATATCCAGCGGCTTGGCCACACTGAGTTTTAAATTCAAACACTTTCTACAATATTTAAACTCTTATTTTTAGTTATCTTCTAGACAAACAAATAGTCCTTAGGACAAAGTGATGTGATGCTCTCCTCCTTACTGGAAGGTGCCAGGGCACAAAGTCATGATCCAAAGAAAGGGCGATGGGCAAAGGACTTAGGGCCAGATGTAGGTAAATTTTATTTTACCACCTCTTAAATACCGCATCATACCGACTCGGTATTTAAGAAGTGGTAAAATAAAAGTACCGAGATGTAGGTAAATGCAGATGTGCATTTACCGATTCGGAAACAATCGGTATTTACCGATGCGGTAAATATCGACCGGTAAATGCCCATGCATTCCTATGGGCTTTGAAGCCCATAGGAATGATTGGGCATTTACCGGTCGGTATTTACCGCATCGGTAAATACCGATTTACAGAAGGGTGCAGGGGGTGTCACTTTGACACCCTCTAGCACCCCCAAAACGGGTTTGGGTGCCATGTGGCAGGCATACCTGCCCTAAGGGCAGGTCTGCCTGTCATATGGCACAGGTGTGCATGCACACATGTGCATGCACACCAGAATCGGTATTTTACCATCAAATAGTATTTGATGGTAAAATACCGATTTTTTAATGCTTGTGGGACTCAGAAGAGTCCCACCTACATATCAATTGTCCCTATTCCTTAAAAATACCGACTCGGTATTTTACATAATCGGTAAATTTACCTATCGGTAAATTTACCGAGTCTGTAAAATACAGGGCCCTACATCTCAAATTGCATTTACCGGTCGGTAACGGCCGAATTCGGCCGTTACCGACCGGTAAATGCCTACCTACATCTGGCCCAAAGAGTTTTCCTATCATGTCCTTTCAGGTTGATAATCCTCTTGATGAATTTTCTGGGCATGCTACCTAAGCCAATACAAGCGAGTGGAGGGGACAGGACAAGATCCAGTTGGGAGCAAGACAGCTTCTACAGAGGATATATAAAGTGACATTACAAATAAGCAAACAGCTTCTGGCATGTTTTAAAGATCAGTGGTAATAATAATGGTAGTGAGGTGGTAAATACAGCACCCAGTGGCCAGGGGCGGGGAGGGGAATAGTACTTCCTTCTCTTCAGGAGAAGTATGTGCTACACATTAGAAAGCGCTACTCTGTCCAATTTGATTCTTGCTTTATAAATTAAGACACGAGGATATACACAATGCTAAATTGTCTTGTGTTCAATGTCTTGATATTCTTTTTGCAGAGTATGACCGGGTGTGATTGTTAATTCAAATATATCACGTATCTCCGTTTTCTGTACTGTTATGGTTTATGTACGGTTTAAACCTTATGGAGCTCACAAAAATCTATGTACATATTTTTGATATAAAACAAATATACTCTAATGTAAAAACAAATATCTTTAATGATGAAAAATAAACTATGAAATGAATTGATCTGATTTATGATGTTCTATATTGTTAATGTACTGTTCTTATATTAAGTTAAGTTAAATGGAGAAGCTTATCTTCTGTTTTGTTGCTAGTACCTTTCCCTGGAATCTTCTCCATACTTATTGGCTTGTTCAGGGACCCTTTTCTGTCTTCCAATACGTTATAAAGGAAGGGTGTTTTGTTTGATCATTTTGCTAACACAGCTATCGCCAAATTGAATTATTAATTAAGACAGTGAAGTAATGCCACCGGAACACAAGAAAGAACAAAAAAGGCTACTAGTTTTAATTTGTGCAATGAGAGGTTGTTTTAGCAGGCCCAAAAATCAGAGAATTCTACATTTAGATACTTTCATATTGGGTTTAGCACAAATTGTATGCAAAGTGTTGCAGTCTCTCTGACATTTTAAGTGTATGAATTGTCCGGCCTTAAAATAGGTTGCTGCATGCTAGCTCCAAAAATTCAAGAATTGTACATTATGATGTTTTTATATTAGTTTTAACAGAAAATATTCGTAAAGTGAAATGATCTCTCTGACATTTAAAGCTTATGAACTGTCCTGCCTTAAGATAGTATTGCTTGTTAGTTAAATAAGTGGGCCCACAACCTACAGTTCGTCCACCATTTCAAATGTATAATTTTTCTTTACTTGCATTTAACATAAACTGTACAGACTGACCATATTCCAGTCTGGAGTTAGCATGGCCAATTTAGATTTTGTTTTGCACACCTACTATGTCAAGAAAGAATCTCAATCCAAAGTCTCAACATGTGTGGATTACGTTCAGGATAAACATTATAAATGTAATCTTCTCTTATTCAATAAACCTTGTTCCTGAATAAGGGTATATTAAAATAATGTTTTCCACAACGTGTTAAGTAAGAGGCTGTTAGATGCTGTTAACCTTAGTACTTCCAGTGCACGTTTTATAACTTTTGATCTACTGACTGTTTTGCCTGGCTGCTGTTTAGGCTCTACAACATTTATGGTGGATTAAGACAGCAGGCGCGAAGTTATCAGATTTGAAGGATTGATACTGCTGCCATCAACCCAAGCAACAAGAGGGCCAAGGTTGGCGGTCTGCACCTCTTTATACCTCTTTATACTGGGTGTGTGTGGTGGGCTAGTGTTTAGGCTTCACTGGGATCTGGTATAGACCTTGTAGAATGAGTCCCAACAGAGAAGGTACTGAAATCAGACTTGGGAGTGAAGGATTGTACTTCTGGATATCGAGGCAAAGACTATCGAGATACTAGAATATTGTGGACAAATTCTTGAAGACCAAAATATTGAAAGGTAAGTGCATGTAGAGCACTCATAGAGTTACTATTCCTAATGCCCAATCTATGCACCTTGAAGATATATATATTGCTTGGGCAAATAAATGCGGAGTTAGGTATAGAAAATCGATACTTACCTTTCAATACTTGGATTCAATATTTTGTCCTCAATATTTGTGTACCTCGATGTTCTAGCTCTCAAACTCTGGGGCCATCCCAGTAGTACCCTACCCTGTGGGACTGGGAAGCAAATAAACGAGAGGAGAAGATGGAAACTGCAATAAGCTAAATAATTAATTTATAAAATATTCCCTGCTGCTAGAAAACATAGCAATATGAATGAACCAGAATTTCTATTGGAAACATTTTAGCAATATCCTAGGGCGAATAAATGGCAAACAACTTCTCCCAATGAAATTTCATTTATTTGGAGCTTTGTTACTTCTGCCTTCCTGGAACATTGACTGGAAAGTATTTATCTAACACAATGTTACCAAATGCCAATAACCACAGAGATGTCATTCAGGGAGTGTCAGGAGAACCGAATGCTACCCCTGGCTTGCACCCTTGCACCCTGCAACTCCTGGCACTGCCCTGGCTTAGTCACAATATTAGCACAAGAACAATCCACTGATATAAAGTAGGGACTAATGACCATGTGCTTAGGGACTTAATTAAAAAGCTTAAGAAAAGACTGTGGTCCTTAATTATATATTTGTGGATGCACTCTAAATGTACAAGACAGATGGATAGAACCAACAGCCAATGCCAAAAGTGATATGTGAAAATATCCAGGAAAGGTCAAGAATGACCACAATTCTGTATATAAGTTTGTCTATGTTTTTTTGATTTAAAGTCATGTTTTGTAAATTGATATTTGCCTTGTAAAAAGAAAAAACAAGTAATAAGAAAAAGGAAATAAAATAACGACAGGAATAAGCGTTGAAATATTTGGTTTTGTGAATATTTCAAACAAGTATTGCTAAAATTAGTTAACATGCCTGTCGGACGCATTTATAGTGTTTGGTATAAGGCTTGATTTGTTTGTACTAAAGTAATTCCTGCAGTCGTGGTTTTATATAATTTGTACATATCTTTTTCTCATCTAGCCTTGAAGAAGTCACAAAGTGATGAAACATGTGTTGGCTGATAACTTTTTTCTGAAGCATACAAGTCAGAAGTAATGAATCACATGTTGTAATTAATCACATGTTTACATATGTTTTGCAATAATTGAAAAACTGTGCTTGTTATACACGTCCATACTGTTAGGACAGTTTACCTCTTGTTTAAAATACACCTGAGAGTGCTTTGATTCCTTCTTAACTGAAGTCTTTTTTTGACAGCCTTGTTTGCTCCCAGATCAGGACATTGCAGAAATCGAGACAGGATAAAATCAAAGCTTGCACAATGCTTTGCCCGGTGTGAGGGTAAAAAAAGCATTTGATGGGTTTGAGGCTTCTCAGAAGCCCAAAACATGTGCCTGTCATAGATTTAGCTTGGACCTCAAAGGTCAGGGTGTCGTCCATCCAGAACCCCAGGTTTTTAATAGCCGGTTTGGACTTGGGAGGTGGACCGAGGGTAGTTGTCCACCAGTGGTCGCCGCATGAGTGGGAGTGTTTGCCTAGCAAAATAATTTGTGTCTTGTTGGCTTTTAATCTCAAGCAGTTGTTGTTCATCCACTTGGCAACAGTGAGCTTTCCTTTTTTTAAAATGGTCAAGTCTTGCATTGAGTTCTAAGAAAGTGAAAGAATGAGCTGGAAATTTCCTGCATATGATACCAGTCAGTGCAAGCCCAAACAATTTTTCAACTGTTTGAGTGGTTGGATGTAAATATTAAAAAGAGTAGGGCTCAGAGAAGAGCTCTGGGGGACTCCATAGTGCAGAGGTTGTAAGTGGGAGGTAAACAGAGGGGAAATTACTTGAAAGGAACACTTGCTCAGGAAGGAGGCGAACCATGACAGTGCAGGTCCATGTATACCGATATCGTGTAAGTGCTGTAGTAGTTTTTTATGAGAGATCATGTTGAATGCGGTGGTCAGATCAAACAGGATCAGGGGCAATGATTGGCCTTCATCCATGGAACTGGAGATATTCTCTGTAAAAGCAAGTAGGGTGGATTCTGTGCTATGTGCCAGCCTAAAGCAATTGTGAGCTATATCCAAGAAATGACTTTCTTCCCAAAATTTTGTTAAATGTTGTTAACATGTTTTTCCGTTACCTTGGCCAGGAAAGATAAGAGGGAGATGGGGTGATAGTTTTCGGGCTTCGTGGAGTCCGAGACAAGGTCTCGTCAACAGGGAGATGACTATGGCGTGCTTCCATAGACCAGGTTCTGAAGCAGATGACAGGGAGAGGTTGATGGCTTCTAGAAAGGAAGGGAAAAGAAGATTCTGGAGTTTTTGGAGGAGGTCTGGTCTTTTGAGGTCATCTGGAGGGCCGTACTTGACTTCGCCAAAAAGGGGCAGAGGGGTGGCAACGTGCTCAGAGTGGCCTTAGGACTGATTTTCTCTGACAATACATTGCAGTCCACCGGGTCAGATGAGGTGCTAGAGGTGAAATGTGAGTAGAAGTCTGCGATCTTACCCTTAAAATAATTTGCAAGCTTATGGCAGTGTTCACTAGAAGCTTCTATGGGATCAGCTGATAACTGGCTTTGTAAGGCTGTTGACTAATTTAAAGATTCCTTTAGCAGGGATTTTGCTGTTACAGATTTTGGTAGAAAAATACTCTGCAGTGGACTTCAGAAGTTGTTTATGGTAGGCTTTAATAGCAGATCTATATGGTGCTTTAGAGAAGGGGTCTTATGTTTTCCTCCAGGATCGCTCTAGAGCCTTACATTGTTTCTTACTAGAGATGAGGGTCTGTTGAACCGTGGGGCGGAATGTTTATTTTTGACCAAGACCTGGCTCACAGGTATGAAAGTGTCAAGGGCAGAGGTGAGCCAAGATTTCAGTGAGTTGTCGGCAGCCTCAGCGTTAGTGACCAGCTGGGCGTGGCTAGCCTGTATGAAATTTCCAAATTCCTGCAAGTCTAATTTATGCCAGTTTTGATTAATGGAATTTTATTTATGTAATCAGCGATTTCTAGGGGTTGTAGTCTTGAGCCATTTGGATGAGCACATCAAATAGCAATGATTTGTGAAAGAAATGCCAGAACAGTAAAACTCATAATATCCTGCCACCGTTTGCTGCATATTTCCAGAGAAATCCCTTACCCAATAAGGGCACTGAGCTGGACATTTGGAACTTAATCTGCAAAATGAGAGATTGTGCTTACCATTGTAGACCAAATTTGTGCATGAGGCTATCTCATGAGCATTTTAAGCTAAACCCATTCATGGGGAGGTTGCACTGGCCACGAAAGACCAAACGTGTGACACTGCAGCAGGCATTTAAGACAAAACCTTTGTAAGAAGATGATGCACTATGGGGCCGAATCACAAAGGGCTTCCGCACTCGTGGCAGTGGCCCCTCAGTCGTTGCCAGGCCCCGCTTTTGTGGCAGGACCTCCACAATGGGCAACTACAGTAAAGAAATCCCACCACGAGTGCCGAACCCCCGCCACAACTGTGGGGCCTCTTCCAAGAGTGTGGAGCCCCTTTGTGAATCGGACACTGTGTATTTTAAACTATATATGCACATGGGGCAGATGCCCTTAAGGATATGCCTAATTATGGAGAGTATGCACTGGGCATTTGAGGTTATACTGAGTTGTGATGGGCTTGTGTAGCAGTTCCAGAGCACTGGTTGGCTGTGCTTATGAATTTATACTGAGCATAAAGGCTACACTTTTTTTTTTTAAGTTCTATTTATTGAAAATATAAAAGACAGCAGCACTGTTAGAGAAATGTACCAAACATATTCCTTCAGCAATACACATGCTGCAAACCATTAATGTTACATTTGAAGACAGTTTCTTTGTTTGGACTTAAGAAGATAGATCCTCTTCTTCTATTGGCACCAAAGGCGCTTCACAAATCTCTCCTCTGTATGTATTCCAGGCGCAACAAATTGAGGACCACTTTTTTGTACATCCCCGTGCAATATATACCGTCTTTTCTCTAAACATGCACCAGTCTAAATTTTGTTTCTATTTTATCAATGTGGGTGGTGTGTCAGAACCCCAGTGTTGCGCGATGTCCCTTTTTGCCGCTGTAAGACCCAAGGTAACCCATGTTCTCCAGGGGTGGTGAGATCAGTAGACTCCCATATGTTAAGGAGGCAGCACTTCGCCTCCGGGTATGTATCGCTTGACTAAACCTCTGAATATGGTCACATTCCGAAAGGATGTGTATAAATGTACTCACCTGCCCACACCCTCTACGGCACTCACCACCGCCCCCCCCCCTCCCCATATGTACCAATTGAGGTCCAGTAATGTAGGTCCTATGGAGGATCTTGAGTTGGACTAGTCGCAGTCAAGCAGATATACCCACCTCCCAGGTGGGACGCTACTGCCTCCCTCCATTCATTGTCCTCTATTTCAAGGCCATGGGCTACCCAGTGCCCCCTCAGTTGTTCAAGGGGCTTAGGGATATGGTGTAGGAGTTTCTTATATATAAGGTAGATTGCCTTTTCAGGCAAGTATCCATGTAGGAGTCAGTCCTCCAGGGGGGAGGAGTCGGGAAGCGAAGTGCCTTTTGGAATAACCGCGCAAAGGGCATGGCGGATCTGTGAGTATCAGAAAAGTTCTGTGTCCGCCATTTCATATCGTTGTTGTAACGTCGAAAACGGTACTACATCGCCCCCGGACCACAGATCACCTATTCGGGATATGTCATTTAGGTCCCATCTATCAAAACCTTTGGAGGTCCTCAGTTGTCCTAGATGTTCCGAGTCCCACAGTGTGGTGGCAAGTGTTAGCCTGCTATTTCAGCCCATACTTTTCTGGACATCATGCCAAATCTTCACCGCATGCCTGGTAGGGCCTGTGAGATTTTTCCGGGGGGAGTACAATGCAACACTAAAGGTTCTGCCCGGTAGGAGCCACCTATCCATTGCATATCATGGATCATAGGGGCCGTGATAGGTGGCGTGGTTATTGGCTGCCAGTTGTGCAGCCCAGTAATATTTTTTAATATCTGGGAGGCTAATGCCTCCAACGTACCAGTTGAGGACCAGTTTTTTATGTGCTATGCGTGGTCTTCCATTCCAGATCAGCTCCCTGTGAAGACTCTCAATTTCTCTAACCGGGTTGGGAGCATTTTGAAGTGTATATAAGAAACAGGGTAGGGACATCATTTTAAATAAAGCTGTGCGTCCCTGGAGTGAAAGAAGCAGCATATTCCAAGTGGCGATATCTTGTCGCAGTCTCTGTAGAGGTGGGCGCAAATTTCTGTCAAAGTGCAGTTTAGTGCCAGGAGTCACAAAAATCTCCAAATAACAAAAACCATCCTGCGTGGTTTGAATGGGACAATCAGCAAATAGACGAGGGGGGACGCACTTAAGCACATACATTACTGATGTGTCCCAATTGATCGAGAAGCCGGATGGCCGCCCAAACACACCAAAGATGTCCAGTATATTCCTGAGTGATCCAAGGGGGGAAGCTAAAAAACAGGAGGATATCATCTGCGTATAGTGAGATGAGATCCTCCCAGTCCACAGACCACTTCCGCCCTCGAATAACGGGATCCTGTTGGATCCATGCCGCCAGGGGCTCCAAGGATAAAGCAAATAGTAATGGTGACAGCAGACACCCCTGGCGGGTACCCCAGCTGAGTTCAAATGCCTCAGAGCATTTGTTATTCACTACAACCTGTGCCTGTGGTTTCGCATATAGTAGTCTGACCCAGGATAGGAAGATAGGACCAAAACCCAGCTTTTAAAGCGCCGCCATGAGATATGGCCAATCTACGGTGTCAAAGGCCATCGAGGCATCCAAGGATAGGATAATGGCGTCCTCCTGTATTGGGTGAATCCTACCCAATACACCAAGGACTTGCCGCAGGTTATCGGCCGTATTCTTTATACAACAACACCTTGGACAGTGGACCTATCAGCAAAAAGCAAGGCACCAATCCTATGTTTACCAATCAAATTAGTCTTCAACCTATTGCGTGCTATTTCTAAATGCCCTCTGTCCTAAGAGCACCACCCAAACCTGGGGTAAGGTGACAATTTTATGTGCAATTTAGAAAAGCACCGCTTTATAAATCAATCCAATCCAAATGGAAATACTGGATAACTCTCTTATTGTCTTTGTATACAGATGCTGAGTCTTGATGTACATTTTCAATGCTTGTTTAATATTCCATTTTGGGAAAAGAAAAGCCAGCCAACGCGTTTCGTTCTGAAAACAGAACTTCTTCAGGGCGAAATGGTTGTTCTCAAGCACGATGTTATCCAACACGGGGAGGGGAAAGTTTTTTTAAAATTCTGTCAATCCTTTTTATTCTTTGTTAGTCCAAATTCCCCATATTAAGAGGAAGGTAATTGCTTTGCTCGAATCGTTGCGCTTTCGTTAGGACCTGGGGATAACAGGGACGGCGGGTTTTCGAAACTGCAGAACGCCGCGTTGTTGATTCATCGTGATCAACACATTAGGTTACCGGTTTAATACATATCGTTTGGGACTGTGAAACACGGAAAATTATATACACTCCCCGAACAGGACAAACTCGTATCCTAAGATCTTTGTATCTACACAAATAATTGCTTTTGAGCAAACTGTGTCGAGGCATACTCAGGTCCTAACGAAGCGCAACGATTCGAGCAAAACAATTACCTTCCTCTTAATATTGGCCGTATTCTGCTGGGGCATAAAGCCCGACTGGTCGGCATGTACTAGACCATTGATGACCTTGATTAGCTTAGTTGCAAGTAACTTGGCGAGGATTTTGAGTTTCACGTTGAGAAGGGAGATGGGTCTGTATGCAGAGCATAGGTGAATAACTACCAATGAGGCCAGACGTTGGTCTGGCGGGAGGTTGCCTATGCTTCTACTTTCATCGTATATTGCCTTCAGATGTGGGGAGAACAAGTCACATTTTGCACAGTTTGTACAATTCGATGGCAAGCCTATTGGGACCTATGGCTTTCCCTAGTTTAAGACTACGAATGGCCTGTGCTATCTCGTAAGTCGTTATGTCACTGTCTAGATATAATTTGTCATCCAGGGAGAGTGTGGGCAGTCTTATATCTCACAGGAGGGGTCGAGAATCCTCCTTCCCCAGGGACGACGTGGATTTGCAAATTGTACGAAAGTGTTCTGCAAAAGCTTCCGCTATTGCCATGGGTATGCTAATTACGTGGCCACTGTCTCCCGCCTATTCGGGGACTGGCCTGCTGGCTCTTTCCTTCTTGTCAAGCCAGGCGATCAATTTGCCGGCCTTGTCGCCCCACTCGTATATCCTACCATCTCTGTGCGCACCCTATTCCTTGGCTTTATCTGTTGCTACGAGTTTATATTCTTCCCTTTTGAGGTGTAGAAGGTGTAGCGCCTCTGGAGATGGATACCCGTCTGAGAGCCTTTCTAGGTCTAATATGTCAGCCTCTATTTTCTCCAATTCTTTGTGTTTCTCTTTCCTGGTGCCCGCAATGAGAGAAATGGCACTGCCCTGTACAACTGATTTGAATACCTCCCATAGTATCTATGGGGAAATCAACCGAGCTGTGGTTTTCTTGAAAGTAAAGCCGGAGACATTTCAAGAGTTCTTTTTTAACCTGCGGGTTTCGTAAATACCATGAGTTATTAGGCGCTACCCCTTTCTTCTGTGTGTCTCCCAATCTCATTTGTACCCACAGGGGCGAATGATCTGAGATGCCCCAGGCTAGGTGTTTGACCTCCCGGATAAATGCCGTTTGCGTGGCAGGGGTAAGCACATAATCAATGCGGGAGAAGCTCTTATGAGCTCCCGAGAAGAAAGTGTGATGTATACTGGTGGGGTGGAACGCCCTCCACGTGTCAGTGAGTTAAAAAAATCCGGTAGGCAGCGATTAGAGGAACATAAGTCCCTAGGGGGGTGCCGGTCCAAGGAGCCAGAAACTACTGTGTTAAAGTCCCCACCTACCAGGAGAAGACCCTCAGGGAGCCCAAGAGCAGCATCCCCAGATCAGTGAATGTTGCGTGCTGGAGGCCGGGGGGGATGTAAACTGAAATCAAATTGAGGATGTGTCCCTCCCACTTTCCCGTGACTGCTACGAACCTACCTCCATCATCAGTTTGTGTATGTTGTAAAGTGAAGGGGCACGTGGTTTTCAGGAGGACACCCACTCCCGTGAGCTGGTGGTACAGCCCCCGTGGGCAATCATCTTGTATTCCCATCGATTGAGGGCTCTGCAGGTAAGGCCCTTCAAGTGGGTCTCCTGGAGGAGCACCGCATCCGGGGAGTGACGCTTAAGGTACTGAAGGACCAGTTTACGCTTTAGTCTATCTCCTAGCCCATTAACATTCCAACTAAGTAATTTCAGTTGTGTGGGCATGCGGGTAACCACACGCATGCCCACACAACTGAAATTACTTAGTTGGAATGTTAATGGGCACTGAGTGCGAGATATCTAGCTGCATTTTCTCAACAAACACACAAACAAACAGAAGAAGAAAAATACTTTGAGGTTCTGCCACCCCTCCAACCCTCAAACCTCCCTCCCTGCTACCCTGCATTCTGAGCCACCAACTGCTCATATACAACAACTGTGCAGAGCGTCTGTCACCCAACCTGCAAACCATAAAGAAGGTAATTTATAGGGAGTAATCTCTCCTGCAGCCCGCCCAAATAGCAAATTAAAAGGTATAAGTTGTGTCCTCAGCTAGTCCACCCCAGTGTCCAAGTGTTCCACAGTGTGAGTATACCCTCACCAGGTTGTCTCGTGTGACCATACCAACCTCAGGTGTGTCAGCAGTGTCTCTCCTCTCCAACCGGTAAAAGGTTCAGAAGAGCTTCTTACCAGGTCAGCGTGTGCAGTCTCTCCCCAGTCATTCCACTCCGTAACCTTACTTGGCGTTGTGATCTCTCGCATCCTGCCAGCCCTCCAGCCAGTCCACTGCCTCCCCAGGCCGATCAAAGAACCAGGCCTTCCCTTTGGCTTCCACACGCAGGCGAGCTGGAAAAAGCATAGAGTATTTTACTCCCTTGTCCCGAAGCTGCTTCTTGACTGTGAGGAAGGAGCGTCGAAACCTCTGAACATTTTGAGTGAAGTCCGGAAAAAAGGAGATTATGGCATTGTCATATTTGAGTGGCGGGCCTGCTGTAGCGCTCTGCAAAATGATATCACGGTCCCTGAAATTTAGTAGTCAGGCCAGGATTGGTCGCGGAGGAGCCCCCGGTTTTGGTCTTCCACCCGGGATTCTGTGGGCCCTCTCAACCACAAACAACCAAGACAGGCGGTAGGTGATGAGGTCTTCAACAAACAGGCCTGCTACCTGCCCCTCCGCCCTATCCGGCACCCAAAAATGCGCACATTTTTCCTCCTGGATCGCCTTTCAAAATCATCTAACTTGTCTTCCGCATGCTTCTTAAAGGCTTGAAGATCCCGGAGTTCGTTTTGTAGCTGTGAGACATCCTCCACGAGACTAGATGAAGTGACCTTGAGTTGTTTAACTTTGTCGCTCATCTTGGAGAGATCCGCTCTAATGAGGGTCACCTCCACTGTTATGGCATCAGTGCACTGTTCCATGGAGGCACGTACTCCTGCAATGGCGTACATCATATCCTTCAGGGTGTGCTCAGGAGGCAGACTCCTTGCCTTAGTGCCTGGCTTATCTTCGTGTACTGTTTCGGGGTAGTTCACTTTATGATACGTAAAGCAGTTAAATCTGTGCTGAGAGAGCATCTTGGAACCCTTAGCGTTGGACATTGTGTGAAGCGCCTGACAATGCGCACCACCTCAGCCCCTCTCGCTGACCATTCTGCAATGCCAGGCTAACAGTGACTGCTTGTGTAAGTTCCCTCCGTAGGCTGTGGTGGAAAGTCAACTAGCAAGAATGCCTCAGCGCCGGCGGGCTGCTTCAGGTGAGGCCCTCCCTCCGATAGCTGCGTCGAGGCGGAGTACCCCGTAGGCCGGTAAAATGTCAGTCCCCTGGGGAGCTCAAGCAATTTGGGAGGCATCAAGCCCGAACCAGCCACAGACTGGCGTCACTGGAGTATGGATCGCCATAAATGCGCCTGCCGATGGGTCCCGTTGTTTCAGGCGCGTGTCTCTGCAGGAGTGATCACGGCAACAATGGCAGCCGCTGCGCTCAGCGGGTCCAGAAAGGGAGTAGCGCTGTACTGCGCCAAGGTCAGGCGGGGGAGGGCGGTCAGGGAAGAGAGGGAGATCGCGCATCACCAACCGCCTGTTGCCTGCTTAAAGTCCTCCGTCAGCTGCAGAAGCCGCCACGTGCGCACCTCGGCATCTCTCACCAGCTCGGCTCCGGCAGTTACCTCAGGTCTCGTCTAGCATTGTCACACAAGCCTCTCGTCTGGCAATCCACGCCGGCGTTATATTCAGGAGTTTTAGGCAGTTCTGTGCGCCTGCCGGGAGCGGGAATCTCCGCTCGCGGGTGTCAGGCAATGGCGGCCGCCGTGCTCAGCGAAACTGATAAAAGAAGCAGAGCTGGACTGTCCCAAGGCCAGGCGGGGGAAGGCGGTTAGGGAAGGGAGGGAGATCCCACTTCACCCACCGCCTGTAGCCGGCTCAAAGTCCTCCATCCTCCGTAGACGCCGCCACTTGAGCACCTCGGCACCTGTCACCAGGTGACGATTCACATTCACTTCAGGCCCCGGCTTATGACGTCCCACAGGCCTCTCGTCTGGCAATCCTAGCCGGCGGTATGTTCAGGAGTTTTAGGCAGTCCTATGCGCACACCAGGTACAGGGGTCTCTGCTCGTGGGTGACCCTGTGCGAGGAACAAATAGATCGGTCAGGATACTGAAGACAGTGCCATCACACTCAAGCACGTAGCCACGCCCCACTTAATGATATGAGGGCATACATCAGATTGCATTTTATTGTGCGTGGGCCTGTAAAGATTATGCACTACTATTTGAGATGCTCCTTGCCATTCTGTGGATGCCTGAGCATTTTCTCTGCAACTGCTTTCAACTGTATAGAACATAATAACATTCCTGTGTAGAATATAGCTGCACCACAGTATGTCATGTCTGTCAGAGTGATGTGCAGGTGGGCACTAGGACCCTGCACAGGACACAAAGGGAAGAGTTAGCCACCGGACACAACTTCCGGTCTTTGTAGGAGTGTCGGGGGTGAGGAAGGGAGTGCCTGCTTGCACCACAAGAGCAATACTGAATAAAGAAAGCGTGATCCACTTATCAGCATCCGTACGTTTTGCTTGTGGCCCGGAGGCAACACAGGAGAGTACATCTGGTGACATGAAGATGGGATCAACAGATTGCCACCAGAGGCCTGTGCCCGTTTCCCTGTGCCTCAAGAAAAGGAAACTGAGCCAGGAGATGAGCCTGGTTTGTCTGCCCAAAAAGGAGAGTAAAAGCGACGTCAGGAGCCTACCCCGGTTGCACGAACAATAATGGATCCAGGAGCCCACCCTGTCCATCTGCCCAAAAAATTAGTAGAAGCAACATTGGGAGCCCAACCCTGTCAGATTGCGTGGAGGAAGATAGAAGGAGGTAAGCGAAAAACACCTGTGACCGCCAACTAGCAAGCCCACTAGCAAGCGGTGCACACCGTCGTGACCCCAACCGCTCGCCAACTAAATACAGGGCCCCAAGCCTCCCGCAAAGATTTCACTTTAAAACTGAAAACTCACGAGACCTTGTTGGCCATTGCAACAAAAGGTGCACCAGCTAATAGGAAGGCAAGAAGCACCGGTGGCCAGCTTAGGTTTAGGCAAATAGAGAAAGGGCTACATTTTCTTCTCGTGAGACCTCAACAGCCTTCTTAGGACCAGGCAGAGGAGCCAATTAGAAAGAGGAAAGCACCAGTGGCCATTTCAGAGTTGGGCACAGGTGATTTGGGTGGGCAGAAAGGGTGACAGACAAAGAAGAAAAAAAAAGGAAAACGTATAGATTAAAGAAATAAATAAAATAAATAAAGGCCAATCAACAAAAAGGAACAGACCTGTGCAAACACCACAATGACAGAGGAGCGAAATGAAAGCACAGCAGCAAGTGCAATTTTCCGCAGACCACTTCCTTTCAACTTCTCTGACCCTCAGATGAAAGGCGCTCGCTGGCAGGGATGGATCCGACAATTTGTACGCTACATGCAAAGACAACAAAGACCAACAAAACAGGGATCTGTTTTTAAACTTCGTGGGCAATGAGTGTAAGGACCTGCTCGTAACATTCCCGCTAAGGAAATCACAACATACAAAGGCCTAATAATGGGGGTGATTAGGACGGCGGAAGGACTTGAGTCCGTCCGCCATCTTGTGATAAACCGGGACTGTCCGCAATACATGCGGTGGTCCCACATACCAAATTAGGATGCGACCACCACCATGGCGGTCGCATTTTGCTTTTTAAAATTGCGGCGGATGCTGCTTACAGCAGCACCCGCCGCAAAGCAAAATAGCCATGTTGTGCATTTCACTGCACTACGTGGCAGGCACCACACGGTGCCTGCCACTTGGTGCAGTGAAATGTTGGTGGGTGCCATGGGTACCCCCCCAGTACACCCACACTTCCCCCAACACTAGGGGTACCCAAAACAGGCCCCCAAAATAATTCTCCACAAGCCATTACATAACAGCATGGCCGCCATATAAAGGCCTGCAAACTCCACCATCATAATTTGGTGGATGGTGCCTGCTAGGCACCGCCACCATTTTATGCCCCCTTGTCCGCTATCAAGCAGTCAGACTGATTGCTTTTGGCGGACCGGTGGTGGACAAGATAGAACATGCTATTGCTGTGGACTCGAATTTCCACATGTTAGTGCCTGCCCTGGGTCACAAGTGTCGGAAATGCAACCGGGAAAATCACTTTGCAAATGTCTGCATGAGCAGATAGTTCAAAATGAAGCGAGGGCGACCCGCAAGACAACAAACCATACCAAGCAGATATGCATGACAGATGAATACGCAAAACTGCAGCCCATCAGCTGACTTGGATGGAGCAAATGCACATGATGCCACAGACTATACCTAATTCCTGATGTCCCAACGCAAGGTCGTACCCTGAACACATCCAGCTCATGGACAACAAAAGATAAAGAAGACAGCGACAGTTGATACTGATGTAGGAAATCACACCACAAGATTTGTGCCAGACAGTGGCGGCACATGCAACATCATGTGCATGTCAGAATGTGAGAAGATGGAACACAAGCCTCCACTGTCACCGTCCACAGTTGATGTCTTCACATGGGGTTCAAGGAAACCGGTGGTAAACATAGAGACATTTGTAGAGACTCTAACATACAAAGAAATGTCGGTAAAAGAAGAAGTGCATGTCCTACGTGGAGACATCCCAGGACAGTGTCTACTAAGCAATGTCACTGCTCAGGTGTTGGGCCTCCTAGCAACAACATATCACATGTCTAACCATCACAACATTCTGAGAGAACACCCTGCAATACTATAAGGACTCGAGGAGCTAAAAGACATGCAAATAACACTGCACATCAAAAAAGCCGTCAACCCAGTGGCTCAGCACCACAGAAGAGTACCCCTGCAACCACAAGTAGAAGACGAGCGGAAGAGCCTACTGGTGCAAGACATCATGCAGTCGGAAGATGGACCAACTTCATGGGTATCACCAATAGTAGCGGTCCCTAGCAAAACACATAAAAAATGTGCACCTGCGTTGACATGCACATCCCATACACTGCAATTGAAAGAGAAAGACACCCATGCCCTCATTTGAATGACATGAACAGCTGTCTCACCAGAGCATTCATATTCTCAAAGCTAGATTTATGTAAGAGGTACCATCAACTGGAGCTGGATCTGCAATCATGCTACATCACAACGTTCTCCACTCACATGGGTCTCTCGCTACAAACGTTTCTGAAAATCATCCACAGTGGACATTTTTCAAGAGACATTGAGGCAGGGATACGGCCCATAAAAAACAGCTTAAACTACAGCGACAATATCTTGGTATTCGGTGGCTCAGATGAGGAGCACACCAATGGCCTACGAGAAGTCTGCAGCCAGCTAGAACTTGTTAGCCTGGCCCTGAATGAGGATAAATGTGAGCTGCGGAAGGGAGAACTAGTGTTCTTTGGAGACATCTTCTCAAAGAAAGGAATGAGACCTGATCCCAACAAAGTTGAAACGCTGCGGAAAGCAAGGCCTCCAGCCGACGTACCAGAAGTGAGGTCGGTTCTTGGGCTAGCGAGCTACTGCGCTAAATAGATAAAGGAATTTGCCATGGTGAGCACCCCACTTCGCAAACTAACAAAACAGAGCCAGCCATTTCTTTGGATCACAGAATATGACAGGGCATTTGAAGACATCAGGCATGTAGTCACAGCAGTGGACCACCTCGCCTACTTTAACCCTTCACTATACAATGAGCTTACTGTTGATGCCAGCCTGGTGGGTCTAGGAGCCATTCTCGCACAACCAGACTCGCTCAGACATATCGTCCCATATACAAGCAAGAGCTTATCAGATATAGAAAGAGCATACTAGCAACCAGAGAAGCAAAGAGCAAAGTCTGGCACTAGTATGGGCATGTGAGTACTACTACATGTTCATATATGGGAAGCCATTCGCTGTTGTGACAGACCACCAGGCACTAGTGACAATATATGGAAACCCCAATGCAAACATTCAGCTGTGCATTGAAAGATGGGGGATACGCCTCATGGACTGTGACTTCAAAATAGTACACAAAGCAGGAAAAGAGCACAACCTTGCTAAATACATCTCAAGGCATGCCCTACCACGGGCACCAGAGATCATGTCCATGGTGCAGGACTTAGTACTGCGACAGAACACACCTGCGCCAATAATAATTGAGGAACTGGTGCAAGAGACAATGAATGATGCTACGCTACAAGCATTCAAAAGCACAAAATGGCAACAGAGGTGGAGCCATGGAAACAACAGCAGTCCAATGAGCGAAGGAGTGAGAAGGGAAGAAATGCTGGCATTCAAACAAATACAGGAGGAGCTGTCGGAGATAGAACAAGGGGTTCCAGTTCGAGGAACAAGAATAGTAATACCAAAAATGTTACGGTGGCAGACCGTGAGCCTGGACCATGAATTTTACAGAGTCATAGTGGCAACCAAAAAGATGCTAAGGTATGATTCCCGGGTCTTGATCACTTGGTGGAATCGATGACCATAAACTGTCATTATGCCAGATAACGGGAAGGCCAGCAAAGCCGGAACAACTACGCATGTCTCGTTTCCCCAGGGCGATGTGAACGACACTGGCAGCTGACTTCTATGGGCCTCTGGACCCTGGAGGCTACTTGCTAGTAGTCATTAATGAATACTTACGTTTCCCCATAGACCGACAAGTGTCATCAACAATAGCAGCAGCCACTTTGCCAAAACTAGATCACATATTTGCAGTGTGGGGCACCCTGCATACTATGAAGACAGATAATGGACCACTATTTTCAGGAGAAGAGTTTTGCAGATTCATGGCGTACCTGGGAATACATCACAGTAAAATAACGCCTCTGTGGCCACAAGCAAACGGCATGGTAGAAAGATTCATGGTCAACATTAAAAAGGCTGTCCAATGTGCCAAATTGGGGCAGATCTTAGTGGGCCAAGCACTGTGCTAAATACTGTGAGACTACCGAAATACCTCGCACACCTCAGTGCAGACCTAATGCTGGGGAGAACAACCAGAATAAGATTGCCTCAGATGGAGGTAAAATTGCTATCTGAACACAGCAACATTGCTGAAAGAGATCAAGAGAAAGATTAAACTGTACGCCGACGCACGTGAAAGTGCCCATGATAACGGCGGCATCAGGTTCCTACATCACCAGAAATAGATCACACTTCAAGGGATTACGAACATCAGACGATGAGGAAGGAGAGACAGCACCAAGGAACAAAGCAACAACAGTAAAAGAGGAAGTTGAGAACAGCAGTGAGGGACTGGACAGAGTTGGAGCTACAAGAGAGACAATGGAAGAGGAAAGGGAAGTGTTCTGCCCAAAGAGATTGAGGAGAAAGCAACAAAGGCTCATTGAGGAATTATAGAGAGGGGATAGCAAGTTGCCAACATCAGAGACAAAGCAAACAATTACAACAGTTATTGTCAGGACGATGGGTGTGTGTCAGTTTGTGACAGTGTTTTCTAATTTCCTGTTGGTTTCTCTTGTCTTTTCTTCTCTTTTCTTTACATTCTTTGTTTTTATCTTCTTTTTCCTTTATTTCACCAGCTCTCTTTGCAGTTTTCTTTTCCACAAAAAGGGGAGATTTCGGAGTGGTGTGCAGGAGGGCACTAATACCGTGCACAGGACACAAAGGGAGGAGTTAGCCACCGGACACCACTTCCAATGAGGGAAGGGGGACAAGGCATTCAAGGAGAGTCAGGGCAGGGTAGGGAATGCCTGCCTGCACCACAAGAGCAATACTGAATAAACAAAACATGATCCAAGTACCGGCATCTGTGAGTGTTCCTTGTGGGCCGGGGGCAACGCAGGACACTACAATGTCTACACTCCAGGCTCATCAAGGCCGTAGGCTAGTAAAGTGGTAAGTGATAACTAAACTATAGATTTATCTGCTCTAGAACTGGTTTTGTGATTAAATTAATTTACAACTATAATTTTTACTTCAATTACAAAAAGGAAAATACATATTTCACTTTAAATTATTCACTTTTCTTGTAAGCACAAAAAAGCAAAAATCTGAAATAACAATATAAACGTGTGAAAGCCTATTCCTCTATTCTCTCAAACACCCAAACATTATTTCTGTTCTTGTTTTATCACAACACCGATAGATGGAAGGAGATAGTTTTGTTGTATGATATTATGTCAAAATCTCATTAGCAAAAATACTTTCAGGCAAAAATAATTTGTACCACATATTGTTTACAAAAATACGGTGCAGTTGGATGTTGATTTTATATTTTTAACTCCAGTGGTGAGATGTGTTTTGCAAACTGTATTAATGGCAGAGTATTTCTGTCAGACAATATTTTGGTTATGATATTCTGGTCACATGGCCAAATGGGTTGTTTGGCCTCCGGTACCGTAGTTTGTACCAAGTTTAACCCAGCTCTGCAAATGGAGCATATGGAAATGTTTGACTCCTTTTTGCTAACCATAAAGAAGTCCCAAAATGGGTAGGTCCACTTTCTGACACTGGTGCCACTGCAAAGGTCGGATGAACTGGTGGTCGGTGGGCGTTTTGATGTTTTCCTCTCTTCAGCACCTACTTCTACTGTGGTGGTTGTGGATGTAGGTCACTGCCGGGGCGTTGCAAATTTGACAGCTGGCGGTGGCATCTCTGGTGCCACATACCTCAGAGCAGTTTGGGATGGGGAAAATGTCAGTCTCCACTGAGGCTGGGCTAACATCCGTGATGAATGGCTCGTCATCATTCTCGTCTTCTACATCCATAAGTCTAAGGCTTTCAGAAACTATTCTTTTCCTTAGCCTTCCATGGCGTGTCTTACTCTCAGACTGAGGCGGGATTCAAGTGGTGTCTTAATCATCAGATGGAGGGCTTGGAGAAGAAGATGTGGACTAACCCTCCTTTTCTTGCTGGAGATCTAAATGACAATGCATCTTCTTAAAGTGTGGCTTCTTCTGCTTCCTCAGACTGCTCCTACTATTGCTGGCTGCGGCTGTTGTTGTCCACTCATCTGAGTTTCCAGCACCGACAGGGTACTACTTTGCGAAAGAGAGAAGTCCACTTCAAAGTCACTGCTCGGCAGCATTGCCGTCATTAGACTGGGTGCCTCTATGACAAGCATGGACTTGGGGCCAAAGTTGGGGTGGGTCTACTGATACTGGGGTACTGCTCTCAGCATGCTCCCAGGAGGCAGGTGCAGAAGGCACACATTTGTTTTGTCCCAAATTGGTCTGGGTCGACCTACCAGTGGTGGCCACTTTCTTGGTAGCACCTTTCTTTGGGGCCATCTTGTAGCTGTCAGTTGGCAGTGGCACTAAGCTTCATAAACTGAAGAGATGTCCGTTATGTGAGGTCACGTGTCACGTTGTGTACAGGCCATCTGTCTGGCAGAACTGTGGGTGATGCTGGCACTTGTGTACCTAAAAGCAAACAAGCAAGAAGAACATCAGTGAAACATGTCATTGTTGCAGTTCACTTAATAGTACACACAAACAATATATTTTACTGTGGCCACTAGCTACTGAAGTTATTGTAAATAATTAACAATATAGTGTATCCATTCATGAAACCACACCAACATAAACTTTCATGGTGTACATTCAGGAAGGATAAGAAAGAGCAACAACATACAACTGTAACTGTTTGCTGTATGTGCATCACGTGGGATGTGGCACTCAGGGAGATGCAGCTGACAAATGACATTGGAATAATCCTTAGACAATGAAAGCACCAGTAGCAAACGTGGGGTTGATTGATGCCAGATGTTATAAAAATAGAGACAGTCAGTCAGTCAAAAATCTTTATTTCGATTAATAAAAATCATAAAAAGCAGCAGCAATACATACATACGAAATGCGGGAGATAGAATAAAATATATACAAATAAATAATTGTGCAAACTTTTGCAGACAATCATCTATATCCACGTTATATACAGTTCATGAATTTATAGAAGATAAATAGTAAAGCGGTGTCCACATCAGATTTAAAGCACCACTGTCAAACCACAATTTTAAAAACAGAAATGCATCATGTGTATTACCATAATTTATAACGAGGTACCCCCTTCTCCTCCTACTATTCTTGGAGCACGCAGATGTTACCACTTTTTTTTATTAATCCTAGCTGCTGCCACCAAGAAACTTGCTACACTGAAAATAGTGCGCACACTACTCAGTAATTGCAGGTGTAAGAGTGCTGGTCTTACTTGCACAAAATCCGCCTCTCGTAATATGGGGTATAACAATTTTTTACGTGCCTTGGAAAACTTTTCGCAGAACATAATTAGGTGGAGAGTATCTTGTGTTGAAAAATTGTCGCAGGAGCATGGTGCATATTCTTCCGGTTTACCCCAATTCGGAAAAAATCCTAAGGTGAGATGTATTAAATTGAACCTGAAGCGATGAAAGGGCTTTGTGACAATCTTCAGATAAGGTTCAATTGAAGGGGAAGTCTGTAAGAGATAGATACTTCTTGCACCCAGTTTTCTAAGCTCCTCCTCCTCCCTATCTGCCTCCGACATAATCCTAAAATTATGTTTGATCCAGTCCACATCCTCTTTCTTGATTCCCTCTGGGGCTGTACATAGTTCAGGACGACCCAGTCTGACACACGCCGCTCTAACGTATGCCAGCCATGGTATGCCATCTGTCTTATCGAGGGCTAAACAATCTTTAAGGATAAGGTGGTTAAGGGTGATATCCTCGTTAAGCCATGTCTTCGCCCAACAAAACAGGGGGGCTACTTTTAGATGATCCGTAATGTAGCCTAAACCTAATTCGGAGTGAATGGACAGAGTCGGGATGACTGAGGTACCACCAACAAGGATCTAAGAAATCTGTTTTCCGCGAGTTGTAATTTACCCACAGTGGCATATCCCCATATGGAGGCCCCGTACGATGTAATCGCACAACATTTAGCCTTGTATATTTTGAGCATGGCCTCCACGGGCCTGGCTCCCAACCGTCTAGCAAAGCTGAGAAGGGCTGATGTAGATCTTATCACAGCATTGCTCTTCTGTTTCTGCTGGGGACCCCAATTGCCCTTTTCGTCAAACAACACTCCAAGGTAGGTAAAAACCGGGACCCTGGAGAGTTGATTGCCCAGACAACTAAATGTGTTGACCTTCCTAGTCTTCCTTCGGCCCCCAGCGATCATAACATGAGATTTGCTGCTGTTTACTTTTAGGTCTAGTGACTCCATAAAGGCGCCGAAGTTATCCAGCAGCCTCTGGAGGCCCAGGCCTGTGCGAGCAATGAGTACGGCATCATCCGCGTACAGGAGGACCGGGATACCCGTTCCCCCTGCACGCGGAATGTCTGCACTAGCCCCAATTAGAGATTTTTCCAGGCCATTAATGTAAATTGTAAAAAGAAAGGGGGCCAGAATACAGCCTTGTCTGACCCCCCGCCTGGAATTAAATTGGCCCATGCACCTGCCGCCCTGCGTTACCCTAACAGCTGCCGCCAAGTTCTGGTGGAGGTCGCTAAGAAAATAAACCAAGGATGCCTCTACCCCCATTTCCAACAAAATGTGCCATAGTTTGGAGCGGTTCACCAGGTCGAATGCTGACGATAGGTCCATGAACCCGAGGTATAAAAAACCCTCTTTAGCTGCAGTATATTTATTAATCAAAAGATGTAAATTTAAGCATTGATCCATGGTACTTCTATGCTGCCTGAAACCATACTGGAGGTTCGAGAGCACCCCCCTGTCACACATCCAATCTCCCAATTTCTGTAGGAGGACTCTGCCCATGATCTTGACGGCAGAGTCCAACAGAGAGATTGGCCTGTAACAGGCGGGGTCCCCTCTACTCCCTTTTTTAAAAATGGGTACGATTATTGAGGAGGCCCAAGAGGGGGGAAACCCGCTATAGGTGATGCATTAAACACGTTAGTTAAAATCTTTGCCCATATATTGGGATACAGGATGTAAAGGTCAGCAGGAACCCCATCCGGTCCTGGGGCCTTGTGTTTCAGTGTGTCTCGAATGGCTTTTTCTACTTCCGTTAGTTCAAATTTGACAACTTGTGTAGGGCGACCCAAAATGGAGCTTCCTAAGTTTGACTCTTGATGCTCCTTGTCGCTATAAATGCTCGTGAAGTGTTTGAGCCACACGTCATCCGGAATAACACATTCTGTGTCTAAATTGTCACTTTCCGAAAAAAAAGACTGATTTATTGTGGCCCAGAACTTTCTACTATCTTTTAGCACATCGATTGACTGCAGGTTATCCCATGCCTCCTCTTTAATTTTGCGTTTCCGCGTAGATATAGCTTGTTTGTACTCCTTACGGAGAGAGGAAACAAGGGCCCTGTCCCTTGGTTTGCTCTTGAGTGCCTTTAAGAGAGCCTCATGAGCCTTAGAGCACGAAGAATCAAACCATCTAAATGCCTTCTTAGTTTACGATCTACTCTCCTTATGTAGGTTTTCAGCAATTTGGTTACAGATTGCTGTAAAAGATGTTATAGTTTCTGTGGCCACGGCATGCTCGTCCAGACAGATGCCTAGATTAAACTCTACCTTGATGGCCAAATCCTCAAAAAATGCCTCCGGAACTACGGCGTCCCACTTTATCCGTCTTCCTTGATCTTTTGTCGATAGGTTCCGTGGTGCCGCCCTACCACGATCAGTGATAGCAACCTTGCACCTTAATTCCGCTTCCAAGCGGATTATGATCACTAAAGGTTGATGTCATTACTCTATACGCGAGGATTTTAGTCAAAACTCGCGGAGATACAAAAATGTAGTCAATCACTGACTCAGCACCTCGTCCTATAAAAGTGGGGACAGCCTCTCTGCCACCTTCCTTGCCAGCTTCGAATAGATTTAGATTAGATAAAAATTCCTCCAAAGCGTCACCCTGTTTGTTGTGTTCAAAATGTGGTACTCTCCCATTCGTGGGTCCCACCACATCTTCCCCATAACAATCCCATGGGCAAGGGTGTAAATTAAAATCTCCCATTAAGGTGGCTACGCGAGCAACAATGGCGGTCGCAGCTTGTTAGAGCTCCCGCCGGCCCGCATTTAATCCGGCTGAATTATCCTGGCCCCCGTACCCACTACTCACACCCCTGTGGGGCAGACATTGCTGGTGGCGCCAGGGATCCTCCGGTGCCGTCGGCAGCGATCCTAGGTGCTCGGACGCGCCAGAACAAGGGACGGACGAGTGACGCCTGGCATACCGGAGAGGCGCCGGGACCTCGATTTTGGCGATCCCCGGCCGGACGGCCTCTGGGTGGGTCGGCTCGCCCACTGCTCGCCACTGGACCTCTGCTGACCTGAGAGCCGAGGGATAATCGACGATTTTCTTCCTGGGGCCCTGCTGGAGAGGTGTGTGATCCTAGCGCTGTGACTCTGCCTGCTCCGCTACGGCGGCCCTGTGATCCGGGTGCAGCCGCGGTCTCGAGTTTCACGACCCCCACCGCGAGAGCTTTCGCCCGCACCTACTGTGGCACTGGAATACTCGGAGCGAACCTCCCCTAGAAGTCCCGAAGGTGGCTGGACAATAACGGGCAGCCCGGAGCGCCTTGGCTGGCTACGTGCCATGGGGCAAACCGTGAGTACCCCCCCCCTGGGTCCCCGGGCACTGCAGGAGTTTGGGCTAACGTTGTTGCGCCCGTGAATTGCAGAAGAGGGACGCTGCCCGGCCCGCAGGGGGGATAGGGGACACTGACTGTTGGCGAGTGGGGAGCTGGTCTCGGGGCCTGCCTGGACCTGGCCCGGGCGCAGAATTCCACCAAAGATGAGACTATCCGGCCCCCACTGAGGGAAAAGTTGCTTTCACGTGGCCCTCCCCTGATACACTTAGTGGAAGGGGCTTGGGGTACCTGCACGGCCATTTCTGCATACGTAGTGGGCGATTCACGAGGAACTTGCAGCCATGACCAGGGGAGGTGGCGGCCCCACCAAACAGGCGACAATCGACAAGTTCACCGGGCCCAGTGGGGGCCCTGGACCGTCAGGAGGTGGACAGCAGGGAGGAGGGCCGGATAACGCAGCACTTATGGCGGCCATCACCCAGTCAAGGGATATGCTAGATGCCAAAATAGGTGCCGTGGGCGCAGATGTCACCCTGTTGCGTCAGGACTTGCGGAATGCCGTAGCACGGATCACAGAGGCTGAATCCAGGGTGTCGGTGGTGGAGGACGATGTAGGCCCACTCAAGAGGAAAATGGCGGCAATGGAAACTGCGCAACGGGGCCTGGCGCTTCGAGTGGAGGATGCTGAAGGGCGCGCACGCCGCAACAACCTCCGTTTCATTGGCTTTCCGGAACGATGCGAGAAGGGTAACATGGAACAATTCCTCACGCAGTGGCTGGGAACCTGGCTGCCCCCGGAGGCTTTATCCAACTGCTTCGTTATTGAACGCGCACACCGCGCCTTGTCACAGATGCCATCGGAAGGTGAACGGCCCAGGGCAGTAATTGCTAGACTTCTGAACTATCATGACCGGGATGTCATTCTGAGGGAAGCGAGAACCAGAGAGGCCAATCCTTCATGGCCGCCAAAGCGAAACTGCGAGGTCTCAAACTCCAATACTCCCTGTTGTACCCAGCGCGCCTGAGGGTGATTTTCCAATCGCAGACACTATTTTTCGACACTCCGGAAGACCTCTTTAAATGGGCCGACGAGACAGTGCGGATCAGGCCGAATTCTCAACCGGGGTTGAACCCGGGCCCTTCGAGGGGGTCATCACAGGAACGGAGTGGCCAGATGACCAAGACCAAGAGGAACCGGCGATCTAAGTCACGAAAGCGGTCGGCCTCCTTCAGCGGCACCCAGGCCAGTGGTAGGACCGAGGACTCGGACCAGTCTGAGATGGATCATGGCCAGCTCTGAAGATTCAGCGCCCCTCTGTACACTTGACGTTACAGGTTCTGGCTAACGGAGTAAGGGCTTTTGGGGCTCGATAGACTGGTAGCATCATGGCTGCCTCAGGATTGGTTTGCGGCTGATCACTGAACATGGGGGGGGATTGTGGGTTGGGGTTCGGGGACTACACATAAGGGGCTACTGCTCTCCTACAGATGTGGGAGGTTTTGGGAGAGGAGGGATGAGGTTACTGTTTCCTGGGGAGTTGGGATCCATTGGCATGGCTGGCTCAGGGCCCTCTGTTTTGGACTCGGGGTTACCCATGCCGCGACAGGTACTTCATGGTTTCTTGAGGTATAGGGAGGGGGGAGGGAGGTGCGGGTGGCCGGGAGCAGGGCCACTGAGTTGGGACCGAGACATAATCAGGACTATGACCACATTAAGTTGATGGTTGGTTTTGGGGTTTGGGGTAGGACGAGAGTTGCTCGTCATGTTCTCTTGGGGTTCTGGGGCGAGAGGGTGGGAATGCACGTGTGTTTTGCTATGGTGTTCATTACTGTGTGCGATGAGTGGCAATGGCGAGGACGTCCTGTTGGGTGGGTCCCACTTGACTATGGCTGAAACGACTCATAGACTCCCCGAGGCGTCTCTGCGGGTGATCACGTGGAATGTCAGGGGGATGCTCGACAAGATTAAGCGTGGGGCGGTGTTGCGCTGGGGGAAAAGTGAGAGTGCTGATATTTTCTTGCTCCAGGAAACTCACATGATGGGCTCGAAAGTGCTGGGTCTACAGAGGTTCGGCTATCACCAAGTATTTCATGCCGGATTTTCCCGGGGATCCAGGGGGGTGGCCATTTTGATACATCGCAGGGTGGCCTATGTACATGAGAAGCAGTGGGTTGACCCACAGGGTCGCTATATCTTTGTCAAGGGCATGGTGGGCACTGAATCTGTGGTCTTTGGGAGTGTCTATGCCCCCCCCTGCAATGGGCCCTAGCTGAGAAACTGTTCACAGTGTGGGAGGACATCCCCGAATCCCTGGCGGTGGTTGGCGGTGATTGGAATGATGTGATGGACGCGTGTGTGGATCGCCGGCGGCGCCGGGAAGTGGTTGAGACTACCCCTCCCCCCCCACACACCAGACTGCATGCTATGACTGAGGGACTGGGCTGGACGGATACCTGGAGACATATGCACCCTACAACACGCGAGTATACGTATGTCTCTGCTGTGCATGGCTCCTATTCAAGATTGGACTATGTGTTTGTGCCTGGCGACTGCTTGTGTAGAGTGAAGAGTGCTGACATCTTGCCGAGAGGCCTGTCCGATCACTACCCGGTATCGATTAGGGTGGAACTCCGTCGACAACGCCAGCCGTTTCGATGGAGGATGTCCTCGTGGCATCTCCAGCAGCCTGCCTATGTGACGCACTTGCGTGAAGCGTTAGACCTGTATTGGCGAGAAAACCTAGTGGGAGACATTGACGCCGGAGTGGTGTGGGAGGCCATGAAGCCCACTATACGGGGAGTAGACATCGCGTGGTGTGCCGCGGCCCGTCGCAAGCGGCGGGAAATGATCGCAGAAGCGGCCACGCAGGTGGAAACTTTGGAAGAGCAGAACCGCGTGGGGGGTGATGAAGCCGGGTTACGACTACTTCTCCAGGCTCAACAAGCCTATGCATCTGTCCTACTCGATGAAGCAAAACAGGCGTGGCTAGCCACACGCAGTAGAATATACCAATGGGGGGACAAGTCATGTACGATGCTTCATAGACTCTGCCAATGCCACCTCCAGCCGCTTAGGCTGCCATGACTCACGTCCGATGACGGCGAGGTCCTTACTGACCCAGTCAAGCTAGCAGCGAGTTTTGCCACATACTTCGCTTCTCAGTACGCCCCATGCGACCGCCTATCAACTGACGAGGTGACTAAATTTATCGAGGACATGCCCCCCAAGGCGGTGTCGGATGAAACTAGGAAGGCCCTCGATGCACCCCTTACAGCTGAGGAGCTGGGCGATGCCCTGGGACAGCTTAATACCGGTAAAGTCCCTGGCCCGAGTGGCTACCCGAGTGAGTTTTATAAGAAGTTTCATGTACAGCTGGGGTCCCACTATCACCGTGCGCTTGAGACAGCGCGTGAACAGGGCACACTGCCCCGAGACTGGCGACATGCCGAAATCGTAGTCTTTCAGAAACCAGGTAGACCCCCAGAGAGGCACGACTCATATCGCCCCATTTCATTACTCAATATTGAGGCTAAAGTCCTGGCTAGGGCCCTAGCGAATCGTTTATCCCCGCATATAACAGACCTAGTGCATCCGGACCAGGCTGGGTTCATGCCTCATAGAGCGACGCGGCATAACATCCGACGCGCACAGGCGGCGATTGACGCCATGGGAGCCACAGGAGAGCAGGCGGCTCTGTTGCTAGCTGACATTAACAAAGCCTTTGACTCCGTCAGCTGGGCATACCTTTTTGCACTTTTGCCCCGTCTCAATCTAGGCCCGGTTTTCCTGTCCTATATCAGGCTACTATACACAGACATTACGGCCTCGGTGCGGGTTGCAGGGGCGGTGTCGGAGACGTTTCAAATTGGACAAGGGACCCGACAGGGATGCCCGCTCTCCCCCTATCTATTCGCTCTACTTATGGAGCCGTTGGCTGCCTGGGTGCGTATAGATGCGCAAATGCGGGGCTTTGTATGGAACGACAGCTTATCGGATAGGATTGCGCTTTACGCGGACGATGTCCTTTTCTTTCTTACCGATCTGCAGCGCTCGGGACCGCGCGTACTAGAAATTATGCGAATCTTTGGGGACATCTCGGGCCTATACTTGAACCTGCGTAAATCTACCCTCTGGGTGCTGAGTGGAGACACCGTAACGGGTCCCTGGACGTCGGGGCTACAGGTGGCTACGCATGGCCTGAAATATCTGGGGGTGTTCCTGTCAGAGTCAGCAAACATTGCCTGGGAACGCAACATAGTGCCCGTTTGGGACCGAGTTCAGACCGATGTCAAAGCTTGGTCTCGGATGCCCCTATCTATATTTGGCAGATCTGCAATTTTTAAGATGGTCGCACTCCCGCGTCTCCTCTACCAATTGCAGAATCATCCCTATCCAATTGCACCCCGGTGGTTCCGACAGGTCAATTCGATCTTGGGCCGCTTTCTATGGGCTGGGGGGACGGCCAGAGTAGCACTACGTGCGTGCTTCTTGTCCACTTACTGCGGAGGCCTGGCCACCTCGGATCTACTGTCCTATTACCAGGCCGCTCATCTGCTTATCCTGAACGAATGGTGGTATGGCGACGGCGGGGATCCGGCCTATGCCCTGGAACGCACATTGACGGGCGACAATACGCTCCACACAGTCCTCTACTCGGCCCGCTTGCGCCGGAAGCTGCCGAGGGTCACGAGACTCGTTTTTGCTGTCTGGCGACAGGCCTTGCGCCGCATGGGCTGGTGGGGTCGACTAACCGCTGAGACGCCGCTATGGCATAACGGCCTGTTACCCGAATTGTCGGCCTTATCAGGATTTGACGGCTGGGATGCGATCGGGATTTCACAGCTAGGACATGTGATGTCCGGGACGACGCTCAAGTCCTTTCAAGCACTCAGCACCGAATTTAATATGCCCCAGTCCCAATTTTTTCGGTACTTACAACTCCGACACGCACTATTGCCCAGTATTACCAACATAGATTTGCTTACCGAATTTAGTCCCATTGAGGCAAAAGTCTTTATGGGTGATCTGGGGGATAAGACAGTCTCTCGTATATATCAGACGATGGTCACTCACTGCTCCTCCACCCTTCTTCCGTTAAAGACGACTTGGGAAGCCGATGTTGGCCCCCTCGATGAAGATGACTGGAGGGAAGCTCTGGAGTCCCCTAACGGGGCAGCCATTGCTATACGGTTTAGACTGATCCAATTAAAAATTCTCCATAGGGCCTACTACACCCGTGAGCGTCTGTGGAAGGCAGGCTTGATTGGATCCCCGGAATGTTTGCGCTGCGGAAATGCGGTGGGCACTTTGCTCCACACGATATGGTCGTGCCCTCGACTGGTGGGCTTCTGGAGGGGTGTGTGGGGCTGCCTGTCTGAAGTACTGAGTTGGACTCTTCCTCGCACTCATCGTCTGGGCCTACTCCACATTTTGGAGGGGGTTGGTGGAAACATATATAAACGTCACCTGTTGCTCCTGGGACTGGTGGTGGCCAAAAGAGACCTAGCTCGGGCTTGGAAGGATGTGAGGGCCCCCCCTGTGTGCATGGAGAGCCGGAATGGACTTTTGCATGGGCCTGGAGCGACCGATCTTTGAAGCACGAGGGTGCCCCCGCAAACATTTCAAGGTATGGAAGAGGTGGGCTGATTATAGGGGGTTGACACTAGACCCTCCGGCAGAACTGGAGGAAGATCTTTAGTCCCCTGTATTTGCAAGTCCTTGCAATACGCCACGAGTATCATATCATGATTACACACCGAGGCTATCTGTACACACGTGCACGGGGTAGGGTGGGACACAGGGGTGGATGTGGGAGGGTTGGGTAGTTGGGGTTAGTAGGGGTAGGGGAGGGTGTAGCTGTATTCCTTTATAATTGCTTTCTCTTGACTACTTGATTGGACGCTTGGCCCTATGCTGTAACTGTACCACAATGCTTGGTGGTGTTCTCCTGAATGTGGGGAGCCACACGTATTACTTGCCTGATCTTACAAATAAAAAATTTGTTGTGAAAAAAAAAAATCTCCCATTAAGATTATCTCATACTCGAAAGAATTGCTAAGCTTATAGACTGACAAACAATGATCTAACACACTAAAATCTTGCTTTTGAAGGGAGTTTCCCATTGCATTATATAAGTTTATTAGAAGATAATATTGGTCCGAAATAAACCATTCTATTATGAGGAAATTGTCTGACTCCCCGTTAACTTTTCTAAAAGTGCCTGCAATGTTTAGGGAAATAAGGAAGAGTAAACCCCCGGACTGCAGGAATAGTAAAACTATGATAACCATCTAAGTTAAAAATAGATTCTGCGTCCCAAGTTTCCTGAAAAGCCAGGATATCAAACTGCCTTATGAATTGTACCAAACGGTATCAGAGCTTTTGGATCTGATTCCCGCCACATTCCAGCTTAACATTTTACATGTATTCACTCGGTTTTGTACTGTATAGGCGACATCACCTGTCCCAACTCCATGATCCATGATTTCATGTTCCAGTCAATCATTGGATTCCATCTGTGAAAGAGGTGAGTATCGGTTACAGAGCTCTACCTCCTCCCTAATGGAAAAGTGTGCCATGGAGTCTGGCTGTGTAGATGTTAATTTGGGGGTTGGTGGGGCCACAAGTTCCCCCCCAAGAGACAGTCCCTGTGCAGGTCTCCTCTGTGCCCTCATCTTGGCCTGATAAGATATTGTACATGTCTTGTTGTGGTGAAAATTATGGCGTATATAGTGCTGTTTGGGTTGCTGTTGGTGGTTATGTACGCTCACTGGGGGATAGAAAAAACCCAAACGATGTTCGATCCATCCCAAAATAACCTTTCAGCGCTATGCCTATTATTAAAATTCACCACCACACAGTCCCCTGGAATTTTCTTAGGACCATGGCAACCCTTCTTGCCATGGTGAGAGCCGAGGCAACATCGTCACCACCCGTACTAAACTGGTAGCACCACTGTCTAGCTTGGGACATCAAGTCAGCGGTTGTTTCAGTAATGTCTCCCCTGATTGGAGGTACCCCGGTAAAAACAGCCACCAGAGGTGCTGCCTCCGGGGGCCGCTCCAGAGTATGGCCCAGCTGCTGTATACGCCTACTCTTGTCGAGTAACTGACTACGCCTATTTGTTTCAGGCAAGCTGTCCTCGGCCCTCGCCCCAACAATTGAGTGTCCTTTCATAGCAGCGTTCCCTGTCAAACTGTTGGATCTACCTAGACTAGTGTTAACGGCCGAGGTATCTGCTGTGAGTAGATTAACATTTGAGGCCTCTGACTGAGTGGAGCCCCTTATTTTCCCCCTATGTTGGTTCAATATTACATCAATTTTATCACATTTTGCCAGAAGCCCAGCGACGCAGGTATTCAGAGTGTCCACAATGTCTTTGGCGATGGACACAAGAGCTGGTTCCAGGCGTGAAATAAATAGGTCCTCCACCATTTTCCCGATATGTGCCTTGAAACAGGGATCTATTCGGTATGCCTTAGCTATGGCTGTTTTCCTTCTGTCCGCCATGTTTAAGAACTTTCGCTTCTGCTTCTGATGCGACTTTTGTAAGGGAGCAGTAGGTAGGGTGGACTGTTGTTGGGGAGAAACTACCTGTGGAATGGGTGATGTTATGTCGATTGAGGTCACTCCCTGATTGGCAATCACGACATTTGGCTCCAAGGGAATTACCCGGCTGTTATCTGCCAGGGGGGCCTGTATAAAGTCTGTGACGTTGAGACCCAACTCTTTCTCTGCATTAGCGATCTCTTTAGTCAGTACCCCAACTGCAGAAGTTAAGTATGATATAATCGATTCTGACTTTCTGGGGTGTTTGGCTTTTGTGCCCTCTTCATCTTTAGCACATACCTTTTTCCTTTTGCCCATTGTGGATGTTGGCGTGAAGATGATAGGGGGGTGTCCCGATCCGGCCTCTTTCGGCCCCTGACGGCCACAGACGGCCCGCCCTCTGCCCGGGCTCCGCCCGTGCGCGTCCGAGACGCGGAAGGAGCAAGCGATCTTTAAGCGCCTCCTGGCGCGCTCCAGCAGGAAGTGGGCGGTTCAGCCGCTATGCCCGCTGGGAGCTGTAGTCTTCCCCCGCTGCGGCCGTGCGATGTTGCGAGCAAAGGCGGCGGGGAAGAACAAACAGCGTCAGGGCCCCAGCGGAGATGTTGGCAGCAGTAATTTCGGTGAGTCTGGGCGCCCTGGCCGTGTGCGCGATGCTCCCGCTCCACCGAAGGAGCAAGCGATCTTTAAGCGCCTCCGGGCGCGCTCCAGCAGGAAGTGGGCAGTTCAGCCGCTATGCCCGCAGGGAGCTGTAGTCTTCCCCCGCTGCGGCCGTGCGATGTTGCGAGCAACGGCGGCGGGGAAGAACAAACAGCATCAGGGCCCCAGCGGAGATGTTGGCAGCAGTAATTTCGGTGAGTCTGGGCCCCCTGGCCGTGTGCGCGATGCTCCCACTCCACCGAGGGAGCAAGCGATCTTTAAGCGCCTCCGGGCGCGCTCCAGCAGGAAGTGGGCGGTTCAGCCGCTATGCCCGCTGGGAGCTGTAGTCTTCCCCCGCTGCGGCAGTGCGATGTTGCGAGCAACGGCGGCGGGGAAGAACAAACAGCGTCAGGGCCCCAGCGGAGATGTTGGCAGCAGTAATTTCGGTGAGTCTGGGCCCCCTGGCCGTGTGCGCGATGCTCCCGCTCCACCGAAGGAGCAAGCGATCTTTAAGCGCCTCCGGGCGCGCTCCAGCAGGAAGTGGGTGGTTCAACCGCTATGCCCGCTGGGAGCTGTAGTCTTCCCCCGCTGCGGCTGTGCGATGTTGCGAGCAACGGCGGCGGGGAAGAACAAACAGCGTCAGGGCCCCAGCGGAGATGTTGGCAGCAGTAATTTCGGTGAGTCTGGGCCCCCTGGACGTGTGCACGATGCTCCCGCTCCACCGAGGGAGCAAGCGATCTTTAAGCGCCTCCGGGCGCGCTCCAGCAGGAAGTGGGTGGTTCAGCCGCTATGCCCGCTGGGAGCTGTAGTCTTCCCCCGCTGCGGCTGTGCGATGTTGCCAGCAATGGCGGCGGGGAAGAACAAACAGCGTCAGGGCCCCAGCGGAGATGTTGGCAGCAGTAATTTCGGTGAGTCTGGGCCCCCTGGCCATGTGCGCGATGCTCCCGCTCCACCGAGGGAGCAAGCGATCTTTAAGCGCCTCCGGGCGCGCTCCAGCAGGAAGTGGGCGGTTCAGCCGCTATGCCCGCTGGGAGCTGTAGTCTTCCCCCGCTGCGGCCGTGCGATGTTGCGAGCAACGGCGGCGGGGAAGAACAAACAGCGTCAGGGCCCCAGCGGAGATGTTGGCAGCAGTAATTTCGGTGAGTCTAGGCCCCCTGGCCGTGTGCGCGATGCTCCCGCTCCACCGAGGGAGCAAGCGATCTTTAAGCGCCTCCGGGGGCGCTCCAGCAGGAAGTGGGCGGTTCAGCCGCTATGCCCGCTGGGAGCTGCAGTCTTCCCCCGCTGCGGCCGTGCGATGTTGCGAGCAACGGCGGCGGGGAAGAACAAACAGCGTCAGGGCCCCAGCGGAGATGTTGGCAGCAGTAATTTCGGTGAGTCTGGGCCCCCTGGCCGTGTGCGCGATGAGACATTTTATTTTAAATTAAAAAATATATATTTTAAAAAATTAACAATTAAAATGAGAAAAAAATAAATATATATATATATTAAAATTACAAAAAGCTAAACAAATGATAAGAAGTGAAATTAACCTGAAGCATACTTTATTAAACTGATGTATCATTTCTCAACCATCCATACAAGCCTAAAGCAAAGGGCCACACTGGCTGGATGCACAAAATGGCTGCCAGCCAGTGCCACATGGTCATCAACAACACTGACCAAGAAGACATATCACACGAGTAAACCCTTAAAAGAAGGATTTAAAGAACACATACTCGAAGTGAAGTTAATCAAAGGTCTTTAATTCTAAACAAATCAGTATGGTGTTATCAGACTTTATCCCGGAGGCAGGCAGCAGACGGAGCCTGCATGCACTGCTGCCAAGCTTGCTCTAACTCTCTCCCTGTTCCGCTTCCAGAAGCCTAGAGCTACAAACCCTGAGCTGTGAGCTGCTGCTGAGGAGACACTCTGGGAGCCCAACTGCGGATTGAGTGTCAACTCCTGGGAGGGAGTTGGCTATTGTCCCCTTTTCTGCAGGAAGTGTATAAATTGAATGAGCAGCAGGCTGATGCACTAGATAGTAGCTCAGCAGAGCTCAGAATTCGTGATAACGTTTTCTTGGTGCTTCAACCGCAACCCGTTAGTCACTGCATGTCTCCACTTTCATTGAACTATGAGGAGGGTCACTGAGGTTCTTACCTCTCCTAATTCTGTGGCTTGAAGAGTTTCTCAACTTGTGAATCAATGATGGTAACAGGGCATTGGGGCTTCTGTACCTTTTGGGATCGATACAGACTCACGCTTCCTTGAGCACTGGAGTTAGCTCGAAGGAAAGACTTGTGAGCACAGAAGTCAGTGCTTACTAGATACTAGGAGTTGGGATTGGTAGACAGTCTCTTGGGGACTTGCACATTCTTTGTGGGGTCTCTTTGGGCATTTGCTATCCCCCAATGTCATTGTATTTCATCTTGTTTTATACACTGAAACAGCAACATTCAGCAGGGTCCTCTGGCAGTAGTAGCGCAGCAGCCCTGCCAAGAAAGAGGAAAAATGAGGCATCCAGTGGCAGTTGGCAACAGAAAGTTCGGAAAAATCCCCTTTAATGAACCAAATGACACAAATAATTGCCCTACTAAGTTCAGATTTTGCTAATGTGCAAGAGGAGCACACTGAGCCTAACTTTTCATTTAAGGACCTGACTGCCTAAAAATCTGGCCCAGGATTGGTTAGTACCTGAGCAAGAAAATATCAAACCAGAAGCTGCAGAGCTCAAACTACTGGCCTACCAACCTACTCAGGCCAGGTGTTGATGGTTGAGAATAGTGATACTTGCCCAAAAAAATATCCATTGTTTACCAAGTCGGTTAAAACTAGACTTGATAAAAAAAGAGGTACATGTGGCTAGCCAGGCAGTGATTGGCAACATGGAATCAAGCAACTCAGCTCTAATTGCTGATTGTATCTTGGAACAACGAGTTCCACAACCACGACTTCCTGAACAACGAGGTCGCAACCACGACCTTGTCTTAACCACAACGTTTTTCCCTCGCATTCCTTTACCACGTTTTTTTCTTGGTAAATGAATGCGTGTTTCAAAAAAATGCTTTACACCTAATACCCCGATCCGCCCACCCCTTAAAAACTTATTACACCCTCCCTAAAAATACCCTCATTTAGTGACTGTAGGCTCCAGGCTGTCAGTGAACACACTCTTAGCTCGTTTCTGTAAGTGAAGAAAAGTTGTGGTTCAGGACATCGTTGTTAGCAACTTCGTTGTTCAGGATTTTTCGTTGTTTGGACCTCTTTGTTCAGGTAAGTCGTAACTAAACCTTCGTGGCTTAGCATGTTTCCCCTAATTGATATATCAGGCAATATGGCCTCTTCTCTCAATCCAGGGAAAAGACGAATGCAGGGCCAGGGTTTACTCCCAGATGACTCGGGTTCAGCTTTTGAAAGGTATGGCGTATCCATGACAACAGTAGGACATGGAGATGCCCTGCTGCTAGTGAAGCCTGATTACGGACAAAGTCCTGCTCATGCTGGCAGGTAATATAAGTCATTAACTCATTTCTTTGAAACAATCCTGACCGAGGTAAGATTTGAAAAAGGTCCAGTCACAGGAAATTGCAGCTATATATCAGAAATTGGCCAACATTGAAAGTGTGGCTCAGATGCTGATTAGACTCCAGGAGGCCAAACAGCGAATATCTGATTTAGAGGAGACGTTTATATCTGAATAAAGAGACACTGGGTATACAGAAGAATGTGAGTTTTCTAATGAGTAAAATTGAGGACTTCAAAAACCATGCTAGATGATTTAATTTACAATTTGTGTATATCCCAGAAGGCAGTGAGAATCAATGGAACTTTATAAATCCGGTCCAGTTGGTTTAGGATCTGGTCAAGTAATATATTTTGCCAGACTTTTCACGCAATTGAGCAGTCATGAGGACACATAGGATTCCAGTGCAGCATGTTGCCAACTCAAAGCACCCACGTACCATCCTTGTGAATTTCGCTAACTATCAACTAAAGGAGCAGATCCTTTCTGCAACGATTAGGCGAAAGGCATTTTCAGTTTCCGAGAACCAGTATTTTTTTATTTGTTTGCATATGTCAAATTAAACAGCAAGACATTGAAAGGAATTCCAAGGCTTCATGGCACTGTTTAAATCAGGCCCACACAGGCTTCCTTGGCCCAACAGTCAAATCTAAAAGTACTTGTTAAGGGGCAGTTTTATCTTTTCTCATCTGTAAGAAAGGCCCAGGACTTGTTATCAAAAGTTCAAAGTCAGGTGGTGAGGAGAATTAGGTGTATGTTGCCCCTCTGGCTTAGTTGGTGAAGATTCTGCATTTTACGCTATATGTGGTTCCACTCTCTAGTTTTGTTTAATGTGGGCTTTGGCACGGGGAGTGGTTTATGATCTTTGGCGGCTTGGTATATTTATGAGGATTACTTCCATATTGAGTTTTTGGGGTGGTTTTTGGTATTCCAATTGGGAGGGAGAAGAGCAATGCCAGGTGCAGCAACATGGCACCAGGTAAGGTGAGGGGTGGTTTATGGGGTAAAGCGGGTAATTCCCCATTTAACAGTTTGATTGGTGAGGTGGGTGCTCAGAGTAGAGAATAAATAAAAAATGATCAGTGCGGTAGTTGAGAGCAGCTTAGCAGACAGAGCAAGATTTTCCCATGCATTGTATTAATCTTCAGGGGCTGTGATAAGGGGCTTGGCAATTTATTTATCATCCAATGTTAACTGGAACATCCTTGATGTTAAGCGAGGTCATTAAGGTAGATGGATTTGGCTCAAGGTTTCAGTAGAAGGGTCCTTTTTGAATTTCATCAACCATTATGGTCCGATATCAATCAATCAATCAATCATTTGTAAAGCGCACTACATACCTGCAAGGGTCTCAAGGCTCTGGGGAGGGCCGCTACTGATCGAACAGCCAGGTCTTGAGTATCCTCCTGAAGTTCAGCAGGTCTTGGGTCTGTCGTAGGCTCAGTGGGAGGGTGTTCCATGTCTTGGCGGAGAGGTGGGAGAAGGATCTCCCACCAATGGTTGTTCTTTGGATACGTGGGACGGTGGCGAGTGAGAGGTCGGCGGAGCGTAGCTGGCGGTTGGGGATGTAGAAGTATTGTGTTTTTATCCAGGAGCCTAAATCGATATTACTATTTAATGCCCTTGTCCGGCTATAATCAATAATATCCATACAACGGCATAGAAATCATATCCATATTCAGTCGTAGCACATGCTGTCACATTAAGCAAGGCTACTTCCCCGGCCCCCTAGAAAGCACAACGAGTTCTCTAAACAATCCAAACCTCCAGCAACCTGGGAAATCCCCCTTGCTTTTGTTTTGATTTCATCCTAGAACTCCTGTAAAGCACTGTAAGAACGGCCAGTTCTTAGTGACATCTTTATTGACGTCTAATGTCCAACCTTACGTCAAACCCGGCACCTTTCAGGTATAAATATACCAACGTTGCCTTATGCAAACACACGGTGGTGATTTTGGAGCAGAGCAGCTATCTACTTGCCCGAGAGCCCAGCTGATGCGAGAGCCCACGGACGCTGCCCCTCCACTTTGACGCACTGAGAGAGACGCTGTCTTTTCTCCTGCCGAGAAATCCAGCTCCGGTGTTTCCAGATACCTTCGCGGGTTACTGGGATATCGAGTCCTGAGAGAGAGATACCAGACCTCCTGCTTTCTAATACCCAGGTACGGAGCTGACTAAAACATTAGAGAGAATTCTTGATTCAGATTCTTGGCAAAAACCAACTTAACTTAAACTGCTACTTACTCACTCCTTCCCACGTATTAGGCTTAGGTCAGGTACACCGGGGTAGGCGTATTTAGAAGCACCCGTTGAGTACGTTAGTCAATGTATATAAGTATGTATATATTTTATCTATTTTAAAGTATCTTATGGCTAAGAAACCATATCAATGCTTTTACAGTATTATTTCTTAATCCTCCTTTTACTGTACGCACTTTACTTTACTATGAGTATTGCAATTGTGGCAATTCATTTCTCTTGTATGAGAAAGAAGACTGCTCAATAAATTACACCTTTTATTGAAAACGCCCGTCTCTCTTTTCTCTGCACTCTGGTGAAACTAAGTATGCACACTTGACTGAGCGAAATAGCTGTCTATTGTTTTCACACGACTCTAGAGATACACTCCTATTCTGAAAGAGCAAAGTTGTCATGTTATATGGTTGTCAGAAGCTAATCCCTTCTTGTCTGTCCAGGGCCAGGGAGGTTGAACTCCTCCTCGTTTATTCGAGAAAGTTTCTAGTGACCTCTGAGCTAGCTGGCAAAAACTTAAGTCTAATATAGTCAGTAGAGACCTAGTTGAACTCAGTCCTACGTCTACACTGCTGAATATATTATTCCAATGCGCAGAGCCTATTGGGACTATAGGAACTACACTACATGGCGCCCAACGTTTGGTAAGGCGATAAATCTAACGCAAGATGTTAGAGTAACTCAGTCGTGCTTTTTCACACAGACCCCTTTTCCCGTAAATACTCCAAAAGACGTCTGGAGTGGGTAAAAGGTTAAAATACGCCGAAACTTAGTAGAAAGAGATTTCTATGTATAGTTTTTGGTATAGTCAACGTTGAAGGATACAGTGTTCCAAAATATTGTGCACCTAATCTTTGTTTCCTTGAAACCTGATCTGCAACCAAAAAAAACCTTCTGTCAGTAAAATGCCTGACGGAGATGAAGAAAGAGATGCTACAGCACCTCAGCTGTTGTTGGAAGACACAACTCTCCAACAGAATGACCCGAATGCTATACTCATTCCGGTCAACATAAGAAGAACTATAACTCTTAAACTTATAGAAAATGGACTAACACCAAGAGGTGGAATAGTCGTATTCGTAATTGAGGCTCATGAATATCGGCAGACAGAGGTATTCTATTCATGGATAAACTTTCCAGCAGCAAACCCTGTCACACACAACTTCCACTATTACAAAATAGAGGAACCTCCGGATGAGTACACCCCTTTCGAGGAGGTGGAAATCCCATTAAAATACCAAGAGCACCTGCTCTGGGTTAAAGGCGCCCTAAAACATAATAATCACATCACCAGGCTCGGTCCACTAGGTAGACCAGGAGCAACGTGGGTGGTTCTAGCCAGCTACACACCACATCCCGACATCGAAAAAATGTCAGTACCAGAACTTTTAGCACAGCTAAAACAACTGATTAAAATACATAGACAATTAGTCCAATATGTAATGCGGACTTCAACAGTCCAACCAGCTATTAAAATTCCACAGCTGATCCCTCATCAGGGGAACACAAATAAAATTACACCACAGAACATACAATCCTGTCTTGGTAAAACACCCGCAAAACGGGAACAAATTCCAGTCTGGTTAGCACAAAAAATCACTCAAATAGAGGCAGTATTTCCGGATACTACCCCTACTGAGAAACACAGAATTCTGACTATCTGTCTTCCAATGGGGATCGCACCACATGTGGAGGACTGTGACACTTGGGGCACAGTCTTTGCTTCCATTTACACAAAAACACATGGTGTTCCGTCCATGGCGGTAATACCAGATGTGCTAAGACAGATTCAAAATGAATACGGTCCAGAACCTGCTTTAACTCTGGGTATGAAATTACTGAAAGACTTCAAGCAGGTCTTGGCTATATTATTAGCCAACATAAAAGGAGAAGCAGCATCTGTGGCGATCCGCCAGAAATTGAAAGAAACAGATATAGCAGACCAACCAATTGAACTTGCCAGAATCATAGAAAAATCCTCTGAAGAACTAGGTAGAGATAGTTTGGGTGGGAAACCAGTAAAACCCCAACTAACTGAAAATCCTGAAAAAATATTTATTAAAAATAATTTAAACACTCCAAAAAAGAGCTGGGATGGAAATAAACAATCCACTCCCAAATAAAAGAGATTCCAGTCCAGAGGAAGGTCTCCTCGGCGGAGAGAAAGATCTCCGGACCAAGGACACAAGTCTCCCCAGAGGGAGCCCTCTGAGAAAAGATACAACCTTAGAAATAGGGATAATTTGAAAAAACCTGATAGATATCAAGATATTGATACACGTCCCTCTCGATCTTTTCAGACTTCCTCGCAGAAATCGGAAAGAAGAGGACGGTCAGAACACAGGGAAGAGCACGTCAAGTCCAAAGACAAGGAACCTGCTCATCAAAGTAAAAAATTACAATTTCCAAAAAAGAAGGTAGCCAGTATTAAAATAATTAAACATGCCGAGGCTACTGAGGACACAACTGAAAAACGGAGAATGGGCCCAGACAATGCTAGACAGCGCAGCAGAAGTGACCATAGCTCGCAAGATCCTGATGAATCATCTGGAGACAGTGGACACGAATGAATACATTCAGGTGGAAACTGCGGATACCAGAGTTAGCAAACCTCATAAAATATACGAGATAACATTACGTATAGAGGGAGATAAGACTAGGAAAGTAAGAGGTCTATTTTGGGATAACCTTTCCAAAGGCTATGACATCCTTTTAGCTGAGAAAAACTGGCCCCCAGAGTTTGTTAGGGAGTGCCCTCATGGCGAAGAAATGATTATGCCTGCCTTCTCAAATCATATTCCAATTCATAAAAAATATACATATGCAAGAAAATGGGCAGTAGCCCAAGCTCCTGCATTATACAAAAATCATGTAGGATGGGATGAGGACTCTCCTCCTCACAAAATCCAGTTAAAATGTCAACCAACGGCACAGAGGCAGTACCCAATTAAGCAAGAAGCTAAAAAGAAAGTCAGGGAGATCTTAGATCAACTTGAATACCAAGGGGTGATTGAAACATGCACCTCTCAAATGAACAATCCTTTGTTTCCTGTCTCCAAGCCAGACGATTCATATCGTCTAGTTTTGGACTACAGACACGTTAACTCATAATGCAAAACTTTTGCAGTACAAAACTCACACAGTGCAGCACTAATGAATAATATCGTGCGCAAAAAATACAAAACAACATTAGACATCTCTAATGGATTCTTTTGTCAAAACATTGCACCAGAAAGCAGGTACTTGACCGCTTTCTCAATAATGGGGTCACAAAAAAAATTCTGTCGACTCCCACAGGGATTCAAGAATAGCCCAGGATTATTCTCAGCAAGAGTAACAGAGTTACTACAGATATATGACGATGAGGCATTATCTTATGTCGATGACATCTATCTGACAGATAATGACTTGGATACTCACTTGAAAAGAGTGAACACCATAATACTTGGGTTCGCAGCAGAGGGTTACAAATTCAACTTTAAAAAATCACGAATTGCCCATCTAACTGTCCTGTTTTTAGGATATGAATTATCAAGTGAAGGCAAAAGCCTAGCGGACACTTTCTTAGAGAAATGCGCTGTCCTCCAAGCACCAAAAACGCTGAAGAACTTACACTCAATACTCGGTTTCCTGAATTTCGGAAGAACATACATTCTAAATTACGCAGAGGGTTAAACCTCTCTATGAATTAATAAAACCTGATTTTAAACCAATCAATTGGACTCAAAAACACACAGAAATGTTGAGATCATTGCAAACAGACATGTTAGCTAAAACAAAATTACAAACTCGCGGCAACACACGCAACCTTGTAATCCGAGTCATCCCAGGAAGATGCGGATTCACGTACCTGAGCTCTAATGAGGGAGAAAAGGTACCAAAAGCTTACAAATCACATTTGTACACACAAGCTGAAAAATCATTCAGTCTTGTGGAAAATATTGTAAATGCGGTTCAAACAGCTGTAGCAAAAGAAAAAGCCCAAGCCGAAGGCAAAAGGATAACTGTTTTTTTTTTTTTTTTTTTAAACCTTTATTGTACAGAAGGCGTGCACAGATACGGGCCGACAACCCACCACAATAAAGAAACATACGAGGCAATACAGGAGAGACAACAGGATTTCTAAATAGCTCATATGAAAGGCAAAGGCAACAAGTCTTTGAGTCGCCATCACGGACAGGATAAAAGTAGGTTAATTTTATAATAGAATAAAGGGTGTCACAGGATAATGTCAATCTGTAAAGTCCAGAGGGCCGTGGCGGGCCGTGAGCAAGCCGAAGTCTCGAATACAGGAAAAGACCAACAGAACAATACATTTTGGCAAAGGCAGAACGTGAGTCCCACATCAAGAACAATCACAATCGCTGCTCAGCACCCACCCGCCACTATCAGGGCACATAATAATAAAACAGCGAAAAATACGTTTACAAAACTAAAAGCCCTCCGTTACAACAACCCAAGGGAGGAAAAGAAAATGGGGTGGTGAAAAGGAAAAAAAGGGGAGGAAGAGGACATCAAAAAAGGGGAGGGGGAAAGTGAGGGCGCAGCGTCAGTGCACACCCCCCACGGCTAACAAAGCACCCAATACTAATTCGGCACATGGAACTAGTGGCAACAGGAGAAATGAATGCGTAGTAAACCGTGACAGCAGACATACCAAAAGGGCCATGCCAGCACAAACACCCCGGGGGGCTACGTGCCGACACCGCGCCACGAAATTAGGGGATACATAAGAGCCATAGAACCAAAAAGAGGAACAGGGAAAGATACAATAAACAGACCCCCCCACCACCCCGCACAGCCCACCCTGCACCCCTGCAGAAGGCTATGGCCTACCCCCCAGCAGCGTGCCTGTCGCCCTAATTAGAACCCGAAATATAGAGAAATATAAGAAAGAAAGAATCACTTAGATTAAAAAGGGGGGAAGGGGAAACAGGGAAAAAACAGCGGGAGAGGAGCCACATAATCAAAACCCCTTCAGCTCCCACCCCCCCGCCCGAAAATACTCAGAGCCCACGGGAAGATAATAAACACACGGATAAGCTCCAGGAACGTAAAGACATATCAAATATAATCATACAATTATGAACGGATCACCCAACCATACCACAAAATAACAGTCCACAGAGGCAAGATCAGCTCAACCCTGCCCTCGTTTTTCGCAAACTGTAATCATCCAGCGCACCAGGAACCAGATCATATAAAACAGGAGGTGAAGAACAGGGAGTCGAATCAAAAATACACTCAAGTTGTAGCGATCGTGACCCGGATGATCCAGAAAGTACAGTAACCACTTCATGCAAAGCAGGCAAAGTTCCGATGAGAATACGGAGAAAGCCGGTCCAGCGGCACCGTCACAGGATCTTCGTACGGCCATGTGAGGCAAAAGAGGAAAAGGAGACCCATCGAGGTCGGTCCAGACGGGATCCAGCCGGGGAACCTCCGGAGCAGAAGGAGGCACAGGACGAACAAGGGCAGCGGTCCCCCGCACATCCACACCATCAGCAGCCTCCAGGTCCACGACCCCAAGGAAAGTTCCAGCAGCACACAACAGAGATGAAGCCGCACAAACCGAGGGGGGTCCGGCAGGCCCAACAAAGGGACCCCCCTCCAGGATAGCGGTCGGTGCGGTCATGGGTGCCCCCCAGGAGCGCAGGGCGGCGAGGATGTCGCGGAGCGTAGGCTCACCTTTACAGTATTCAGCAAACGTGCCGCGCGGCGGACTCGCATCGCCGGTCCCCGCAAGGCCGAGAATCATGGGGCCGGCCGCCATCTTAGAAGCCCGGCGGGGCCGCTGCGAACACCGACCCCTGCCCGGATATCAGCGGGGCAAAACAGGATACCGGCAACCACCAGCGGAGGTGCCACCAGGGCAGGAAGGGGAGCCACCAGAAGAAGGCGATGCGCCGGCACCCCACACGTCGCCGGCACCGTTCTCCGAGTCCGGGCGGAGGAACTCAAAATGGCCGGGCCGGAGAACAAAGGGGAGACGAGCCAGATGTACGGTCAACCCCGTCCATGGAAGTCAGCTCCCCAACACCAGGCTGCAGGACCGCCGGACCAGGCCCGGGAGGCCGCAATCGGTCTATTAGCACATCGGCCCCTCCGACCGACTCCACACCACCACCAAGGGCCGGCCACGGCGCCCCGTCCAGCCCGGGCGCCGCCAAGGAGTGCCAGGCCCGGCCGCTCCGGAGGCCCCGAAGCAGACAGGGGCGTAACTCAGGATCCGTGACACCCAGGAATCACCGGAGCAAACGGTAAGTGCCTGTGAGTTATCGTCGTTCCACTGCACATCGTAGAATACTTCCCGGGGCAGGATAAAGTACAGGATATTTGTTGCAGACAGGAGAGTGATCGGAGCCGAGCTAAAACGCGGCCATTTCGGACGCGAGCTTGGCTCCTCCCTCAAGGATAACTGTTTTAACAGCAGAATCAGCCTTTGAGTCATTAACAAGTCCACGCAATTTAACTACCGTGGCATAAGATCCAAAATGGATACAATAGGAAAATTCTCTTGCTACAGAAAAAGTGAAATACTATTTTGACCCGAACATAAAAAAACTGAAACATCTAACATATGAAAAAGAATATCCTCTGCCAATCGAAATTCTGCCACTACAACAGTACGCCTGTGTAATATATACAGACGGATATGCAGAACCCTCAGTTTGGGGAAAACAAGCTTACAATGCTACGTGCGAGGTTGTTAAATGCAGGTGGCACAAAGGTAAATTGAGACCACTGGTAACTATGTCTCAATCTGTAAAAGACAATTCATGTCAACAAACTGAATTAATAGCTTTAAAAATGGTGCTCGATATTGCCGATCGCGAATTCCCGACACTAATAGTGTGCGATTCACATTCCTGCGTCAAGTCTTACAATAATGACTTGCAGAACTGGGTTCAAACGGTTACAAAGATGACACAGGTGCCACAATCAAGCAAAAAACGCTTTGGGAACAAATAGTTCTTTTACGAAAAGAACTACAAAAGACTCACGTGATACATACACTGAGTCATCAGCGTGATGGCGTTCACGCTGCAGGGAATTCATTGGCTAACACAGCCACAGCGGAAGCAACTCAACCGGCTTCCGTAGCCACAAAAAAGCGTTCAGAAAAATACATAGACGGGGAAACCATGCTGGCGGTAAAAACGTCTTTACAAGGCAACTGTGCAGCACTACCCCTGAACTATCCACTCAATTATACATACGTAATAGATGCAAACTCCGTTCCTTTTGCTTAATCCCTGGAGTGGGGGATAGAGTACTTTCAAACACGAACAGGAGAGTCTTGTTAATAGCAGACGCACACATGGGTGAAGGTCTAGGGCACCTCTGAAAGAATTACAATCAGAATACTGGTGGCCGGGGATGAGCCTGCAACATTACAAATTTGTACTGAACTGCCAAAACTGCATCAGAGATCGCAGTGGCGAACCGGCCGGAGTAGTGCCAGGACCCCAATTAGAGAGCATAAGGCGATCTATACGCATAATCAAACAGGAAAAATGCGTCCCACTGTATAATATTAAAGACTAAATTCACTTAAAAATATAGGCCCCAGCGCTCGGCTGACGCCAGAACTGTTATAAAAGATTTGCGAGTTTTTATGGGCAAATACGCAATTGGCATGCTACATTCTGACCAGGGACCTGCTTTCAGCTCTCGAGCTTATAAGGAGGCCATGACCAGCATGGGCATTGCATTGCGGTACTCTTGTCCCTTCCATCCTGAGGGAAATGGGATTGTGGAAAGAAAAAACCGAGACATAAAGCAATCTATAACGGCAAGGGTATTAGGTTCGGGTGATGGGTGGGTCCAACATTTAACAAGTGTCCAACGTAGTCTTAATAATCTGCCAAGAAATTCTCTAAAAGGTTTCAGCCCGTACGAGCTATTGTTCGGGACTAGAATGCATATTCAGGACTTAGATAGTCAGACTTCAGTGGTAGAAGAAAAATGCTTTGATATCAAAGATCGTTTGGCTATTTTACTGGACTTAAATGAAACAAGAAAAGACCTGAGCAACATAAAGCTAAAACAGCACCCAACAGCCACTGAAGATAAACCACCTGTCCCAGCAAGGCCTGTCTGGATTCCAAAAATTGGGGATCTGGTCAGAGAGAAAATTGCGGTGAAGAAGGAATTTGGGCCTTCTTACAGAAAAGCAGTACCTGTCTTAGCTGTCAGCGGAACGAGATCAGTTGTACTACCGCCCCTTGCTGGTAAAAAGGAGAACCGAGTTGTATCCATCGACCTGGTAAAACCACAATCATGTGGCCAATAATAAGTAGTAGGCCCAGTGGACTCCCAAGATGTAGCAGAACACCAAAACTTGCTACAATACAAGAGGTTCAAACTGAGAGACTAATCACATTTGATAAACCTACAGTGAATAAATAAGGACTATGCAACAATGCCATGGAACTTGTGCCTCTTGAAACCCAAATTGCAACAGGTTGTCAAGAAACACCAGTCTACAACGATGTAGCCTCAGACTATGCTAATGAAACAAAAGATGCAAAAGCAAATAAAAATACTGAAGCAATTCCAACAATTGACAGAACTGCATCTGGCTACTTCATCAATTTCGATTACTTTTCTGAGGATCCAAGCAAGCCTGAAGAACAGCCAACAACAAAAAAGACAAAGTAACAGAACTCTTTCATCAACTCAAAGAAACCTATCTGATTTCTCCATGGATTGAATTTTAGATTATGTTAGGTGTACTTTTCCTCCTGTTTTGGCTCATCATGGTTCTCTGTTTGGGAAATTTCATTGAAGGAAAATACAGTACAATGGACACAGCAAGTCAGAACATCAACTTGGTCCTAAAGCCACTCAAGTCATCTCACATCGAGAAAAGAGAACTATCATCAGTGAATGTTTAGCCAATCCAATACCCGGTGGGGTAGCAAGGGACAAAACGGATTACGAAATATATGGCCCGGTCGAGCTCTTGAAATATCCACACCAGTTCAAGGTTTCATTAAGTGACTTTATAAAACCAAGTACATTCTCTGATGATTGGGACTTTGAAAGTATTAATGATATGATGCCAGATTTAGTTATGTCAGCAAAATTTACAGAACATGATTTCTTACAGGGTTCATCTAATTATGAAGAAATGTATTGCTACAACCACTATGCACAAATCTGCTCAACCTAGAAATGTTTTTAATTATAATCAATGAGAACATTGTGCAACTCCACCAAAAGGTAGTTTGAAGACATTTTACGAGAAATTCCCATACTTCTCAGGGTTTAACACAAGTGATGCAGAAACGTTTTATTTCAAAATGTTAAATAAGACAGGAATGAAAACAATGCTGACAAATACTAAATTGATCTATTCGGAAACATTTTTTGAACAATTGACTACATTTGGTTTTGATTTTTGTAAAAATAACATTGAAACAAAAACCATCTGGGGTACAAAAGAATGGCAGGTCCAAGGTTTAGAAGCATTATGTAGAGCCTGCATGATCCCAGAACAAATTATATTCTTGAATGACACAATTCAACAGACAACCTGTCTTGGCCTAGCCAAAATTAAAGACTTAAACAAACCGTCTATTCCAAAGCCAACACCTGACAATAATAGCACTACAGTTGTTGAGATAGACGTATCCCATATTTTTAACCAAAACAGAACTCATCCTGATTGGAAAAAATGGTTGATCTGGCCCACAGACACAAATAAATGTCAAGATAGATTCCTGAACAAAATACAGGGGTTCAAATTGACCAGGCCAGACCCAAGATACTCCCAGAGACAACATCCAGGGAGAGGTTAGCAGTGTGCTCCCAGATTTGAATTCCATTTTGATGGCTCCCGGTAGCCATTTAAGCTGACGAGCTTCCTGGAGACGCACCTGCGTGCCGGAGGGGCAACGAGGCCCGTGACGGGTGTTTGGCGGCCTGCTCTGCAACCCCTGAATGATCCCTACTGATGAGGGAATCAATCCCGAAACACGAGCTAGGCTCGTGTCTAGAGATGATCGCAATACAAGTATTTACTTGCACCGATTGAGGTGAAATACTTTGAAACTTTGAACTTTGAACTGTTCTTGAAAATACTCGAACTGCACAGACCATGATGCAGTGGGGCGATACGGCGGAGAGGTTAGCAGTGTGCTCCCAGATTCGAATTCCCTTTTGATGGCTCCCGGTAGCCATTTAAGCTGATGAGCTTCCTGGAGACGCACCTGCGTGCCGCAGGGGCAACGAGGCCCGTGACGGGTGTTTGGCGGCCTGCTCTGCAACCCCTGAATGATCTCTACTGATGAGGGAATCAATCCCGAAACACGAGCTAGGCTCGTGTCTAGAGATGATCGCAATACAAGTATTTACTTGCACCGATTGAGGTGAAATACTTTGAAACTTTGAACTTTGAACTGTTCTTGAAAATACTCGAACTGCACAGACAATGATGCAGTGGGGCGATACGGCAGAGAGGTTAGCAGTGTGCTCCCAGATTCGAATTCCCTTTTGATGGCTCCCGGTAGCCATTTAAGCTGACGAGCTTCCTGGAGATGCACCTGAGTGCCAGAGGGGCAACGAGGCCCGTGACGGGTGTTTGGCGGCCTGCTCTGCAACCCCTGAATGATCTCTACTGATGAGGGAATCAATCCCGAAACACGAGCTAGGCTTGTGTCTAGAGATGATCGCAATACAAGTATTTACTTGCACCGATTGAGGTGAAATACTTTGAAACTTTGAACTTTGAACTGTTCTTGAAAATACTCGAACTGCACAGACCATGATGCAGTGGGGCGATACGGCGGAGAGGTTAGCAGTGTGCTTTCAGATTCGAATTCCCTTTTGATGGCTCCCGGTAGCCATTTAAGCTGACGAGCTTCCTGGAGACGCACCTGCGTGCCGGAGGGGCAACGAGGCCCGTGACGGGTGTTTGGCGGCCTGCTCTGCAACCCCTGAATGATCTCTACTGATGAGGGAATCAATCCCGAAAAACGAGCTAGGCTTGTGTCTAGAGATGATTGCAATACAAGTATTTACTTGCACCGATTGAGGTGAAATACTTTGAAACTTTGAACTGTTCTTGAAAATACTCGAACTGCACAGACCATGATGCAGTGGGGTGATACGGCGGAGAGGTTAGCAGTGTGCTCCCAGATTCGAATTCCCTTTTGATGGCTCCCGGTAGCCATTTAAGCTGACGAGCTTCCTGGAGACGCACCTGCGTGCCGGAGGGGCAACGAGGCCCGTGACGGGTGTTTGGCGGCCTGCTCTGCAACCCCTGAATGATCTCTACTGATGAGGGAATCAATCCCGAAACACGAGCTAGGCTCGTGTCTAGAGATCATCGCAATACAAGTATTTACTTGCACCGATTGAGGTGAAATACTTTGAAACTTTGAACTTTGAACTGTTCTTGAAAATACTCGAACTGCACAGACCATGATGCAGTGGGGCGATACGGCGGAGAGGTTAGCAGTGTGCTCCCAGATTCGAATTCCCTTTTGATGGCTCCCGGTAGACATTTAGGCTGACGAGCTTCCTGGAGATGCACCAGCGTGCCGGAGGGGCAACAAGGCCCGTGACGGGTGTTTGGCGGCCTGCTCTGCAACCCCTGAATGATCTCTACTGATGAGGGAATCAATCTCAAAACACAAGCTAGGCTCGTGTCTAGAGATGATCGCAATACAAGTATTTACTTGCACCGATTGAGGTGAAATACTTTGAAACTTTGAACTTTGAACTGTTCTTGAAAATACTCGAACTGCACAGACCATGATGCAGTGGGGCGATACGGCGGAGAGGTTAGCAGTGTGCTCCCAGATTCGAATTCCCTTTTGATGGCTCCCGGTAGCCATTTAAGCTGACGAACTTCCTGGAGACGCACCTGCGTGCCGGAGGGTCAACGAGGCCTGTGACGGGTGTTTGGCGGCCTGCTCTGCAACTCCTGAATGATCTCTACTGATAAGGGAATCAATCCCGAAACACGAGCTAGGCTCGTGTCTAGAGATGATCGCAATACAAGTATTTACTTGCACCGATTGAGGTGAAATACTTTGAAACTTTGAACTGTTCTTGAAAATACTCGAACTGCACAGACCATGATGCAGTGGGGCGATACGGCGGAGAGGTTAGCAGTGTGCTCCCAGATTCGAATTCCCTTTTGATGGCTCCCGGTAGCCATTTAAGCTGACGAGCTTCCTGGAGACGCACCTGCGTGCCGGAGGGGCAACGAGGCCCGTGACGGGTGTTTGGCGGCCTGCTCTGCAACCCCTGAATGATCTCTACTGATGAGGGAATCAATCCCGAAACACAAGCTAGGCTCGGGTCTAGAGATGATCGCAATACAAGTATTTACTTGCACCGATTGAGGTGAAATACTTTGAAACTTTGAACTTTGAACTGTTCTTGAAAATACTCGAACTGCACAGACCATGATGCAGTGGGGCGATACGGCGGAGAGGTTAGCAGTGTGCTCCCACATTTTAATTCACAACATCCAGGGATAGTTACAACATACAGTGTAGGAAAACTCTGCCTCGAATGGCTACAGAAATCCACACTGGCAGAAATTAAGCAACACTTGACTTTACTTAAAGACGGTGCTGACTTGCGTGATTTCATAATGGGACCACGCAAACAGCGTCAAAAATGTTTCATAGCGGCCGGTATATACGCTACTTACAACGAGGCTTGGAAAGTGATGCAAATTAAAACAGCAGAAAAAATACGAGAAATTGATCGTATTAATTTGGAAAAATCATTTTCTGTTGTGGACAATGGATTAATGACTCTGTCCTCCAGAATATATTCACTGGACAGTATTGTATCCTCTGCTATTGATATCATAGAGCAGGACTTACTAATGTTACAACACGGTCAGTCCCAATTACGTTCTATTGTACAGCTTGGCTGGACGTTGCAAAATCTGCGTTCAGGCTACGTGCCCTGGCGTTTAATCAACACACCGTCATTATTCTCTTTCTTTAACCTTACTGATACACAAATCAGTTTGGCACAGAAAGGAGCAGAATATACGATTCTGAGCATTGAAAAACTTGAGAGATTACCATTGACAATGTCAGAAAGACCTGTCATTGAATGGATAATACATGGAATAATAACAATTCCGATAACAACGTTCCAATTTAAATACTGTCAAGAGTATATACCAGCAGGCCAGTATGAAAGGTTGGGTAAAGGGTACATTAAGTCATCATGGAAATTACCTTATACACACACATGTTACAGTGAAAAGAAACAGAATGTATTTCTTAGTGGAAAAAATTGTAAACAATCGCTAAGCGGTATACTTCTGTGTCAAGATATTGACCTACATGGGGCCTGTGAGGGGACTTCAAATAACCTTTCATGTCACCAGCATGGCACACCTGCAACACAAATAGAGCCATTCTTTAGACGACTTTCTAACGGGAGTTATATTCTAATAGTGGACCACAGCGGTTGTGGCATGGTGCCAGGAAAAGCTTATCTTGTGAGCGTTCCATGGTCACTTGCTGTATGCAAGTATTGTATCCAAACAGCACTCCAGATACGGAGACAACAATTTGGCCTTTTTTGAATATCTCTTCTATTCGAATTGATACTTTAAGCAGAATGAAGTCTGTTCTTTTACAGACAACTGTGCCCTTGACGTCATCAAAAGAAACGTATGATAGGCAAGTTGCAAGGACAACGGCGGAGATACATACCCTTTTATCATCAAATTGCCCAGTGCATTTCGTAGAAATGCTAAGCCAAATCCTAAATATGTCTGATACCAGTGGTATCCCACATATATTTAAGACAATTTTTTCGGGACTGTTAACACCCTTCGAAACAGTTCTGGGCATTTTTCCTAATGATGTCCATTCTGTCTTTGGCGGCCTACCACTTCTGTTGGGACTCGTAGCAGGCATTTTATTTTTGCTACTACTGCTTCGATATGGCAAGCTAAGTCGCAGACAAGACTCCAGCAACGATGGAAGAAACGATCCTAGCTATACGCTATCTGGACCGCATAACTAAAGTCCTTGGATTAGCCCGGCTAAGAGATCTGAATATGACCTGGTTTCTTTCATTCAGACCCATCTGGCAGAATTGCATCTTACCTGTGCTTCGATGTATGCTATGCGGAGAAGAATGCTTGTTGGACGTCTGTCTTACACTACCATCAGCAGTACCATTGGATACAGATACTTTGCTAAGTCCTGTAACGGCTCATGCATCGTGTTGTACCAGCGGCTACCCATTCTGATGACGGCATTCGTTGAGACTTCACCACTACGATTAGGGGGTAGTGAAGTACGAGATGAGAGCAACATCACCTACGACCCGGAACGTAGTAGCATCATCACGCTGGTTGTTTACGTTCCGTAAAACTTTTGCGCATGCGCATAACTATTGCAAAACATTGAAGTAGTTTGCATATGGACTCGCGGACTAGGACGCTGTTGCTCCGGTGGTTGGAAGCCTTTATTTTTTGACTAGTATTGGAACGTCCGCTCCCTCCTTGAGTACGTGACGGCTAGATCCGTTCAGGTAAATGCAGTTTTCGTATGTAGATCATAGTATGGTTGCTCCCCTCGAATATGACTGATATTAGACAATGGTGATTTCTTTACAGAACCGTTTTGAGGGCTGATTAAACATCTTTGAAAAAGTTTGATGAGACACCCTTCACCCCCCGGTTTTTCACTTTGAGGACGTTTTGGTTGTCAACAGACTGCTGGTTTTGCGACCAACTCTGAAGGGACATTCTTAACCCCTTCCTGCCTTCACTTTGATAGTGAATTGGTGAGTGTAGGTGTTATGTCGGATATTGCACTCGATGTTATGGTAATTGTGCATAAGGAAATCCTTGTGTAAGTTGGTGAAGTAATTATATGTTTGGTGTATTGTTACCTTAGAAAATGGATTGGAAATGATCATTCTGTGGCTTTTCTTAATTAAATCCACAAGCCTAACCTGAAGGCAGCATTTGGAACCATTGGGCACACCATTAATTGGTGAGTGCCTTTTGCAAAAATACGCACATGTTAATTGATCTTGTTATTCTGTGCCAATGGAGACAGGCACTCAGCCAGTTTTTATTTTATTTTGTGTTGCAGGTCGCCTTGAATTATCATCGGTGACTTATCTATATTGCTTTTGAAATCGTGGTAAAGTATTTGATTTATTGTTTCATTTCGTTTAATTGGAATTGAAGCTGGGATTATTAATATATTGTAATAATTCCCTTTTAGGTACTCCCGTTCCCTGTCCCTATCCCTCCCCGTCCTGAAGAAGACCCGCAGCAGAGGTGTTAATCTTCCCTCCATTGCGCCAGGGTCGAAACGTCGACGCCCATCCCCCCGTTTTGACTGTGCGTTAGGGGCCTGCTCCCTTGTGTCCCTGTCCCGCCCTTCTGTTCTGAATTGTATTGTGGGCAGGCTTCCCTATTGTTCAATTAGAAATAATTGAATTTGTGTTTTATTACAATTATAGTACTCTCCCCTTTTCTTATTCCTTTCTCATTCACTTGAGCACGTACCTTTTCAACTTCTTGCTGCATCTAGCAGTTCATTTCAAATTGTGCCTAAATTGTAAAAATTTGTAAATTAATGTTGTGCTGTAATATAAATTGTTTGTATTCGAATTTTGAAAATTGATTTATCATAAAATTGGTCTAAACCATAATTAATTGGGTCATGTATCTGGCTTTTTGAGTGTTGTTCTGTCTCCTTCCTTCCTTTTTTTAGGATTGAAAAACATTGTGAAATGTATTATTCTCTCATTTATTGAAGATTAAGTAAATGTGAAGGACCACCCTTTTTTCTTTATTAATTGATACCCAGGTCCTTTGACTTTTGTTGGGTTACCCCATTGATTCAATGGGCACAGCAATCTGAGAGCAGTGTTTTAAATGGCAGTTAAATGTTCCATCTTCACATATTTTTTACAAGCTCAGTACTTTGTGCTTTTTGGGTGGAGACGTTTCAAGAGTTAAGTAAAATGATAGGAATTTTGATTAGACCTGGGGCAACTTTATTAATATTTGGGTATTAGCGCAATGTAAGTACATCAGCAAAATATGTCCAACATTTTATCTGTATCGCCATCGCCGTTGCACAGTCCTTGATTTTACATCATTGGAAAACAAAAGATGTATCTGCTTTGGAACATTGGTGTATAAAGGTAACTACAATTAGATTATTTGAATATTCATATGAATGCCAAAATTAGTGTTTGAAAATGTTTTTGCAAGATGGAAGGCTTTTGACTGTTTTGAGCCCAATGCACTTTTTTGACTAGTTTGTTTAGGAATTTTAAATCTGTGTCTTTATAAATACCTGAAGAGAAATGTTGCTGACCCTAAAGGGTATTTTATACATTGTCATTACTCTATAGCACTTTAGATACAGACCGAACAATTATTTTCGGTTCCCTTCAGGGTTCCAGGGTATATCAGAGCTTTGTAGTTTTAATTTTCATAATTTATTTAAGGCCAGCCAGAGTCTGGATTAGTATACAATACAAGTTTAAGTGCTCTTTGTTTGGTTTTTTGAATTTGTTGAAGATATTATATTAGCATTTGTCACTTTTTAGCATGTTGCACTTTTTTTTATCTTTCTCCTTGGAGAACGTAAAGGCACTTCATTCATCTGTTGCACTGTAAACAAAATGTTATAGGCGTGTTTTAGCACTTTAATGTATACTATTGACATTGTTAAGGTTAATTCAGTGATTCGAATTGTAGATACTATTTACTGATGATGTATTTAATAGAACGATATTGGTCTGTGGACTAGAACATGGAATTATAGATGAAATTCTTTTATTGAAGTCTTTTTTGTGTCTCACACTGCTCAATAAAAATAATTTAAGGAAAAAAACATGTGTGATGGATCAGCCCATCCAACGAACTCTAAATCAGGCCCTTAGTTTCCATCAACAGACTTTTAACAAGAGCAAGAAAGAGAATCGCAGAAGGGATCAAGGAGGGAGTTTAAGATAGTTAGAAAAACTTAATGGAAAAAGCAATTAAAAAAAGAATCTATACGAGTGAGATACAGATGGCAGAAATGTGCAGTGCTGGTAGAAAAGGCAGGAGGTGGAATCCAAACGAAGCAACCTTTGGCCCATGCACATATTTTTCTTTTTACAAATTAATCACTAAGGAAATTATTTTACAATTCAAATTAAAACAAACTCCTGACAAAGAAGGTATAATATGAGAGTGGGCACCCTGCTATCTAGCAATTGATCTGAAGAGGGTAATTCGGAGTCTGGAGAGTAATACATTTATTTTATTGATTACATGTGTAAGGTTGTTGTAGCTGTGCACATACCTTGCCCAATGTGTCTTTGTGTCCAACACAATGGCTCTGTGTCTCTCTTTCCATCAGTTTCCTTCAGGACCTAGGTGATGTTTGAAGGCTACCCTGTATTTTAACATGTTAGTTTCTTCCTTGTATGTAGACACATCCGATGGCTATTAAATTTGACATGTTTTATTGTCATGCAGGATGGTGATTCAACACAAATGTGCAGTATCTTCTCAATTGTGGCTGTTTGCAGCAGGTGTTGTACATAGCTAAACTGGTGTGGTATGACAGATGCAGTGAAGTCAGGTTTAGTAGCATTGAGAGGGGCTACTGTCTTGGCCTGCCTTTAACTGACTTCACTTATATGAGCAATATGTGCCGATGCGCAGCACCAAAAACCGGTCAACATTTGTGTCTGAGCTCAGTGACCACGCAGACCTGTACTCCCTGTCACACACAATGTTGCATGTTTAGTTCATGTCTTCTGCCTGAACGGACATGCTTTGCAGCAGTAAATAGAACTGCCCCCACAAATAGCAGAGGCAACCCAAATGATAGCACGACTACCGAGAAATCTTACACCCCTTGGCTCTTTTCATTGTTTGTGGGTAAGACTTTTTCTGGACATCGTGTTCTCAGAAGTTCTCCATTTGAATGTGGTGATTGTCCCTTCGGCCGTGTTACAAGTGCATAGGAGCCTATGGCACTTCGAATACTTCTGATGGGATAGTCGGCACATTTTTTACCTCATACGAAAAACTCAAAATAAGGCCCCAAGATTGGAATTGGAATAGGATTTATATGGCGCATGGCTACCCGGAGGCATCCCAGCGCTGTGGAATTGATCAAAGCACAGATGAAATTAAGGAAAGAGCCAAGTTTTAAAGTGTTTGCGGAATGTTAGCAGGTTGGTTTTCCTGCGGATGGTAAGTGGCAGGGAATTCCAAAGCCTGGAGGCATTGTAGGAGAAGATCTCTACTATTACCTGATAGGCTCTGGTCCCAGATGGTGTACCTCTGATGCAACTTGATGTTAGGCCAAAAACATTATCTGTGATTGCTAGGTGTCAAAGGTAAGGACCTGGCCTGGTTTGATGATGGTTGAGACTATGGTAGGGAAACCCTCATTCAGGCATGGATTCACACATTTAACTGTGACACTTGGACATAGCCACCAACCACAATTGAGCATGTTTCAATCACTTGGACTTGAGGGCCTTCCTGTTACTAAAGCCGTTACACTATCTGAGAGGTGATACTAAAATTAATATGGTGATTTGCTGCTTAGTTTTCAAATAAATGTATACAAGAAATCCGGTAGTAAAACAGCAATGTTTTATAAGGAGAATCTCTTAGTGGCTGAAACAGGCAGCTTTTATGACACTTAACTGACCAAAATTAGTTTTTGGAATAAAAGAAAAGCTAAATAACAGGATTTAAATATTATCAACCAAATAGCTTAGTAAAAGAAGCAAAAGAGAGTTTCTGCCCATGATGCATGTGTTAATTTGCAGTATGCATGGGTAAACAAATCAAAATAAATCACTCTGTCATATCCACATCTGGTAGGATGTGTCTGTGTGATCACACCTGCTAATTTCAGATAGAAAATCTGATGTTCCTGTTTTTTATGGATATTCCGCATTTCACTGTAATTATAAGGAAAATAGCATGTTCTTAATTTGAGAGTGCGTTTACGTTTTCTCCATTGGTCTTTTTAATTTGTATACTTTGATATGTGACAAACTATACTCCATACCAAATACAATTACTGTAATCCTTCTTACTTTTAATAATTTATTGGAGGTAAATATTGTTCATTTTATTTGGCGGCTTTTATTTATTTGGCTGATTTCTTCAAGGATATCACGGCAGAAGATAGCAGAGTGCGTTACAATAAATAGAGTGAAAAAGTGTTCAATATCAGTAGCTGATAGAAATGCAATAAATACACTTATACAAAGAAAACGTTAAGACTGGGGAAGAGTTCAACCTAGAAATAATAGGCCTGTTAAAAAAAAGTTTTTAGTCCATTCTTACATGACTGAAAAGGCCTTATTTAAAGTCTGGCCGAGGACTGCCCACCAAATGTAGACATCCCAACTAGGGGTAGGCATAACGTGCATAATTTTGCGTAGCATAATCATGCATAATTACCCAAGAATTCTGTGAGATTGTACAGAATTATGCAAGAAGAGTAATTTTGAGCTAAGAAATAACACTAAATGCAACAGAACATAACTAGAAAGCACAAGCAGCCACTCACGCTCACTAAATGTGCTCTTCGGGTAGGATTCCCCAAATTCTGACTAGCCTTTAGCACTAATTTCTTAGGGTAAAGTGCACCCTTGCATCAAAAATGGACACAAGGATGCATTTTCCACTAAGAAACAGAGCTAAATGCAACAGAACATGAATAGCGAGTTCAAGCAGCTGCACACGCTCTCTGAATGCGCTCTTTTGGTAGGAATATTCCCACCAAATTATTCTTAACTTCGTGGGTAGGAGTAAATGCATAATTATCTGAAATTCCTCATCATAGAGTAACACAGAGTTACCAAGATTAATCCTATTACTCTGGTGTAATCAAAATTCTGCCCAGGCCTAATCCCACCCTGCCTCGTGAAGATCTCTGTGACTTCATTGAAGCCACCAGCTCCAGCACTTACACAGGAGGCAATGATCATTTGCCGAGTTGTCGCCTAGTTTTATGTATTCACACAGCAGTGTATTTTGTTCTGTGAGAGCAAATTCTGTGCTTTTTTTCTGCCAAACCAAATAATGATATCCCCACTGGACAGGGAGTTATCTCCCTGCACGTCGAAGCTTTTGTGTGATTTTCCTACCCAGGACTTTATGCCTCACATGGCAGTCCCTGGCAGAGAAATCGGGGTTGACCTGCTCCACTTAGGGCATCCGACCACCACTATGGTCCACCGGTCCTCTAGCAGGCGCGGTGCGTCCATTGGGGCGTAGGGGCGAAGCCCCACTAAGCCCCATGGACCCACCACGTCCTCACTAGAAGCCAAACACAATTATTTTTTAAAAATCGCGCTATCTGCCGGCCGGGAAACCGGGAGACACCCGACCTTCCCGGAGTGCGCAAGGGGGGGTGGGGGGGGGGGGGGAAGGATCGGGCTGCTGCAGCTGCGCAAGTGTATTTTTGGGCACAAACGTGCCCGCGCATGCGCAGATCGTTTTCTTGTGAATTCCCCCTTAGAGAGAGGACCAGGGGGCGGGCCGCAGCCCCCGGGGTTACACAGGGCGACTGGGCGAGGAGTCATGGTGCCCCCCCAGCCAATCCTGGCGCAGGATTGGCTGGTCACTGCATAGCCCGGTTACATAACCCCTGACGGATAGCACGGCCGACTTTGGTGCTGGGAAACCAGGTTCGAGCCTCTTATCGAACCATAACAATGTATACATGACTTACTTTGGTGTTAAATAAATAGATATTTTAAAAAACAAATAAAAATGATGTTCCGACTAAGGAGTGAAATTGGTGTCGAATAAATACATGTTTTTAAAAACAATTAATATTAATCATGTATCATTGGTGCTGGAGTACAAGGTTCGAGACTGGTATTAAACACTGACAAGCTGTGTGCAAGTTATATGGTCATAAAAATACATGAATGATGGATGCAGGATGGGTGGATGCATGAATGGATGCAGGATGAATGATGGGTGGATGAATGGATGGGTGGATGCATGAATGAATGATGGATGCAGGATGGATGCAGGATGGGTGGATGGGTAGATGAATGAATGATGGATGCAGGATGGATGCAGGGTGGATGGATGGTTGCATGAATGAATGATGGATGCAGGATGGGTGGATGGATGGATGCAGGATGAATGATGGGTGGATGAATGGATGGGTGGATGCATGAATGAATGATGGATGCAGGATGGGTGGATGAATGAATGAATGATGGATGCAGGATGGATGCAGGGTGGATGGATGGGTGCATGAATGAATGATGGATGCAGGATGGATGGGTGGATGCATGAATGGATGCAGGAATGGATGCAGGAATGGAGGATGGATGGGTGGGTGGATGGATGCATGCATGAATGAATGATGGATGGATGGGTGGATGAGTGGATGAATGAATGATGGATGCAGGATGGATGGGTGCATGAATGAATGATGAATGCAGGATGGATGGGTGGTCACATGAATGGATGCAGGAATGGATGCAGGATGGATGATGGATGGGTGGGTGGATGGATGGGTGGATGGATGCATGAATGAATGATGGATGGATGCAGGATGGATGGGTGGATGGATGGGTGGATGCATGCATGAATGATGGATGGATGCAGGATGGATGGGTGGATGGATGGGTGGATGCATGAATGAATGATGGATGCAGGATGGATGGATGGGTGAATGCATGAATGAATGATGAATGATGGATGGATGGGTGGATGCATGAATGAATGATGGATGCAGGATGGATGCAGAATTGGTGGATGGATGGATGGATGGGTGGATGCATGAATGATGTATGGATGGATGCAAGGTGGTTCGGGCTCGCTCGCTCGCTGCGGTGCAATATGCAAATTTTACGCCCCACCACTTTCAAATGTCACCAGCCGCCCCTGTCCTCTAGTAACCTGACTTCAGGCCAAGAAATTGCTGTGGTGGATGGACTGAGCGGCACAGGCAGAACCCCGCAACTTCCCAACCTCTAACTGGGACAAGGATACCACAAATTAGATGGTGTGCTTCCTGAATATCGACCACTGAATATTGATGGGACAGAATATCGAGAATAAAATATAGAAACAAAATACAGACAGGTATGTAAGTCTAGATTGTCTGAAAATTACTCCAGGTGTATGTACCTAAGCGGTACATATATCTTCAAGGTACCCAGACGTGGAGCTAGAAAGAGTAAATCTATATTTTCATGTATGCACTAACCTTTCGGTATCTTTTGCCTCGATATTCTGTCATCGATATTCTTATATACCAATATTCTAGGGGTCGATATTCACTAGTACAATCAAATAGGACAGACTAATGCATTCACTGTTTTATGGAGGAAGCAGCATTCTACCAAACTCGTCCACACAAGTGATCATGCTTGGAGATAAGCTTTGCTGCAGGAGCCTTGTTACCCACTCTTATGGCACCCCAAAAGTACTCAATCGGAGGCAAGTGGGGGAAATAAGTATAATCATTAGCAGCTGTCTCTCAGCAGAGGCAGCCTTGCACCAGTAACATATTTAGGATAATCCCTTCCCGAAGCACTTCATGCATCGTCTCATACAGACACTGGGTAATGAGACTGACTCATTATTCCAGGGAATTCAGTGTTGACTCTCCCAGACGTAGCGTGGGCGACAAAAGCTAAAAGAGCCTTTCAGATGTATAACCAGAAGTAAACAGGAGCCTGGCAGGCCCGACGCACCAATCATCTCCAACTTATTCTTCCCTTTCAAAATGGCTGGCTTCTCTCGTTTTGTTTTTAAAATTTCTTTTATTTCAGAGTTGGCTGCAAGAAGACTTCTATTTTTCTCTTTATCGAAGACTTTTATTTCTTGTAAAGCTGTGTACATGTAATGTTAGAAAACATATTAGAATGTTTTAAAAACAGAAATTGAGAATTACAGGTCTTGGCTGTTAATGTGAAGTTCAAGACAGGGCATGTACTGGCAGTGCTCTTAATTGACCTGTGTATGTATGGATTGCATACATTTTAGGTGTTCTCCAGGTTAATACTGAAGAAAAACGCTCATGTGGTTGTTTAAAAAAAATCCTCAAAACTGCTCTGGTTTTTATTCCAATCAGAACTTTATACATTTGTTTCCGAAACTATTTTGATTTTTTTCATAAACATAACTAGAAAGTATACAATAATGCCAAACCAACAGGCGTTTTGTCATAAATAATGTGTTTCATCAGGGCTTTAAAAACGTTAAAAGACCCTTATTTATAGCTTTATGTTGGCACGCAGAGACCTCTTATGTAATTCTGGCTTCAGAGCTTGGCGAAACATTGTGTAATTTTGTACAAATCATTTGATCTCTCTCCGTCTCATGTTGTAAATCTACCCAGTCTACGTAAAAAACAAATATACAGTGTGTTGTCTGGTGGATACAATTACACATCCCCATCTTTTCCCCATCACAGCCTAGTTTCTGCAATCCATTCTTTTTTTTTTTTTTTTTTGGTGTACAAGTGAATATAGCACACTTTATTGCATATGGAAATAACATACTGATTCGCTGAATAATATTGTTGTCTCGGTAATTGTAGTCAAGGGATTAATACTTCTTTGATGGTACTTAAAAAGTGATTAAGTGGATGTGAAATGGAGGTGGTTGATGACAATCGAAGCACGGGAGCACAGTTCCAAAACTGAGACCCAAATGTTATCCTTTTGACAAGACTTTAGGAACTGGATGAGTTTTCTGCTAATTATTTTTTTTTGAACATTTGTTTATTGGCATAGTGAGTAGAGCCACAGTGTGGAATAGTTGCCATACAAAGAAATTGCACATAGGTACGCTCTATTAAGCACAATAGTATCAAATATAACATACATTTTGTATTTTGTTGCGTTTCGGTTTAACTGAACAAAACCCCTCAAGAAAAAACCCACCCGCCACCCCACTAAAGCCCACCCTAGACACTCATACATCGGATATGCATATATCAGTTGGTACTTGGCCACGTCCATAAAACAGCTCTTTTCCAATATAATATTTTATACAACCAGTCAGTGACATAGACAATAACATTGTGGGTTGCCCCATTGCTGTGCTCATGTGCACCAGGCAATCCTGCGGTACATTAAGTTCCACTGAGAGCAAAACATATTTCAGTCTGCGGGTAACGAGATAGTAGACTCATCATCACCCCCCGTTTCAAATACCACCAGTATGGCAAACCAGTCTAGTGAGATCGGCGTTTTCCTTAGACCCCTGCGTTCTTCGCGCTGCAGCGCTTCTCCCTCCGCCTTACCCCATCGTACTACTTCCGCTTTCCACAAGTCAGGATCAGGCGGTTTGGGCGATTTCCACCTCATAGTTAGTGCACGTTTCGCAAGTAGCACTGCCATATCAGTGTCTGCAATCCATTCTCAACCGAAATATGCATTTGTCATTGTCTAATGCACAGCACGTTATATTTGTGAGGTGGAGCAAGAATATGACATAAATATATTTTCTTAAATTGTGTCTGCAAAAATGTTGCATAATTGCTGTTAATGATAGAAATTCTATATGTGCTATCATGTTGTGTCTTTTCACACCACGTCTGTCAGAAGCTTTGCGAGGCCTAGGTCACAAATGTTATAAGAGACCCATCTCTAGTTTTCAGGCAGAAATAATGTACTGGGCTACATTTGGATGCCACATGGTACTTTGCGCATCATGAATATATAAAAAAAAATACTGTTCGGATATATAAATACACTCAGCAGAGGCAGCACTATGCCCTGCAAAGAGTGGGCTCTGGGCAGTAGCGACTGCTATGGGGCAGTAGTTGTGAAGCAGAGAGGGGGTGGGGGTTAAAAAAAATGAAAAAAGGGGAAAAATGAAAATTGTATTTACATTCCCCGCGGCCGCCTCTCTTCCGGCCTTCGGTCCACGACGCAGGAAACAGGAAGCACCCAGGCCTCCAGACTCCCCTAGTCAATCACACAGTAGCTGTCACCACCATGACAAAAGCGTCATGAGTGGTCTTAGCACCGTAGTTCGTTGCTCAGACATGGGCTGGGAGGCTGTGCATGTTCTCAACGTGTCAATACAGTCGGGTGGTGAACTTGCTAAGTGCGCCTGACTGTTTGGTTGGCCCAAGACGGACGGCCAAACCATCATGCGCACTTAAAAAGTGCCCACCAATCCTCCCCCTGTTCTGTGGGCAGCCCAGTTACGCACCTAGGCTACCGAGCCACTAGGGAAAAATAAAACGAAAATAACATGGTGTTTTTATCATTTCATTTTTCCTTCGGGGCAACGCTCCTCCACCTTAGCAGAGGAGTCGCTGCTGGCTCTGGGGCATATAGTACTCGCAGCTCCCCCTTGCGATGGCCATGCTCCACAAGCCTGCTGCTCACGCAACTCTATTATGAAACAGTGGCCATCAGATAACTGACTATGTCAGATTAGAAAATCAGAAAATATGATGTTAAGGTAAAGCTAAATCTGCTTGCATTGGTTATAACTTGCTTCATTGTACTTTGTACTGCAGTAGCCAAGATTATAGGCATTGGTTGGAAGCTGTCTGGGTTTTTATTTTATAGAGAAATATCCTGGCTGAAGATGTGTCAGTTGCAGCCAGCTACCATCTGTGATCAGCTCTGTAGGACATTCCTATGTTTACTAGCTCATCTTTTCTTTTCATCTGTCTCTGTCCAATGGTAATGTACTGTTGAGTGAAAGAATGTGTTTCACAGGTGCATAGCTTATGAGTCACTGCATGAGATAAACGAGGAATTTTATTCAGGAGAAAATGTGACTGTTTTGAGGTTGCACCTGGGTTCCAGGCTGCAAATGTAACCCAGTGTCTTGGAGTTAATCCAATTACCTGTATTGCTCTGTATGAACCAAGAGAAAGGCCTCGATAAGCTCAGTGTTAAAGTTGGGTACAGGGGCAGCACATGTGGGGCAGTGCCAGTGGCTGAATGTTGTTGATTCCCTATCCCTATCACCGATCTTGCACAGTGCACACCGTGTGTGTGCCCTTAATTTACCTTAACCTTACTACATATGTTGTCTGAAATTAGGTGAAGGGCCAGCAGGTGAACATCACTCAGAGTGTGAAGGACAGCTGCCTTAGGGTGCATGAAGATCAAAGTTTTTACTACACACTCTTTCCTTCACCTCCTTTCAGGGCTGGCTTTAGTGCTGGTGGCACCCGGTGCAACAGTCTATTTGGTGCCCCTCCTCCAATTACCTCCTCCTTGGATTCCTTCACTACCATCTGGCAAGAGTGTCCCTCATCTCTCCATAGCCCCTCTCTCACATACATTTCATTTGTTTTAACCCCTGACTGCCGCGGCGCTAGGGTGGAGGGTGGCCGCGCGGCGCCACCATGCTCGTGACGGAACCACTCCGTCACGAGCCGCGGTGGCGCTGTGCTTGTGACGGAGTGGTTCCGTCACGGCCCCGCCCGCTCTTTGGAACGCTCAGCGCAGGCGCGGAATCAGCGCCGCGCAGGCACGGGGGCCGGGCCGTGACGGAACCATTCCGTCACCAGCACAGCCCCACTGTGGCACGCAAGGGGTTAAAGCACTGGTAAAGGCTGGTTTCACTAATCTACACACCTAGGTGCATAAAATACCGATCAGTAGGCATATTGACCATCTGTGCTACTTTATGGCGAGTTAAAACTGCCACTAGACAGAACTCTAGAGCATTCATTACAAGAGTTATCTTGACATTTTTATTGCTGCCTGAAAGCTGGCTTCTCAAGGAACTCTGCAGCAGGCGTTTTAAATAAGTTGCTAGACACAATACCCCTCCTGAGTACAGTACCTACCCTCCAGGTCAGCGCCCAGTGCGGCCGCACCAGTCACACTGCCCTAAGTGGGCTCTGCCTCCATTAGAAACTGATCGAGTCTCTAATCTTGGAACCCACTGTGTGCACACTACAAATGAACGAGCAACATATGATGCTTGCAGATCAGACACCAAGTTGTGTGTATGCACACAGTAGGACCCATAGTTCATGGCAACCTTGGGCACCACTCACAAACAATGACCCTCACTTTTAGAGACGGGGTGGTACTGTGAAACCAGACGTACTCATACTTCAGGAATCGTCATTTCTTTCCTACGTGCAAGGCCACTGCAGGATTGTAGGTAAACCTCTGATAAATGGGGAATAACCTCAGAAATAGGTGCTTCGGCAAGGATTCCTATGGTTTTCCTGGTTTAGCCTAGCATAATGTCCACTGTAAAAGAAAAATGACAGTGAATTTTAAAGGCACAACTTGTAGCCTTGCATGATGTAATTCGACCTGCATCGAATTACAACGAAGCCCGTTTGGAGGAAGACACCACAACACCTGCAATACACGAGGTACCTATAGGATGACTACTCAGACAAAGGTAGGAGCAACAAATTGTTAACGTTTGTTGGGGAGAGGATATAGCCTAACTGCTATGGCGGTCGATCTCCAATCTGGGTAATGGGTTCGAGTCTTCCAATGACATCCAACATCCTGTAATTCTGGGCAAATCACTTAATCTCCTTGTGCCTACAAAAAATTAATGTGTCCTTGTGCAACGCAACTGGTGCTCATGTAAAGCGCTCTGATACCGGATACCTTCGGGTCTAGTTCGCGCTATAGAAAACTACAAACAAACAAACATGTTCAATGTCTAGATGCCAAATAAGGCTTCCAGAACTATCCTTCTCTATCCCCACCCTCTCCCTCAAAATATATGCATCTTACCCTATGGCACAGGCAACACTTTGAGAAATTCAGTGTAGTACTTCTGTGCCTGCCTGGTTATTCCCCATTCTTGGTTATTTAACTCAAAATAGGTGCAATATCATGCAGAGCTATGAGCAAGTACTGGTACTTCCAGATACTAGCCATCTCCAGATGGAACTCCGCCTAATTCGTAATCAGGGCCAATCCTCATATACTGACGGACTCTGGGGCTATTTTATTCCTCTTGCCCCTGATTTTTCCAGTACAAACAATTTATGTATCATCTTTTTTTGTCATTTTACAGATGAAATTTTAAGTTACAAATAAATGTCAAAAGAAATATATATTTTTTTCCAAATGAAACAAAGTCCATTGTGTGGATTTTGTACACAATCACATTAAGCAACATGCGAAACATGTCAAATGTTCATGTTTCATGTGAATCAGGGCATGAATCAGCTTCAATACTCATGTTTAAAAGAATCAATAAAAACATAATTCACACAACATAGCTCTGACATGTTTATCATTACTGGAATGTGTTGAAAAATTGGACTATATTTTTAGCTTTGTTTGAACTTAGAATGGAAATCCTGCTTCCTCTACCTTCCTTTTCCCCACCTTTGCCCAGCAACTGGCCTGTAGAAATTAGAGAAATCCTAAAAACACACTTGCTTTGCTAGCCTTTGCTTCCTAGTACATTTATGTTAGCCTCTCACAGCTGATTGGGCAATTAACTGTTCATTTTATTGTGAATCAATGCCCCTTCATCTCTTCTACAGTGCTCTGAAGCAACCGTAGTTTTCTAAGCACCATACAAGAAAGCCAATGTTGAATTGAAATATTTTCATTTAACCAACACAGTATCATTGCTTTATTTCTCTTTCAAGTATATTTTAGTACGTAGGTTTTCTGTTTGTTTCTGCTAAAGGTAAAATACAAAAAAAACCTTTGCCACTTCTTCAAAGAGCTAAACAAAAGAACTCGTTTAACTTCCACAAATCTATTAGCAGAACACAATGAAGAACATTCTGGAGATGCCGTGAGATGTTGCAAATGAGGCATGTCTCTCAAACAATACTTATGGCATCACATTTTTATAATCAAACACAAGGGAACCATATGCTGGTTCCCATACAGGCTGCACAGCTACATAGCTGAATGAATCCAATCAATCAAATACTTGATACTCTTATGCTTAATTTCATCCATTTTCAACTCGATTTACTTTTCACCATTTTTCTTGTTCTTCAATTCATTTTATTCATCCACAAGTGATGCTTAGGTATTCACAAAATACAGGAAAAGTGGTTGCCTCATGTCACGTCTTTATTAAAATTGCCCAATACATTTCGAGAGAATTCTCTTCCTCAGAGGCATCGTGACGTGTTATTCAATCCATTATTTAACCACCTGTACTCGCAAGGTCCCACTCATCTCAGAAGCTTAACCTCACGATCGTTTCTCTTAAGGTGCCGCAATACGCGATACTTGCATTTCAAAAGAAGGGCAGTTGTCCCTCAGTGACTTCTGGCACTGTTAAGTAAATTACCTGATAGGAACAGTTATATGAATTGTAAGTTATGACTGAATAGTACTTGAAAAGGTGGGAGAGCTTAATGTCCATGTTTTCTCAGCATAATGGCAACAGTCCGCATTTCTTAATAATGCCTACAAAGTCATTCTGTGGGGTCCTCGGAAACTCAAGAGATACTGGCCAACAACTACAATGTTGAGTAAGTGCATTTCTTGGTAAAAAAAAGAAAACGCTTTTTATTAAGAGGCATGTAAAGAACCACAAATGTTTCCACAGGTTTCTCATTGAGTCCTTCTGCCAATGTTATCTTACTAGGAGGTTTAGCATCGACTCAGGTCCCTTGGCAAATATGGATCTTGATGGCAGGATGTAGGCATGGCTGCTGACATCAATGCTTTGCTTTGATGTAGGTGCCAATGATCAAGAATGACATGTGTCACTAAAAATAGCCCATGATCCAAGTTAAAAGGGTGGTCACCTAGAAATAAAAAATATTCCAATCCCAAAATATTCGATTTTGGTGATTTCCTTGGTGACGTTGTGTCTGGGCACTGGTAAGCCCTTGGGCGTGTTAAACAAACCACTTCATTTTGGCTAGTTATACTTAGAAAATAGTGGGCCAGCTTCTGTTCTCTATCCCATGGGACCCTTTTCTATAAAGATGAACCTGTGTCGCAGAAGCAAATTGTCATATTAGAGATTTTCCATTATAGCTCAGTAGGTCAAGAGCAACCCAAATGACCATGTGAACTTGGCCATTTTAAAGCAAAAGCTATACAACAGCTAACATGGAACTCATTCTGTAAACATATTGAGTGATACAGCACAATAGCTGTGGCATTCAGATATAACAATTCATACTTGTAGTTTTCCAGTTTCTCAACTGAATTTATTTACCTTATAGATCACAACTTGAACGAATTCGGAAAATACTGAAAGTGAACAGTGACCCCCAAGTGAGCAGTAATCATAACCCAACAAGATGGTGAGCCAGTGCTTGAAGATAAACGATATATTGGGATGCAAACAACCATATAGTACAATCTTTGTTTTGTTTTCATGACAGTTGGCACTATTATCAAATCACACAGTGCTGTGAAATATTAATGTTTTGTTTACAGGTAATGTCAAAGGTGTTTCGACCGTGTGACTAGTGTAGGGGGTCTCTTCAGGAGTGGGCAAACCTTCGTGGAACCTACAAAGACGAGGGAAAATTAGGACTGGAAAAGTAACTGGGTGAAAATACTGTAAGCAGGGAAAGAATACAAGTTAATTGTGCCTTAAAATTGATTCAAATCATGGTTGAGGATCTCATGGATGGAGCTTTCAATATGAAGTCTGAGTCTAGGATACAGCGAGCAGTTGGGGAGATGTGTCAGTTCTGAAGAGCTGCGAGGCTGCAATGTGAAGTCTGACATCACCGTCGACAAGGGATGTGGGGGCCTGAGCAGAGGCACAGTCTGGGAAATTTGGGGGTTCTGAAGAGCTGCAATGCAGATCTTTGCAATGGATCCAATCTGCGCAGCAGCAATGCATCAGTTTTGCTCGGGTTTGAGCCGTGCAGCAGAGGAGATGCATCAGTTCTGTTGAATCCACAGAGGATTGTAGAGCACACTAAGCACACTTCCAAGAGCCCAGGACTGGGGTGGGACCGCTTGGCAGAGTAGCCTCACAGAGGGCAGAGTCCAGGTAGAGATACAAGGTGGTTGGAAGTCTGTTATGCCCCTGAGGCTTCAGATCAGGATGCCAGTCAACTACCCCTTGGACTCACTCTGTGTTCAAGGGATGCAGATCCAGTCCTCTCTCAGACAAGAGGGCAGCAGGCAGCAGGTTAGCACAGCAGGGAAACAATTCCTTCAGAGCAACAGCCTGACAGAGTGTCAGTCATTGTAGCTGCACAGCAGCCCTTCTTCCTACCAGAGTATCTGCAATACCAGAAGTTTACTGAAGTGGTGGTGTCTGAGGTCCATTATTTATACACAGTTGTGCTGCTGAAGTGGGGAGTGCCCTGCCTTCCTGGACCTTGCTCTAGACTAACTACAGGGGATATGCAGCGCTTTGAGTGCAGACAGGACACAGCCTATTCATGTGTAAGTGTGGCCATTCTGCCAGGGACGGCCGATCCAGTCACACCTAAACTTCCACCTGTGTGTGGCTGTCTAGGAGGAATAGATAAAGCCCAACTGTCACCCACATAGAGTGACCCAGAGACAGGCTGCAGGCACCAAATGGCTAAGGCAAACAAATGCCAACTTTTAAAAAGTGGTATTTTAAAAATTGCAATTTAAAATCCTACTTCACCATAAGTTAGGATTTCATTATTCCCGAGACCCCAAACATAAAGGGGTTACCTGTTCCCATTTGGAAATTATGAATATAAATGTAATGAGGTAATTCTAATGTTATCCTATGGGAGTAGTGCTAAATGAATTTGAGAGTTTTTTCATTACCATGACATGTACAACTCACAAGTAAATGTCCAACTCTTTATCTACACTTCACCCTGCTCTGTGGGCTATCAAGGGCATACTTTAGGGGTGACTTATAAATATTAAAAATGAAGATTGTGGCCTGGAAAAAGGTTTGTTTTGCCAAGTTGTAATGGCAGTCTAAAACTACACACACAGACTCTGCAATGGCAGACCTGAGACATGTTTAGAATGCTACTTAAATGGATGGCACAATCAGAAATGAAAGCTCACCAGTAGTTAATTTACAGGCCCTGGGCACAGGTAAAATACACTTTACTAGGGACTTTCAGCCAAATGAAAGAAGCCAATTGGGTATAAGCCAATGTTACCATGATTTAGGGAAGTGGCACAAGCACTTTAGCACTGGTTAGCAGTGGTAAAGTGTGCGGAATTCTAAGGCCAGGAAAAACGAAGTCAGCAAAAACAGGAGATCTAAAGGTAAAGGTTAGGGGAATATCACACCAAGAATGCCAGGTCTAATACTATGTTTCTTGTGTACAAAATGTTTCTTGGCACTATAGGGCAGCAAAACCAGCAAATCAACACTACCACCAGAACAAAAGAGACATCTCTGGAACTGTAATAGGGCCAACCTCACAACTTTTGCAACAGAGGACCATACAAAATACACATGCCAAGACATCACCAGGTGGCAAACCTAGGATCTTCTACGGAAATGTAGTGGTACCTTCCTGCATTTGGTGGGCCACCGCCCCCTTTCCCATAGATAATTACTATTTGGTACAAATCTAAATCACACAATCTGCTTCCTAGTTTTGGACTGTTGTGGGATATTAATGTGCATGGGCCATACAACGCTCAGATAACACAGAACCTTAGTGATACAAAGGACAAATAATAGAAACAGCTTCATTACCATCTGAATGCTTTTTGCATGTTACATTTCCTTAAACCTGCACAGCTTGCTTTGGCTTAGAAAAGGCAAAGTTATGACATTTTTGATATTCTCGTGTCTTAACAATGGATCAATGTTCTTAGTGTCATGAAGCTGGCAGTAGTAATGTTGGCATTACCATAATGAATTCATTACATTTTGGATTTGGTGGCTGTTGTTTTTGCCTGACTGTTGATATTTTTGTTCTTGTTGGCAATCTTGAAGCATGGTTATAAGAGACTGTGGTAAAACTAAGCACGAAAAGGGGAAATATTGGTATTGCACAGTATTTGGTTGGTGTTTGCATCAGATTAAATTTACTGCAGCATTCAGAATGAGATTTAGCATTTAAGCCCTTTTTCAGGTTTCAGGTAGTGACCGCTTTAGCTTTCCATAGATAGACCATTGTTTCCACTACATAATATAAACTTAGGGAGGACTTTGGGTCAGCCCCCTGTTTATGATTGGATTGCTTTGTTGTCTAACTCAGCTGTCTTGCCATTTCTCTCTGTTCTCGTGTTTGTCCTGCTGAAGAGCATTTTAGTATTACAGTGTTCTGATTCAAGGAGCTGTATACTTCCATTGCTTACTTGAAGGTGTTGCTCGAGTGTGAATTTACCTTGAAAAAATTAAAGATAAGAGGGGTTTGACTGAACAGGAACAGTTGGTTTAATTAAACGCTGGGGCCAGGAGAACAGTGTCAGAGTTGGGGTCTGAAGACTGTCTCAAAGTACATTGGTTTTGGCCCCCGTTGTATACATTTCACGAAGTGTCCTAAAACAATGTGTACCTTCTTTAAGGGAAAAAAATCCGGGCCTAGTCATAGAGTCATAAATCTACCCACCTCCTGTGGAGCGCAGGTGGGTCTCGTCCTTGCGTGGACAAAATGCGGGTGGACACAGTTGGTACGTGTCCAGATGTCTGGCATGAGGAGCATGTGATCACTGCGTGTAGTGTGCATGCTGTTTTCTGGTAAGGCTGAGTGTTCCTAACTTCATGTGGGATCTAACTTTATGGTGTGTAGGGAACAAGCACCTCTCTGGCCAAATGTGTTTTTATTGAGGCTAATCTCCTTGGGCCATTATGGTGTCGCTGACTATCTGTCTATGGTTGCATGCACTCTGTAGGCCAGTGATGCAATTAGCGTCATGGTTTCGGGCGTGGGAGACTTCATCCCTGGGTGACTACAGAAGTCCGTCATTCAAAGGTGTAGATCCCATCCTTTCGTCATACGTGAGAGTGGATGCAAACATGTATGATCCGGTGCCTTGTTCTCGGTAATGGTAATGGTAAGTGTTTGCAAGCTAATGTTGTGTTATGTATATTGTGCTGAGACCCCTCATCAAGCTAACTTCCTCTACTGTGACACCCCACGCCGTTCCTGCACATCGCTCGCTCCTTTAGAAGTGGAGCTGCGGCATTTGCTCCTCTGTGAAATGGGTCTAAATAAGTTCTCTGATGTGTGACATTAAAACTGCCCATGGCTTCATTTCCCTAAGTTAACACTGATGCCAAACACATGGATTGACTTACAACAATGAATGTTAAAAACCTTGAGGCAATGCATTTCAGTGATTTAGTTCCTTTCTTATTTCTCATACTTTACTTAATCTTGCATTCCCCAAAATGTATCTATTTTATAATGTTGTTGTTTATCTGTATTTTTTTCTGTGCATACTTTGAGGCTTGTGCCATGCTAGAGGGGCTTTTATTGAGCTGACAGGCGCTAAGGCTGAAGGCAAACAAAGTGCGCGTCATTGGGTTGGGCTTTCTGCAGAGCACATAGAACAATATTTAGGTATTCTCTATGCAACTGAAATCCTGTGGATGTGTGTGTATATGGGTAAACCGATGTCAAAATATTTGCAAGGCAAAAGTAAGAGAAAATAAAGTGCTTAAATATAGGGGAGTGCAGCGTATGCATGGGGGCACTGAAGTGACAGAGATGCAAGGAAGTGAATTCAGGGAAGAGTGAAAAGAGGATGTTGAAGAGGAAAGAAAGGTGGTTGAAGATGTGCAGATGGACAAGATATGCAGAGAAAAAGAGGATACATATCTAACATAAAGCACACATAACTGAAGGCCAAAACACCTTCCACAGGCATCAATGCTATTTAATTCACAGACTCACTGTAACAGAATAAAAACATTCCCATTGTTAATCATTTATAACAAATCATTGTTGTTACCCATTTATTTTCAACAGCTAACAACCATTGACAAAGCCAATCATAGTGAAAGGTTGTAGGTGTAGATCAGTTGTTATGCCATTTATCTGGATACAATTACATCTCAGAGAGAAATCATACTGGTCGGCTGGCACACTATGGGAATCACAGAAATGTATTTGACATGTTCCTTTACAGAGAGCCCCTACTATTTTCATCCCACTTAAAGACCTGTCTGCGCATATTTCTATATCACTGGTTGCAGCCAGCAGCTCTGGGCGCTTCCCAAAGCCTGGTGGTTAGAGCATTTTGTTCCAAAGTTAATGCTGCATGCAGTGCAAGAAAGCATATATTTTAAAGCGCAAAAGTTGTCAGGCTGTACAATTTACACATCACATTAACTGCTCAACATATTAATGCAGTAAGATATGTGTCAGTTTTTAATGCATTTAATATTTCAAGACTATACTTTCCCACTGCTTCATAAGCCTTGCTTTATCGCTACATTCATTTGCTTTGAAATATACCATTTGGCAATCTTTCTTTCTTTCTTTCTCGGGAGAGCGACCCACCTTTGATCATTAAACCTGTACACATTGCTCGTTATATAGAAGTCATGCCCAATTTTTACACCCACCACTTTCAAATGTCACCAGCCGCCACTGGTTTGTTGCTATGCGTACATTTATCATGACATACATTGACATAGTATTTTCCAATATTAACAAGGAGACTCTTTTTAATTTAGTTGCAGGACAACTTTGACGAAAACAACCAACACACTGAACCCTCACCAGCCACCCCCGACACCCGGTAGCCAGCGATTGACAACTGGACAGCCCTCACCACCGAAGACACACTGAAGACAATGAAGTCAATCCACTCCAGGGCCCCCATGGACCCCGGCCCCCACCACATCTTTAGCAGAGCCATCGCACCCATGTTCTGCCACACCATCAACCGCTCCCTGGCAACCACCTCATTCCCCAACAACTGGAAACATGCCAAGGTCAACCCACTCCTGAAGAAACCCTCTGTGGACCCCACGACCTCGAAAACTACAGACCCATCTCCCTTCTCCCATTCCCAGTGAAAGTGATCGAGAAAGCCATCAACAGCCAACTCGCCACATTCAGTGAAGAGCACAACATCCTCAACTCCTCCCATTCCGGCTTCAGAAAAAACCACAGTACAGAAACCGACCTCCTCGCCACAACAGATGACATCCGCACCCTACTGGACATAGGAAAAACAGTAGCCATCATCCTCCTCGACTTCTCAGCGGCGTTTGACACAGTCTCTCACTGCACCCTAATACGCAGACTCCACAACGCAGGAATCCAGGACAAGGCCCTCGACTGCATCTGCTCATTCCTCTTCGGCAGAACACAGCGGGTCAGACTCCCTTTCTCTCGGACCCTACACCTACCACCTGCGGAGTCCCCCAGGGTTCCTCCCTCAGGCCAACGCTCTTCAACGTCTACATGGCCCCACTGGCCCACATCTTCAGAACCAGCGGACTAAGCATTATCTCATACGCAGACAATACCCAACTCATCCTCTCCCTATCCAGCAAACTCAACACCGCCAGACACATCTTTGGAGAAGTCATGGAAGCTATCACCAAATGGATGAAAAACAGCTGCCTACAACTAAACACCAACAAAACAGAAGTACTCATCATGGGCCCCACCCCCGATGCCTGGAACACCTGGGGGCCCCCAGCCCTCAGAAACCCACCAACCCCCACGGACCATGCATGCAACGTGGGAATATTCCTGGCCTCCAAGCTCAAAATGGACCACCAGATCAACTCTGTCTTGTCCTCCTGCTTCCACACCCTCCGCCTCCTACGTAAGACCTTCAAATGGATCCCCCTTGAACACAGAATCAATCAATCAATCAATCAATCAATCATGGTGTATATATAAAGCGCAATACATACCCGTGAGGGTCTCAAGACACTGGAGGGGGAGGGGGATGCTGCTACTGTTCGAAGAGCCAGGTCTTGAGAAGTCTCCTGAAGGTTAGGAGGACTTCGGTCTGCCGCAGGCGGATGGGGAGGGTGTTCTATGTCTTGGCGGTGAGGTGGGAGAATGATCTGCCGCCGGCGGTCACTCTTCAGATGCGGGGGACGGTAGAGCGGTCTGCGGAGTGGAGCTGGTGGGTGGGGATGTAGAGGCTGAGTCGGCTGTTGCGGTATGCTGGTCCGGTGTTGTGGAGTGCCTTTTGTGCGTGGGTGAGGAGCTTGAAGGTTATCCTCTTGTTGATGGGGAGCCATTGCAGGTCTCTCAGGTGGGGTGTGATGTGGCTGCGGCGAGCGATGTTGAGGATCAGGCGGGCCGAGGCATTGTGGATGCACTGGAGCAGTTTCAGGAGCTGGGCTGGAACTCCTGCGTAGAGTGCGTTGCCATAGTCCAGTCTACTGCTGACGAGGGCCTGGGTGACCGTCCTTCTCGTTTCGGTTGGGATCTACTGGAAGCATGCGGTGGGTGTTGAAGCAGGAGGAGGAGACGGCGTTGACCTGCTTCGTCATGGATAGGGTGGAGTCGAGGATAACCCCTAGGTTGCGTGCGTGCGTGCGTGGTCGGTGGGTGTAGGGGGTGTTCCTAGTGCAGTCAGCCACCAAGAGTCGTCCCAGGCCAAAGGGGTGGGTCTGAGGATGAGGACCTCCGTCTTGTCCGAGTTAAGCTTCAGTCGGATGTTTCTCATCCAGTCGGTGATGGCCTGCATTCCTTCGTGGAGGTTGGTTTTGGCGGGGTGGTGGTCTTTTGTGAGGGGGAGGATCCGCTGGGTGTCGTCAGTGTAGGAGATGATGTTGAGGTTGTGTCGTCGTGCTACGTGGTCGAGCGGTGCCATGTAGAAGTTGAACAGCTTTAGGCTGAGGGATGAGCGTTGGAGGATGCCGCAGAGGATCTCGGTGGCTTCGGAGCGGAAGGGGGAGGCGGACGCTCTGGGTTCTACCGGAGAGGAAGGAGGTGGTCTCTTGGATTCGGCATCATGGAGGCGTGTTCTTAGTGTGTGGTGGCAGACCGTGTCGAAGGCGGCTGATAGGTCTAGGAGAATGAGGGCCGTAGTTTCTTCATTGTCAAGCAGGGTGCTGATGTCATCGATGGCGGCGATGAGAGCAGTCTCGGTGCTGTGGTTGCTGTGGAACCCAGACTGGGACGGTTCCAGGATGTTGTTTTCCTCGAGGAAGCTGGTCAGTTGTTTGTTGATGGCCTTTTCGATGATCTTCGCCAGGAATGGGAGCAGGGAGATAGGTCGGAAGTTCTTGAGGTCCTTGGGGTCCGCCTTGGGTTTTTTGAGTAAGGCGTTGATCTCTGCGTGCTTCCAGCTCTCCGGGAAATTCGCTATCTTGAAGGAGATGTTGATGGTTTTCGGAGGTGGGGTGCAATAGCGCTGTTGGCTTTTTTGAAGATGTGGTGTGGGCAGGGGTCTTCCGGGGGCCCGGAGTGGACGGTGTTCATGATCTTGATGGTGTCGTTGATGTTGGTCCAGGCCAGCAGGCGGTTGGTGCGGGTGGTGGTCGTGGGAGCCGGGGACTCAGTGGTTGCTGGGGTGGTGACGGCGTTGAAGCTGTTGTGGATGTCTGCGATCTTGCGATGGAAGAAGGTGGCCAGTGAGTCGCACAGGTCTTGAGACGGTGGGATATTGTTGGTGCTGGAGCTGGGGTTGGAGAGTTCCTTCACGATGTTGAAGAGCTCTTTGTTTGCTGTTGTGTGCATTGTTGTCTAGGCGGTCTTTGAAGGAGGTCTTTTTGGCGGATCTGATGAGGCGGTGGTGTCTACGGGCGGCGTTCTTGTGAGCTGTGCAGCTTTCCGGTGTTTGTTCCTGGGTCCAGTTCTTTTTGAGTTTTCGTCAGGTTCGCTTGGAGACCTGGAGGTCTTTGGTGAAGCAGCTGGCGCTCTTGCTGGTGTGAGTGTTGGGGGGTTTCTTGAGCGGGGCGAGGGTGTTAGCGCAGTTGTCGATCCATTGTCTGAGGCTGCGGCGTCAGGGTTGGTCTGGTCTGCGGGTGGTCTCTGGGCGAGGGTGGTGGTAAGCTGGTCCTCGGTGACCTTGCTCCAGTTGCGGCGAGGCATCTGTTGGGTGTGGTGGTGTGCGGTGGGTTTCCGAAAGGTGAAGTGGATGCAGCGGTGGTTGGTCCAGTGGAGTTCGGTGGTGTGGTTGAAGGAGATGTGGGTGCTTGCTGAGAAGATGGGGTCAAACGTGTGGCCTCCAGAGTGGGTGGGTGTTGTGACGAGTTGTCTGAGTCCGAGTTTGGCGAGGTTTTCGATCAGAATGGAAGAGTTGGGGACGTTGTTGTTCTCGAGGTGGAAGTTCAGGTCCCCAAGGAGGATGTTGTCCGTGGAGGTGAGGGCGTGTGTGCTTATTAATTCGGCGATGGAGTCGCCAAACTGCGGTTGGGGTCCAGGGCGTCTGTAGATGAGTGTGCCTCTGAGAGTGGTGTTGGGGTCGGTGTGGATCTGGAAGTGCAGGTGTTGGGCGGTGTTGTGGGTGTCGTCGGTGTTGGTTGAGACTTTGAGAGTGGATGATGGTAATTCCTCCTCCTACTCCATTGGTGCGGTCCTTGCGGGTGATCTTGTAGATTTCCGGGATGGCTATGGCGTTGTCGGGTGCCGAGGAGAGGTTCAGCCAGGTTTCTGTCAGGAAGGCGACGTTTGGGCGTTGGTATCGAGCAGGTCCCAGAGTTTGACGGCGTGTTTGCGGGTGGAGCGGGTGTTGAGCAGGATGCATCTGAGGAAGTTGGGTTCTTTTTTGGGCGGGTTGGCGGGCCGGATGCTGGTGAAGCTGCAGTTCCGGCAGGAGAAGGGTCCTTGAGTGCGTTTTGGGGCGGCCTGGAAGCAGGTGTGAAGTCGTCCGGCGTTGAGTGCGTGGAGAGTGCTGGAGTCGTAGCGGAGGCGGGTGTCGTGGTGTGTGCGGGGACCAGGGGTCCTGGCGCTGGGCGCGGTGCTGGCGCTCCTGGCACTGTGCGGCCGCTGCCCGGCCTCCATATGAGGGGCTGTGGGAGGGAGGAGCAGCTGGGTAGCGGGAGCGGTGTGGCAAATGGGTTTAGAGGGGGCGGGCCGCAGGGAAGCAGCAGCGGGAAGCTAAGGGGGGAGCGGGTGTGGGTCACAGAAGGCAAGGGACAACAAGAGAAGGGGGCAGTAGGAAGAAAAACAGGCACAAAATCCCAGCAGTGGGGTACAGAGAAATAGTCAGAAGAAAAACGAGGCAGGCAGTACAGAGGCAAACTGAAATAAAATCTAAGAGCAGGCGAGATACCGGTCAACGGGTGACAGCAGCAGTGGTGCTCAAGTCACACAGAGGGCTGTGTAGCCGTGAGGGGAGCAGCCTGCCTGGTGACAGAAAGACCGTCACTCACGCCCTGGTCACCACCAGACTCAACTACAGCAATGCACTCTATGCCGGAATAAACAAAAACCTCACCGCAAGCTACAGAACATCCAGAACGCTGCCGCAAGACTGGTCCTCAACCTGTCAAAACACTGCCATATCTCCCAGCACATGCGCACACTCCACTGGCTGCCAATCGTGGCTAGAGTCACCTTCAAGATGCTCACACACAAGGCCCCCCATGACACCGGACCAGAATACCTGAAGAGCCACCTCAAATTCCATGCACCCCAAACGACCCTACAATCAGTCCAGCTCTACTACGCCGTGGTCCCCCGCACCAGAAAGACGAGATCGGGAGGCCGCTCCTTCTTCTTCCTCGCGGCCAGTGCCTGAAATGCCCTTCCGCTCCACCTCAGCCAGGCAACATCGCTCCCCATCTTCGCAAGAAACCTCAAAACCTGGATGAACTGGAACCTGCACCCCCTCCCCCCCCCCCAGTGCCTTGAGACCCTTACGGGTCAGTAGTCGTGCTCTAACAAACGTCTGATTGATTGATCAAGGTAATGTGACACAAGTTCCTGACATCTTCAATCAGTGTACCTTGTACGGGTGCACATGCTGCACTGCTTTATAATTTTCTAGTCCAGGCATCAAATAACCACTGGGAGAGAGTTGCAATTACCAACAACCAATACTGAAAGCCCTCGGGTCTTACCAAAATAGTTTAACATGCCTCAGTAAAGTATACAATTTTCTGTATTCTGAAGGTTCTAGTTTAAAAATACTTTAATTTCCCACACGTGTCAATTCAAGTGTTGTCATTTACTATATTGAGTGGAAAACGTTGATTCTCAGATTGGACACTTAATTAAAAAACTAAATTCAAGAAATTAATTTAAAAATAATATCCACGGTGATTTTGATGCTTTTTTTAAAGCCAGGTTGTATGTATTGCTTCTCTGCATTGGTTACCATTTATCTTTCCATTGTGCGTTCTGTAGCCTTTCACAACAAAAGCCTCAACACCTGATAAATAATTCATGCTGGAAGCTTCCATAGAGGTCCTGGAAGATTATTTATTAAGTGGTATTGCCTCATAATAGGATGCGTGACATTCAGCATAAGCACTTCTGTTTGAACATATGATAGCAACACAAAACAAACTCTTCATTGAGACGGAGTCAGGACTTTTCTGCAGGTGCTGGGTCACTCGGAGGCCACTGGAGAACATTTCAAGTGGGTTACTGACATTTACTACTGGCCTCCTAGGGACTTTTGAACTATTGCTTCTTGACCCTTTTGGGTTCATCGAGGAGATGCAGCCAAAGGTAAATCTAGGAGATAGGTCTGGGTTAAGTACTGAGATAAAGCATGATATCTAAAAAATAACACTCGATAAAGAGCCATATTTAGTGGCAGCAAGAATTCAGAAAATGAATAGTCTTTTGTTTATATTACAGGTTAATAGCACAGTATAAACGATGATCTACAAAGAAGCCAGGAAGACCTACCACCTTCCAGAGCCCAGCTACAACACCAAGATCCAGATTTAGTGTCCTTCACGCAATGAGGCACTGTGTGGAAAACTGCAGCACTGTGATTCATGAAGGACAAAAGCAGCTCAGCACCAGACGCAGAAAGAGTTGCCCGCCAGTGGTGTAAACTGTGGCACGCGCTCTCACAATTGCACAAGCTAGACACTCAAAGACCTGCTGTCTCATTCTACTTGCTTCTCTCCTTAACATGGTTGAAGGGGACATTGCGCCATTCTAATGCTAATGAATTAAAATATTCTAGTTCTGGAGGAGCATCAGGGGGTAAATAGGAATCAAACACAAAAAGGAGCAGGATCAGTACTGATTTGCGTATGGCTGGGTCCATACTGGGATGGCGTGGTGATCAAAACAAATAATAGATTTAACCCAGATCTGTGACTGGGGGTGAGTTTTTGAGAAGTTTCAGCACTCTGTCCCTCATCTTGTTGTGTTGCTATGTTCACACTAAGGGGCCTCTGTATGCCCAAACGTAGGTCCCTTGCTCTCTGGGCCACTGGACTCAAGCTAGCCTGGCTGATGAGGGGGTGATAACCCTAAACAGGTCCCAGAATGCTTGTTTCCGGTCCAGCGATGACCTCGTCTGGTAGTTCTGGGTAGACTGTTCCCATGGTTAGGAGGGTAAAAACTGATATGCATATTGCTGGGCCTAAACTGGGGTGGCATGGTGAGCATAAAAACGATGGATATAGGACCAGATCTCTCTGCTGGGGTGAATGTTTGACATTGTTCAGCATGCCATCCATCAATTGTTCTTTTTGCATTTGTTGCCGTAACTGGGAAGGGTATGTCCAGACATGGTTCTCGTACTTGCCATGCCACTGGAGTCAAGCTAACCTGGCTGATGAGGTGTGATGCCCAGAAACCAATCCCAAATTGCTTGTTTCTGGCCCAGGGGAGGACTTTGCCCAACAGTTCCGGCTGGACTGTTCCCATGGGCAGGATGGTCAAGGCTGATTTGCATATGACTGGGTTCAACTCAGGGTGGCATAGTGAGCAAAGGAACGTTGGATTTAACCCAGATCCGTGACTGGGTGAGTGTTTGAAAAGTTTCAGCGCTCTGTTCATCATCTTGTTATGTTGGGAGTCTTCACAGCCCCATTTTCCTTCTGTTCTTGGCACTGCCTTTGCGATACCTGAAGCCAGGGGATGGAAGAACAATGCCAGCGTTTGCTAGAGACAAGACATGGGTGGCAGATTCTACTATTAGAGACCCTTAACTGACAAATTGACATCCATGGAAAAATGGCAGTTCTGCATCATGCTCAACCTTGCCTTATGGTGCAAGGGAGCGACAGCTGTGTCCAGCATAGGATTTGAACTTGCTATTTGTGCCGCTTTTGTAAAACACACAAGATGATGGACGGAGTGTTACACAATGGCAAAACATTCACCCCAGTCACAGATCTGGGGTTAAATCCATCATTTCAAAGGAATTTTTAGAAAACTTCCTATCTTTGCTTATGAAAGAACAAAAAACGTGAAAGAACTAATCAGACAAACTTCCAAACAAACGGCAGTGATCTACAAAGGCACTTTACCCTGCCACAACTGTGGCAACTGTTCAGCAATAATAAAAAGCAACACCATCAATCACCCTACAAAAGGAACATCCATAAAGTTGAAAGTGACAGGCACATGCGATTCGAGCAACTTAATTTATATGTTAAGATGCCCGTGCGGGATGTCATACGTGGGTAAAACCCAACGCAAACTAAAAACCAGAATAATCGAACACAAAAGTAATATTCGACTAAACAACCAAAAATCACCTATTGCTATGCATTTTAACGAAGCAAATCACAACGTGAGTCAACTTCGATTTTGCATTCTGGAAATTGTGCCAATTTTGCCAGGAAGAGACAATAACAGTCATCTCTTAAGGAGAGAAACTTTCTGGTTAAACTTTCTCAACACGATGAATCCATCTGGACTCAATGAAAAATTAGATTTTAATTGCTTTTTATAAAACTGTTTTTCTAAATTCAGATTATACTTGATGTAATTACGCATGTGAATTATCACAATCACGTTGCTATCTCAGAGGACTCAATGTACTGTATGTACTATCACATAGTACCTAATGTACTACACGTATTTTATTTTGATTTGTGTTTTGATTGCCTACAAGTGGGATATGAATCAACAGCATAACATTTACCATTCTAGTCCCCCAACAGTCATTCACACTTAGAGCACTGTTCATTTAAAAATCGCAATCCGAATACACCTTCCTGACCGAACGTGATTCTTAAATCGATCACCGTAACCGAGTCCCTCGTTTATTCCTAGTACACCTGAGTACAACCAGGACGTCAGTCCTTCGTTTCTTTCGGCACCCCCGGCTTTAAACACGATGAGGTTTCCGGTCACATGATCGGAGCTTGTAAACAGCTTAACTAACCCGTGGGAAGCGGTCCATCGGAATGACGGAAACATACCGGTATCGACAACTACAGGTAAAACGCTGTTTCAGCGTCAATTGACTCTGCCATACAGATCGTTGTTGAGCTCAACTCGTACAAAAACCTTTTTGTATATGAACTTTGACGGTTATTCGTTGATTTTTTAGATCATGGTTTCACATTTTTTCATCGTTTCGAAAAACCCATGAAGATTACGGAAAGGTCAGTTTGAACATTCCTCTCAATCACGTTTTTAGGACAACAGGGATATAAGGCTCATATTACATCACCATACATTAGCTGGTCCATAAGAAAAATGGGATATAAGGTTAAGGTTGTATTTAACAAACACATCCTGACACATGGAATGCGGGGTCTAAAATTTTCTAAAACTTGGTAAAACTTTGTTGAAAACAATGTGTATGAAATTGTAGCAAGAATGAATGTATACCAGTTTACTAAATTACTACATATTAACTGTTTCAGACAAGGAATCCCCTGAAGAAGGGCTTTGTGCCTGAAATGCATTGGGAATTAAGAATGCATGGATAATTGTATGAAAATAATACAAAAAGTACAACTATTGAAAACAGTGAAAATACCCGAAAATAAAATTTCATGAAGCAAATAAACTATGTGGATCAATTATTTAAGGAAAATTGAAAGGAGTGCGAGGCAGGGGTGATTCTTGATTGCCAGGAACCACACAGGCTACACATATTGGATGTACCCTAACAGCTCAGTAGGGTAACCTACCTACGCACCACTGACCTACAAGAAAATTTTATGTACATTACTGACATTCAACAATTCAAAAAAAAGGGAGTGCGGAATCACGTTCCAATTGGATTCACATTAAGCCTTGTGGCATAAGTTAACAATAAGAAAATACTGATTGTGAGTTACAGTCTTTCAACAGTGCTTCTGGGGCATGGGCCTACTGCGGAGTTTACTAGAATAGTCTTTGCAGCGCAAGGGTGTTAGAAATAAGCCCGTTGCTTCTTACAACCAAGGTTCACACAGTTTGGGGGAGAGGTGTGGCGCCGCGGCCAGGGCGACTGACGCTGGAATCTGGGGATCAGGGTTCGATCCCCGGCTCCGGCGGCAGGTTAGCCCAGCACCATGTGACTCTGGGCAATAGCTCGCTTAATCTTCCCGACGGCCCCCAGCGCCTAGAGACCCTTACGGGTGATTGTGCGCTTTACAAATGTGGACTTTACTTTGTTTAATGACATGCTGCACGAGGCAGGTGCACAAGCAGACAGAGCATGGGGAGAGCAGGAGAGTGTCACCCCAAGCATTCATTCTACACTTGATGGCACATTGAAGGATCTCTGCCCTCAATCTTATATTCCTACTTGTAATCCTCAGTGGGCAGTAGGACAGATTAACTCTGATAATCAAAAGGCAGATGTTTGAGGGGATTCTCACAGTAACTCTGTATTACCTGAGCCACAGATCTGGTCCTCTAATTCAGGGGCAGGGTGTTTTTGCTCTCAACATTCTGCTTGATTGCAATGGTCAGAAGCTAGAGCTGCTCTGTTATTCTTTATCTAGTACTGACCTTGAAAGTTGCACCAAAGATTAATCCTAGTGCTGGCTCAAATGTGCCAGTATGCAAAGTGAGTTGTGAGCCTTTGGAGAAAAACTAGTGACAAATAAGACGGGTGTCACATTTGACCTATGGGTGGATGTCCTGTTGAACTAAGAGCATGTTCTTGGGCTTTCATGGAATGGATGGCTGACTACCTAGAAACATGAAAGAGAAGACAACTACAGAAAACACGCAAAGCAACTCCCATTGGGATCAAGTCTCGAGTCCGCTGGGTGGGGCACCCTACAAAAACAAAAGGTAGGAAGGGTGGTAGGATTTAAGATGGCCTGCAGGGAACCACACAAAACAGGCGAGTCTCTTTCTCGTGGACACTGAGTACAGACGTTGGACCCGCGTGTAAAAAAAAGCCTGAAACTAAGGAAATGTCACATATTCTAAGACAAAGGGAATAAGTAAAGCATTTTTGCTGTTGTAAACATTCTTGGAAATGACAAAACACATTTTGTAACAGAAAATTGTAATGAATTTGAGAATTTACACAAAAAGAAAGCTAAATTCACGGAAGTAATCATGTTTTTTTTCAAACTTTCGCATAATACTTATTCCTGTCTTTAAAAGTAATAGAATAGGCAGCAAGTAAGTAAAACTAAGTACTTCAGACATCTCTCATTTATCTGAGCCTCTCTTTAAAATCGTTGCCTCATCAGGGGTGAATACTCTGCATGGGTAAAGAATCGTATCTCTGTGTTCTTAAGAATGTGGAACTGTCAGTGGTGTCATCTGCCCAATCTGGGAATGTCAGTCTACTGTCAAGCTGCTGACAAGACATTTCTGAAATTGCACTCTGAACCTTCGGTACAGAAAATATATGCAGTGAACTTTTCTCAGAAAAATCAATGCATATGATAACATCAAGACAACACCAGCCTGCGTTTCATGCAGTTGTGAAAAGAACCTTAGATATTTTGCAGTCTGATGTAGCTTTGGGGAGGGAAGGGAGTGCTCGGTGGGAATAACAATGTAGGGATGCAAAAAAATATGCTAAATTTAACATAAATATATGGGGGCTATTCACCAAATGAGTTTTGTAGTATAACATAACGTACCTCAAAATGTTTTCACAAACTGAAGTATATCTCCATGTGCTGTGATCCTCGCCCTGACTGAGCCGGTTCCCCACATATATACATATACATTTTTGTGGAAAATGTGGGACATACAAAGGGGAGTAGCTGGAAAATGAGAAATGCTTATGGATAAAGTGAAGGGATTAAGGAAGGAGAGAGTAGGGGTTTAGGAAGGGTCAGGGAGGGATTCAGAGAGAGACATCATCCCAACAACAAAAGAGCAAGACCATAGTTATTTACCAAAAACAGTAGTAAAGTACTCAGAGCTGGAATAAGTCTAGTACCACACATGGCTAACCACTGATAATGCAACCTTCCTCCCACAGAGAATAATGAAGTTAGGGAATTAAGATATAACCCCAGAGGCAATAATACATTACTTTTAAGTTATTTTTCTGAAATGTAAATCAAACAATAAAGTACCACCTAAAATAAAATTAAATATTATGCATTACTAATTATTAAAAGTGATACATAGAATGTATTAAAATTTATTACATTATCTACTAATAAAAGTTATTGTTATATTAATGTTTAACTGCTGATATAGTTATTAAAATGTTTTTAAATTCCTTTAAAATATGTTCTGTGTTTATAAATTAATTTTAACATTAATCTTTATTCATATTTTAAGCTATTTTAAATAATTGCATTTAAAGTAACGATACTTCCTATTGTTTTTTATTTTATGTTCCTACTTCCATGATTTCCGGAAGAAGGGTTTTGCACTGCTAGGGTTGGCCATGTGTGCGGCTTGACTGAGTACATTTTGTTAAGTAGTATGGAGACATGCAAGTAGCACTTATTATGTAAGTTTGAATTCAGATTTTGTGAACAGTCAGAAATAGTAAAGTTGCTGAAAAGTGTAAGAGTAAATTACACATGTAAATGTACCCACAAGCCCAAGTTACAATTGTGACCAGCCTTGGTAATCTAACGTGAAATGTGCTAAGCCATTTTGTGGTTGCAAATCTTGCTTTAATGAAAATGGGCTCCATTAAAAATAAAAGTGTACTTTATCTAAAGGCAATCACAAACTAGGTGGTATGCTGACCCAAGCAGGTCATCATCCATATGATGGTCTCCAGTCAGAGTAAGTGACAATGTGTGACCTACCTCACCTACAATAATGAGGAATATGGTATTGTAACCCACTTTGAATCCTTTGCAAACCGACCAATCAGCACATATACCAATTTGCAAAATATGATATAATTCACAAACAAGCAAAAGCTACTGGGGCCTCATCAATATTAACCCCTTAGCTGCGGCGGCTATTCCGCCGCAGCGCTAGGGGGGAGGGGGAGGCGCGTGGCACTCCTGTACTCGTGACGGAACCGCTCCGTCACAAGCCTCGGGTGGGCTGTGCTTGTGACGGAGTGGTTCCGTCATGGTTCCATCATGGCCCCGCCCGCTCAATAGAACACACCGCGCAGGCGCGGCGAGCGGGGCGTGACGGTACCGCTCCATCACCAGCACAGCTGACCCGAGGCTCGTGACGGAGCGGTTCCGTCACGAGCATGGAACTGGTTAAAAAAATGGCTTAAGGGAAATGTTTTTTTTTTGGTTAGTGTAAGTTAGGGTTGGCAAGATTGATAGAGCACATTGATTAGCTTATATTCTGAGTTCATGTGAGCTTTTGTGAAATAGCAGCAATCAGATAAACAAATGCCAGTCAAAGGGAATTTACAACAGCATTAGCAGGAGAATAGGATCTGATACAGCTAGAATGCGCCCTGTGCTCACATCAAAAGCATCCTGCTAGCACATTAGTCTCTAAACACAAAGGCAATGCTAAAGTCATTATAAAGTAAAAATAATAACGCTGCCACTGAAGGAAACATCCTTGTGTGTGAATGTGCTCCTTGTCAAAGAGCAAAATGCAGTCACTCAAAGTGAAGTTAACCAGTAGTTTAAGTATGCTGACCCATTGTCCCAAGTTATATGCCAAAGTGGGTGGAAGCAAAATGTGAATGACACAAAAACAGACCAATGGATGGAGAGAGGTGGCTGATGGGCCCTTAAAAGTAAGTATAATAAATGTATGATTTTAGTAAAATCAAGTGGTCTTGGCTTAATTCACACCTAAAAATCAGTGCACAATTTGCGACTGCTTTTTGAAAAGGAAATGTTCACAAGCTGTCCTGAACATCGCTAACGTAGATAGGGGCCTATTATGATTGTGGTTTTTCCGCATCCTCCGGGTCGGCGGAAGCCACCGCCGGCCTGGAGGATGCGGAAAAACCGCAGCGGACCCACCAAAGACCCACCGCCACATTAGGATGGCTGGTGGGTCCTGGTTTCCGTCCGCAGCTTTTCCGCCACGGTTGGCTTACAACCGCGGCGGAAAAGCTCTAATATGGTGGTGGTGTCTCTCAGACACCGTCCGCCATATTAGGAAGGGCTTTAAAAAATGCTTTTCCGCGGCGGGTTTTTACGCCGTGGAAAAGCATGTGAAACTTCACTGCGGGGGCCCGTTGCAGGCCCCCTAGGTGAAGGGAGGGTGGGGGGTGCACATGGGGGGTACCTATGGTACCCCCCTGCATTTGTATGCAGAAATCGGCAGGCACCGCACGGTGCCTGCCGCTTTCTGCATACAAATGCAATGTGTGCCTTTTTACCATTGCGGCGGATGCAGCTTGAAGCCGCACCCGCTGCAATGGTAAAAATAGAGGATGTGACCGCCAGGGTGGCGGTCACATCCTAATTGCACAGGAGGGAACTCCTCAGGCAATGCGGAGGTTCCCTCCTGCTCTATGGTGGCGGACGGACTCAGGTCCGTCCGCCATCATAATCGGCCCCTTAATGTGGAGGAACATTGAACAAACGCCTCCTAAAATTTTGAGAAAAGTCCTAAACATTAAAGAATCTCACATTTATATATAGATGTATATATATTGCTGTAAATGTGGGGGCCTGATGTTCACAATAATTTTGCAGTCGCATAGCGTGTGATTCAAATGCCTGCATCTTACTCCATGTTACAACACCTCAATAAGGAAAGAACATTTTTAACCAACCCACTAACCACATTTATGTTTTATGCACATTTAAACACATTCATTTACATTTGTCTCTTTCCTAAAAGAAAAACTCTTCTTAATTTGTCATCCTCCCCACCAACCAAACCCTCTTGGGAAAACTAATATGGGCAGCTACTGAAGGGACTGTGGGTGATGATCTTGATGCAATTTGGTCTTCTGCCTGAATGCTCGTTGATGATTGGAGGAGCTGATTCAACTGAGGAGCTAAACATTAAATAGAATTATAGATGGGTAACAGTAAATTATGGAGATGTTTTTCACTGAGGGGTTCTGAGTGACATCAAATAGACAATTATAGCAACACTCGAGTTGTTTATAATGCCACTCAGGCCCGAGGCACAAAGGGACCCTTTGGGTCCGCCTTTGTTTCCTCTACGCCATGGTTCTCATGGAGTAGGAACTGCCATGGGCAACGTAGCTGACAGGAAACTTGTAATATGCTTGGTGGGACCGGGAGAGTCCCGCCAAGCATATTGCAGCCTCAAGATTGCCGGGCCCCTGGCGGTTGCGTAGGTGCAATGGTGGTCCGACTGCCCTAGTTGTAATAGGGCTGTTGGACTGCCGGTGGAGTGGTGGCTGGACTGCCATCGCTGCACTGGCACGTGTCTGGCAGTCCTCGTCCCACCAGGCTCATAATCAATATTCCTCAATTTTCTGTCTTCGCTTTATTAAGAATTTTCACAGCAGCTCTTCATATTGCCAGTAACAAAACTACATTTCCCACAACACTAGGGAAAAGAAAAAACACAGTCTCTATTAAGTCCTTTCACAGTTTCCATGAAGGTCTTCCCATAAATCATCCTATAACTTCCTGCACTTCCTCTTTTTTCGCTGGAGGATCTCTCCCATGGTTAGGCTTCATGTGATCATTCCCTGAAAAAAAATACTCCAATCACTTATGGCGTCATCGACTAATTGAACAACAAAGTACATTAATCCAATCAACATTGTGCATAACACAGCAATGAACTTAAACCACTGAGTACTGCATATACTAAGAACAGTAACGAAAAAGAGTTACTTACAACCAGTATCGCGAGGGATAGCAGCCAACGCACTTGCTGGGTGGGATAATCCTCGCCTCCTCGTCCTAAATAGAATTGAAACTTACTTTCTCGTAGGCTAGGCAAATTTCTATTCTATGTCAGGACCGGAGGCGAGGATCATGCTCCTTCAAAGCTTACTCACCACCACTTGCGCCTCATTCAGCAGCAGCTTAAAATAGAACCTTTTAAAGGTTGAATCTGATGAAAAATCCGCTGCTCTCATAAGGTCCTCCAAATGCACGCCAAGGTTAAACGCCTTGGAAGCGATCGCACCCTGTGCGGAATGCGCCCCAAAGGTTCTTGTATTAATACCTGCCTCCTGCATGACCCACCATACCCACCGGGCTATAGTGGGACAAGAAACCGCCTTAAAAGGCTTCTTGAGGGCTATAAGGAGTTGTCGCTCGCCCGGGGGACGAACTTCCTCCGTAGCTTCCTCATAAGCTTTTAAGCATTGCACCACACAAAGCTTAGGAAAATCTGCAAAAGCAGGATAAGAAATTGTACGTGTGTTCGATTTAGTACGTCTACTCACCGTAAAAGTAACCCCATCCGGGGAAAAAACCCTGGCAGTGATGTCCAAAGCACGAACATCAGACACTCTCCTACACGACACCAAACATAATAACATGGCCAATTTAGCCGATAATTCTTTACGTGAAAGAAAACGATTAGGTTGCCAAGACAACAATAAATTCAAAACCAGGTTCACATCCCAGAGAGCCAAATAACGGGGTTCCGGGGGTAGCGATAACCTAATGCCCCTGAGGAGCTTACGCATGAAAGGATGCTCCCCTAAGGGTGCCCCATCTACTGGAGCATGTCCTGCTGAAATTGCTGACAAGAATGCATTCGCGGACCTATACGCCAAGCCCTTCTGAGCTAACTCAGCCAAATAATTTAGAACATAGGTCAAATCTGCGACCACGGGATCCACCTCCCATCGCAAACACCAGCATACCCATCGCGTCCAAGCCGATTTGTATCTTTTAGATGTGCTGTCTGCCCAAGCCTTGGACAACAAGAGCTCATCGTGGCCCGAAAGGTCCGGCAGTCTCCAACGTTGCCTGTAATCCACCATGCCATGAGTTGCAGGGAGCCTTCCTCCACCTGCCGGTGGGGACTCCCCTTCGGACTCAACAGGAGATGGGGAGTTGGGAGGAGTCGGATTGGAGAATCCCAAGAAAGTCCCAGTAGAACCGGAAACCAAACTTGTGACCTCTAACACGGTGTTATTGGGACCACGGAGGCTCACTGCCTGCGAATCTGGGCTGCCACCCGGGTGATCATGGAAAATGGAGGGAATGCATATCCCCTCTCCCGACTCCAATCCTGACTGAACGCATCGCATACTACCGCCAGAGGATCCGGTCTCCAACTGAAGAACCGGGGAAGCTGCCAATCGAGGCGGCACACAAAGAGATCGACAGAGAACGGACCCCACCGTTCTTGTAGATAGCGGAAGATATCCGGATCCAGCTTCCAAACGCTGGAGTCCCAAAGGTAGTGGGAGTGCCAATCCGCCACTAGATTCTCCTTTCCCTGGAGATACTCCGCCGTCACAGATATTTGATGATCGAGACAGAACTCCCAAAACTGTTTCTCCATATTCGCCAATTCTTTGGACTGAGTGCCCCCCACGTGGTTTATGTACCTGACCGCTGACACGTTGTCCATCTTCAGAAAGCCCAAAGTTTGAACCCGGTCTTTGGTCCAACACTGGACTGCAAAGGAGCCTGCCAGGAGCTCCAGACAATTGATGTGGAGTAGCTCTTCTTGTGGAGACCAACTGCCACCAGTGGAAAACTCTACACATGCCCCAGCCTGCTCGGCTGGTGTCCGACTCTATCACCAAGTCAGGTACTGAGCCAAAGATTGCTCTCCCGTTCCAAGCCTCCATGTGGGACAGCCACCACTCCAACTCCTCGCGTAAAAATCATCGTCCCACTGCAGATATGCTAAGGAGTCTTCCTCCTCGTAATATTCATGCTCCATGCCTACTGATGTTCTACCCTCACACACAATCACAGAAACTAGACACTGGTCCAGACAAGCGGTGCTGTGAAGCACCAAGGAGCACTCCCAGGCGTAGCGCGGTAATTTATGGGCTGAGGGTCTCTCAGTAATGAAGGGCGGCCAAAGGCACAGATCGACGGCTTTCCAGCCTAAGGACACCCACTCTCCCAACAATCTACTGGAAAACCAGCCCCCTGTCTGGGTGTCTGTGAGGGGCCTGCTGCAAGGACCCCCACAAGAGTACCTACCCGACTTGTCAATCGGATGTGAATGGGACCACTTCCCCAGGTGCACCGCACTGCTACATACCCGTCGAGCTGGTGTGAGGAAGGGAAATACAAATTTTTGGTACAGACCCAGTACAATCTGGGCGATATATCAGGCAGCCCGGGCGCGGGGATCACTGAAACAATATCAATGACAAAAATATAGAACTACCATAATATGGAGTAAAAAATATAGAATGCCAAAATATCGAATTCCTATCTCCAAAGAGGTAAGTACAAGGTAAGTACAAAAATATCAAATCACATTTTTTTAAATGTTTTAAAGTAATTGAAAATTAATTAAATAATAAATATAATTAACTTAAACATACTTAAAATACTTAAATAACCTTAAAATTAATAATTAATTAATGTAAGTAAAAAAAATACAAATGTATTTAATACATATATATATGAACGTAATATTAATAATAAATATACAATATTTTTACCGTAGAATAACGGAAAAGGTAAAACTTACTATTCCCACTCCAGTGAGTGCAACAGTAGGGAAAGCGTTGGATAGCGGGAGGGTAAAAATGACTATTCCCACTCCAGAGAGTGCAACAGTATGGAAAGCTTTGGATAGCGTAGGGGTAAAAATGACTATTCCCACTCCAGAGAGTGCAACAGTAGGGAAAGCGTTGGATAGCGCGAGGGTAAAAATTACTATTCCCACTCCAGAGAGTGCAACAGTAGGGAAAGTGTTGGATAGCATAGGAGTAAAAATGACTATTCCCACTCCAGAGAGTGCAACAGTAGGGACAGCGTTGGATAGCGTAGGGGTAAAAATTACTATTCCCACTCCAGAGAGTGCAACAGTAGGGAAAGCGTTGGATAGCGGGAGGGTAAAAATTACTATTCCCACTCCACTGAGTGCAACAGTAGGGAAAGCGTTGGATAGCATAGGGGTAAAAATTACTATTCCCACTCCATAGAGTGCAACAGTAGGGAAAGCGGTGGATAGCGTAGGGATAAAAAGTACTATTCCCACTCCAGAGAGTGCAACAGTAGGGAAAGCATTGGATAGCGTAGGGGTGAAAATTCCTATTCCCACTCCAGAGACTGAAACAGTAGGGAAGGCGTTGGATAGTGGGAGGGTAAAAAATACTATTCCCACTCCAGTGAGTGCAACAGTAGAGAAAGCGTTGGATAGCGTAGGGGTAAAAATTACTATTCCCACTCCAGAGAGTGCAACAGTAATGAAAGCGTTGGATAGCGTAGGGGTAAAAATGACTATTCCCACTCCAGCGAGTGCAACAGTAGGGAAAGCGTTGGATAGCGGGAGGGTAAAAATTACTATTCCCACTCCAGAGAGTGCAACAGTAGGGAAAGCGTTGAATAGCGTAGAGGTATAAATTACTATTCCCACTCCAGAGAGTGCAACAGTAGGGAAAGTGTTGGATACCGTAGGGGTAAAAATTACTATTCCCACTCCAGAGAGTGCAACAGTAGGGAAAGTGTTGGATAGCGGGAGGGTAAAAATTACTATTCCCACTCCAGTGAGTGCAACAGTAGGGAAAGCGTTGGATAGCGTAGTGGTAAAAATTACTATTCCCACTCCAGAGAGTGCAACAGTAGGGAAAGCGTTGGATAGTGGGAGGGTAAAAATTACTATTCCCACTCCAGAGAGTGCAACAGTAGGGAAAGCGTTGGATAGCGTAGGGGTAAAAATTACTATTCCCACTCCAGAGAGTGCAACAGTAGGGAAAACGTTGGATAGCGGGATGGCAAAAATGACTATTCCCACTCCAGAGAGTGCAACAGTAGGGAAAGCGTTGAATAGCGTAGAGGTATAAATTACTATTCCCACTCCAGAGAGTGCAACAGTAGGGAAAGTGTTGGATACCGTAGGGGTAAAAATTACTATTCCCACTCCAGAGAGTGCAACAGTAGGGAAAGTGTTGGATAGCGGGAGGGTAAAAATTACTATTCCCACTCCAGTGAGTGCAACAGTAGGGAAAGCGTTGGATAGCGTAGGGGTAAAAATTACTATTCCCACTCCAGAGAGTGCAACAGTAGGGAAAGCGTTGGATAGTGGGAGGGTAAAAATTACTATTCCCACTCCAGAGAGTGCAACAGTAGGGAAAGCGTTGGATAGCGTAGGGGTAAAAATTACTATTCCCACTCCAGAGAGTGCAACAGTAGGGAAAGCGTTGGATAGCGGGACGGTAAAAATTACTATTCCCACTCCAGAGAGTGCTACAGTAGGGAAAGCGTTGGATAGTGTAGGGGTAAAAATTACTATTCCCACTCCAGAGAGTGCAACAGTATTGAAAGCGTTGGATAGCGTAGGGGTAAAAAGTACTATTCCCACTCCAGAGCGTGCAACAGTAGGGAAAGCGTTGGATAGCGTAGGGGTAAAAATTACTATTCCCACTCCAGTGAGTGCAACAGTAGGGAAAGTAAATACTTCATATATTAATTAAAAAAAATATTAATACCAATTACAAATTAATTAGCAATAATTACCAATTTAATATAATACAATAATTAATCAATTTAAAATGCAAATAAAAAATATTTATTAAAAATCATTAACTAATACAAATTAATTACCAATTTACAATTAATTTATTAGCAAATGAAAAATAATTATCAATTGATTAAAAATAAATACCAGGGGAGGAGCTTCGCGCGCATCCGAGATGGCCGCGTGAGCACAGGGCTCCCGAGACCCTTCGCCACCTCCCGCATCTATCCTGGATAATACCCTGATTTGACGGAAGATCATTGAGGACACAGCCCGGCTGATGTACTAGCTACTTTCAGAGTCGGAATCGGACTTCGGGTTCCCGAGTTACGCCATCCTGTATTTTGTGGCCTTCTCCATGGGACCGCCTGGGCCTTGAGTTGTGGCTATACCCGGACAGTAATTCAACAACAACGGCTAATGGAGATCAGCCCGCAGCCCCACTCCACTTTCGGTTTCGTTTCTCCTGCATATCGTATCCCCTCATCTGGGTGAATGCTGAACGCGGCTGGCCCCCATGCCAGTTCATTGGGCTTGGGGTTAGCGAAAGTGTGGCTGTGAACTCATATTGACTCGTCTCTGATGTTCTTGTGGATGAATTCTAAGGAGCCATTTGGACCAGGTCTCAAGCTTCCCTTCGGGGCACCCAGCTCACCATGACGGGCAAGCCCGAGGGTGACAAACGGAAAGTCAAGACCACCTTCCAAGGAGGCTCAGCCCAGACGAATGTCATGGACCGCTACACACTTCCTAAAGGATCCCCCGGTGGCACACCTAAGATCCGGGAGGAGGCTATCGACGATCCTGCTATGTTGGCGGACTTAACCCTACAAGACGTAATGGGCGCCCTAGCTAGCATCAAGACTTCTATCGGCCAACAATATGAAGCCCTGGCCCTGAAACTGGATACGGTGGCCATTGATGTCAATCTAATTAGAACAGATCTGGTTAAGACAAACGAGAAGGTGAAGTCTCTTGATCTAAAGACATCCAGCCTCACGACGGATATGTCCGACTTGCAAACAGAAGTACGCAATCTGAGAACTGCTAATGACTTCTTTGCTCGTCGCTTGGAGGATTTTGAGGGCCGTGCACGACGCAACAACGTGCGTATTATTGGGGTCCCGGAGAACTCTAGTTCACTCTCTACTGATCTTCGAGTAGAGGACCTTATCCTCAATCATCTCGCACCCAAGGGCTTGAGCAAATTCTTCACGGTTGAACGTGCACACAGGGTGCCGGGGGGACAGGCAAAGCCCGGTTTTACCCCCGTCCAATCATCGCAAGAATCTTTAACTTCAGGGACCGCAACGCCATCTTGCAGGCTGCACGGACAAGTGGTCCTACGCAGTTCGAAAACGCCGTGGTGAACTTTTATCTGGACTTTTCCCAGTCGGTTCAGAAGCAACAAATGGGATTTCAAGGGGTGAAACGGCGGCTTAGAGACATGGAGTTGAAATATGCGATGTTGTTCTCGGCCCGGCTGCGTGTGGAATACGACGATCGGACATTCTTTTTTGTCCGGCCTGAGGAAGCGAGTGATTGGTTGGACACTTTGCCTGCTCGTCGTGCTGGCCGAGACCACACTGGTGGCACTGAGGGGGGCCTAATGAACAAAGAATGACAATGGTGCCTGAGTCCTGAACACTATCCACCGTGGACAGCTGCGGCTCACTGACTTCTTTGATCGTTCTATGTGTATCCTGGGGGGTGGCGGGGACGGAGGGACCCTTTCCTCCTCTGGGGTTTCTTTGTGTAGATTAGTTGATGTTTTTTGCTAGGGCGACAGGCACACTGCAAATTGGGGTGGCTTCTGAGTCTGTGCATGGGTGCAGGGTGGGGGGGAGTTGTGTTGGGTATTATTGGTGGGAGGGGGGAAATGTGTGGGGGTTGTTCTCTTTTTCTTTTTCTTCAAGGCAACAAACTGTTACGACTTCGGACATGGGTGTGGTGCTCGTTCTGAGATGGGAGTTCATCGTGGGTTTGGATGGGGGTAGGGGGTTGAAGCTACTGTGCTGGAATGTAAATGGGTTGGGAGATCAGATAAAGAGAGGGGTGGTTATGCAGCTTTTGCGGCGCCTCTCGCCCGATGTTGTACTGTTACAAGAGACATATTTGCTTGGGAATACTTGCAACGCTCTTAACAGGCGGGGTTATCGTCTTGTTGCTCATTCCGGATTTACTTCTAGTTCTAGAGGGGTGGGTATATTGCTTAAGACCTCACTCCCCCTCGAGGTTGATGACGTGGTTCTTGACACTAGGGGTCGATATGTTGCACTTGTTGGAAGGTGGGAGGGGAGAACAGTTTCATTAGTATCGGTGTACGTTCCTCCTGGCTTACAATCCACAACATTTGCAGACTTGGGGTGGATGGTTTTGGGTCTCCCGGAGGGTGTTCTGATACTAGGTGGTGATTTTAACTCAGTCGTCTCTGGCAGAGCGGATCACTATCCACCCAGAGACCTTACAGCTGCGCAGTCCTGGTTGGGTGAATTTTTGGAGACATTGGGGCTTGTGGATTGTTGGCGGCTTATGCATCCAGAGCAGACGCAGTTCACTTTCCACTCAGGCACACATGGTAGTCGTTCTAGATTAGATTATATCTTGATGCCGGCGGCCCAGTCCTCTTCGATTGGAGAGATTATACACCTAGCTCGGGGTATATCGGACCACTCCCCTCTCTGGTTTCATTTTAACCCGAACACAGGCGCTGAAGGGAGGGTGGCCCCGATTAACCCCTGGTATCTTCTTAACCCCAAAACCCGTACTGAATTGATTAAATCATTAGATTTGTATTTTGCTGAAAACGTGGGATCCGTGTCCTCGCCTGTTTCATTGTGGGAAGCTTTCAAGACTGTTATCAGGGGACAAGCATTGTCTTTGATTGGGTGTGCCAAGAAATGTAAAAATGAGGCAGTTGTTCGTCTCGAGACAGAAATTACTGAGTTAGAGAGTGCATTGGAGCGAAACGTTACTCGAGGCGCATTACATATCCTCAATCTTAAGCAATTAGAATACAAAAACTTAGTTACTGATGCGGCCAAGATGATGAGTAGGGAACATCAGGGACGACTGTATGATGTGGGCGACAAGGCAGGAAAATTGATTGCCTGGCTGGACAGGAAGGAGAGAGCGAGTCGTGTGATTCTTGTGATTGAGAATTCGGATGGTGTGCGTGTGACAGACCCTTTTGACATTGTTGAATGCTTTGCTGATTATTTCCGAGAGGTTTATACCTCGGTGTCTGACAGGCCCGAGGAGGATTCTCAGTTGTTACTTAGGGATATCGCATTACCTTGTTTGTCAGAGTCTGATCGGGACTGTTTGGATGCCGCACCCTCGGTGGATGAGGTAGCTCTTGCGGTGTGCTCTATTCGCTCCGGAAAGGCTTTGGGTCCCAATGGCCTTCCCATCGAACTGTATAAACTGCGCCCTGATACACTAGCGACATATCTCCGAGATATGTTTTTGGCTGCACGAGAAACTGGCTCCCTCCCTCGGGATCAGCGTCTTGCGACCACTGTGGTGATCCACAAGGAAGGCAAGCCACGGGATCGTTGCGCGTCTTACAGACCTATTTCGCTCCTGAATGCTGAGCCCAAGATTCATGCCAAGTTACTCGCTAACCGCCTGATTACGGTGATCAGTGATCTGATTCATCCTGAACAGTCGGGCTTTATCCCACATCGTAACACGGCATGAATTTGCGGCGTTTGCATGGCGAGGGCAGCGACATTGAGTTAACCGGCCATCTTGGCGTCTTTGGATGCCACGATGGCCTTCGACACAATCGAATGGCCGTATCTTTGGGCCACACTCGCCAAGTTTGGTTTCGGCGCTGGCTTTATTAGTTGGGTTAAACTCCTGTATGAGACGCCACTGGCGCAGGTAGTGGTCAATGGTCGGGTCTCCATGCCCTTTGCTCTTGGGAGGGGCACACGGCAGGGCTGTCCGTTATCCCCGCTTCTCTTTGCTCTTGCGTTGGAGCCACTCGCTGCTTGGCTACGGTGGGAACCCTCTATGAGGGGTATATATTGGACTCCGGACTTTGAAGATCGTATTTCATTGTACGCGGATGATATTTTATTGTACCTCACGTCTCCCCAAAAATCGCTTAATGTGTTGTTCGACGTGCTTGACTCCTTCCGGAAGAACTCGGGCCTTGTTATCAACTGGTCAAAATCCTATATTTATGTGCTCGCGGGTGGTGTCCCCCTTCTGCCGCTGGGATGCCCCATCCAGGTGTCGCAGTCTGGTTTTAAATACTTGGGTGTGTTTATCTCGCTGGACCCTGCGGTTCGCTATGAACGTAATCTACTCCCCCCACTCCAACGTTTGCGCTCAGATGTAGTGAGCTGCGTAAATTACCGTTGTCTCCGCTGGGGCGTGCGGCCCTTTTTAAAATGATGTCCTTACCGCAATTTCTATATGCACTCCAGAACAGTTTTGATGTGATTCCGTCGAAGTACTTCCGAGAGGTAGAATCCTTGCAGAGGCAATTGATATGGGACGGACGTTCGCGCATTGCTCTTCCAAAGTTAACGCTTCCCTGGTATGATGGCGGCATAGCACTTCCGGATATTCAAAGGTATTATTGGGCTTCCCAACTTGCTGCCATCAACCATGGGATGTATGGTCCGGCGCTGAATCCAGCGTTTGAAATGGATAGGTGGCTGCTACCGGGTGGTGACTATAACAGGGCGCTTTATTCGGGATCCTCCCGTTTACAACTCTCAGGACCTACAGCTATAGCCGTGCGTGTATGGCATAGCGCGAATGCGGCTATGGGCTGGGGAGATAGATTAACCCGTGCAACTCCGCTTTATGCCTCCGCAAAATTGAGTTGTCTGTGGAAGACGAAGGGGTTTGACAAATGGGATACGATCGGTATTAGTAAAGTACGTGATTTCTGGGTTAAGGGCGGGGTAAAGACCTTTTCGGACTTGCAAGTGGAATATCAGCTGAGTGATAGGGAATTCTTTCGTTATGTTCAAGTACGTCATGCCTTGAATTCAGTTTTTCCTGTGGGTAGTGACGTTCCGGAATCCTCCCCCCTCGAAGATCGTATATTGGATGGTCATGTGCCGGATAGCACCATTTCATTGTTTTATAAAAAGATGATTAATGACCGGTCGAGCTTGCTTGACCGCCTTAGGGACACCTGGATTGCTGATGGTATTGAATTAGATGACGAGGACTGGCAATCCGCGATCTCCTCTCTCAGGGAGGTTGCGATTCTGGCCCGCCTCCGCCTGGTCCAGCTCAAGATCCTCCATCGAGTCTGTGTCACCGGCCCCCGCCTGATCCATATGGGCTATTCCGCGGATGGCTTATGTAGGCGTGGTTGTGGTCTCCCCTGAACCTTTCTTCATATAAATTGGGAATGCCCTGAGGTGGTGCGTTTTTGGAATCGTATACATGATGTGATGAGTGAGGTAACGGGTATTGTGATGATGCCGGAAGCCCGGCAATGTCTATTGAATGTATGGGGACCGAATGATTATGATGTGTCACAGCTTCGATGGGCGACTCTTGCCAATATGATAGCCAAACGAGATATTGCACAATTATGGGGGTCCCAGAGGCCCCCTACAGTGACTGCCTGGAAAGAGAATATGGACTGGTGCATGTTCAGAGAGAAAACGGTGTATGTGGCGAGAGGTAGACCCAGAAAATGGGGGAAAATTTGCAACCAGTGGAACTCGTACCGGGGAGATATATGTACGCCCCCACTCACAGAGATCCCTAGTCCTCCCCAATCGCCCTGACCCGGCATTCCTGCTATGATGTGGTGTATCTTATGGTTGATTTGCAATTCTCACCTCCAGCCCCCCCCTTACCTGTAATCGACGACTTTTGTCTTCTGTTATTTTGTATCTCCCGTCCTCCTTGAGCACATGCCTAATTGTTGCACTATTGTTATATTGCCTTGTTTGCTTGTTGATGTTTTATTATAATAAAAAAGTTACAACAAAAAAAATATATAATACCAATAAATAAATTAAAAAATGTAATTAATTACAATAAATTACTTCCCACCCTATTCCCCTATAAACCCACAACCCGCTCCAGTAAATAAATTAACAAAATTAACATATTTATCAATTAATAAATAATATTTACCAATTATAAGTTACATTAATTACCAATTAAAAATTAATAAACAATTAATTCAAAATAAATACCAATAAATAAATTAAAACATTTAATCAATTATAATTAAATTACTTCCCTCCCGATTCCCCTATAAACCCACAACCCGCGACATATTTTTTCAAAATAAAATTAACATAATTATCAATTAATCAATTAATAAAAATTAATTGCCAACTCTAATTTAATTAATTACCAATAAAAAAGTAATTAACAAATAATTCAAGATAAATACCAATAAATAAATTAAACATTTAATCAATTATAATTAAATTACTTCCCACCCTATTCCCCTATAAACCCAGAACCCGTTACAGAATTAAATTCCGCAAAAATTAAATACCATAAAATTCATTTCTTAAAATAAATTATAAAATAAATATACACTTTTCACACATATACTAACATAAAAAAACTCTTTAAAAAAATTGGATATTATTAAAAAAATCGATATATTTAACATCAATATTATATACTTCGATATTTTGACGTTCTATATTTATGTAAATCGATATTAACTTACTTACCTCAAAATCGATATTTTTGTTGTCTATATTATCTCCATTCGATATTTTGTCCATTACATTCAATATTTTTGTTGTCTATATTCTGTCTATTCGATATTTAGTCCATTCTATATTTTTAACTCGATATTAATGCAATTCTATATTTTTAACTCGATATTTTGACTGTATACCCCAGGCGCGGACATGTACTGGTGACCAGAGCACGTTCAATCTCATTCCTGTCAGAAACGCACTCCGGGACCCAAGTCGCGTCGCCCCCATAGCGCCCTCTAGAGGGCGGAGGACCGCACCACGGCCCTCATACTATGTAACGGGAAAAAATGCGTAAGGAGCGCCCGAGCGTTCCCGCGGTCTACAGGGGATCTGTAAAGGAAAATGCTCAACAAATAACGATCCCCGCCACAAACAGGATATTTCTAAACCATCACCAGAGAAAATAAAAATGCACTTATCTCGAGCTGCCGAGCAGTGAAGAAAGAGGAAGTGCAGGAAGTTGCAGGATGATTTATGGGAAGACCTTCATGGAAACTGTGAAAGGACTTAATAGAGACTGGGTTTTTTCTTTTCCCTAGTCTTGTGGGAAATGTAGTTTTGTTACTGGTTATATGAAGAGCTGCTGTGAAAATTGTTAATAAAGCGAAGAGAGAATATTGAGCATAATCCTCGCCTCCGGTCCTGACATAGAATACAATATACATAATCCAAAATTATTTAAGAACCTGGGGCCTCATTTATGAGAAATGACGCATCGCTGCTTGAAAGCAGCGATGCGTCACTTCTCAGTGCGCACTCCTTGCGACATACCTGATGCGTCATATTTAATGTATGACGCATCATGTTGCAAGGAGTTACAGATACGTCAGTATTTCTGACGTATCTGTAAGCGCAAAAGTGACGCATTGATGGAGTGTGTCACAAAAGTGACGCAAATCCAGCAATGCGTCCTTTCACATGGGGCAAGCCTCGTGTGAAAGGGCCTGCGCCAGTCTTACGCCTGCTGTGAGGCAGGCGCAAGATTTTGATGCAACGGCGTCCTAGGAGTGACGCAGTGAAATCTCACCGATTTCACTGCGTCACTTCTACGAAGCTTTTTGAGGGGAAACGCCCTTCCCTGCATACATTATACCTGACGCAGGTATAATGTAGCGCAGGGGTTTACAAAGTGACGCATCTGCTTAGATGCGTCACTTTGTAAATAGTGCGCAACAGGAGGCATGTTTTACGCCACCAATGCGTCACAAAAAGTGACGCATCGGAAGCGCAAAACTGACGCAAGGCCTCATAAATGAGACCCCTGGTTTTTTTCTACTAAAGCTTGACACCGAAAGTGTGTGAATTTTAGAGACACTCAGATAAGAAAAACAGTTTTGAATACATACCTCTCCACTCATCTGCTCTGGAGGGTCTTGCAGTCACCCTCCCGCCCACTAACGTCCTCTTCGTCACCAGATTTTCAGTAGGGTGAAACTGGCTCCATCACGTTCGTGTCTTTGATGCAGAATGCTCCTGTTTCCCAAATTACAGCGCACTATTCAGTTCACTATTTACAACCATAGGGAGGACAGAAAGTTGAATGGGCTTTGCCGGGGGAGTTGAGACCTGCCAATCAACAGTATGCTTCCTTCATACACTATCACAAAACGGCCTTTCAACTGCTTGGAGAAGAGTGAAGCAAGAGACAGCAAATGAATAAAATTAAAACCACTCTGTTAAATCTGGCATGAACTTTATTCGATGTTTATCCCTTGCGTTCTAAACATGCAGGTTAAAATAGAGGTTTGTCATATTTTGTTTAAAAAAATGAGAGTCTCATGCTCCAAGCTGCTACATAAGTTTGAGGAATGTCTAAATATTTATACGAAACGTGATATAGTGTTGCTTAGTAGTGGCTAAGATTTGAGCGTTTAGGAGTTATTCCCTTTTAAATGTAAACGAAATATTGTACCAAGTTTCATATAGTAAGACAAAACAAAAGTCAATATGTCAATGATGATTCAAAGTAAGAAAGCAGTATGTGTTAGACTTATACTCGCTCAACCTGAGGAAAAGGTTCTTATGTTTCTTTTTGTTTTTAGAGGAAATACGAATTGATACAGACTATTAAACGTGACTGGTTAAGTGGATATAATTATATTATGCGCTACCTACAGTCGTATCTTAATTATTAGTAGTCTATTGGGGTCAATTTTGCTTTTGAATGAGACAAAAACAAATATTGAAGAACTGTTTTGTTAATACAACGAGAAAATACCTGATTTGTCTGCCAATTATGAAACATTCGTATAACTGTAGAACCGGAACGTTATAAATTGTTTCATCATTTGCAAAATTATTAAACAATATTTCTAAAGTAATGTTTTGTTTATGGTTGGAAAGACGGATTGTTTATTAGAATTAAACTGAACTGAATTTAAATATCGAAGGTTGTACAATAATGTGTCTAAGTAGCACTAGAGTGTGAAGGGCAAAGTTGTTATATCCAAGCGTATAATTCACACTCAAATGAGATGTATACTCAATTCTCTAGCCCTTCTTAGCCATGAGGCATACCTTACCCCTGCACAGTGTTAAGAATTGCTCTGGATTTGAATTCTTTCACACTGCTGTTAGAGACAATAGAAAATAGTAGGTCCAAAGACTTAGCTAGGGTGCCATGGGCCCTAATGCAAGCAGGAACAAGCATTTACAATGCAATGGTTTCGCCTTTGGAAAAGTTAGAGTTATTGGCATTGTAAATGACAAAATTTGTATTTATGTGTTGGTTTTGAAAACAGATAAATAAATGGCATTGTCATTTACATTGCCATTAGCTTAATCTCTGCAGTCACTCTGCACTCTCTAGCACTCTCCACTCCCTCTGCACTCTCCACTCCCTCTGCACTCTCCACTCTCCACTCCCTCTGCACTCTCCACTCCCTCGGCACTCTCCACTCCCTCTGCACTCTCCACTCCCTCTGCACTCTCCACTCCCTCTGCACTCCCTCTCCACTCTGCACTCTGCACTCCCTATGCACTCTGCACTCACTACTCTGCTCACTCACTACTCTGCTCACTCACTACTCTGCTCACTCACTACTCTGCACACTCACTATGCACTCTGCACACTCACTTTGCACTCTGCACACTCACTTTGCACCCTGCACACTCACTTTGCACTCTGCACACTCACTTTGCACTCTGCACACTCACTTTGCACTCTGCACACTCACTTTGCACTCTGCACACTCACTTTGCACTCTGCACTCACACTCTGCACTCAATTTTATCAAATACCGAGGAGAGGGGACTGCCTGGAGTGTGCTTATGTGGAGAGAGAGGCCGCCTGTGAGTTAAAACACCCCGTCATTTCTGCTCCACGTAGCCTGGGTGCATTCTCCAGGGCTCCCGTGACTGACATAGGGGAACTAGGTATGAAGCATCCACTCAGTACACAGGGCAGGCTGCATCTGAAGCGGATGATTAAAGTCCGTGAAAAAAAGATGTAAGTAAATGAGGAAGTGAATTTACACAGGGCACCAGTGCACTGCACACGAACGGTTGATGTACTCACCTCATTTTTAAGCTCTATCAATTCACTTTGTGGTCTGTGGTTACGGTTCAAAATAATGCACAAACAGGATGTCAGGGAAGCCCTTTGTCTGATGATACCCTACGAACGGCGGTCTCGGAGCAGGGATAGTCACAGCTGGGCAGAGCAGAATTCAACCAGTAACTCGTAAGTCTTACTCAGCCCCCAGCTTGGCCTGCAACGTTCAGTATAATAATTGGAAATGTACTTCCTAGTACTTCACTTCACACATTCTCTCTCTGCAGGTACAAGTCTTATTGGACAGATCCGAGCCCGTATCTTCTCCACTGTTTAAGGACTCCCGGTCGTCAAAGAATGTTTCACTTAATATTTCGAAAGGGGCTCTTCTCTTTACTCTCACTTACTTCTTCCTCATCTCTCTTCTAAACTCCACACCCAAAACACACAATGCTCTGCTCTCCGAACTTCCTCACAGCGACAACACTCTTTCTTAAAAGGGCAACGGCAGTCCTGCTCTTTTAAAGCGGCGATAGGAGTTAGAGGAAGGAGGATTGTTTGGAGAGAGAGAACGTTCCAGGATGTCACTCAAAATCCAATGATAATTAAATAACAATGGAGGTGGGCGAGCCAACGAATTAACTGTGAGAGCTGAGCATGGGTTCTTTTATATTAACTGTTGTATGCGTAGCTGCTAATTCCTTCACTGGCCGGGCCGTGGTTCTATTCACTCTTGGGATGAAGCAAGACCCTGGATTTACTCGGATTGCCTTGTGCAGCCCTGTCAAGTGTCACGCTTTCCAGGTTAAACTACCACCTTTTTATAATATTTCTGCATCCCCGACAGGGACTACAAATTACCACGCAATTTCGTTGCACTTACCAGAGTCGGCAAAGTTGTCTGAGAAAATACAATAAAGCAGATGGTCGCGCACATTCCGCCCTATAGTTTATAGGAGAGAGGGTCCGTCTGCCCATAAAAAAAGCCTATATATAGGCTCTGTTGAATTCAAAGTGAAAGTTACTTTCTAAACGAGTGAGATCTTTGCAAAAAAAGAATTAAATAAATAGAAATATTCACATATTTTAAGATCATTTGTTCTGAGGATGGGGAACATATGTCTGTGTGAATAACTTAATTAATGATGTGGGTGAAGAGTTCCGATCTCAACCCTACGAAATGGACGCCAGGAGGCTCGCACGCTCTTATGAATGTGACTAATGCCTTTGGCCACCTCTGCTTTACAGGAGGACAATTTGCATTCTGCCCATTGACGCATCTCTTATCTTTTTAATTTACCAAGAACGGACTCCAAAGTCCCGGAATGTTCGGGTCAGTGAAAGGACATTGTTAACTGACCTTGCATATGTACTGCAGAAGCATCATGACTGTTTAAGGCAGAAATAACGAGGCAGTTCACGCATCTCCCCGTCTCTCGGCTGGTGCAGCGCCCAGAATCTCTGCACTAGTAGTAAGGCACTCTTACCCGCTGTACTTTGCAACTGGAACGATGGTCCGCAGCGGCTGGACAACTCCCCCTTCAGCGCCACGGGAGAAGTTGGCCAGGGCTCTCTCCAGCTGCTGGATGAGTTCAGGAAATCTTAAAAACTCCTCGACGACTTCTGCCGCTATGAAAGCCGGGCGCGCGCTCATGGTGGCAGGGTTCACAGCTGAAGAGGGCTCGTGCTGCAGGTCCTGCTGCAGTACAGGCGAGCGGTCAGCGAGGTTCGGCCACGCCTCCTCCTGTGCTCGGGCAAAACGAATCATCCAATCGGGACCCCAGTTCTGGTGGGTAGAAGCCTTTCCAGGCAAAAGGGTGCCTTGCAACTCACAACACGATACAGCCCAGGCTTGTGGCATGTGTGTGCTCTGCCTCTGCCAAAAGTGCATTTAAAGGTTGGCGGATGTCACCGCCTGATGCGTGACAGGGCAAATTTACAATGAACTGAGCTTAGAGGTCGCCTCCTGGAATTTTTTAGGCCTTAGTTACTTAAAGTGAAACTACAAGACAACAAGCACCTACGAGGACAGGGGGGGGGGGGGCGGGAGAGGACACGGACGGCGGGAGGGAGACGGGAAACGTGCACAGGACAGCGAGGGGAGGGGGGACGGCGGGAGGAGGGACACGGAGGAAGGCAGGACAGCAGCAAGCACGGCCCGGCCGGACCAGATTCGGGGGCGTTCCCGGCTTTTGGCTGACGTAGCATGACGTAGCCAAAAGCCAAAGATTCTCGGGAACGCCCCCGAATCTGGTCCGGCCATGACGGACGCCTCTCTGTTCCAATGGCTAGCCTCCATTTATGGAGCTAGCCAATGAAATAGAGGGGCGTATTCAAGGCACCCTTACTAGAAACTACAGATTTCTCTGGAGGCGGAGCTTACGCTCCGTTCCCCAGCGAAACCTAAAAATGCCCCCCAATCTCATGGTTTGTATCAGATCCCATTGAGCAGGCAACAGGACAGATAAGGGATTCTGGGACCCCTACAACAGTGGCTATGGTCGTTTGCCACTGGTGTCTAGGGTCGATCCTACAATGGCTCTACAAACTAGATCAAGTACATCCCTTTATGCACTTGACTCTTGGTAAAGAGGGCACGCAGTCCAAGGCTTTTCAGAGAGGTAGTGTGGGAGGCAAAAGCTTAGAACTTACCAGTCAACCAAAGGACACAACACTTATGCTGTCCAGACAGTGTTTGTCTTTGTAAAAATTAAGTACTTTTTTGCTATATACAAACCTAATAAGACACAATTCACGGGCCGATTATGATGGCGGACGGACCTGAGTCCGTCCGCCACCATAGAGTAGGAGGGACCGTCCGCAGGGGCAGCAGCGGTCCCTCCATGCAGATTAGGATGTGACCGCCAGGGTGGCTTCAAGCTGCACCCGCCGCAATGTTAAAAATGCATGCACGGCATTTGCGTGCACAAAGCGGCAGGCACCGCGCGGTGCCTGCCGCTTTGTTCACGCAAATTCAGGGGGGTACCATATGTGCACCCCCCACTCCCCCTTCACCCAGGGGACCCGCAACGGGCCCCCGAAGTGAAGGTCCGTATGCTTTTCCACGGCGGAAAAGCCACCGTGGAAAAGCATACTTTCTACTCCATCATAATATGGCTGGCGGTGTCTGCTAAACACCGCCAGCCATGTTAATGCTTTTCCGCCGCGGTCGGAAGGCGACCGCGGCGGAAAAGCGGCGGACAGATACAAAGACCCACCAGCCATCCTAATTTGGCGGTGGGACTTTCCAGCATCTGCAGCGGTTTTCCCGGGCCGGCGGTGGCTTCTACCGTCCCGGAGGATGCGGGAAATCCGCGATCCTAATGACCCCCTCAGTTTGGCTCAGTTGCAAGATTGTATATGCAGTTACAATGCCTCGTAAAATGCTCCTCCCACTGTGGTGGTCTGTACACATTCAAGGGCATTGGTATAGTGCAGTGGCAACTCCACTGCAATGGCGGAGGAGCGTTGCCCTCCGTCTGGTCAGAGCCAGTAAATGTAAAATAAATCAAGGCATTGCATCATTTTATTTTACATTTGCTGGCTCTGCTAGCGGTGGTGAGAGGGGTGGGGCTTAGGCATGGGAGGGTGGAGGAGGAGTGCTACGTGCACTCCACTCCCTAAGTGCACACATGTGTTTTGGCCGGCCGTCTCAGGCCGACCAAAACACACATGCAGACTTAGGTTTTCTCCAGCCCAGCTGCATAGAGCAGCCGGGCTGGAGAAACCCCACAGACTCCCTGGTCTGAGCAGGGCATCTACCTTGCCTGCTCAGACTAATCCCGGGGATTGGATGGATTTCAGGGGCTGCTGGGACCCAGGAAGAGCAGAGGCAGCTAACACGATGCTGGAGGCAGCCGGCCTCGGTGGCAAAAGGTAAATTTTATAATTTTTTTAAATATTGTATTTCCCCCTTCCCATGCCACGCCTCCTGCACGACCCCACCCACCCTTTGTTTATGGCAGCCGCCGCTGGTATAGTGTCTTTCCCTCTTAAATTATAGTCAAAGGCACAGATCATTCACAAGTGCAGTTTGCAAGGTCTGTACTCATTCAGGGAAGTTCGTAGTTTTTCTTAAGAAACTATTCTCTGTAACTACAGAAGAGTGCTATCAGTGCCTCTGCTTTGTCTCTCATTTGTGCACCAGGTACTTGTTCATGTTGTTGGGTGTCTCATATTCTGGCACTCTTTTTTTTTCAAAACAAAATTTTACTGTCAACAGCCAAAATATGCCTGTCAAGACGAGGTGCCATGACAGCACAATATACATAATAATAACCATAGTGATGTCGACATTTAGCACCCCAAGTAGGCAAAGAAGGATAATGTGCAAAACAAATATCATATTAACAATCAACTGAAGTTCCATATACCCAATATATAATACAGTACATGCCAAGACGTCCCCAGATTGAAAAGTAAATCCACTAATCCCGCATTCACCCCGCCTCATTCTGGCACTCTCAGTGGCACTTTCACTCACATGCGGAGATGGTGGCAGTTTCTCCTAGGACTGACGCAGTGGCAAGGGAGCAGCACAGCAGGATGATGTTTGATTAGAATATTGAAGGAAAAATATTGTGTTGCAGAAATATCAAGGACAAAAAATTGTGAAAGTAGGTTTCTATGGATAAGAAAAGTTTCCTGTACCTAATTCTATATCTATGTACCTTGCAGAAATACATATCTATAGGTACATAGATATGGAGTTTAGAATAAGGAATCTATACTTAACTATTTGCACTTACCTTCTCGATATTTTGGTCCTCTATATTTTTGCAACAATGTTTTTGACACTTATCGGTAGTTTGTCATACAGCCTGCAGGACTGTAAAGAGGTGCTGGGCAGCACACAATTACTTGTTGCCTAAACTTGGCATGCGTCTGATTGTGGGGGCTGTGATGGAAGACTTAGAGACACCTCAGAACATGTGTCAGCTCTGGCTTTACTCTAAATGGAAGTAAGCCATTTCTGAGTACTTCTCACACAAGAAACAAAACTGGCTTCTCCTCCTAAACAATCTCCTCTTTTGGGTCAGGAACTCTCCTTGCCACTCTGAACAAGATAGGAAGGACTCTGGATGCTAAGCAGAACCTCTGCTTCACGGGCAAGTTGTACAGACTCCAGATGATGTCCTCTCTTCTCTTCTAGTCTGAGTGTCAATTCAATTACATTTCAGCTTTATTCGGTGTAAATAATATCACCATAAAAACATTATATACAGAAAAAACAGTTACATTTAAAATTTGTTTAAAAGGAGCCTAAAACTATAAGATCGATATTTCATTTTCATTCAATATATCGAACAACAGTACAATATCATATGCAAAAATGCAGTCTAACCAATAGCAAGTGGATATACTATCAAAAGGGTACAATCAGCGATTCATATTCAATCAATTACATAAAATACAGAATATTCAAATATAAAAGAATCATTCTATCTCCATGTCTTCTACACAATGGAGAAAAAACATAAAAAGCTTTAACCTAACAGATTTCTAAAGTGCATAGTGCTATTGTGTATACCTTAGCTATGTTCAAACACGATAAACTGTAAGCAAGATGGCCTTTATCACATATATATATATATATATATATATATATATATATATATATATATATATATATATATATATATAATGCACATATGTATATACCACAACTACATGCCGTCATCTGGTTTTTCAAACAATGCATCCAGATGTGCATAAGCCCTCCTTATTGCCAGGTGTATATACAAAAAAGCAGCATGATTGATTTTCTGGTTTTCCAAACTGCATACAAAGTTAAAATCATATTTATGGTAAATACACCTCTCAGATAAAAACAAAGGTTTTAAAATGGACTTTCGGATATCCTTATAAAAACTACAAAAAAGTAAAAAATGCAACATAGATTTTCAGGACTTTCCGTCACAAGGACAATTTGGAAGTTTGGGGCACCACTTATCTTGTTTGGGGAATGCTATTAAATAATGAAGAGGCCAAACCTAAGCCTTGGCAGATTAAATCTATGTTGTATATTTCGCACCTGTATTAGATAGGCTTTATTGCCCCTTACAGAAGGAATTACACAGTAAGAATTAACACTATATTTTGACTAGCTTCAGCCTCTCTAACACCTTCCATGGCATTCATATAAATTGTCTTCAAATCTCTTTTACTGTAATCTACGATCACTGCTGGATTCTTTCTATCAATATACACCCTACAGCGTGCCAGAATGGTTTTTATATGCTCAAGCCAGGGAATTTTATTACTGTGATCAAGGGATAAACAATCTATAATTAGGTCCTTTGTAAAATTAGTTTCATCCTTAGCCCATATTTCATGCCAAACAGTGAGACCGGGCAATTTTATTAAATCTATTAAAAATGGTAAAGATAATTCTTTATGTGTAATATAATTCGCAGTGGAACTAGGAAATGCCAGCAATGTTTTTCAAATTTTGTTTTCGTGAATTTGTAGAGAGGCAATATTGGCTCTCCCCCATAGTACAGACCCATTACAAACAGATGTAATGCACTTACTACGGTACAAGGTGAGAATTTCCCGTATAGGTTTATCTCCTATTTTGGTGGGGAACCTTAAGATGCCCTCAGTCGTTCTTAAAAACTTCAGATTGCACAGTTGAATGTGTGTGTTGCATGTACCATTTCTGTTAAAAGTCAGACCCAAGTACGAAAAGTTTGAGACTCTATTTATTGTTACCCCTCCCAGATTGTGATGTCTGTTCCTCAATTTAGAACCCCCGCATGTCATGACAAATGTTTTTTTATAATTTATCTGAAGATCTTTTTCAGACATGACCAGGGCAAAATGATCTATTATATGCTGCAGACCATTGGCTGTCCTGAACAACAGGACAGCATTGTCTGCATAGAGAAGAACAGGGGTTGGACGAGCCCCTACTTTTGGTGCGTCTACAACTAGGTTTTGCAAAAAAAGAATCAACATTATTTATATAAAGAGAATAAAAGGGGCGTAAAACACATCCTTGCCGGATTCCACGTGTTACTCTGAAATCTGGAGTACATTCCCCCAATGTGCCAAACCGCACTCTTGATGTTAAAAGGGTATAAATCTGGGCTAAGTATGTAATAATATCGATAGGGGAACCTAGCGCATTCAAAGTTTCCCATAATTTAGCATGATTGACAAGATCGAAGGCGCTAGTTAAATCAACAAAACAAAGGGGCAGAACCCCGTCCTTAGCTGAAGTATACTTCCCTATCAATAGTTCCAGATTAATGCATTGTTCCACCGTCCCAATGCCCTTCCTGAAACCATACTGGGCCACACTCAAGATGTTATTGTTGTTGGCCCAGTTTTCTAATCTTTCCAACCTTATTCTCCCCATCAATTTGGAGGTGGAATCGAAAACGGATATGGGACTTTAGCAATTAGCCTTCCCTCTGTCCCCTTTTTAAATATTGGTACCATTACACTTTCCACCCAAGATGCAGGTAGCACTCCCCCTAGAGTGGTATTAAAAAAAGTCCATATCATATTCAAAAATATCCATCCGGTCCTGCGGCTTTACCATTTATACTTTTTTGTAAGGCAATTTTTATATTCATTTTTATATTCATCTGGCGTTATAGAAGATTATGTTACTGGCTCCACTGAAATATAGTTTGCATTATTACTTTTAATTATTTTGGCAGCATCAGGATTGAGTGTCATCCAGGCTACAGCCCTCATCACACAACAGTCCTTGAGTACTGTTCTACCCCTAAACTCCACCCGTTGGCAGCGCTAGCATGGGCAGTATGTGGTGTGAGTTGCTGTGGTCCCCTGACAAGGGCCGTCACCTAAGTTTTTTACAAATTAGGCACTGCCTAAAAGCCCCTGATCACCCCTAAACAGTACCCTTCCCTGAACCCAAAAACCCTGCACTGGTCCCAAACTCCATCTCAGTTTAATTTAATTTTGGATTTTCTTAAAAGTATCTCTCCTTTAATATGTTCCCTTTCATTTCCAATTTATTTGTTTTTTCTTAAAGTTTTCTTTCCTTAAAATTGGATTTCCATAATTTGGTTTCCTCCAATGTGGTTTCTCAGTTATCTGTTTCCCATTAATTCAGATACATCACCTCTCCATACATGCTAGATTAGCATGACACAAGGGCAAAATAAAAACTTAAGGTACTAATTTCACTTGCAGTTGGAAACTCAGGGTACCGGTTCTCACTAGGTTTGGGCTGAACTCGGGGGGCTGAACTTTTATATATATATGTATGAAAACTTCATGTGATTCCACAGAGTTCCGCCCCTCAGTACTTGAGGCAGCTAGAGCGATCCGATCAGAGAGCAGGGTGATCAGAAGAGGCACACATACAGTGATCATGTAGATGAGCTCTGGGAGTTTAAAATCCAGGGGAAATCGGTGCTCTCACATAATCCCCACACAGTAAATTCTTCATTGCACAGTTATTTTTCTGTGCCCACCCACTTATGCTGTCCGGGGTCAGCAGCATGCAGCTTTTACTGGGTTAGCGCTGCTCACTATAAATTTGAAAGCCACCAATATGAGGTGGGCCGACACCCACAGCACCCAGCGTTCCCAGCACTAGGTACTGCAAGAGTAGCGCCGGGGTCATGACCTCTTCTTTTGGTCCCCACTTCGCAGCGGAACTATCGGGAGGTGCACACACACACACACACAATGATCTATAGTAACAAGCAGCAAGTGTCCCCAGTATTTGGATATGTGCCTACTCTCAAAGCACCATGTCGAGGAGCTATGAGGAGCTCTGTAATTATAAAAACCTCAAAATACTCCCGGCTTGGTAGGTGCTATGTCTTCATACTTGTGTTCTCCAGGGTTAGTGCTCTGGTCTAGGGTAGGGTTTCGATGGGTCCTGCAACCACTTTCTATGGCTTTAATCCCAGCTCACCTGCTTCTATTGTTAGTGGCCATCTTCATCCTGGCCTTCTTGGGCTCCTCCCCTTTTGCGCTCTAGAACATGTCAGACACCCTCCGTTGGCTACTGAACAATTGGTACCACCCTTCTCGGGCCTGCTGCTGTCACCCTTTGTCAACAAATCAGAGACTGCCACCCTGCATGACCCCATCTTACCCAGCCCATCTGCAGAAGCAACCAAAGCTATTATACTTCAAAGGTGGCATCTTACAATGGGGTGTTCTTCACTAGTGCTAGGGTTCCAGGATTTTTTGCACAATGGATCAACTATGAGAAAACCCATTATCCTACAATAGCACTGTTGCACACTAGACTACATTACTCTGGAGATCCCACTTGGGAGAAATTCCTTTTCAATGCCTCACTCTTAATTGGTTAATCTCAACTATAGAAAACTTTTTCATGATCATACTAAATCCTAATTGGGGGACACTGGCCGCTCTATACCATTTTCCTACCGATTTTACCCAGGTGTAAAGTACCTATATATGATTACGCTAACCCTGATGAAGTTCTTTACAGGACAAAACGCATTGGCTGGGCTAAAGTGTGGAATATTGATGAAATATTAATAAATACGTTCTTACTGGAAATCTCTTGGCTCCCTCCTCTTATTTGGACCAAAAGAAGAAGAATTTGTGTGATGTCATTGCATATTAATCTGAATCTTGAGATTGTAATTATGTAAGAAGAATTGAGGTGTTCCCTCTTCAGTAGAATTTCTTGGATCGACCATGTACCCGTTTTAATAGATTATCCTTATGCATACAGTCATTTTAATGGGATATTAGTTACTTGTACATACTCATAGGAGAGCAGAGAGGTGCACACACATCAATATGCGTGCGTGTGTTTGTAGGTATTGTATGTATTTCTATTCATAATTAGTGGTGTGTGCCGCCACATCGGTAAACTCCGCCACGCGGTGAAGTTTCTGCTGAACTCTGCGCTCTTGGCAAACTCCACTAACTCCGCTGGTGGAGCAGATTTTGCCACCCACGCCTGACTTCATACTCGGTTACCATTCAGAGGAGAATTCCAGTCTCAGCAGTTTTACAATTTAAAAGAGTTTTAATTGGGTGCATTGGGCCCCTCACAATTCTGGGACCCATGCTACTGCACGTGCTGTGCTATTGATAGCACAGAGTACATACACAGAACCTAATGGTAAAAAAATATTAGGGTTGTCAGAGCTCAAGGAAAACACACAGTGCCACAGTGTCAAAAATAAGATCAACAAGATAAATGCAAAATATAAAAACCAAAGACATTTTTTTATAAAAAATATATCATTTCTTACAAGCAAGACAATTAAATACTCATATCAATATCATAAAAACAAATTCATGTTAAAATCATGTCCAGGAACCAAAGGTTCAATAGAGAACAGTTCTCTGACACTGTGGCACTGTGTGTTTTCCTTGAGCTCTGACAACCCTAATATTATTTTACCATTAGGTCCTGTGTATGTACTCTGTGCTAGGGACATTGCTATTTTATTGTGTTTTCCCCCTGTCCCTGATTGGATAGTAAGGGGACCTCCTTTGCTTTTTCTCGTGCTATTGATAGCTACACCCCTTGAGAGGTTTACCTGTACTAGTGGTAGGGTAGGAAAAACAGGGATGACAGTTAATGCCTCCACAAGCGTTTATGCAGGTAACCACTATGGTGCCCCAAGAGTTCTATATTTGTGTGTGAGGTGTTTCCCTTAGGGCTCAGAATTTCTTTTTTCTTTTTTTAAAATATTTTTATTGTATTTTCATTTACATGGAACATACTTATAAAGACATACAACAAATAATTGGCTATTTACTTCCGACGCTGCGGTCGATGTCACAATTTCTACTTCAGGGTAGCGTGAGAAATCGTCCACTACGACGAGCATGTACTTGCCTCCGGGGAGGCTGCCGAAGTCCGCACTCACCCGTATCCACGGGGATGTTGGCCCTTCTTCGGTGATGATCGGTGCTGGAGGGTTTGGCAGACTCGTCGCTAGGCACACTGGGCAGCTATGAACTACATCCTCAACAGCTCTGTCGAGTCCAGGGAACCACAATTTGCTTCGGAGTCTGTTTTTAGACTTGACGATCCCTTGGTGTGATCCGTGAGCCAGTAAGGCAGCATGCTGTGTGAGGCTGCTGGGCAGTACAAGGCGCGGGCCTCTCAGGAGACACCCTTCGGCTGAGACCGATAGTTCATGTTTGACTTGGTACAGGGATTTTAGAACCGCTTGGGCGTCCTGAGTGCGAAAAGATGCTGGGCTTTGCAGCGCCTTCCAGTCGCCGGATTCTATGGCGTGGATTGCGATCTGGAGGCAGTCATCGTCCTTCGTGGCTCTCGTTACTTCCTCCAGGGACATTGGACGTGGCTTTGACCGTTCGACGATTAGCCGGACGTACTCTTCCGTGGCTGCTGCTTCTGCTGCTTCAGCGTCGGTGACTGGCCGGGCGTGTCTTGACAGATAATCTGCGGGGTTCCGCGTGCTGGGTCGGTATTCTACCGTGAAGTGGAACTCTTGCAGTTGCAGCACCCATTTCTCGATTCTCGGTGGCGGGCGAGAGGGTGAGCCTTGGAAAAGCGGTATGAGGGGTTTATGATCAGTGATCACTGAGAAAGGATGTCCATAGAGGTAGATATGGAAATGGCGGCATCCCCATAGGATGGCAATCGCTTCACGTTCAATTTGCGAATACCGTTGTTCGGTCGGCGTCAGCGTGCGGCTGGCATACGCTATGGGGGCCCACTCTCCGCATGTTTGACGTTGCGACAGGACTGCTCCTAGGCCAGTGGGGCTGGCATCCACCAGTAGTTGCGATTCGTGTTGCGGGTTGAAGTAGGCCAGGGTTGTGTCAGCTGACAGGGCTGCTTTGGTGTTTGTGTTGCTGTTCCGGGCCCCACGTCCAGGTGGCATTTGACTTCGTAAGATCACGGAGGGGCCCCGTCAGATCCGACAGATCCTTGATAAAGCGCCCGTAGTATGTCACCATACCTAGGAAACTGCGGACGGCTGTCACAGAGGTGGGGGCTGGCGCGTCGTGGATGTCTTTGACCTTGTCCGGGTCGGGGCCATCTCCTTGGTCGGAGAACTTATATCCAAAGAAGCTAATGTCTTTGCGTAAGAACTCGCATTTGTCCTTGTGGAGGGTCAGTCCTCTCTCCTTCAGCTGGTTGAACACTGCTTGGAGGCGTGCAATGTGTTCTTCCAAAGTTGGGGCATGTACAAGGATGTCGTCGCTCACATTGAGCACCCCGTCGAGGCCTTGGAGGACGTTGTGAATGATGTTCTGAAACACCTCCGCCGCACTCGAGATGCCGAAATTCAGCCTCGTATATCTCCACAGGCCTGCGTGGGTGGAGAAGGTTGTTATTGGGCGCGAGTCTGGGTGAAGAGGGATCTGATGATACCCCGACCGTAGGTCCATCTTGGAGAACCATTTTGATCCTGCGAGCTCCCCGATGATGTCGTCAATTGTTGGCGTCAAGTGACGTTCCCTCTTAATTGCTAGGTTGGGGAGGCGCATGTCCACACATATCCTCACAGCCTCGGGTTGCTTCGGTTTCTTGGCTACAACGATGGGGGATACCCACGGCGTGGGTCCAGTCACCCGTTCGATGATGCCGGCGTGTTCAAGCATCCTCAGTTCAGCCTCGACTTTCGGCCGGAGGTGAAATGCGATACGTCTGTGTCGGAGGGCCACTGGGGCCACGACTGGTCAATGTGGAGTCGGACGGGGGGTCCTCGTAGGCATCCGATGCCCTCAAACAGCGAGGAATGCTCTGTAACCAGATGGTCCAAACCTTGGGCTTGCACTGTTAGGGCGAAGTGTATGAGCCCGAGCTCTCATGCTGTCTTGCAACCAAGAAGGAAGCCTGATCCTTCCTGGGACACGTAGATCTTTGTCTGTAGCTGCGACGAGTCGTGGGCCACAGTCGTCTGGAATACTCCGCACAGGCGCAGTGGGCGTCGGGTTCCGTAAGCAAACACTTGCACTCTTGTGGGGTGAAGTGTGGGGGCGTCTTCGAGGCAGCGGTACACGTTGGCGGCCATGAGATTTATCGTGGCGCCGGTGTCGATGAGGGCTCTGACTGCTTGGCCATGTACCTGGACAGTGCACATCGGTTCGGTCGACGACGTGGCAGCTAGGGCGTTGAGCATGCGCACCACGTGGACTGTTCTGGCGTCTTCTTCGTCGTCGTCCATGTCGCTGCTGTTCGACGTGTTCTGCAGTGGCACCACTTGTCGCACCCTCTTGGGCGGGCCACTCTGCTTCTTCCGTTGGGACGACAGGCAGACACTTGCAAAATGATTTGCTTTTCCGCACGCGCTGCAGATTTTGCCCTGGGCCGGGCAGGCGCCTTTGTGGGGGGTGACACCTCCGCACCACATACAGGCTTGGTCGTGGGTGGATGGGCTTGGTTTCGGCTGCCCTTTCCTGGGGGTTCTCATCCGGCCGTCTGTAGGTTGTGACCTGATGGCACACACGGGTTCTGTCTCGATCGTTACTGCTGGGGTCGGCTCCATGTGGGCGGCACGTGCTTTGGAGAGCTCTTTGGACCGCCCCAGGGCCAAGATGTCGCGCATAGGCATTGCGTCCGTTTCTAGCACCCTCTCACGCAGCTTTAGGGAGGCTCACCCTTGTATGAACTGGGCGCGAATTTCATCTTCCACATCCGGGAGAGTGCACGTGCTGGCTAATTTCTTGAGCCGAGCGTAGAACACATCTACGGATTCTTCTGGGAGTTGGCGCGCTTGGCGTAGTAGGAAGCGTTCATAGTCTGCACTAGTAAATGGCTCAAAATACCTCGTGATGGCGTCTCGCAGGGTCGCATACGTGTGGGGCGGGGCACCTTCCGTAATGTCCTTGGAGATGTCGTGGATTGCTTCACCCCCTAGGTGTAACAGCATAGCTCGTTGACACCCTACCGCAATATTAGCTGCGACAAAGTAATTCTCCAGCCGCTCCACCCACTTCTTCCACCGGGCAGCCTGAGAGTGGGGGCTTCCTGTGACAGCGAAGGGCTCCAGATGCGGCACGGTGGCCATGATGGTTGAAACGCCGTTGATAGGGTGATAGGAGGGGTCTCGGGAGGCACCGTGGAACGCTGCAGCAACTCGGGAATGGAAGACACCAGAGCGGAGGGTCCCGGGGCCTCGTTCCGCGAGATGCGTGAGGGTTGGCAGGGTCCGTGCTCACGCGGGAAGCGTGAGGAAATGCAGAGCAGCCGCGTCGCGCGACAGGAGCGTGGTGAGAGCACTCACCGCGCATGCGCGGGAAGGCCGAAGGGCCGGAGTGCCGAGCAGGGCGGTGCAGCCTGGGGCTGGAGGCAGTGCGGAGCAGCGGGGCACACAGGGGGTACCTGATGGCAGCGACCGGGTCCACGGAGCAGCGGGCGTTGCAGGACGGCCCAGGAGGCGGAAGAGATACTGCAGCCAGCAGCGGTGAGTGGAGTGCCGGGGAGCCGGGCGGAGCACCACGTGCAGGCTTGCACGGCGCTGAGCAGCGGGGCACGCCTGGGTTGCGGTGGTGTAGCGGGGCACGCTACAGGGTGGTTTGTAGACCACCTCGTCGCCAGTGTGGTGTCCTGGTTTCGGCCTACGTATGGAGGACACAGGACACGTGAGATTCACTTGGTGGCAGTAACTAACCTGGCCACGCCCAGCACCCTGGGCTTTTTATTCACTATCTTGCGTGTCCACGCTACGCTGGACTGAACCAAAGACCCCTTACGCTCTAGGGGTAAATTACATAACAACAGTGGGGAGGGGGCGTGTGCTGCCATGGTACGCCCCAACGGCAGCAACACTACAGTCTCTTCTGCTTTTATCACACTTGATATGGCATCTGAAATTGAGGAGTGGGGGCAAACCAGCAGATTAGTGAACGTCCCACTCTTTTCTGCACTCTTTACACCAGAGCCATATGAGTGTAAGGCCTAGAAGCACAAACGATGGCACGGGGACCTATGTGACGCTGCACAATTTTTTGCTGCAATCATTGTTTTTTTTAAAATAAATATAAGTACCTTGACGCAATGGCGCAATGGTAGCACTGGCTCAAAACTGTGGTAAATAACAGTGCGTTCCCAGATAAGTGTGTAAAGAGCATATGAAGATGCGTGGAATGTACAGGCAGTGTTTAATTCGTAGAAGAATAACGTCTGGTGCCCATAGTTCTCAGAAGCACTGGCGTGCGAATAAGAAGTCTGGAATCTATTTCATGCCTCCTCAATCAACTACCAGAGCCTCCCTGCCGCTTTACTTCATTCTATCAAGTTCCTGCCTTCGCCCTTTGTGATATAATTTCCGTCTTTCTCCTTCCTTCCCCCATTGTGCCTTTTCCCTCTCTTGCTCTCAGAAAACGTTCAATATGGAAAAAAAAGTGCAGGAGGGCGGGGCCCCACCAACGACCACCGGCTCAAATTAAGCGCTGCATACACGGGTACCTGAAAATTCGCATTGCCTTTAATTCCAGACAACTGACTTCGTACTTCTTCTCTTGAGACTTTTACGAGTTCCAGTCATACCAGGCGCGTGCCTGTTGTGAATGCGCTGCTTGCACATAATATTCTGCTCTTAGCCGGTCATCCACAGCCAATTGCTGCAGTTTTGTTAAGTTAAATCGTGTGCGGGAGAACTGCTGATCCGGTATGTGTGAGCGAAGAATGCAGCGGGAGGGTCAGGGCTGCGCGAGGAGCTGTTAAAACGAACACTCCTCTCGAACGTTTCAGTTACATTTTATTTTCTTTACGGGGTTTGGGTCACGAATGGAATGAAGAGAATGTGAACTGACACGAGGCTCACCGGAAACCTCGACAGAAAAGCCTTCAGCATTTGACACGCCAGGCCGTCAAAAAAGAAGTCAACATGAAACAAGGTAAAGGCGCCCATTGTTTGTGGGAACCTCCCGAGTATGTTACACTACGTTCTGTTGTTCAGTTCAAACTCACAAACTTATTTTTGTCTGTGCAGAGTAAACTTCACGCTCTCATCGTGCTTTATATGTGGATGCAAGAAATAACATTTGCAGTGATTGTGCGGACAGTTTGTATGACACAATTTCGAAGTGGCTAATATTGAACCGCACTAATATGGCGTCCACTACATCGCCTAGCACGACCTCACCTCGGCAAGTATATATTTACTAATATGAACCCTACAACTGCTTTCCTAGACTTACCCTGCGATGTAGTAATTAGGTCGATGTGACCGTGCCCAAAGCTTTGCTTAGAAGCCTGCGGGGAGCGCTATTGCATGTCAGCGCCACGAATCAGTCAACTACCCCTTTTCTTGCGCCCAGGCACTCAAGCTGTGACCCCTGGCTTGCGCATTGCGACCCCTGGCTTGCACATTGCGACCTCTGGCTTCAGAGCTTGCAAAGACAGTGACACGAATAGGAGGAAAACGGGCTCAAATTAGCCCTGTTTACTTTCTGTTGTTCGAGCAGAAAGGGGATGTTTAAACTCATTTGAGGTTCCCACTCGGGAATGTTTTTGCAAATAGAAATTATTTTAAGTGCATGCAATGTACACTGAAATGAATTTAAAAGATTTCTTTCCTGTAGCACCATTTAATTTCAGAGGTGCCAACAGCAGCAGAGTTTCTCGCACTTTCTGCTCTGCTGTGCATGCCGTTTTCAGGGTCTGTCCCTCCAAAAGAGGATAGAAGAAAAACAAATTCGAACTGCTATCCACTTGACTTATCAAGGCAGCACTCCTGATGTATAATGGCTTCACTCGTTGCACATAATGGCACTATGTGAATTAATATTTATGCGTGATATGAAAATAGATTTGCATTATTTTTATTAATCTTGCATTTAATGTTTACTCTTTTGTTTATTGTTGGTACTCTGGATTCAGCAGTGTCAATACCTCTTTAGCTGTATGTAAAAGATCATGTCACAACACTTACTTAATATCATCAGCGTCAAAAGGTTAGGTGACTTCACTTCCTGTGATGTCACCAGCGGCTGACTGTTGAGATGATGTCACTTCCACTAACCCAGGCATTTTGGCAAACTGAAGTCCATGCCTGCTCCTTTATCTCACTCTTGCAGGTTCCTGCTTTGTCACTTTATGATGGATTTCTATCTTTCTCTTTCTCATTCTGTCTCTTCTCCTATTCTCAAGGAATGTCCTGTGAAGAAAAATATGTGCCGGTCCGAAATAAAGAGTCCTGAAGGGACCCACTGGCAACCACTGGCTCAAATTAAGCACTGGAGGGAGAGGATGCAATATATTTGACATGCGATGTATAATGTATTCAATATAGTGAGTATATTTTAAAGAACAATGGTTCAGGTGTGGCCTAGAAGGTCCAAAAGCAAGAGAGGTGACCCAGAAAAGGGCACTGTTTTTTACAAATGAAATTAATTCAATAGGGGGCAAAAAACAAAGTCTATAAAGGGTCATGCAGGTCAAAAGATGACAGGTATTTATTTGGAAGGATTTCAATTTTAGGGTGCTCACATAATAAGTAAAAGAAAGCTTGGTGTGAAACAGTGATAGTGATTTTTTTAAAAAGACATCGCATTGACAACAATATCGTTGAACTCCTTTTTTTTTTTTAAAGATTTTTTATTAACTACACAAGAAAGAAAAAACCATAAATTTTTGACATAACGAGGAGGGAGAAAGAAACAATTAAGCAGAATGGAAATAACTTCTTTACATATCAATATTATATAATATCATATCATAAGATAGCGAAGAGCTTTTCAGGGTAGAACAAAGTGATCAATTATAAATCCAAAGAAACATTTGTCAGAAAAGAACAGAGGGTATTTACCCGATTAATTTGTGATATTACTACGAGATTTATATAAAAGTACCCCAGTTTTTTCAAATTTCATTAATGATCGAACTCCTCTTATTTTGGCTAAAGCGTACCCCATAGTGTAAATTTCATTAACCAAGGACCACCATTCCATAATATGGGGTGACTTCTGGGAAATCCAAACTCGGGTGACAGCCAATTTGGCATCTGACAATAAAATAGTTACTAGATCTTTCTGCGGGATAGTGACTGTGTGTTTGTCTAATAATACTGTTAATGCTGTGAGAGAGGGTGATCTAACAAGTTTTTGTTTCAAGATCTTGTCCAGATCGGACCAGAACTCAGTCAGAGCTGGGCAAGAAAATAACATGTGCTCCAAATCTGCCGCCACAAAGTCACATTTGGGGCACTTAGCCCGGTCGCTTGAAAGATTATTCGTAAACCATTTGGAGATCCTTTCTGGTGTGTGGTATAAAAAGGATGTGGTCTTAAATTGCTGTAATCTTAAACTCGAAGATTGTACGAGATTATTGATATTACATAGAGAAGCAGAGATCTTATTAGCAGTTATATTGGAGCCCAGCTTTATACTCCCTTTTCTCAGCAATTTTCAAGCAGTCACTAATTTTATAGGAGTTAAGACATTTATAACCTTCACTGATTAAAGATTTATTCTTAAATGAGAAGAAACAAATCCATATGTCTGAATCCACGATTTCCCGAACTTTCATCTAACGTATAAGATAATCATGAATTTGCCTATATTTAAATCTCATAGCTTCAGTCAACTTGTATGAATTTTTAAGTGTCTCAAAGTCTAAAAAACCGTGGATACCATATAGATCCCCATGAGTTTTAATTCCATAAGCAGACCATATATTTGCCATACCATCATTGAAGATTCCAGGAAGTCCCGGATTACCCCATAAAGAAAGTTTAGGGTGAAAAAAAAGAGGTTTTACACATTGCCAAAATCGTAAACCAAATCTTAACTGTATCTCTGGCGGTCTTGAATTTCACCCTTTTAAAGTAATTGGGGTCATTTAGTCTTAATAAAAACATATTGGAGTCAGAATTTAACATAAATATGTGAAAATAAAGTTGATTATCCATACTAAGTAAGCTACGGAGACGACCGAAAAAAGTTGCCAAAAAATATAGTTTGAAATCGGGGAAATTAAGCCCACCTTTATCTAGAGAACGCTTAAGTAGCACCATCGACCTGCGCGCTTTCCGATACCCCCAGATAAAACTACTGAGTATCCCATTGAGTTTCTTAAAAAAATAATTATTAAGATATAACGGAATGGACCGGAATAAATAAAGAAATTTGGGAAGTACCTCCATTTTGATCAAATTTATCTGGCCGATGACATTCAGGGGGACCTTGTGCCATTTTTTTAGTAAGAGGGCAGTTTCTTTTAGTAGAGCATCATAATTAAATATAATTACCTCACATATTTTAGATGAAATTTTAACACCCAAATAAGTGGCAGTCCTACAGATCCCTTGTATGGGTACCACAGGTTTATAGTTCGCTACTATTTGTGTTTTATTATTTACATTTAATTTATATCCAGACACAACCCCAAATTTATTAGCTTCGGCAGATATCCCCTGTAATGCCTCTGCCACATCTGTGGAATAGATGGCTATATCATCGGCATACGCTGTAATTTTTAGGGAGTGAGGACCAAATTTAAAAGGAATTATTCGAGACTGTCTGTAAGGCATAGAGAAATGGTTCTATTGAGAGCACAAACAGCAAAGATGACAAAGGGCACCCTTGCTGAGTGCCCCGGATACAGCGAAGGTGGAAGACATCATACCGGCATAACTGATTCTCACTGTGGGGTTGTCGTATATAGCTCGTATCCATCTTACAAATTGGCCATTAAAACCAAAGGCTGTCATTACTGACCAGAGGTAATCCCACCCCACTCGGTCGAAACTTTCTCAGCATCCAACAATATCATGAAGAGTGGGGTGGCATCGGTCTCAGCTATATCGAAAGCAGTTATGGCCATATTTATATGGGCTGTAGTATCCCTTCCGATAACAAATCCATGTTGTTGTGGATTCACTAACTTCGGTATAAATGGAGCCAATCGTGTAGCCAAGACTTTGGTGAATACTTTGGCGTCAGTGTTTATGAGTGAAATGAGTCTATATGACCCACAATCATCAGCAGGTTTACCCTTTTTTTTAAAAAAACCCATCTTAGCAGTATTCCAAGAGCTCGGGGCTTTTCCGCTGTCGCCAATAGACCTGATTACCTGACAGAAGAGGGGTAGCAGCTCATCAATGCAGATTTGATATATCTCCATTGGTAGAGTGTCCTCCCCTGCCGCTTTTCCCGATGGTAAGGAAGAAATGGCTCACTTGATCTCTGTCATATTGATGTTATCAGACAGTTGGTCTAGACCAACTATTCCTCCATTTCTTTGATATTACTGTCCAAATAATCTTGTATATTAGCCGGGCTAGGATAGTTTTCAGGAGTATATAAAGTTCTATAAAACTCCACAAATTGTTCCAATATCGGTGCCGGCTGATCATAGATGATATTATTGGGACCTTTTAAAGTTTTAATCAGAGTATTGGCTTTCTCATCCGCAACTTTATAGGCCAGAATTTTTCTGATTTTATCGCCACTCTCATATTGGAATACTTGATATTTGTGTAATTTAGCACAGATTGTTTCCCTAAGTATTGTTTTCATGGCAGATTTCAGGTTCACTAGCTTTAACCCCAGTTTAGCAGCATTTGGGGAGCCTTGATGTAGTGCATTAGCTAATAGATTCTCTTATGATAAAATGTTAGTGGACATCGTTTTAGTTGTTTTACGATGTTCAGAATTCTGTCTTAAAACAAATTGTTGCGTGAACCCCCTTATACTGGCCTTGCAGGCATCCCAGACTATGGTACATGAGGTAGAATTGAGATTTATTTCAATAAATTCTATGAGATGCGTCTTAAGTTGTAAGACAAACTCTATATCTTATAATTAATACCTTGGAAAAGAAAACAACCTAGGGCTCTGATTTTTTTGTGGGGTATTAAAAACAAGCAGAATGGGATTATGGTCTGAAGTGACCCGTGGACATATCTCAATAGAGCTGGTACTCAATATCCTGTCTGTGCCCCAGGCCAAATCTATGCGTGACCATAATTTATGGGGCGCAGAGTAGTATGTATATCCAGCTGTATTGGGGTAAATACTTCGCCAAATATCCCTAATATTATTGATACGGCTTATTTCTAAAATAGCGGCGCGTGATTTGCGCATGCGATGAAAAGCACCACGCCTGTTATATACAAATCATAATCCATTATACAATTAAAGTCTCCCATAATAACAAGTTCCCCTTCCCAATCCAATAGTTCCATATTTAATCGGTCAAAAATAATAGGGTCATCTAAGTTTGGCCCGTAAACAACACAAAATACATATTTACATTTTTCAACGTCCAACTACACTATGGCCCATCTTCCCCCCTTGTCTAGAGCGGTTTTAAGAGTTTCTACTCTAAATCGCTTGTCTTTAAGAATAGCGACCCCTCTGATTGAAGCGTTTAGTGTAGAACAAATTATTACATCATAACGAAGTTGCCCCAATAGCTTTTTATCTTTGTGAGCAATATGAGTCTCTGATGATAAAACTAAATGTGGTTCATACATTTTTAGTTCCTCTTGAACGAGCCGTCTCTTATTCTTGCTATTAAGGCCCGCAACGTTCCAGGCTAAACACCTTAACTGAAACATTTAAAAAATATGTTATCTTTACCATTCTGCTGCACAAGAAAACAAATAACTATCTCCCTCCTATCAATTTTAACAGATCTCCTGTTGTGAACGTATCTAGGACCCTATTTAAAATATTCCCGATTTATGCCCTCATGTGGTTATAACAAATCATATCCTTATAAAGGCATAAGAATCATATCCATATTTAGTCATAGCCAATGCAGTCCAAATACGGCAAGGCTACTCCCATAGACTCCTAGAAAGTACAACGCGTTCTTTAAAAAAACCAAGCCTCCAGCAGCCCGGGAAATCCCTCCTGCTTTTGTTTTAATTTGTCCAAGAACTCCTGGAGTCCTGAAAGAACTGTAAGTTCTTAGTGACGTCTTATGTCCAACCTTACGTCAAACTCGGCACCTTCCAGGTATAAATATACCAGGAGCTGCCCTAACAAACACACGGTGGTTTGGAGCAGATCGGCTATCTACTTACCCGAAGCCCAGCTGTAACGAGAGCCAAAGGAAGCCGACCCTCCCATTGACGCACTGAGAGAGACGCTGTCTTTTCTCCTGCCGAGAAATCCAGCTCCAGTGTTTCCAGTCACCCTTGCGGGTTTCTGGGAGATCGAGTCCTGAGAACGAGATACAAGACCTCCTTTATTCTATAAGGATCACTGACATAATATCGAGTGACAGAATATCAAGTAGCAAAAATATAGATGACAAAATATCGACAGACAGAATATCGAGTTTGTATCTTCAAACAGGTAAGTACAAAAATATCGAGTTAAAAATATCGTTTACAAAAATATAGTTTATAAAAATATCGACTTTATTAAAAACAGTGTTAAATTAAATTAATATTATAATTTAATTACTAAAACATACTTAAAAATACTTAAATTAACTTATAATAATTAAATAATTAATGAAAGTTATAAAACAATGTTTACAATCATATTTGTTAAAACATATATATATAGTAACATAATATAATTAAATAATATCCAATATTATTACCATACAATAGCAGAATTGTAAAAAATACTATTCCCACTCCAGAGAGTGCAACAGTAGGGAAAGCGTTGGATAGCGTAGGGGTAAAAATTACTAATCCCACTCCAGTGAGTGCAACAGTAGGGAAAGAGTTGGATAGCGTAGAGGTAAAAATTACTATTCCCACTCCAGTGGGTGCAACAGTGGGGAAAGCGTTGGATAGCGTAGGGGTAAAAATTACTATTCTCACTCCAGTGAGTGCAACAGTAGGGAAAGCGTAGGATAGCGTAGAGGTAAAAATTACTATTCCCACTCCAAAGAGTGCAACAGTAGGGAAAGCGTTGGATAGCGTAGGGGTAAAAATTACTATTACCACTCCAAATAGTGCAACAGTAGGGAAAGCGTTGGATAGCGTAGGGGTAAAAATTACTATTCCCACTCCAAATAGTGCAACAGTAGGGAAAGCGTTGGATAGCGTAGGGGTAAAAATTACTATTACCACTCCAAATAGTGCAACAGTAGGGAAAGCGTTGAATAGCGTAGGGGTTAAAATTATTATTCCCACTCCAGTGTGTGCAACAGTAGGGAAAGCGTTGGATAGCGTAGGGGTAAAAACTACTTTTCCAACTCCAAACAGTGCAACAGTAGGGAAAGCGTTGGATAGCATAGGGGTAAAAATTACTATTCCCACTCCAAATAGTGCAACAGTAGGGAAAGCGTTGGATAGCGTAGGGGTTAAAATGACTATTCCCACTCCAAAGAGTGCAACAGTAGGGAAAGCGTTGATTAGCGTAGGGGTAAAAATTACTATTCCCACTCCAGTGAGTGCAACAGTAGGGAAAGCGTTGGATAGCGTAGAGGTAAAAATTACTATTCCCACTCCAAAGAGTACAACAGTAGGGAAAGTGTTGGATAGCGTAGGGGTTAAAATTACCAATTTAATATAATATAATAATAAATCAATTAAAATTACAAATTAAATATATATATACAATTATTTACCTATTAATACAAATTAATTACAAATTAACAAATAATAATTTAACATTTAAAAATTAATGAACAATTAATTCAAATTAAATACAATTAAATACATTTATTTATGTAATTAATTATAAATAAATTACTTCCCACCCTATTCCCCTATAAATCCACAACCCACTACAGAAAATAAATTAGTAACATTTACATAATTAGCAATTAATCAATTAAATAAAATTAATTGGCAATTCAAATTTAATTAATTACCCATAAAAATTAATTAACAGTTAATTCGGAATAAATACCAATAAATAATTTTACATATTTAATTATTTATAAATAAATTACTACCCGCCCAATTCCCCTATAAACCCACAACCGGCTACAGAAAATAAATTAGTAAAATATTATATATATTTAGCAATTAATCAATTAATTAAAATTAATTGCCAATTACATTTAAATTAATTCCCAAATATAAATTATTTAAAAATTAATTAAAAATGAATAGCAATAAATACATTTACATATTTAATTAATTAAAATTAAATTCCTTCCCACCCTATTCCCCTACACACCCACAACCCACTACAGAAAATCAATTAGTAAAATTAACATAATCAACAATTAATCAATTAATTAAAATTAATTGGCAATTAACATTTTATTAATTACCAAATATAAATTAATTAACAATTAATTAAAAATGAATACCATAAAATACATTTACATATTTAATTAATTATAATTAAATTGCTTCCCACCCTATTCCCCTATAAACCCACAACCCGCTACAGAATTAAATTACGCAAAAATTAAATGAACAAAAATAATTAATTAAAATAAATTATAACATAAATACACACTTTTCACACATATAATAACATAAAAAACACTATAAAAAATTCGATATTATTAAAAATTCGATAATTTTAATAACCTATATTATATACTTCGAAATTTTAACTGTCTATATTTTTAACATTCGATATTACATTACTTACCTTAAAAACGATATTTTTGATGTCTATATTCTGTCAATTCGATATTTTGTCCATTCTATATTTTAAACTCAATATTATGTACATTCAATATTTTGTAGTCGATATTTTGACTGTTTACCATTCTATAACCAAGGTACGGAGCTGATTAGATCCTTAGAGAATTCTTGATTAAGATTCTTGGCAAAAACTAACTTAACTTAAAACTGCAGCTCACTTACTCCTTCCCACGTACTAGGCTTAGGATAGGTACACCTGTCCCAGCAAGACCTGTCTGGATTCCAAAGATTGGGGATCTGGTCAGAGAAAAGATCACGGTGAAGAAGGAATTTGGGCCTTCTTACAGAAAAGCAGTACCTGTCTTACCTGTCAGCGGAACAAGATCAGTAGTACTACCGCCCCTTGCTGGTAAAAAGGAGAACAGAGTTGTATCAATCGACCTGGTAAAACCACAATCATGTGGCCAATAATAAGTAGTAGGCCCAGTGAACTCCCAAGAAGTAGCAGAAGATCAAACCTTGCTACAATTCAAGAGGTTCAAACTGAGAGACTAATCACATTTGATAAACCTGCAGTAAATAAAAAAGGACTATGCAACAAAGCAATGGAATTTGTGCCTCTTGAAACCCAAATTGCAACAGTTCGTCCAGAAACACTAATCTACACTGATGTAGCCTCTGAACATACAGAATCAAAGATTAATAACAATTCGGAAGCAATTCCAACAATTGACAGAACTGCATCTGGCTACTTCATCAATTTCGATGACTTTTCTGATGATCCAAGTGAACATGAAGAAACGCCAGCAACTAAAACTTTCAAAGAAAAAATGACTGAACTCTTTCATCAACTTAAAGAAACATATCTGATTTCAACATGGATTGAAATATGGATTGTGTTAGGTGTACTTTTCCTCCTACTTTGGCTCATTTTGGTTTTAAGCTTGGGAAAATTCATTGATGGAAAATATGGTACAATGGACACAGCAAGTCAGAACATCAACTTGGTCCTAAAGCCTCACAGATCTTCTCACATTGGAAAAAGAGAACTATCGCCAGTGAACATCACAGCCATTCCTATACCTGGTGGTGTAGCATGGGACGCTACTGATTACGAAATCTATGGCCCGATTGAACTCTTGAAATATCTACACCAGTTCAAGGTTTCATTAAGTGACTTTGTGACACCAAGTACTTTCTCTGATGATTGGGACTTTGAAAATATTAATAATATGATGTCAGATTTAGAAATGTCAGCAAAATTCACAGAGCATGATTCTTTAGAAGGCTCATCAAATTATAAAGAAATGTATTGCTATAATCATTATGGTCATCACTATTTGCAAAAATCTGCTAATCCTAGAAATGTTTTTACTTATAATCAATGGGAACATTGTTCAACACCGCCAAAAGGCAGTTCGAAAACATTTTATGAGAAATTTCCATACTTCTCAGGGTTTAACAACACTGATCCAGAAACGTTTTATTTCAAAATGTTAAATAAGACAGGAATGAAAAACATGCTGACAAATACTAAATTGATTTATTCTGAAAAGTTTTATGAAAAAATGTCTACATTTGGTTTTGAATTTTGGAAAAACAACATTGAGACAAAAACCATCTGGGGTACAAAAGATTGGCAGGTAATAGGTCTAGAATCATTATTTAGAGCCTGCATGGTCCCAGAACAAATAATGTTCCTGAATGACACCATTCAACAAACAACCTGTCTTGGTCTAGCCAAGATAAAGGACTTAAACAAACCGTCTATTCCAAAGCCCATACCTGATAGTAATAGCACTACAGATGTGGAGATAGACGTATCCCATATTTTACACCAAAACAGAACAAATCCTGATTGGAAAAAATGGTTGATCTGGCCCACAGACACTAATAACTGTCAAGATAGATTCCTGAACAAAACACAGGGGTTCAAACAGACCAGCCCAGACCCAAGATATTCCCAGAGACAACATCCAGGGATAGTTACAACATTCAGTGTAGGGAAACTATGCCTCAAATGGCTACAGAAATCCACACTGCCTGAAATTAAGCAACACTTGACTTTACTTAAAGAAGGTGCTGACTTGCCAGATTTCATATTGGGACCTCGCAAACAGCGTCAAAAACGTTTCATATACGCCGGTATATACGCTGCTTACAACGAAGCTTGGAAAGTAATGCAAATTGAAACTGCTGAAAAAATACGAGAAATTGATCGTATTAATTTGGAAAAATCACTGTCTGTAGTGGACAATGGGTTAACGACTCTGTCCTCCAGAATTTATTCGCTGGACAGCATTGTATCATCTGCTATTGATATAATAGAACCGGATATGCTAATGTTACAACATGGCCAGTCCCAATTACGTTCTATTGTACAGTTAGGCTGGACGTTACAAAATCTGCGTTCAGGCTACGTGCCATGGCGTCTAATCAACACAACGTCATTATTTTCTATCTTTAACCTTACAGATAAACAAATCTCTTTGGCACAAAAAGGAGCAGACTATACGATACTGAGCATTGAAAAACTCGAAAAGTTACCATTGACAATGTCAGAACGACCTGTCATTGAATGGATAATACATGGTACAATTAAAATTCCGATAACGACTTTTCAGTATCAATATTGCCAAAAGTATATACCAGCAGGCCTGTATGAAAGGTTGGGTAAAGGATACATCAAGTCAACCTGGAATTTACCTTATACACATAAATGTTATAGTGAAGGGAAAAAAGAGGTATTTCTTAGTGGTAACAACTGTAAAAATTCACTAAGCGGTACACTTCTGTGTCAAGGTATTAACTTGTATGGAGCCTGCGAAGGTTCATCAAATAAACCTTTCATGCCATCTGCACGGCACCCCTGCAACACAGATAGAGCCTTTTTTCAGACAGCTTTCCAACTGCAGCTACGTTCTAATAAGTGACCACAGCTGTTGTGGCATGGTGCCAGGAATAGCCTATCTCGTGAGCGTTACTTCCAGGGTCATTTGCTGTATGCAAGTATTGTATCCAAACAGCAAACCAGACATGGAGGCAGCAATATGGCCTTCTCTGAATATCTCTTCTATTCGAATTGATACTTTAAGCAGAATAAAGTCTATTCTTTTACAGAAAACGGTGCCTTTATCCTCGTCCAAAGAGACGTATGATCTGCAAGTTGCAAGGACAGTGGCAGAGATACATACACTATTATCAACAAATTGCCCCGTGCATTTCGTAGAAATGTTAGGTCAAATCTTAAACATGTCTGATACCAGTGGCATCGCACATGTATTTAAGACAATTTTTTCGAGACTATTAGCACTCTTTGAAGCAGTCCTGAACATCTTCCCGAATTTCGTGCACCCTGTGTTCGGTTGTCTGCCTCTTCTTTTGGGACTCGTAGCAGGAATTTTATTTTTGTTCCTTCTGCTTCGATATGGCAAGTCCAGTCACAGACAAAACTCAGGCTGCAATGGAAGAAACGATCCTAGCGATGCGATACCGAGAAGGGATTACTAAGGTCCTCGGCTTGGCGAAGCTAAGAGAGCTGAATACCACATGGTTTCTTTCATTCAGACCAATCTGGCAAGATTGCATCTTACCTGTGCTTCGATGCCTGCTATGCGGAGAAGAATGTGTGTTGGACGTCTGTCTTACACTACCATCAGCAGTACCTATGGATATCGATACTTTGCTTGGTTCGGTAACGGCTCATGCAACGTGTTGTCCCCAGCGGCTACCTATTCTGATGACGGCATTCGTTGAGACTTCACCATTACGATTAGGTGACGGTGAGGTGCGAGATGAAAGCGGCACACAGGTACAGCCTTCTGTGAACATTGCTGGTCCAGACACCGATGATGGCAATGCATCTCACATATGCACTATTTCCACTTTTTCAGACTTGGCCCAACTTTCACCTACTGTTGTAGACGAATTCTTTGCCAGCCTATCTGAGTTAATGTTCTCTCCTAGCAACGAGAATAATTTTTGAATAACTTTTGAAAACATGAGCACACAGTGTTCCCTGAACTCGGAATTCGGCCTTCAGTTTTGATAAACAGAACTCCTAAAAAACTATTGGAACTATTTTTTGCCCTGAAAGCGAAATTCTTTTCCTGTTCCCAAAATATTTACTTTTTGGGCACATGATACTCTGCATAAAGTAGAACTATTCTTAGAGAAAAAGATTTCTATTTTGAAACTCTAGAGACAATATTTTGATTCAGCCTCTAGCACATGTACAGTATTGTATAAATATGTAATGAAATGGTATCGACCTTCTCTTCTGTATTAAGAGCCATTTCATAAATGTAATTTTCATGATTCATTCAGTCATCATCCAATGTACAATATATGCTTAATCTGAATGATATCATTGCTTGAAAAGCGTACAGTATACTACTCATTTTTTGTGTACATACCATTTCAAATGCATTTTATGTATTTTGCGGTGGGCTGGAAAACACATGCATAGGTGTATGTTTAATATTGCTTAGTATTTAGTAATGATGGACATTATACGTGGAGTGGGTGTTGTGAACGTATCTAGGACCCTATTTAAATATTCCCGATTTATGCCCTTATGTGGTTATAACAAATCATATCCTTATAAAGGCATAAGAATCATATCCATATTTAGTCATAGCCAATGCAGTCCAAATACTGCAAGGCTACTCTCATAGACTCCTAGAAAGTACAACGTGTTCTTTAAAACAAACCAAGCCTCCAGCAGCCCAGGAAATCCCCCCTGCTTTTGTTTTGATTTGTCCAAGAACTCCTGGAGTCCTGAAAGAACTGTAAGTTCTTAGTGACGTCTTATGTCCAACCTTACGTCAAACTCGGCACCTTCCAGGTATAAATATACCAGCAGCTGCCCTAACAAACACACGGTGGTTTGGAGCAGATCGGCTATCTACTTACCCGAAGCCCAGCTGTAACGAGAGCCGAAGGAAGCCGACCCTCCCATTGACGCACTGAGAGAGACGCTGTCTTTTCTCCTGCCGAGAAATCCAGCTCCAGTGTTTCCAGTCACCCTTGCGGGTTTCTGGGAGACCGAGTCCTGAGAACGAGATACAAGACCTCCTTCATTCTATAACTAAGGTACGGAGCTGATTAGATCCTTAGAGAATTCTTGATTCAGATTCTTGGCAAAAACTAACTTAACTTAAAACTGCAGCTCACTTACTCCTTCCCACGTACTAGGCTTAGGTTAGGTACATCGGGGTAGGCGTATCTTAGAAGCACCAGTTGAGTACGTTTAGTCAATGATTTTATGTATGTATATATTTTATCTATTTTAAACACAGTATGGCTTAGAACCTGTACCATGCTTTTACAGTATTATTTCATAATACTCCTTTTACTGTACGCTCTTTACTTTATGACAAGTATTGCAATTGTGGCAACTCACTTCTCTTGCATGAGAAAGAAGACTGTTCAATAAATAACCACTTTTATTGAAAACGCCAGTCTCTCTATTTGTCTGTGCTTCAGATGAAACTAAGTATGCACGATTGACTGAGTAAAATAGTTATCTATTGTTTTCCACGACTCTGGAGATATACTCCTTATTCTGGAGGGAGCAAAGTTGTCATGTTAATGCGGTTGTCAGAAGCTAATCCCTTCTTGTCTATTCAGGGAAGTTAACACCTCCTTGTTTACTCGAGAAAGTTTCTAGTGACCTCTGAGCTAGCTGGCATTCATAATTAAGTGTAACATATTCAAAAGAGACCTAGTCGACCTCAGTCCTATGTCTAAACTATCGTTTATGTTATTCCAATGCGCAGAGCCTATTGGGAATATAGGAACTATACTACACTCCTTCTCGTGTTGTTTTTTACCAAAACTTTACCCCACTCGCAAAACCACCCACCTAAAAACCCTGCAAACCCGCCCCCCTCTGCTTATCCCTCAGGGGGGAACACCCCTCTGTGTTCTGTTGCCGCTGTATAGGCAGCCGTGCGGAGGAGCAGCCCGGGGCTCACCCTACAACCCTACATAATAAAAGAGAGAGAAAACTTGAAAAGAAAAAGGAAAGAAATTTCTAGTGCAGTTTTAATGAGTCATAAGAAAAAAATTATATTAGAAGAAAAGCACTAAAGAACGGGAGTAGGAGAAAGCAAAGTTCAAGAGATGAGAGATGAGAGATAACATATCTAACCTTTTTGAGGACGATGCTAAATGTCAGTACCCTCTCTGCCCAGCTAAATCGAAAAAAAAGAAGGGGAAATATACCTGACCTAGCATCCGGGCAATACAACATTTTGCTAGGCGAATTTAGAGAGCGCAATCTCAGCTTCCCTCTCATCTGTAGAGAAGTAAGTATGACCACCCTTAATTACTTTAAGGTGGGCAGGCTCCTGTAGGAACACTTGCCCCCCCAGAGATTTAAATGGGTCTATAAATGTACGCAGCTTCCACCGTCTGTCCATCGTTGCCTTGCTTAGATCAGACCGTACAAAAAAGGAAACATTCTCTATTACAACTGGAGAATTAGGCCACGCTTTGAATGGGACTGCCTGTCTTAGTAAAAAGTTCTGTGAGCAAATAAGGAAATTTGCTTTCCTTATTCCTCTGGATTAAAGGTAATCTATGGACTCTTTGGAGTTGAGAGTCCCAGTCCCAATCAGATAAGTCTGGAAATGCCTTCTGAAACAATTTAACAACATAAGCCCTTGAGTCCGATCCTTCTGCTCTTTCAGGTATACCAAAGAGCCTCAGGTTTAATCGCCTTTGGCGATTCTCCAAATCTTCCACTTTCAGCTGAAGGTTCGTAATCTGTGCATCATGTTGGTTCACGGTAGACTCTGTACGGGCTGTCCCTTCTTCTATGCCAACTACCCTTAGCTGCAGAACCTGTATCTCCTGTGTGACACCCCCCCCAGCTTATTAGTCATCTCTTGCAAGGAGTTTTGTAGCTTGCTGTTATCATCCCTCAACTGCAAAAAGGGCTCTTGCGCCTCCTGGTGGTGATTCGTTAGGGTTTGTAAGATAATATCGAAGGGTGAGATGACAGCTTCTTGTTCTCCGGAAGCAACTGGTACTGACAAGTCGATTACATTAGGTGCAGATGAGGCTGAGGGGATTGTTGAAACTGGGCTGGGAACAGTATTTGTTATATTGCCACTAGGCTCACTTAAAGACATTATCTCAGTAGGCGGAATCAGATCTAAGCCCGGGTGTACTAAGGATGTCTCGGATAAAGGCATTGGAGATATATTATTAGAAGAGCCCCCAAATGATAGAGAACAGTCTTTAGAGGGGTCAAGATCCGTTGGGCTAGTACCTGAAAGTCGCATAGTCATATTTTTCACAAGCCCCTTTGCCTGAATCCATTTCCTGAGAGGGTTTTTGACAATAAGAGGGTTCCTTCTTGGGGCTGGAACAGAAATTAAGGCCGGAAAGTTAGTTGCATTAGGATTTTTCCTTCTTTTGTTTTTTATTTTTTTCTCTTTGCTTTGGCCTTCTCTCTTGTGCCAATCAGAAATTTAGCTGTATCTGCAGAGGAGCTAATCATTTCTTCGTCAACAAGCTCCTCATAATCCTCATTGGAGCCGTCCTCGTCCCCATAACTAATGGAAAATCATTAGGTAGGTCGTCTTCCCCCTCAAGTACTATTTTATCAAGTGGCCCAGTTATAATAAGTTTATGAGTCTCTTGACCAGCAGGAGAGGAGGTAGAAGTAAAAGTAGAGTTACCCCCTTGATTTGATAGCTCGGAGAGAATTGCAGGATTTAAATCCGTCACCTGGAGGAGCCACCGCTCAGGCCGCCGCTCCGGCCCCCCTCTGGCACAGTACCAATTACCTTATCCAGAACCCCTTCAATCTCTGAAATATCAGAGTTTCTCTCGGAGTTCTCACTATCAGTTGCGTTAATGTTCATATCCTTCAGGTTATTATCTCCAAGCTGTTGCCTCGAAGTTACCGGCTCCTTATCGATTAAATGGGGGGTTTTAGGGTTGCTATCAGATCCCTGAAGCAAGTCCTCAGCATCAGCCTCTTGTGACCCCGCTAGCTCCGTAGGGGCTGCTACATTGTTCCCTTTATGCTTAACAGATGCAACACTGTCTCCTCCTCGGCCCACACAACCCACTCTGAGCAGCCGGAGTCTCAGAAATCACAAATAACGGAGGCTGCAGCAATTGCTTACCCAACAGTTGCTGCTCGACCTTTCCGGACGGTATCACCGGTGTAGGTATGGCGGGGGCAATAGAGGTCTTAGCCGCAATCATCACTGCCGTTTCCAAGGCGGCGTTCTTACCAGCGCGAGTCGCCCTGGGCACATTCTTCGGCGCCATATCCGCTCGAGCCTCTGACCAGAATCCCGCAGGGGCAAGCAACGAGGCAGGCAGCGTACCGGTGCTTCGACAGGAACACGCAGCAGACTCGGCAGCAGCCACAGACCAGACCAGCCGAGCCCCGACCTGCCGACCAACCGCGGAATCGGGAGCCGAGCAGTCAACAGCAGCTGCCCCAACAGACCGCAGAAAAATCTCAGCATCCGCTGCAGTAGCCCGGTACGATTCAGAAAAGGGGGTGGTGATGAACAGAGTGTCTGAATTAAGCAGACCACTCTTACCCAGTCCAAAGATCAGGGCTTGATCCATCACCGTTATTTAGCTCACTGCCCCATCCCAGCTCAGAACCTGGCTATATGCAAATTAGTCTGTCCCTGGCCCAGTGCATCATGGGATCAGGGCAGACCAAACTACCAAGCCAATTCTTCACCAGAAAGGAGACAAGCTACCGGGGACCGGTTTCTGGCATTTCAGCCTCGTCGGCCCGGCTTGCTTGAATCCTGATGGAGCAGTGAGCAAGGGACTCATGTCTGAGTATACCCTGCCACACCTATAGTGGCCAAAAACGATTCAGAAAAGGGGGTGGTGATGAACAGAGTGTCTGAATTAAGCAGACCACTCTTACCCAGTCCAAAGATCAGGGCTTGATCCATCACCGTTATTTAGCTCACTGCCCCATTCCAGCTCAGAACCTGGCTATATGCAAATTAGTCTGTCCCTGGCCCAGTGCATCATGGGAACAGGGCAGACCAAACTACCAAGCCAATTCTTCACCAGAAAGGAGACAAGCTACCGGGGACCGGTTTCTGGCATTTCAGCCTCGTCGGCCCGGCTTGCTTGAATCCTGATGGAGCAGTGAGCAAGGGACTCATGTCTGAGTATACCCTGCCACACCTATAGTGGCCAAAAACGATTCAGAAAAGGGGTTGGTGATGAACAGAGTGTCTGAATTAAGCAGACCACTCTTACCCAGTCCAAAGATCAGGGCTTGATCCATCACAGTTATTTAGCTCACTGCCCCATCCCAGCTCAGAACCTGGCTATATGCAAATTAGTCTGTCCCTGGCCCAGTGCATCATGGGAACAGGGCAGACCAAACTACCAAGCCAATTCTTCACCAGTAGCCCGGTAGTCGCTGAAGTAGCCCGGTGGGGTTGGGCAACAGGTAAGCCTCCTTTCCTTTTCCGAGCTTCGTATCTTTGTTTCCTTTTATCTCACTTTTCTCCCGTATCTTCAGCCTTAATACTCTGACTGCACTAAGCGCTTAGCAACAATCATCCTTTTAATTTTAAATCACGATGTAGGGTAGGGAGGGGAGCCTCAGGCTGAGCTGCTTCTCCTTGGCGCCTTCAACCCGCCATCTTGGATCCCCCGAATCGTTGAACTCCATAAATGATTTATACAAGTTATGAGGAGTTCATGTTGTGGAGTGGGTTGTGGGGTGGTCAGCGGCGTTTCAAACCCAATATTGGGGTTCATCTTCAGAAAAACAACCCATGGTTAGCTGGGTAGAACTACCCAGCTAACCACAGGTTGTTTTCCGCTAACAAAAATTGCTTCAGACCAATCGTCCTCCCTTTACTCGCTTATGACTTATCGCTAGCGCCCACGATATCCAACTAGCTCACTCTTGTCCTGAAGATGAACCCCAATAATTAGATTCGAAACGCCGTCGACCACCCACAACATGATTTTGTAAAAAACAGTGCCCCTTTCTGGGTCACCTCTCTTGCTTTTGGTCCTTCTAGGCCACACCTGAACCATTGTTCTTTAAAATATCCCTTATCACCCCAGGTTCACATATCGGGGTACCCTTGTCTCCCAAAACCACACTTCAATATAGAGGGGGCATACACACCTAGCAGGCGATGTATGATCCAGAGTTTTTTATTCTGCATTAAATTCATTTTTGGATTATTCAGAAGGCTCTGTAAACACACTCACTGTTGTGCAGTTGACTACAAAATACAGCAACATCATACAAAAATCGTAAGTTAAGATACTTCAATTTATTTATCAATTAATCTAGCGCAGGTAATTGACTGGAGCTTTGTCAGTTCCAATGTGAACGTCAATAGTACAATTGTGGCAGTTTAGTACTACTAATAAATTAATTAGAATGGGACCCTACAATGGCACCAGTGGGGGGGGGGGGGGGAGGTGAGGAGAAGCAGCCGCGGCCCATGCAGGTAAGAGCGGTGGGGCCAGGTGGGGGGTATTTCGTCAGAAGACGACGAGGGAAAATTAATTATTTATTTAATTTCCCCTTGTTGTCATCTGTCGAAATCGCCTCCCACCCAGCTCCACCACGCCACCGCTCCACCGCTTCTACTTGCATGGGCCGCTGCTGAGGAGAAGATGTAATTAACAGAGGAATAGGCATGCAATCACATAAACACAGCTTTGTGCTGACATAGCTCTCTAGTTTATAACAAAAAAGGGGTAACCCTGTGTCCCTCAGAACCTGGGTATGTATGGTTAAAGACAAAAAGTGGTTCCGTCGGGTCAATCAATTGCTTTTACGTGAAGGCTAGGTTAGCTCATAACAGAAGGGAACAAATTTTAAGAAAAAACAAATTTTAAGAAAAAACAAATTTTAAGAGAAACCTCTCTGACAACAAATAAAATTCAAAGTATTTTTATGAAAAAAGAAAGTCACATTAAAACACCGGAATTACTTCATTCCATTTCAATTCCAATTATAAGTGAAGAAGTGACTATTGGTGAACAAAGTGAATAGTGCAACAATTTCAGTGACACTTATTTACAAGTATATACAAAATTATACATGGGAGAATGGGCAAGGGGAAATATTTTGGCGGTCAGAGTTCTGATTTAATATTCCAAGGAGACAGATGGTGACTGTGCCTGTTCCCGGAGGGTTCTTGACCAAGTATTATGCGTCGACGTTTCGATCCTAGTGTGCCCCGATTGGTGGTCACGCGGATCTTTATCAAGACAAGGGAGGGGGGGAGAGATCTGGAAAGAGAGGTACGTGTTGTGTCAGAGAGGGAAATAACAGTTAAGTCTGGTTATGCAGTGTGACGAGTGCATTATACTTACACAAGGGGAAGGGGGGGGGGTTTGTTGTGTTGAATTCCGGATACACAGGAGGCAGCAGTCACACGCTGTGCATGGGCCAATAGGTCAATCTGGGGAAAGACCAACTGAATTCAGTCCATTTGAAATTATGACCAAGTCATTCACTTCGAGAGAACATGCAGTGCTTGCATGCAGGGAATACACACACCAAGAAGACCTGACCCTCAAAAGTGTATGTGAGGGGGCGGTACTCGGAAATACTCTTGGGCAAACTGTGAGGGTGGCATGGTATATAAACACGGAGATTGATTAAATCGCACTCTGGGTGTTCAAGACTGGACGTGGCTCCATTGGTGGACCATTTATAATCAGGTCGGTCACTTTGTGAAAACATGCAAGACTTGCGTACAATAAGTGCACCAAGAAGGTGTAGAATTATATTAATCAGAGAGGCACTTATAATTAACATGTGGTCGGTTAACTAGAGGACCTGACATCCACGGAGAAGGATATACTCGCGCTCTGGGTAGTGACGTGCACAGAAAATTAGAGGCCCCAGGGCGGGGTTCGTGATGACAAAACTAGGTGCACCACAAGCTCGTGTTCCCAAGTGAACACGTTTTACATGTATTTCAGGTAGCTTACCTCATATGGGGACCGCTTTCCAAAAGAGCGAGGAACCAGCTTGCATTTCTCGCAGTCGCTCAGTCAAGCGAAGTGCTGGGCGCGAGGACGTTAAGCACGTCTGTAGCCTAGCAACGCCGTGACGTCAACATGGCGCGTCATGGGACCGGCTTGATGTAAGGCTTGGATTGGATAGGGGTGGCAAGCCCCTGGATCACTAGGCAACGCGGACGCTGTGTACCTGTCGCGTTTGGTACCAGAGACGGAGTTTAACCAAGATGAGGCGAGTAGTTTTGGGGAAGCGATCCTAGTGCTTCTGTGGTTCAGCGCGTGATCAGTGGTACTGCTGCACCGTGTGGTTGAAATAATATTATGGAACACTGCAAGTGCGAACACTGTTGTATTAAAAGGATTACCTTCAATAATAAATCAGCACTGTATGATTAAAACCACATTAAAGGTACCTTGTAAGAAAACATGGTATATACAACGTTGCATTTGAATGAAATGTAAATGTAAATGTACAGGAATTTATATAGCGCAAATCACCGAGCGGTTTCTAAGCGCTTGCTTAGGGAACCCGTCCTGGTATTCCCCTGTGAGATAACCCCAGCAGGGAATCCGCAAGGTGAAAGCCAGGCATCCCACCACGAGGGGCCATTGTGGAGACTAAGCAAGCTATTGCCCAGAGTCGCAGAGTGTGAACCCGTGAATCGAGTAGGCACCGGAGCGAGAATTGTCAAGTCCATGGACATTTTAAGACTCAAGACACCGCCGAGCCGGGAATTGAACCCTGGTCCCGGGCTGACCTCTGCTTCCAGGTCTGCCTCCTCTAACCAGTGAGCCACACTTCTCCATGAAACAGAAGAAATACTCAAAACATGGGACCACATGCAAGTAAGTTGTAGCATAACATAAAGGAGCAAGCAGTTCAGCGTTGGTAAATAGGCTCATACTCATAATAGTCCCATTTGTTGCATTTGAATGAAACAGAAGAAATACTCAAAACATGGGACCACACGCAAGTTAGTTGTAACATAACATAAAGGAGCAAGCAGTTCAGCGTTGGTAAATAGGCTCATACTCATAATAGTCCCATTTGTTTAGAAATCTCCTCATGTTCATTTAACCCCTGACTTACAGAGTTCAGAACATGGATCCATTTGCACTCTTTTCTGTTGAGGGCTGAGGTGGTAGAACCCCCACGTGGGTTCACATTGATTTTTTCAAGTATGCGCCAGCGTATGCTGTCTGGGTCATGATTCTGGCTAACAAAGTGTTCGACCATGGGGGCCCCCTGGACTTTACAGCGGATTCTGCTCATGTGCTGCAATATGCGAGTCTTTACCTTCTGTGTTGTTTGACCCACATAAGGTTTGTTGCATGGACAAAGAATGATGTAAATAACGTTCGAGGTATTACAATTTGTCAAGGCGGGCAATGTGTATGTTTTGTTTTGGTGTGAAAAAGATGGTCCATCAATGCATAGCGGACATGCTTTGCATGTGCTGCATTTGAAGTGTCCTTTCACTGCAGGCAAGCCTAGTTGATCCCTCAAGGTGGCCGGTTTTGGGGGTTCCAGAAAAGCTTTAACAACATTGTCCTTTATGTTCCGGCCTCTTTTGAAGGCAAATAACGGGTCTTCATTTGTATTGATCTCAGAGGCAACCAGGTTCCAGTATTTCTTTATTGTTTTTTTCACGATGTTACTCCTGGAGTGGAATGTAGTGACACACACTAGATTCGGGGAGCCGGCTTCCTTCTCTTTCGGGACTAGCAATTCTTCTCTTGGATAGTACCAAGCTCTTTTTTTGGCACGTTTGAGTAGTCCCAAAGGGTAGCCTCTCTCGCGTAGGCGATTGGTAAGCGTCTCACACTCTTTGAAGAAGTCTGTTCTTTTCGTGCAGTTGCGTCTCATACGCAAGTATTGCCCAAAGGGAAGGTTGTCACGTAAATTCCGTGGGTGGTTAGAGTCATACTTCAACAAGGTATTTCTCTCTGTAGGTTTTCTATATAGGTCACAGATGATCAATCCATCCTCAACCTTAAACATGAGGTCCAGAAAGGCAATGCTCTTTTCATTGTAGTTCATCGTGAACTGGATATCATTGCATCTGGTGTTTAACCAGGTGAAAAAGTCTTTTAGATCAGCTTCAGTTCCCGTCCATATCATTATCACGTCGTCAATATATCTTTTCCATATTGATATTGAGTTGACGTATGGATTGCTTGCTGTATATAGATGTTGCTCCTCATATTGGTCCATAAACAGATTCGCTAGGCTGGGGGCATAGGTCGCGCCCATCGCCACTCCCTTGCATTGGATATAGAATTGTTGCTGAAAAACAAAATAATTGCGTTTCATAGCAATTTCCAAGAGATTAGTAAGGAAATCTGTAGGTATCCATTGCGGTGCCGGCCGTTTGTCCAAGGCATCACGTATGGTATTTATTGCTTCATTCTGGGGTATGGATGTATATAATGAGGCAACATCCAATGTCACCATGAGTTGGGTGGCTTCATCGAAGGGTTGGCCTTCCAGCAATTGGATGATGTGCATTGAGTCTCTTACATAGGATTTGGTTTCAGCTACCAATGGTTGGAGAAAATGATCTATAAATTGATTCACCGGTTCCAGGATGGATCCACAGCCGGAGATAATCGGTCTACCTGGTGGATCATTCATCCTTTTGTGTACCTTTGGCAAAGTATAGATGGTAGGGATGCGGGGTTCCTTTTTCATTAAGAAGTCTCTTTCAGGCTGACTCAGGAAGCCATTTCTGACACCGCTGTCCACCAAAGTCTCAATCAAAGTTCTAATACTTGATGTCGGATCTCTCTTGGTTGGTTGGTAGCTTTCTTTTACGTCGAGTTGACGTTTGATTTCGGCCACATAATCATTGGTGTTTTGTAGTACCACTGCTCCTCCCTTGTCCGCAGCCTTGATGATAATCGAGGTGTTACTGCTAAGGCCTTTCAATGCCAGGTTCTCCTCCTTCGTGATATTATATTTGATGTAGTGCCTTTCCTCTAAGCTCATCATTACTTCTTGCATGACTATTTGTTCAAAGGCCAGTATTCGTTGGCTCATACAGTAGGCACCAGGAGTGAAGGTAGATTGTGGTTTGAACGGAGTGGCTGCTGTTTTCGGAGTGTAGTCATGCTTGGCAAAGTGATATTTGAGCCTAATCTTTCGGAAGAATTTTTGTAGTTCCAATTTGGTTGTGAAGGCATCTGGTCTGCTGGTAGGAACAAATGATAATCCCTTACTCAGAACACTTCTTTCAGCCTCTGAGATGCAGTGGTTAGACAAGTTAATGATGGGGTCTGTGGGGGGAACATTGGATTGGGCAGAGTCTTGTACCACAGCGTGTTGTTGAACACTCGTTGGTATAGGTTCTCTTGCAACTGTTGTTATGATTTCCTCTGAAGTATTCGCAACATCCATTTCCCCAGCTGGTGTTTCTGCCATCAGGATGTTAGTAGTATATTCTTCTCTGGTTTGGGTCAACATATGAAGGTTCATTTCTTGGTGGAGAAGTCTTTCCCCGGTAGGTATATGCCCCATCACCGTAACGGCGGTAGTTTCCCTTCTGATTTGAGTTACCACCTGTAGGTTTGTTTCCTGGTGGAAATTTCGCCATGTACTTCCGGTTGGTAGAACCGTACTCTCGTGTTCCCTCTCGCCGCTCCTCTTGACCTGTTCCATGGTCTTCTCGGCGTCCAACCTTGATGGGCAGTGCCGCCTCGGTTGGGTTGGCGGTAGCCTTGGTCTAAAAAATGCTCTGGGGCCTGCGGCGGTTGCCTGCTTGTGGAAGCTCCCTCTTGTTCGGATTCCGAACCACTACCTGCTGACGAGTTAGAGAAAGTTGTAAACCTTCTGGGTCCTTGTCTGTTTCTGTTTGTGAAGAAACCCTGGTCGTCTTGCTGATAATATTCGTCAGCTAGGTAGGGATAGGTGATTTTTTTGTCGTAATTACGGATATCCTTTGCAAGTTTATCCAGTTTTCGGTTTAGTGTCACGGTGTTAAATTCAGCCAGAGTTTTTTCAGCTTTTTCCAACGCCTCTTTGGCGTTTGTGAGCGCCCCGTCTTCAAGTACCTCTTTCTTTAGATCCGCAATTTCTTGCATTAGTTTTTTTACGTAGTCTATGGCTGTCTCCACCCCTAGCACCATCCAGTGCCTGGAGCAGTTATTAGCCACAAAACTGAATCCTTCCCTGAATTTAGGCACGTCGATGAAGATGCCGGGCTCGTTTCTGACTTGTAAGCCCTTGGGAATTATATTGGATGCCAGATACTTGGTGAGGACGTGCCCATGCAGACGAGAGCGGATTAACTTCTTTTCCAATCTTTCTATTTTCAACAACTTTTCATTTAATGTTATATCAGTGGTTGATCTTTCAGACCCTAGGAGGAAGCTAGATGAACTTTGCTCTTGTATTAGCTTCGCTATGTATTCCTCACTATAAGCAAGAGTTTCTTTGTCAGACATTATACAATCTTAAATAATTGTACATTGAGAAATTATTGCATGAAACAATTGAATAAACAACAAATGAACAACAAAAGACCCTCGCAAGTCAGCACTTGCAAAAGAAAGTTTATAACAAAAAAGGGGTAACCCTGTGTCCCTCAGAACCTGGGTATGTATGGTTAAAGACAAAAAGTGGTTCCGTCGGGTCAATCAATTGCTTTTACGTGAAGGCTAGGTTAGCTCATAACAGAAGGGAACAAATTTTAAGAAAAAACAAATTTTAAGAAAAAACAAATTTTAAGAGAAACCTCTCTGACAACAAATAAAATTCAAAGTATTTTTATGAAAAAACAAAGTCACATTAAAACACCGGAATTACTTCATTCCATTTCAATTCCAATTATAAGTGAAGAAGTGACTATTGGTGAACAAAGTGAATAGTGCAACAATTTCAGTGACACTTATTTACAAGTATATACAAAATTATACATGGGAGAATGGGCAAGGGGAAATATTTTGGCGGTCAGAGTTCTGATTTAATATTCCAAGGAGACAGATGGTGACTGTGCCTGTTCCCGGAGGGTTCTTGACCAAGTATTATGCGTCGACGTTTCGATCCTAGTGTGCCCCGATTGGTGGTCACGCGGATCTTTATCAAGACAAGGGAGGGGGGGAGAGATCTGGAAAGAGAGGTACGTGTTGTGTCAGAGAGGGAAATAACAGTTAAGTCTGGTTATGCAGTGTGACGAGTGCATTATACTTACACAAGGGGAAGGGGGGGGGGTTTGTTGTGTTGAATTCCGGATACACAGGAGGCAGCAGTCACACGCTGTGCATGGGCCAATAGGTCAATCTGGGGAAAGACCAACTGAATTCAGTCCATTTGAAATTATGACCAAGTCATTCACTTCGAGAGAACATGCAGTGCTTGCATGCAGGGAATACACACACCAAGAAGACCTGACCCTCAAAAGTGTATGTGAGGGGGCGGTACTCGGAAATACTCTTGGGCAAACTGTGAGGGTGGCATGGTATATAAACACGGAGATTGATTAAATCGCACTCTGGGTGTTCAAGACTGGACGTGGCTCCCGGTCCCATGACGCGCCATGTTGACGTCACGGCGTTGCTAGGCTACAGACGTGCTTAACGTCCTCGCGCCCAGCACTTCGCTTGACTGAGCGACTGCGAGAAATGCAAGCTGGTTCCTCGCTCTTTTGGAAAGCGGTCCCCATATGAGGTAAGCTACCTGAAATACATGTAAAACGTGTTCACTTGGGAACACGAGCTTGTGGTGCACCTAGTTTTGTCATCACGAACCCCGCCCTGGGGCCTCTAATTTTCTGTGCACGTCACTACCCAGAGCGCGAGTATATCCTTCTCCGTGGATGTCAGGTCCTCTAGTTAACCGACCACATGTTAATTATAAGTGCCTCTCTGATTAATATAATTCTACACCTTCTTGGTGCACTTATTGTACGCAAGTCTTGCATGTTTTCACAAAGTGACCGACCTGATTATAAATGGTCCACCAATGGAGCCACGTCCAGTCTTGAACACCCAGAGTGCGATTTAATCAATCTCCGTGTTTATATACCATGCCACCCTCACAGTTTGCCCAAGAGTATTTCCGAGTACCGCCCCCTCACATACACTTTTGAGGGTCAGGTCTTCTTGGTGTGTGTATTCCCTGCATGCAAGCACTGCATGTTCTCTCGAAGTGAATGACTTGGTCATAATTTCAAATGGACTGAATTCAGTTGGTCTTTCCCCAGATTGACCTATTGGCCCATGCACAGCGTGTGACTGCTGCCTCCTGTGTATCCGGAATTCAACACAACAAACCCCCCCCCCTTCCCCTTGTGTAAGTATAATGCACTCGTCACACTGCATAACCAGACTTAACTGTTATTTCCCTCTCTGACACAACACGTACCTCTCTTTCCAGATCTCTCCCCCCCTCCCTTGTCTTGATAAAGATCCGCGTGACCACCAATCGGGGCACACTAGGATCGAAACGTCGACGCATAATACTTGGTCAAGAACCCTCCGGGAACAGGCACAGTCACCATCTGTCTCCTTGGAATATTAAATCAGAACTCTGACCGCCAAAATATTTCCCCTTGCCCATTCTCCCATGTATAATTTTGTATATACTTGTAAATAAGTGTCACTGAAATTGTTGCACTATTCACTTTGTTCACCAATAGTCACTTCTTCACTTATAATTGGAATTGAAATGGAATGAAGTAATTCCGGTGTTTTAATGTGACTTTGTTTTTTCATAAAAATACTTTGAATTTTATTTGTTGTCAGAGAGGTTTCTCTTAAAATTTGTTTTTTCTTAAAATTTGTTTTTTCTTAAAATTTGTTCCCTTCTGTTATGAGCTAACCTAGCCTTCACGTAAAAGCAATTGATTGACCCGACGGAACCACTTTTTGTCTTTAACCATACATACCCAGGTTCTGAGGGACACAGGGTTACCCCTTTTTTGTTATAAACTTTCTTTTGCAAGTGCTGACTTGCGAGGGTCTTTTGTTGTTCATTTGTTGTTTATTCAATTGTTTCATGCAATAATTTCTCAATGTACAATTATTTAAGATTGTATAATGTCTGACAAAGAAACTCTTGCTTATAGTGAGGAATACATAGCGAAGCTAATACAAGAGCAAAGTTCATCTAGCTTCCTCCTAGGGTCTGAAAGATCAACCACTGATATAACATTAAATGAAAAGTTGTTGAAAATAGAAAGATTGGAAAAGAAGTTAATCCGCTCTCGTCTGCATGGGCACGTCCTCACCAAGTATCTGGCATCCAATATAATTCCCAAGGGCTTACAAGTCAGAAACGAGCCCGGCATCTTCATCGACGTGCCTAAATTCAGGGAAGGATTCAGTTTTGTGGCTAATAACTGCTCCAGGCACTGGATGGTGCTAGGGGTGGAGACAGCCATAGACTACGTAAAAAAACTAATGCAAGAAATTGCGGATCTAAAGAAAGAGGTACTTGAAGACGGGGCGCTCACAAACGCCAAAGAGGCGTTGGAAAAAGCTGAAAAAACTCTGGCTGAATTTAACACCGTGACACTAAACCGAAAACTGGATAAACTTGCAAAGGATATCCGTAATTACGACAAAAAAATCACCTATCCCTACCTAGCTGACGAATATTATCAGCAAGACGACCAGGGTTTCTTCACAAACAGAAACAGACAAGGACCCAGAAGGTTTACAACTTTCTCTAACTCGTCAGCAGGTAGTGGTTCGGAATCCGAACAAGAGGGAGCTTCCACAAGCAGGCAACCGCCGCAGGCCCCAGAGCATTTTTTAGACCAAGGCTACCGCCAACCCAACCGAGGCGGCACTGCCCATCAAGGTTGGACGCCGAGAAGACCATGGAACAGGTCAAGAGGAGCGGCGAGAGGGAACACGAGAGTACGGTTCTACCAACCGGAAGTACATGGCGAAATTTCCACCAGGAAACAAACCTACAGGTGGTAACTCAAATCAGAAGGGAAACTACCGCCGTTACGGTGATGGGGCATATACCTACCGGGGAAAGACTTCTCCACCAAGAAATGAACCTTCATATGTTGACCCAAACCAGAGAAGAATATACTACTAACATCCTGATGGCAGAAGCACCAGCTGGGGAAATGGATGTTGCGAATACTTCAGAGGAAATCATAACAACAGTTGCAAGAGAACCTATACCAACGAGTGTTCAACAACACGCTGTGGTACAAGACTCTGCCCAATCCAATGTTCCCCCCACAGACCCCATCATTAACTTGTCTAACCACTGCATCTCAGAGGCTGAAAGAAGTGTTCTGAGTAAGGGATTATCATTTGTTCCTACCAGCAGACCAGATGCCTTCACAACCAAATTGGAACTACAAAAATTCTTCCGAAAGATTAGGCTCAAATATCACTTTGCCAAGCATGACTACACTCCGAAAACAGCAGCCACTCCGTTCAAACCACAATCTACCTTCACTCCTGGTGCCTACTGTATGAGCCAACGAATACTGGCCTTTGAACAAATAGTCATGCAAGAAGTAATGATGAGCTTAGAGGAAAGGCACTACATCAAATATAATATCACGAAGGAGGAGAACCTGGCATTGAAAGGCCTTAGCAGTAACACCTCGATTATCATCAAGGCTGCGGACAAGGGAGGAGCAGTGGTACTACAAAACACCAATGATTATGTGGCCGAAATCAAACGTCAACTCGACGTAAAAGAAAGCTACCAACCAACCAAGAGAGATCCGACATCAAGTATTAGAACTTTGATTGAGACTTTGGTGGACAGCGGTGTCAGAAATGGCTTCCTGAGTCAGCCTGAAAGAGACTTCTTAATGAAAAAGGAACCCCGCATCCCTACCATCTATACTTTGCCAAAGGTACACAAAAGGATGAATGATCCACCAGGTAGACCGATTATCTCCGGCTGTGGATCCATCCTGGAACCGGTGAATCAATTTATAGATCATTTTCTCCAACCATTGGTAGCTGAAACCAAATCCTATGTAAGAGACTCAATGCACATCATCCAATTGCTGGAAGGCCAACCCTTCGATGAAGCCACCCAACTCATGGTGACATTGGATGTTGCCTCATTATATACATCCATACCCCAGAATGAAGCAATAAATACCATACGTGATGCCTTGGACAAACGGCCGGCACCGCAATGGATACCTACAGATTTCCTTACTAATCTCTTGGAAATTGCTATGAAACGCAATTATTTTGTTTTTCAGCAACAATTCTATATCCAATGCAAGGGAGTGGCGATGGGCGCGACCTATGCCCCCAGCCTAGCGAATCTGTTTATGGACCAATATGAGGAGCAACATCTATATACAGCAAGCAATCCATACGTCAACTCAATATCAATATGGAAAAGATATATTGACGACGTGATAATGATATGGACGGGAACTGAAGCTGATCTAAAAGACTTTTTCACCTGGTTAAACACCAGATGCAATGATATCCAGTTCACGATGAACTACAATGAAAAGAGCATTGCCTTTCTGGACCTCATGTTTAAGGTTGAGGATGGATTGATCATCTGTGACCTATATAGAAAACCTACAGAGAGAAATACCTTGTTGAAGTATGACTCTAACCACCCACGGAATTTACGTGACAACCTTCCCTTTGGGCAATACTTGCGTATGAGACGCAACTGCACGAAAAGAACAGACTTCTTCAAAGAGTGTGAGACGCTTACCAATCGCCTACGCGAGAGAGGCTACCCTTTGGGACTACTCAAACGTGCCAAAAAAAGAGCTTGGTACTATCCAAGAGAAGAATTGCTAGTCCCGAAAGAGAAGGAAGCCGGCTCCCCGAATCTAGTGTGTGTCACTACATTCCACTCCAGGAGTAACATCGTGAAAAAAACAATAAAGAAATACTGGAACCTGGTTGCCTCTGAGATCAATACAAATGAAGACCCGTTATTTGCCTTCAAAAGAGGCCGGAACATAAAGGACAATGTTGTTAAAGCTTTTCTGGAACCCCCAAAACCGGCCACCTTGAGGGATCAACTAGGCTTGCCTGCAGTGAAAGGACACTTCAAATGCAGCACATGCAAAGCATGTCCGCTATGCATTGATGGACCATCTTTTTCACACCAAAACAAAACATACACATTGCCCGCCTTGACAAATTGTAATACCTCGAACGTTATTTACATCATTCTTTGTCCATGCAACAAACCTTATGTGGGTCAAACAACACAGAAGGTAAAGACTCGCATATTGCAGCACATGAGCAGAATCCGCTGTAAAGTCCAGGGGGCCCCCATGGTCGAACACTTTGTTAGCCAGAATCATGACCCAGACAGCATACGCTGGCGCATACTTGAAAAAATCAATGTGAACCCACGTGGGGGTTCTACCACCTCAGCCCTCAACAGAAAAGAGTGCAAATGGATCCATGTTCTGAACTCTGTAAGTCAGGGGTTAAATGAACATGAGGAGATTTCTAAACAAATGGGACTATTATGAGTATGAGCCTATTTACCAACGCTGAACTGCTTGCTCCTTTATGTTATGTTACAACTAACTTGCGTGTGGTCCCATGTTTTGAGTATTTCTTCTGTTTCATTCAAATGCAACAAATGGGACTATTATGAGTATGAGCCTATTTACCAACGCTGAACTGCTTGCTCCTTTATGTTATGCTACAACTTACTTGCATGTGGTCCCATGTTTTGAGTATTTCTTCTGTTTCATTCAAATGCAACGTTGTATATACCATGTTTTCTTACAAGGTACCTTTAATGTGGTTTTAATCATACAGTGCTGATTTATTATTGAAGGTAATCCTTTTAATACAACAGTGTTCGCACTTGCAGTGTTCCATAATATTATTTCAACCACACGGTGCAGCAGTACCACTGATCACGCGCTGAACCACAGAAGCACTAGGATCGCTTCCCCAAAACTACTCGCCTCATCTTGGTTAAACTCCGTCTCTGGTACCAAACGCGACAGGTACACAGCGTCCGCGTTGCCTAGTGATCCAGGGGCTTGCCACCCCTATCCAATCCAAGCCTTACATCAAGCCGGTCCCATGACGCGCCATGTTGACGTCACGGCGTTGCTAGGCTACAGACGTGCTTAACGTCCTCGCGCCCAGCACTTCGCTTGACTGAGCGACTGCGAGAAATGCAAGCTGGTTCCTCGCTCTTTTGGAAAGCGGTCCCCATATGAGGTAAGCTACCTGAAATACATGTAAAACGTGTTCACTTGGGAACACGAGCTTGTGGTGCACCTAGTTTTGTCATCACGAACCCCGCCCTGGGGCCTCTAATTTTCTGTGCACGTCACTACCCAGAGCGCGAGTATATCCTTCTCCGTGGATGTCAGGTCCTCTAGTTAACCGACCACATGTTAATTATAAGTGCCTCTCTGATTAATATAATTCTACACCTTCTTGGTGCACTTATTGTACGCAAGTCTTGCATGTTTTCACAAAGTGACCGACCTGATTATAAATGGTCCACCAATGGAGCCACGTCCAGTCTTGAACACCCAGAGTGCGATTTAATCAATCTCCGTGTTTATATACCATGCCACCCTCACAGTTTGCCCAAGAGTATTTCCGAGTACCGCCCCCTCACATACACTTTTGAGGGTCAGGTCTTCTTGGTGTGTGTATTCCCTGCATGCAAGCACTGCATGTTCTCTCGAAGTGAATGACTTGGTCATAATTTCAAATGGACTGAATTCAGTTGGTCTTTCCCCAGATTGACCTATTGGCCCATGCACAGCGTGTGACTGCTGCCTCCTGTGTATCCGGAATTCAACACAACAAACCCCCCCCCCCTTCCCCTTGTGTAAGTATAATGCACTCGTCACACTGCATAACCAGACTTAACTGTTATTTCCCTCTCTGACACAACACGTACCTCTCTTTCCAGATCTCTCCCCCCCTCCCTTGTCTTGATAAAGATCCGCGTGACCACCAATCGGGGCACACTAGGATCGAAACGTCGACGCATAATACTTGGTCAAGAACCCTCCGGGAACAGGCACAGTCACCATCTGTCTCCTTGGAATATTAAATCAGAACTCTGACCGCCAAAATATTTCCCCTTGCCCATTCTCCCATGTATAATTTTGTATATACTTGTAAATAAGTGTCACTGAAATTGTTGCACTATTCACTTTGTTCACCAATAGTCACTTCTTCAATTGGAATTGAAATGGAATGAAGTAATTCCGGTGTTTTAATGTGACTTTGTTTTTTCATAAAAATACTTTGAATTTTATTTGTTGTCAGAGAGGTTTCTCTTAAAATTTGTTTTTTCTTAAAATTTGTTTTTTCTTAAAATTTGTTCCCTTCTGTTATGAGCTAACCTAGCCTTCACGTAAAAGCAATTGATTGACCCGACGGAACCACTTTTTGACATAGCTCTCTAGTCAGTTTTAGATATAATGTTTTCTATGCAGTTTTGTACTGCGCAAATTCTTACCAATAGAACTGGAATGCTTTACACAAGCACCAGATTACTTTACAAAAGGTGAGGTGCATTAGACGCAAGGAGATTAAGTGAAGTGCCCAGAATCACAGAATGTTCAACTGACGACGAGACTTGAACCAGATTCCAGAGACGTTTTATGGCTTGGGCAAAGGGGGCAGTTCACCAGGGCCCCCTCCTTCCAGGGGGCCCTTTGAAAAGTGAACATTTTCATTCTTTTACTTTTGTCTGTTTTTCTACCTTAACCTTTAACGTATGGTTCAATAATTTTTGTCATCATGTGGCTTGAATTAGGGGAAAATGGGTAAAAGAGATTCAAAGTTGTTCCAAACAGTGCCCCCAAAATATTTCTTTGCCAATGCCCCCTGAGTTCTTAAGACAACACTGCTTGATTCCACATGGCAGCTCTGGCCATTAGCCCACATCTCCCCCCCAAGAGTAAGTACTAAAATGTGGGTGAAGAAGGACCGGACTGAGACCGCATGCTCACAAGCAGGGCACAGCGTTTAACTGAAAGAGGATGACTGATGCAAAAATACTGATGTCAAGCTCCGAATTGGAAGGAGAGGCTAGAAATAATGGCCTTGTAGCTGATATCCAAACAAAGGGCGTACTATGGGATACTAAGAAATAAATCTGAGCATGGGAACAAGCTAGGAATTTGAGTTAAAGATGTATTTTGCAGGCAGATACACATTTTTGAGAAGGTATATGCATACAAGTGATGAAGAAATTGGTGTTGATTCATGGACTGTAGCACTGGGCTATATGGTAGTACTCAGTGTCGGCTCCTCAGTTATACAGTACACAAATGAAGGTGTGGGGTCCTACAACTGACCAACCTGGACCTCAATAGTTAAGAAACAGAACCAAATGGCTGATCAGGATAGTTAGAAACAAAGTATATAACCAAACAGCCAATGAGTGCCGTGCAGCCAAGGGTTTAGATACTCCCCAACTACTTGATTATTTTTTGCAAAAAAACTTTTATATTATTCCATGAGTAAAATTGCATCAAATAGACACTCCATTTACAGTTAGTACAAAAACATAGAAGAATATATACAAATATATACAACAAATATATATATATATTACATTAAAGGCAACATATACTTGCAAAAATGATGAGCAAACATATAATACAATTATTATGATGACACCAACTGTGATCTACAATGTGAATTCAAAAGCACATGGTTGCAAATTGAACACTTTTTTTTACAATTCATTAAAGAAATAAACCAGTCCTTTGGTAACAAAACCTGTGAACAGGGCGGACACTAAGATGGAATGGCCTGCCTGTCACACAACACCTGTGAATAGTGATTTATAAGAAATTGCAGGTAGGGCCCACAAGAGTGGTATGAATTTATCCCTAGCTGCACCCTCCGTTTTTGACACAGGCTGGGGGTCAACGCGTTTCGAACCTTGTTTGTTCTAGGTTCTCCTCAGGACGAGGACTGGGTAAAAAAAAATACCTTCTCAGCCAACACGTTGACTGCGTGGAGAGAAGGGGAAAACACCGGAATAAGTCTTGGTTTGATGTCAAAAGTGCCACAATCGGGGGCGCCCAAGGCGAGCTGTATTTATCAGCGCGGACTCACATCCTCTCTTTTCCGTGTATTGTTCCAGTGAAGAGAGCTGCACACGTTGTGCGTTGTTCAAGGGAAACGGGCCACAATCTATTTTCAGACTTGCGAGCGGGGATCACGCTCTCGCTGTCAATTCGAACCTTGCTCAGTCGGAGTCCACGGGTGTTCGTCTGCCGGTCAGGTCAGATTAATCAGACGAACACCCGTGGTTTCGTGGAATGTTAATGGTCTGGGAGATCGCATTAAGCGGAGCGTGGTGTTAAAATGTCTACGCCGTTTGTCTCCAGATGTTGTTTTTTTGCAGGAAACTCATTTGGTGGGTAATTCTTGTCGTGCGATGAACAGGTGGGGATATCGCCTTGCTGCACATTCGGGGTTTACCACTGGTTCCAGGGGGGTGGGTATCCTTGTTCGGGCTTCCCTCCCCCTAGCCATTGATGATGTGATCCTTGATGATCGGGGGCGTTATGCTGTTCTCGTGGGTCGCTATGAGGGACGTACCCTCTCCTTGTTTACTGTTTATGTGCCCCCCGGCCTACAGACTTCCACTTTTTCCGATTTGGGCCGTGTGTTGCTGAACCTTCCTGAAAGTACTCTTTTTCTTGCAGGCGATTTTAATTCTGTGATCTCCGGTCTACAAGATCGCTACCTCCCTAGGGATACTTCTTCGGCCCAACAATGGCTAGGTGGGTTTTTGGACACGTTTGGTTTGGTGGATTGCTGGAGGCTCATGCATCCTACCCAGCTCCAATACACCTTCCATTCGGGGGCCCATGGGAGTCTGTCTAGACTGGATTATTTCCTGATGCCCGCGACGCAGACGCCGGCGGTGCGTGAGATCAGACACCTCCCCCGGGGCATCTCCGATCATTCTCCGCTCTGGCTTTGTTTTGAGTTTGGGGTGGAGGCGGCGGGCCGAGTGGCTCCTATCAACCCCTGGTATATTGCCTCCCCTGAGACCCGAAACCTTTTGACTAAATCTTTAGATGCCTATTTTTTGGACAACGAGGGGTCGGTTTCCTCGGCTGTGTCACTGTGGGAGGCCTTTAAAACAGTGATACGTGGGCAGGCCCTTTCCCTTATTGCTCAATCCAAGAAGACTAGGAATCGGGAGGTGGTGGACCTTGAGACAGAGATTGCGGAGAGAGAGGCCGACTTAGAATCTGGGGTCACCTCTGATAAACTCCACGCCCTGGGTCTGAAACAATTTGCTTATAAATCCTTGGTCACGGATGCGGCTAGACTGATGTTTCGGGAACAGCAGGGTCGTCTATATGATGTGGGGGATAAAGCGGGTAAATTGCTGGCGTGGTTGGATAAGAAAGAGAGAGCGAATCGTGTGGTGCCTGTGATTCAGTCGTCGAATGGTGTCGAAGTGACAGACCCGGTTGGAATAGTGGAATGTTTTGCAGAATATTTTCGTGTGGTTTATACCCCTGTGTCTGGACGGGATGTGGCTGACTCACGCCTTTTGTTGCGCGATATAGCTTTACCCAGTGTTTCCGATCTAGACCGTGTCTCGTTGGAGTCCCCCTTTACTACGGATGAAATAGCGACTGCCATTCGTTCGCTCCGTTCGGGCAAGGCCTTGGGCCCGAACGGGCTGCCAATTGAGCTGTACAAGCTACGCCCTGACAGGGTAGCGCCCCATCTTCGTGCCATGTTTTTGGAGTCCCGGGAACGGGGTATTCTCCCGTATGACCAGCGTCTTGCTACGATAGTCGTAATTCCCAAGGACGGGAAACCGCGGGACCTTTGTTCGTCCTATAGGCCCATTTCCCTGTTAAATGTTGAGCCTAAGGTCCTGGCTAAGCTCCTGGCGACCCGCCTACTGACAGTCATTAGCGACTTGGTTCATCCGGATCAATCCGGATTTATCCCACATCGCAACACGGCTCTTAATCTACGTCGTCTCCACGGTGCTGTTGCGAGGGCGGGGCGTCTGACGGAGCCGGCCATTTTGGCCTCGTTGGATGCCTCGATGGCTTTTGAGACGGTCGAGTGGCCCTATCTTTGGGCAGCTCTCGAAAAATTTGGTTTTGGACCCGAATTTATTGGATGGGTGAAGCTGTTGTGTGTGGAACCCTTAGCGCAAGTGGTGGTGAACAGTAGAGTCTCTGTCCCCTTCGGCCTTGGTAGAGGGACCCGGCAGGGTTGCCCCTTATCTCCATTGCTTTTCGCGCTGGCCCTGGAACCATTAGCTGCGTGGCTTCGATGGGAACCATCACTCAAGGGGATCCGTTGGTCGCCGGACTTTGAAGACCGTGTCTCTCTTTACGCGGACGACATTCTTCTATATCTTACATCCCCGCGTAAATCCTTGAACGTCTTATTTGATGTTCTTACTTCGTTCGGAGCTAACTCGGGCCTTGTTATTAATTGGGCTAAGTCCTGCGTGTATGTTCTCTCGGGTGTTTTGCCCTCTTTGCCGGCCAGGTTCCCTATCCAGGTGGTCCAGTCTGGCTTCAAGTATGTGGGGATTTTTATTACCCTGGACCCCTCCCTCCGGTTTGAGCGCAATCTCCTCCCCCCGCTTCTTAGATTACGCCAGGATGTGGCCCGTTGGCGTAAGCTACCCCTGTCTCCTCTGGGTAGGGCGGCTCTATTTAAAATGATGTCCTTGCCGCGGTTCCTCTACGCCCTTCAGAACTCCTTCGACGACATTCCCGCTACTTATTTCAGAGAAATCGAGAGTCTGCAAAGACAATTGATTTGGGACGGGCGCCCACGTATAGCCCTCGCGAAACTTACTATCCCTTGGTACGACGGGGGCATGGCGCTCCCCGACATCAAGAGATACTACTGGGCTGCCCAGCTCGCGGCCATTAACCACGCGATGTATTCGCCGGGTCGCGATCCGGCTTTTGAGATGGATAGGCTCCAGTTGCCGGGAGGGGACTTTAATAGAGCGCTATATTCTAGATCGGCCGGGAGCCATCTTGTGGGCCCGTCCAGGGCTGCGGTCAAAGTGTGGCGTGCTGCGAATGTGAGTTTGGGGTGGGAGAATCGACTGACGCTGGCGACTCCGCTTTATGCTTCTGAACGTTTGGGATGTCTCTGGTCTACTAAGGGTTTTGAACGCTGGGATATGATTGGGATTTGTAAGGTGGGTGACGTTTGTGTGAATGGTCGCGTGAAGTCATTCCAGGCCCTGAAGGCGGAATACGACTTGAGTGATAGAGAGTTTTTCCGGTATCTGCAAGTCCGACATGCCCTGGCCTCGGTTCTGACTCCTGATGTGACCCTACCCGAGTCTTCCCCCCTTGAAGATCGTATACTAGATGGACACTTGCCCGACAGCACTATCTCGCTCATCTATAAGAAACTGATTCATAATCGTGCGGATTTGTTGGTCCGACTCCGGGAGATGTGGGTCGGTGATGGTTTAGAACTGGACGACGAGGACTGGCAGTCGGCACTCTCCTCCCCAAAGGAGGTCGCCATTCCCGCCCGTCTTCGTTTGGTGCAACTTAAGATCCTCCACCGGGTGTATGTGACTGGTCCGCGTCTGGTCGTGATGGGTTTTTCCCCGGATGGCTTGTGTAAGCGTGGCTGTGGGATGAGCGCTACCTTTCTGCATATACTTTGGGAGTGTCCTGTGGTGGCGGCCTATTGGGTGGATGTGCTTGCGATAATGTCTGTAGTGACGGGTGTTGCCCTGCGGCCTGAGGCCCGACGATGCCTGCTGAATGTGTGGGAACCCTCCGATTACACTGTGGCCCAGACTAGATGGGCGACCCTGGGTTACATGGTCGCGAAGCGCGACATTGCGCAACTCTGGGGCGTATCCCCACCTCCTGACGTTTCGGTGTGGGAGGACAACATGGACTGGTCCATGTTCCGAGAGAAGACAGTCTACGTGGCTAGGGGCAGACCAGGGGCGTGGACGAAAATCTGGGGTCAATGGAATGCATACCGTGGAGATATTTGTACCCCTCCCTTGGTTGGCACCTCCGATATTATCCTGTCTCCTTAGGCCGACGTTCCCGAAATTTTTCACTCTGTTTTAGGATTTTCCTGTCCTCCCTGCTCCCCCCACCCCTCACGGCCTTACCGAATCTCATTGATTTCTGTCTCTTCTCCTGTTTAGTGACCTCCCCCTCTGCTATTTGGGCTGACTTGATTACTGTACTCGCCTCGTCTTTGTGTTTGTTATTTTCATGTTTTAAATAGAAAATTGTTGTATTCTGTCCTATGTCTGGAGCAATTTTATTCTATGATTTAGCCTGGCCTCGGAAAATGATTGTTTATTTCATGTGTCATGCTATGTGACTTAGCGGCCAGCCCATGTGGTTGTGGGCCCATCTTTGTATTTTATATGATTGCTCAATAAAAAAAAATTAACCAAAAAAAAAAAAAAGAAAGTGAAAAATAGTTACTCACCCACATACTCCTCTTTTGCTTTTAAATGAATGAAATAGGGAAGCAATACTGCAGGTGAGCAATATAAATGCCAGTATAAAGCCACAAGGAGGTGCTGAGGTATCCACTCAGCAATCAGATGCTGGAAATGTCCACCAAGGTACACATATTCCTTAAAAAGCAATAGCCATAACAGTCAGATCCCTTGTGACACTCCAAGAGAACTGAATCCCAGAAAATATGAATGGGGACCACAATATAACGAGAAGATCCTGACAGTGAAACCCAGACGCTGTGGAAGTGTCCTAAAATAATATTACAACTGACATTAAAGCAGTTAGGGTTCCCGCAGATTTTCTCTCCTGCACTTGTCGTTGCAGTGTGAGCAAAGCACAATTGTCTCTAATATACTGTGCTTGTAATTCATGTAGTTGCACAGGCACCAAGGGCCAGATTTACTAAGTTCTTGCATTGCCCTTGCATCTTTCAAGGTGGCACAAGGCAATGCTAAATTTACTAAACCAAGCAAAGGCAACTTGCGTGCTCTGCATGGTTTAGTAAATTCAAGGTAATTCAAGGCAGCACATTTCGCTGACTTGGGTTTCCTTTCAGCAGGGAGGTGTTTCATAGGTGGATTGTGAGCATTCCCAAGCATCCACCCATGGATTTTGGTTTATTCCAAGACTTAAAGGGAGTTGTAAACCTGGGAATGCATCAAAACAGCACACCTCCCAGCCCCAGGCGTAATGATGAGAAATATCGTTATTTGTTCTCACTACTTCCGCAACACACATAGGAAAAGAAAAATGCCTTTAAGGATTGCTTTTGTGCAGAAAGGTGTGCCTTGGACAGAGCTTCTTGCACCAACCATTGTGGCCACACAGCAGTGTGCTCGGCAAACAGGAGAGTCTGGCATAAGATTTGTACAAAGTTCCACATGTAAACAACAGCTTTGACATGTATGAGGTGCACTTTATTGTTACACACCTTTAACAAAGTTATACCTGATGATATATCGCTTGATCCCTTTCTTGCATCCCTGGTTTCTCTTGGCTTTAGGATTTGGTGCAAATCCAGATCACGCTACTTTAGTTGAGCTGGTTTTGGATTATACGCTATGGTTTTAGTGCAAACTCACCCTTGACATACTCCCATTAAATAAGTAAAAAAGAGGTTAGTTCAAAGCTATTTTGTTGCTGCACCAGGGTCAATATTTGGTACAGAAAAGATTTTGTGTTTGAAAGATTATTGGTGTTCGGACAAAATGTTGTTGAAAAATATCAGAAGTAAAATATGGGAAAATAAATATTTGACACACAAATATCGTGATGCACAAATAACATTGACAAGAATATCGTTTTTTGAGGTAAGTAATATTGATATTTTTTATTGTTTCCCTTGCTATAGTGGTTAAATTGTTTGGATGTGCTTTAAGTGATATATACTTTTTATGTTACTATTGTTTATATAAATGTTATTAATAGTTTTAAAAATATATATTATAATTTTAAGTGATTTAGATTTGTTTTAATAGTAGTGTATAGTGTTGTAGTGGGCTGTTGGGTTTGTAGTGGGATAGGGTGAGAAGTTAAAAAGGTAATAATTAAAAATTATGTATTGCTTTTTATTTAGCTACATGATTGATATTTATTATGTAATTTATGTAGTACTGATTTATTTTTGCCTAAATGAGGGAACTGGATGTAAGCTGTTCCTCACCCTAATTAAAACACCCACCATAGGTATCTTTTGACACCCTTCCGTCTTCACATCTTACATTGCAAAACTGCAGTTCCCCCCAAAGCTAGATGGGGTACCATTATGTAGAAATGTCCTTGTGACAATCGGTCCGCCCAGTCCATCTAACATGTCATAATTTTCTACAGGTTTTATATAGCTCCTAGGAAGTTTTATCTCAGACCTCTTTTTTAGCTGAAAGAATAATTTTTATTGGCAGGCCTTTAAGTACCTGTATGATTTGACTGATGAGAATATTTGTTTTGGGGTTCCCATGTTTCTTTCTTCTGTTAACCATCTCAGAGATGCTATGAATGACATTGGAAACATAATAAATTAGCTTAAGATGATTCAGTTCTTAACTTTGGATATTTACCAACTCTGTGATCAAGGCTGAAAAATGATTTTATACATAATTTTACTGGTTCTTAAATCTTTAGTTTTTTAAATATGTCATGTTGTTCAAATCGAAAAAAACGTAAGAAATTGAAATTGATTTATTTTTGCTATGTGTTTTTTGGGGGCTGTTAGGTTTGTAGGGGTATTTGTTAAAAAACGTAATAAATAATAATTATTAATTGCTAATGAATTATTTAATACATTTTTAACTATGTAGTTTATGAAATACTTATTGATTTTACTTATAATTTAGTTGTGGGCTGCTTGGTTTGTAAGGGCGTATGGTGGGAAGTTAGCTAAGAAATAATTTATTAACAATTTATTATTAATTGTTAATTAATACTTGCATTGATTTTTAATTATGTAAAATATGAAATACTGATTTATTTTACCTATGTTGTAGTTGTGGGATGCTTGTTTTGTGGTGGTATAAGGTGGCAAGGTACAATTAATTAACCATTAATTATTAATTCATTATATATTTGATTTTTAATATGAAAGATATGGAATTGTTATTTTTGTTGGTATATTTTAGGTGTGTGCTGCTAGTTGGTAGGTGTTCAGGGCGGGAAGTTAATTCATTAATAATTAAATAACACATATTTATTAATTTACAAATACATTTTTCATTACATAGTAATTATACCTATATATTATGTTAATTACTCTTTCTTTTAAGAGTTTAATATGTTTTTTACATTCATGTGGTTGCTCATATATGAAATGTGTTTGAAGTGAAGTATGTTCCCTTCTCTTGCTTAGACTGCTGTAAAAAATTAACCTCTCCACAGTTTAGCACTTTCCCTAATGTTGCTCTCTTTGGAATGGCAGTAGTAAATTTCACTTATCCAAAATCCAGCACTTTCCCTATTGTTGCAGAGACTGTACTAGGGCCACTACATTTTACCCCTGCAAAGTCTAAAACTTTCTCTACTGTTGAGCTGACTGTGGTAGGAACAGTAATGTTTACCCCTCTGTACTCCAATGTTTTCCATACTAGTAAATCTAACTCATCTGTAGTTCAACACTTTACCTGTTATTGTGGTCACCGGAGTAGGAATGGTAAATGTAACCCTCCAAAGTCCAACACTTTCCCTACCATTAAATAAACTAGAGTCGGAATGGTATATTTAATATTCTTAGACTCCAATCGTTTTAATAAAAATGGGTAAACAGATTTTATTGCATTTATAGTTTTATTTTTAATATTTTACATTATAATATAAATGCATTTATATAAATATATATGTTATGCATGTATATAAATGTATGTGTATAAGTATACATATATCAAAATTCTTCCTCACACAAGCAGGCAAGGATGGACGACGCCGTGTACTGGCCAATAGTACTTTATTGGGACAGCTGGAAAAGACGCGTTTCACGTGACTTGCAGGCTTGTTCACCAACAAGTGAACAGATGAACAGGTGAAACGCGTCTTTTTCAGCTGTCCCAATAAAGTACTATTGGCCAGTACATGGCGTCGTCCATCCTTGCTTGCTTGTATGAGGAAGAATTTTGATATTTAGGACCGTACCTGGGTGGTCTTTTGCTGACGACGAACTCGCTGCCCTGGAGCTCGGCAGCGTTACCGAGGTGTGGAGGAGTGCAAATATACATATATATATATATATATACATATGTATAGTGTAAAAATAAATTAAAATATTTATTTAGCATGATATTCATTTTATAATTATTTTAAATGTATTAATATATATATATATATATATATATATATATATATATACACTGAAAAAACATAGGTTTCAGGAGTTATATAGTTAGCAATTAGTTTTTAAAAAACCTTTGAAATTCACTCAAAAAACTATAAGTTTTAGTGGTGTTATAGTTAGCTGGACATTTTACTCATACAAAACCAATGAAATTGCTCCTATATAGTTCGTTGTACTAACTATATTTCGCGCACCCGCAATCCACTGCTGATGATGTCACATATTAGATCATTCATGACATGGTCAGTGACATCACTGATGACATCACAAATGACATCACTGATGACATCATCCAGTGAATGTGGTTTGCTTCGTTATTTAAATATGCATTATATATATAGCAATTTACATTGAAGAATGAGTGGATATATATAAATAAATATTTGGATGGAGGATTTAGTAGCAGTGTAATTGACTGTTTACCTGACCAATTTATAATGTCTCACTAAATATAGTGGATAGTGACTAAACTGTGTGAATATCTGTATCACTTTGTCAGTTGTTGTGTAAACTGATTCTACAGTTGGTTACTAGCTATGTGAAAGTCTATATTAATTATTGATTAGTTAACTGAGTATTTGTATGGGAGTGTGAAAGTGTGTGTGGTTCGGTGGGGGGTGTGTGACTGTCCAAAGATGTGTGAATAGTTGAAGTTAAAACTACATGTTCTAACAGTTTGGGTGAGGGAATCTCTTTATGGGTGTGGTGATGAGCAAATATATTTCTCAAAGGTACAGGTCCAACAAACTAGAAAAATAAAAGGCAGTGTATGTGTCAGTTGTTGTATATAAATAAGTATACATAAGACACAATGATTGTATGAGTGACTGTATGGATAACTGTATACTTGTAATAATGATTTTATAATTCGCTAAGTATGACTTACTATCTAAATGAATAGAAGAAGTGGTGTTTGTATAAGTATTTTGCTAAGTAAATATGTAAGTATGATCCATTGTTTGCATAAGTGAGTAGGATGACTTCATATGTGAATAGGATGCGTGCTGTTGTTTAATGTCGATATAGATGTATAAGTATGTTTGATAGTGTTCTATTGTTCATTGACAGCATGTATGAGTAAATTCATAGGTAAGTGATTAGATGTGTGTATACATCTATGAATCACTGAGTGGATTTTTAGATACTTGTATTGCTGTGACAATGGATTTAAATATGATACTCTGTATTTTACAAACAGTGATGAAAAATTGTAATAGTGTATGAAAAGGTGTATGTGATTGTCACATGGATGATGTCATCAGTGATGTCATCAGTGATGTCATTTGAGATGTCATCAGTGATGTCACTTACCATGTCATGAATGATCTAATATGTGACATCATCAGCAGTGGATTGCGGGTGCGCGAAATATAGTTAGTACAACTAACTATATAGGAGCAATTTCAGTGGTTTTGTATGAGTAAAATGTCCAGCTAACTATAACACCACTAAAACTTATAGTTTTTTGAGTGAATTTCAAAGGTTTTTTAAAAACTAATTCCTAACTATATAACTCCTGAAACCTATGGTTTTTTCAGTGAATTTCAAAGGTTTTTTTAAATGCTAATTCCTAACTATATAAGGCCTGAAACCTATGGTTTTTTTCAGTGAATTTCAAAGGTTTTGTAAATGCTGATTCCTAACTATATAAGGCCTGAAACCTATGGTTTTTTCAGTGAATTTCAAAGGTTTTTTAAATGCTAATTCCTAACTAAATAAGGCCTGAAACCTATGGTTTTTTCAGTGTTTTTAAAAAAAAAATTGATTGGTTAACTGGCTTATTAAGTGTATCTTAGTGAATACATATATTAGCGAGTAATGTTTAAATATGTGCATGAGTGATGTAATATGTGACATCATCAGCAGTGCATTGCAGACGTGCAAGTTATAGTGAGTCCAACTAACTATAACGTGGGAATTTCAATGGTTTTATGCGAGTAAAATTTCCAGCTAACTATAACTGGTGTGAAACCTATGGTTTTTCCAGTGAATTTCAAAGGTTTTTTAAATGCTAATTCCTAACTATAACTGGTGTGTAACCTATGGTTTTTTCCAGTGAATATATATATATATATATAACATTTCTATGGCAAAATGAAACCCCTCATTTTGTTCCTTTTCAAATTAAATGTATTAAGTGTTACCACTTTATTCCAATCAAGATGACTTCAGGTGTGCCATACTTTTGTCATAAGTAAGACTGTTAGCGTTCTAGTTGTTCTTTAAAACACTCTGGGACATTCTGTCATTGGGCTATAGTTGGGCTACATCTGGCTGATATTTGGGCTACATTTGGGCTCTTTTGTCTCTGGTGGCCATCTTGGGAGACTGCATATCAGACTTTTTTTAATGAAATATAAGAGGATTTGAGAAGTCACTCAAAATGTGCCCTTATTTTTCTTTCTTCAGAACTAATCATAATTTCTATGGCAAAATGAACCCCCTCATTTTGTTCCTTTGCAAATTAAATGTTCTAAGTGTTAACACTTTATTCCAATCAAGATGACTTCAGGTGTGCCATACTTTTGTCATAAGTAAGACTGTTAGCGCTCTAGTTGTTCTTTAGAACACTCTGGGACATTCTGTCATTGGGCTATAGTTGGGCTACATCTGGCTGATATTTGGGCTACATTTGTTTTTTTTTGTCTCTGGTGGCCATCTTTGGGCTACAATGGGCTACATTGGGCTACATTGGGCTACATTTGGGCTCTAACATATATATAGCCCAATGTAGCCCAATATATATTTTTTCAAAGTTAATTTTCGTAAAAACCACTGGAGCACATATCTTGAGATATAGCAAAGGCACATCGGGCTACCAGTCCCTACAATTTTGCCAAGTTTGGTGGAAAACCATTCAGCCGTTCGGGCTAAAAGTGAGTCCAACCGCCCTATGGAAATTAACATGGGGAAAACACGTTTTGGGACCCCCCTTTTATCTCGGCCCCCGTTTGACGAATCCCCCCCAAACTTTCAGGGAAGGAGCGGGGCGCCGCGAGGCAAAGTTAAGAAAAATCTCAGGAAGATTCCTCAACCGGCGCCAAAGTTATTCCCAATAGAATGTTGCGATTTCCCTATGGAAAACAATCCTAACTATATATACCTACTGGCTATCGCCAGTAGGTAATATATATATATATATATACATGTATATATATATATATTCACTGAAAAAACCATAGGTTATAGACCATATATAGTTAGGAATTAGCATTTACAAAACCTTGAAAATTCACTGAAAAAAACCATAGGTTATAGACCATATATATATACCTATAACCTATGGTTTTTTCAGTGAATTTCAATGGTTTTTTAATAGCAAATATCATAAGCTGTCGAATGTCAAGTACGTGGTAAGTAAAAACATTTTCGTGTTTATGCACACTGATCTGCTTTGAATGCTGCCCCCCACCCCTCATTTCTATTAGGAGTACTCTCTCTTTGCAGATAGTGAAGGGTAGTTAACGCAGCCCTTTGCCCCCTTTGTAATCCGTCGTGCCTGCTTCTCTCTCCATTTGATTGATTGTTCTCTTTGGTTCATTCTCTATTTACAAACAAGCACAGAGTCGCAATACTCTGTTTAGTCTTTGCAGATAGCGAAAAATCGTGTAAAAAAACAAAAGGAATCGAGCAAAATCAGTAGGCCACTAATGGGATCTCTTTTTGACCTCGCTAAAATAAAAACATTAGGAACAACCTGTTGAAAATAGCAATGCGTATGTATATAAGCGGCGTTCATTTGTGTTCACAGTACCCCTTGTTGATTGTTTCAATCGAGCATTGAATTGTTCGAAGTTAATTCTCTTAAGGATCTTCTCTACCTGCAAACGAGGAAGAATAGGAATATTCTCTCTCCCTTTGCAGATAGTGAAGGGTAGGTAACGCAAGCCTTTAACACGTCGTACCTATTTCATTCCTCATTGATTGATTCATTGTCCGAACATTGACTGTTTGGGAATTAGTTCTTTTTGGAGGTATTCCCTGTTTGCAAATAAACGTAGGAAAATCTTTGCAAGTAGTGAAAGGGTACGTAATGCGGACCGTTCTCCCCCGTTGTAATCTGTCATGCCTATCTACTCCCCACTGATTGATGCACCTTTTTCACCCGGACCATTTACTAGAGATACGTCATCTGGCCCGACCAGAGAGCACCCCTAGTGAAAAGGACATATGCAATAATAACGAAGTGATCACTGTATCCTGTTAACAGAAACTTTACCATGAAACAACCTGGAAAGAAAAAAATAGGAAAACGAAAATCAGTAGGCCACTGATGAACATGAACTTTTATTAAACAACGAACAAAGAAACGATAACATAACGTAATGATAAAACCTATTAATGTCCTAGAAACAAGAAAACGTTAAAATATGCCAGTGGTGAGAGACCAGAAAAACAGTAAGAGAAACCAAATCATCCCTCGCTGTCCCACCGCCTGCCACGCCAAAAAAATCGATAGACTAGGGAAAATGCAAGTCAGTAGAACATCCACCCCCACTCTGGAAACTTCCAAGGTGGGGCAGGGTTCCGGCTACGCCCAGCCGGGAGCAGCCCATATAAGGCAGGTCCTGCTGCCACGCCTCGGCCAGGAGATCCTAACGTAGGGTGTAGCCGGAGGAGAGGCCGAGGCCAGCGGGACCCGGCCAGGGGATTGCCTTTACAACGCTGAACAGTTGCAGGGGGGGGGAATGTCTCCTCGACCCTCCCCTCTCTCTCCCAGTCCGGCCGCGGTGGCCCTTGAGAGTTGCAGGTAGTCCCGCCACATGCTCTTCCGGTCCGACCACCAACGGTCGGGGGGCCGAGGCCGACGGGATCCGGCTGCAGCCGATAAACCAAGAAACCCGTTCATGGGGCCAGAGCCAGGGGCGTCCGGCCGACATCCACCGGAAGCCCGGCCCGAAGACGGACGGGACACTTCTTTCTTTTATAATGGCTGCGACAACACTGGGGGGGGATGTCTTGCACATGCCTCCGACCCCCCCCCCTCGTCCTCATCGCCTGGTCCGGCCATAACAAATCTCAAGCGAGACGCCGTGGGGTGCACTGGGAGGGAGAGACGGTGCGAACAGGCCTCTCCCGCCTCCCCAGGTGGAGGCTTCCCAGCTGCACCCTCAGCGCTCCAGGCGCCCGGAAAAGGGTTCTTCCACTGTGGCCATGCTGCAACGTCTCGCCCGGCAGGGTGGAGCCCGTCCGCTCATGTGACCCCGCGATCGCCGGTAGCTACCGAACTCTCAAAATGGCGGTCGACCTGGCAAGAGCGGGCCCAGCATAAAGAAATGGCCCGGTCACTGGTTGACTCCACCACCGTAGTCCTCCACGACCTTGAAGATTCTAGAGGAGCCGCAGGAGTCTCCGACCCCCGATGGGGAATGACTGCCATGATCGCCCGTGGAGTGACGAAACTGTATCCGCGGGACGTCGGCGCTCCCATGCTGGCGCCAGCCTCACTTTGAATTACTAGAATCCTGCAGACCTCACTTCCGGTGAAAGCACAGTGTGACCCGGTAGGAAAAATTATTGCACCCCCTCCCCTTTTTGACTGATAGTTCAAACCACCGATCCTTTCCTTTGCCCTTTTAACGGAACTTTGGACTGCCTCCCCCTCTTTTACAGAAAACAAAACATTAACCACTACATTAGCATAGCAGTTGACACCAGAACTGTTTTCAAATTGAAAACCAACAACATCTTCAACAGAATCCTTTTTGTTTCTGCTGTGACCCTGCTACAGCACAGGCATTGTCCCCAGCAGTAATTCTGCAATGCCGGTAAGAATAGCTGTGGTGCCTACTGGACTCACTCACCCCCGCGGCGCCCCACGCCGTTTTTTGCTGGGCGGCAACTTACTAGACATCACTTTCGTGGCATCTAGATTTCAGCGCATTCTGCTGCCTTGGAACTATTCGCACAACAGACCGCTACTGACAAGAATATTTCATTATTGGTGCTGTCAATTTCAATAAATCTATTGGATAATTCTAAAGAAATTGCCACGGTCTCTTCGTTGTTTAAATGTTTTTACTGTTTTTGTTTTCTTGTATATATTTATATGTTATTAAAGTTTTATATTCCTACTACTTTGTTGGAGTTCTATATATTTTTAATGTGACACATAATTGTAAAAACTTTGATGTACAAAGAGTCATTCCTGGAATCTTCCGCTTCAGGCTCGGTCCCCTCCCCAATCACAATACAGGATGGTTTTCAGATAGTAGGAACACGTGTGGTGTGACGGATCTCATCGGGTGTGGGCCTTGATCTACTATAACTCCTTTGAAGAGGGGTGATTCTTTACAGCTGGGGCCATAAACTACATCTGCAGGGCTAGCTGATAGCCTGGACAATCGGACACAGAGAAAGAGGAGTGTCAGAGGGTGCGGTAGTGAATAGGGCGAAAGGGAGGTGTCGGGCGGGCACAGAGTGTGATTCTCAGGGAAGAGCAGCGCAGATGGGGGGAGGTTTATTGCCCATGCATAAGACAGAGAGCGGTGGTGACCAGTGCCTAGGGAAGATGCTTGCGTGGGTGAGGAGCCATGCTACGAATCGACAGCGTGCAGAGAGTGGGTCTGGTCAAGACATCTAAAATGGCTGCCGTGCACGACAAAAGTGTGGCATTTCAAAAAAGACAAGATGGCGCAGACAATGTTTTTCAACACTTCCTCATTTCCTTCGAATCGAACGTTAACAGACGTTGGGGCATATTACCAAAGTTAAGCGATATTTATCGCTAACGATGCTTACCAACCAATTTTTTACCACTAAGCATCGTCAGAAATTATCGAAGATAAACCTTGCTATTATCAAGGTTTATCGCAAATGCGATAATAAACGGCCGCAATGCATGAATATCGCTAAAAACTCAGCGATATTCATGCATTACCGAGCTAATGCTCTTAGCCATGTTATCCACCTCCCATTGGATAACATGGCTAAGAACTGCTCAGGGCAGGTGTTACTTTTTGGAGATATTCGCGCTTAGCGCGAATATCTCCAAAAGTTGGTAATAGGAGATAGATATCTTGCATGTTGTAATGCAAGTTATTGTGGTATATGGAACTCATACCATAATCTCTCAGGAAAGCAGAAACTGATCCTTTTGGGACCGCCTAAAAAGGCCTAGGGGGTGAGGAGTACTCTACTTTGCCCCCTTTTCACGTTCCGAACTATTTTATTTTACTCTCTTCTGTAATTACACAAAATAGCAGCGATAAGATGCATCGGAGACACACAGTGAGAGAAAGGAGGCCGGAGATGAAGAAGAGATGTCAAATACACATTGGAGATAATATAGTGGCAGAAGGGAAGTAAATATGAGTAAACTTACCATGTAACATAAAAATGTTGCACTCTATACTATAAGTCTCATTTTATACTACAATCACTTCGCTACAACCTCATAAATTAAAAATAAAAATGAATAATGTCTCAAACAATTTTTGATTTCTAAATATAAATTTATTCTTCAGAATTTTCTAAATTTGAAAGAACTAGTAACATGTCCTCATCAGCAATGTCCTCATTAAAAGTCTCCAATGATGATTCTTGTAACTCTATGGTCTCCAAACACTCGATAAATTCGCCATCAAGAGATTGATCAAAAAAATCATTCAAGTCATCTCCTCCTTGTGACAATATTTCATTATTGGTGCTGTCAATTTCAATCAATGTAGTGGAATCATTCAAGTCATCTCCTCGTGACAATATTTCATTATTGGTGCTCTCAATTTCAATCAATGTAGTGGAATCATTCAAGTCATCTCCTCCTTGTGACAATATTTCATTATTGGTGCTGTCCATTTCAATCAATCTAATGGAATCATACAAGTCATCTCCTCCTTGTGACAATATTTCATTATTGGTGCTCTCAATTTCAATCAATGTAGTGGAATCATTCAAGTCATCTCCTTGTGACAATATTTCATTCTTGGTGCTGTCCATTTCAATCAATCTAATGGAATCATACAAGTCATGTCCTCCTTGTGACAATATTTCATTATTGGTGCTCTCAATTTCAATCAATGTGTTGGACAATTCAAAAGAAATTGCCACGGTCTCTTCATTGTGAGCCATTTTATTTTGAAATTGCTTGCTGTAAATTGCAGAAAAAAATAATCACTTTCATTTATCGTTTTTAGTAATACATAATATAAAACTAACTTTATCAAGTATTTAGTATAACAGAAGGACTGCAAATAAATAACAGAAAACATTTTTCAAATTATCTTCAAGTGTACAACATAGTTCCCCTTACAAATTAACAACTCACCTTTTTAAAAGTAGCAGAAGTGTTAGTACTGTGTAAATCAAACACCAGAAATTCACCACCAAAAATTCCTCACAAATGTACCTCAGACAGTAGTATCACAAAATGGCTGTGGTTTCCTCTCATTTGACATATATACATAACCAATTAACTTTCATCACACACAAATACAAAACCAAAGTAACATTTTAATTGGTTCTAAATTTCAACACTTTCAAATGTGTTTTCCCCATGCAATTTTCCATAGGACATTTACATACGTCTACAGCCTGAATGGCTGAACGGAATTACACCAAACTTGGCAAAATGGTACATCAAACCTAAGAGGTCAGGAAGGATCTACTATGCCCCCTTATGGTCATTTCCCCCTTCGCTTTGGCCTCCTCTTGTCTCTCAATCCTACCGAGAGACAAGATGGCGGCCGCTACGGACTGTTTGGAATGTTGACAGACGCCGGAGAACCAATCAGCTTCGCAAAGCTCCGTAACGCGAAAAGTACGCGAAGCGGAGCGCTGTTACAGATATATATCTTTTTTTGAACGTTAATTTCTCAAAATCCACTGGAGCACATATATTGAGACCTAGCAAAGGCACATCGGGCTACCAGTCCCTAATATTTTGCCAAGTTTCGTGCAAATCCATTCAGCCGGTCGATTATTATTATTTTGTTTTTTTTTTGCCCCGCGGGGCCCTTTTAAAACCTCCACATCAAACCTAGGGGGTCAGCGAGGATCTACTATGCCCCCTTATAGTTATTTCCCCCTTTGTTTTGACCTCCTCTTGTCTCTCGATCCTACCGAGAGACAAGATGGCGGCCGCTACGGACTTTTTGGAATGTTGACAGACGCCGGAAAACCAATCAGCTTCGCTTCACAAAGCTCCGTTGCGCGTAAAGTACGCGTCCTGGGACGCTGCCAGGTCCGCTGTTACAGATATATATCTTTTTTTAAACGTTAATTTCTCAAAATCCACTGGAGCACATATATTGAGACCTACAAAAGGCACATCGGGCTACCAGTCCCTACAATTTTGCCAAGTTTCGTGCAAATCCATTCAGCCGTTCGGGCTAAAAGTGAGGCCAACCACCCTATGGAAAACTCAATGTTAAAAACACGTTTTGGGACCCCCCTTTTTTCTCGGCCCCCCCTTGACGAACCTCCCCCAAATTTTCAAGGGCTGCTCAGAAACAAAATGTGCCATTTTCCTGAAAATTTCAGCCAATTCCGTCCACAAACGCCAAAGTTATTAGACATAGAATTTTCAAAAATCCCATAGAGAAAAAATCCTAACTATATATACCTACTGGCGACCGCCAGTAGGTAATATATATATATATATATATATATATATATATATATATATATATATATATATATATACATGGGAGGTCCTTTGCCGACGACGAACTCGCTGCCCTGGAGCTCGGTGGCGTTACCGAGGTGTGGAGGAGTGCAAATATACATATATATATATATATATACATATGTATAGTGTAAAAATAGATGAAAATATTTATTTAGCATGATATTCATTTTATAATTATTTTAAATGTATCACTATATATATATATATATATATATATATATATATATATATATTCACGTGGAACTCCAAAACGCCACTTCCAACCATACAGATCAGCGAGGCGCCAAGCAGGAGACGGACCACCAGATTGGATAATAGTTCTTTAATCCAGGTTAGTTGTTTGTTGCAGGAAATGCATAACGCGTTTCGGGCTGCAAGCCCTTGTTCACATGCACAAAACTGTTTGTTACATCTTTACTTTTATAATGCCAAGTGATCACTGGTGCAAGCCCCTCCCCACACATCATGTGATCATAGACATGGTAGACATACTTCTTACCGCGACATGTGCAAACAAGCTATATAAATACTTGTATTAGACATGTAAACATTGTGATATAAAAGCACTAAAAACTATTACCGGATAAATCCGTTAGTTGCTCAAGTTCTTTCAGTTTTATCACATACAAACACCCAAGATTTCATGGGTGATGCGGACCCTTATTCATTGTATGTCATTAACTTATTTAGGGGTGGGCATGGTCCAGTGAATAAAGTGTAAAGTGCTTAATAGAGCAAAACAGTGCATGTCCAAAGTGCAAAGAATCATATAAATATTTCAATATATTTACAAGAGAAGGAAGAAAGTGCATAATACCTGATAAAACTACCTGCATTTAGAAATGATTATTCCATGCTAGCTACACAGACGGACAAAGGTCTCATTCTGTATGATAAAAGCTTGATAAAAAACATTTCATATTATTAACAGGGTTCATCATAAAAAAGTGATAAAAGGTGATGCTACCAACACCCTGTGTGTAAAATAGTGTTAAAAATAGAAATATCAAAAAATCATTATAGATTAAATATATTAACACAAAGGGGTTGATACTTACATAGAATACGATCCCTGGCTAACAGGGATCCTGACTAGCCAAGGCTAGCAGAGCAAACATATATCAGAATGATACACCTAGACAACTGGTATTGCATATCCCTTGGTAACAGGGAACCTGACTACCAAGGGTGACATAGATCATATTTATTTACAGGAGATCAAAATCAAGAAATGTCACTCAGGGTCCAGCCTACAAAAAAGTGTGTAGATCCTCAGTGTTGTTGAGGCCATTCGGCCACTTGCTATCGAATTCCAGGATCATGTTTGATTCGAGCTGTCTGAGCCTCAACTCTCTGTTACCACCTCTTCGTACTTTCGGCACTGCCCCTACAACAAAGTATGTTAATCAATTAATATCTTTATTGTGTTTAATTTCAAAGTGGCGTGCCACTGGGTAACTGGGGTCACAGTGCAAAATTGCACGCAGATGTTGCAGAATCCTAACGTGCACCTGCTGCTTGGTACTGCCAAAATAATTAAGGCCGCAGGTGCACGTTAGGACATAGACTGCAAACTCCGTCTTGCAGGTGTATTGACCAACAATTCCAATCGTCTTATCACTAAACGGGGTAGTGTAGTGAGTTTTATTTACCCCAAATTTACAGGCCCGGCAACTGGAACATTTACGAAAACCACCTGCAGATTGTAACCAATTCGCTTTTTCTTTTAATTCTGGACATGGTTGATCCAGTACCGCGCCCATATTGCGCGCTCTGCGAAAAGTTACAGTTGGTTTCTGTGGTAAAAAGGACCCCAGGATGTTATCAGACAAAACAATGGGCCAGTTCCTGTTAATAATCTTTCTGACTTTGCGCTCCTGGTCACTGAAAGAGGTAATGAATCTGGGGCAAAGTTCGACCTTCCTCTCTGACGAAGTTGTCAAAACTACCTCTTCACCACTAACAGGTAACAGGCTTTCACGGGTCCTTAGATCAGCTTTAGCCAAAGCTCGATCAAAAGTTTTCTTTGAATACCCCCGTTCCCTCAGTCGTACTTCTAACTCCACTACACATTGCCTAAAATCAATCTCAGAGCTGCAAATCCTTTTTAATCGGAGAATTTCTCCGTATGGAATGCTCTCGATAGTGTGTTGTGGGTGTAGACTAGAGGCATGCAGGGTGGTATTACCTGCGGTTGGTTTTCTGAATAATGTGGTTTGTAGTTTCATCGAGTCATCAATGTAGACTATAACGTCTAAAAACTCAACCTGGCATGCACTGATGTGCGATGTAAACTTTAAATTCAGGGAGTTGTTGTTAATTTCCTCAATGAAGGAGACAGCTTCCTCCTTTGCACCTTGCCACACAATAAAAACATCATCGATGTACCGCAGGTACTTAATTACTTTTTCATTGACCCACACTTTGTGTGTCACATTGAGGACCCACTCCTCCCACCAGCCAGCGTGAAGACACGCATAGCTGGGGGAGAAGCAGGCCCCCATTGCCACGCCTCTCACCTGTCGCCAAATCTCTTTCCCAAAAGAAAAGTAATTGTTTCTCAGGCACCACTCTATGAGACTCAAAATTGCCTTATTATGTTGATAATAATGTGCGGGTCTCTGACTCAAGAAATATTTTACTGCTTGGGAAATGGTGTACCTATATTGACAACGCGCGTTATTTGATATTTTGACAACTGCTAGTGTGATTTAGGCGTGTAGCGCTTATTTTAATTCTAAAATTACCGCTTTTCTATCTTTGTTGTAAAATCTTTTTTTTGGCCCCTGTTTTTAAATTGAACATTGCCTGACCACATACTTGCATTTAAATTGTGCCCTCACAGCGTGTAGAGCGGACTAAATCGGTTCTTTATTGCCCACTCGTGGCGCTTGGCCGCCATCTTGGGGCTGCTGTTCCCTCACCCTGCCACTTGCCTGAGCGCTCTAGTGCTCAGAGAGGAGACCAGGTGAGCATCTACTTAAGGCGAGCATTTAGAGCAGCTCGACCTTGGGAAATGGTGTACCTATATTGACAACGCGCGTTATTTGATATTTTGACAACTGCTAGTGTGATTTAGGCGTATAGCGCTTATTTTAATTCTAAAATTACCGCTTTTCTATCTTTGTTGTAAAATCTTTTTTTTGGCCCCTGTTTTTAAATTGAACATTGCCTGACCACATACTTGCATTTAAATTGTGCCCTCACAGCGTGTAGAGCGGACTAAATCGGTTCTTTATTGCCCACTCGTGGCGCTTGGCCGCCATCTTGGGGCTGCTGTTCCCTCACCCGGCCACTTGCCTGAGCGCTCTAGTGCTCAGAGAGGAGACCAGGTGAGCATCTACTTAATGCTCACATTTTCCGCGCAGCGGTGACGCGCAGCGGGAGCGCCTGACTCGCGCCTGAGTCAAGCCAGAGTCTGCCCGTCTGCGCCCGTCCGCGCTAAGGACGCGCGGGGCGCTGCGGGTCTCTCTCGGTAAACTCCTCTTGTGAGGCAGGATGATTGTGTACACCAGTGCACTGCTCCGGGCAATTGGGCAGTCTCTCCCGCGGTGCATTTACGCACCGCAACATCCGTTGTGTGGCCCTTATCATTGTGCCTGCAAGGGATGGTCGCTTGACTTGCCAGTGGGTACTCGGGACTATGACACTTCCCCAGCTCCGCGGGAACGCACTCATGCGCCTTTGCTGAGTAGGAGTTCTGTTCATGGTCTACGGATACTAAATCTTAACACCAGATCTCTGGTAAAACACCACTTGTCCATCGCGGACCTCATTACTGATGAGGAGCCAGATTTGTTTGTCATCACTGAAACCTGGCTCCAGGACACTGATGCCGCCATAATCAATTTGGCTTGTCCTTCAGGTTATTCACTCTTCACGTGGAACCGCTTGTCCAGAGGTGGAGGTATCGCCCTAGCTGTAAAATCTACTTTTGCGTGCACCTGGACGGGTCTGCATATTGCTGGGTGCGAAAGTGCCCTGTTTAAGATTTCCATCAGCCCCCAGTTCTCGTTGTCGGGGATGGTTGTTTACCGCCCCCCAGGCAGTGATGTAGCATTCAGGGGAGCTTTCCCTGAGGCGGTGAGCACGCTGGCTAGTGGCTGCGCCAATTTTTCAATCTTAGGTGACCTCAACCTCCATTTTGACAAGCAAGAGATTGTGGCTGTCAGTGGTTTCCTGGCGGATCTGGAGGCCCTTCAGTTGACCCAACTTGTTACCCAACCCACACATGTGGCTGGTCACATTTTGGACCCGTTTTTTACTAACTTAACGGATGTTCAAGTTTTGGCTGTTTCTCCTGTGGCGTGGACCGACCATTTTTTGGTGTCCGTCTGGCTACCCCTTCCTGTAACCCCTACTATTCCACCTCCCAAGTGGATTCCTCGGCGCCACTGGAATAAGCTTAGGCTAGAGGACCTACATCACATCTTGGCTGAAGAGCCATTAGGCCCTCTGCTTAATGCCACCTCGGGCTACGACCAGTTCTGCAGCTGGATTACCAAGGCGCTTGATGCTCTGGTGCCTATCATCTCTAGTAAATCCAGTTCTCGCAAGTCGAGCCCTTGGTATGACAGTGCTCTTCGCGCTTTGAAGGGTTTATGTAGACGGGCAGAAAGGGAGTGGCGGAAGACGTATGATGCCGTCAAAAAAACTGCGTATTTGGCTTCCGTCAAGCTCTACCATCGAGCCATATGTAGAACCCGTGCGGCGTTTTACGCGACGGAATTCCGTAACAGCCTCAATCCTTCCAAGACCATATTCAAAACCCTTAAAGATCTGATGGTTAAGAGAGCTGCTCCGCAAGTGGATGGTTCTATTTCCCACTGCGAGATCCTAGCCACTTTCTTCTTGGACAAAGTCAAGAACATCTATCAGTCGTTCCCCAGTACGACGTTGCCCCCTGATCCTTTGAATGGTTCCCGTAGCTGTCCGGCACTACACTCTCTCCCTACTCTCTCCTGGGATGAGTTTGTCAAGTGGGCACAGCGAGTCAAGTCTGGCTCTCCCGCGGACCCTCTAAGATCTGCCCTTTTTAGAGACCCTTCCTTTCAGGGGCACACGATAGTGTGCTCGCTGATTAATCTTTCCTTGACTTCAGGTACTGTTCCTGCCAAGTGGAAGTAGGCGGTGGTTTCTCCGATCCTGAAAAAAACATATTTGGATCCTTTAAAACCGGAAAGCTACCGCCCTATTTCTCTGCTTCCCTGGCCGGCCAAAGTCATGGAGGCTCACGTCAACCTGGCCCTCTCTGTGCATATGACCCGGGCCAATGTCCTCGATCCCATGCAGAATGGGTTCCGTGCTGGTCACAGCACGGAGACCGCCCTTCTGGCAATGGTAGAACATCTGCGGATGGTGTTGGATGCAGGTCAAACGGCAGTGCTTATTCTACTAGACCTTAGCGCTGTCTTTGACACAGTGTCCCATCGCATCCTTTTGCACCGCCTGGAGGGCACTGGCATCTGTGGCTCCGCTCTACAGTGGTTCCGCTCCTTCCTCAGCGATCGCTCCTTTTGCGTTGCCTCCCCCCCTTTTCAGTCCAAATACCATCAGTTGGACCTGGGGGTCCCTCAGGGCTCCTCGCTGAGTCCCACGCTTTTTAATCTGTACGTGCAGCCGCTGGCTGATGTCGCCAGGCAGTGGGGCCTAACCATGGTCTCATACGCCGACGACACGCAGCTAGCGGTTACGATCAGCGGGGATGTCGAGCAGGATGCCCCCAGGTTCCGAAATGGGCTGAGAGAGGTGGCCAGCTGGATGAATAACAACTGTCTCCAGCTGAACGCGAAGAAAACTGAGGTGATGATCGTCGGAAGAGGAGCAGATTGTTGGGGGGACAGCTGGTGGCTTCTTGAGTTGGGGCCGGCCCCTTCACCAGTGTTGGAACTCAGAAACCTGGGGGTGTGGTTAGATCATACTCTCTGCTTTACGACCCATACTAAGAGAGTGGCGGCAGGTTGTTTTGGTGTCCTGCGTGGGCTAAGGCCGGTGCTTAAATTTTTTGATGCTCCGACAAGACAGTTGGTCATCCAAGCGACGATTATCTCCCGGCTGGATTATGCCAGCTCGCTCCTACTGGGAGCAAACCAATCGGAGATCGTTCGCTTACAACGCGTACAGAACGCGGCTGCGAGAGCAGTGGTCGGTTTGCCAAGGTCTTGTCCTACCTCTAATACTCTGCGGTCCCTACACTGGTTACCGATTAAAAGCAGAATTCATTTCAAGGCTCTCAGCCTTGCTTTCAAAATTTTAAAAGGGTCGGCACCAGAGATACTTAATAATCTTGTATCCGTCTATGTCCCGACCCGTCCTCTTAGATCTCTCGGCCAATCCCTGGTGGTTGTCCCACGTTTCAGACTCAGCCGGATGGGCGGTCATTCTTTTCGTGTAAGAGCTGCGATCCTCTGGAATGCCCTCCCTTTAGAAATCCGCCTGTTAGAGGACTTATTGGTATTTCGTAGGGCCCTGAAAACCCACCTGTTTTAATTCTCATCATCTTCATTTTTCCGTTTCTTTCAGTGTTGTGTTATGTCCACCATTCCCTGCGCCAGGACGCTCCTTAGCTGGAGCATCTGTGCGCAATAAAAATGACAATAACATAACATAACATAACATTAAGGCCATCTTCATGTGCTATACTCGTGTATAAAGATTCCACATCGAGTGTTATCAGCAACATGTCCTCCTGCCATTCAATTGTCTCTATTTTCTTAAGGAAGTCCGTGGTGTCACGGACATAGCTAGGTAGCTTTTTGACAAAGTCCTGGAGGAAGAAATCTATATATTGGCCTACCCTTTCACCCACGCTATTCAATGCAGATATAATGGGCCTACCAGGCATAGGTCTAATGCCTTTATGCACTTTTGGTATCAAGTAAAATGCAGGGAGGGTCGGGAACTCATTATGCAGGAACTTGAACTCATCCCCTGAGATGAGCCCTTCCCTGCGCCATTGTGATAATAACTTATAAAGGCTCTCACAAGCTTTACCATAGTCCTTATTGCTAGTTTTAACATAGCAGTTAATATCATGTAATTGTCTATGGGCTTCCGTGATGTATTCTGTTTTGGGCCATAAAACCAAGTTCCCACCCTTATCCGCAGTCTTGATTACGATGTTAGGGTTAGTGCTTAGTTTCTTCATAAGGGCATAGTAATTAGCACGTTGTTGATTAAATACTTGCCTCTTGTTGCTGTTAGTCGATTTGTAAAGAGATTTGATTTCTGTGGTGATGCAGTCATGGAAAGTGTTGATTGCATCTTTTACCATCAAGGGGACAAAGTCTTTAAACGGAGTAAGTCCTGCTCCATGTTGTGTCAAGTGTATTTTACTCAGCCTTCTTTGGGTGGACAAGTCCACTTCGGGTCCCATCGGTTGTGAATCCGTGGTTGCGTTGAGATCATGCATGTCTAGCAGCACGGGGACATCCACTGCTGAGACTTCAGGATCCCCTGAAGTTGCACTCGTAGGGCGGGCATTGGCTCCCGTTTTCAAGGATTGTAAAGTGAAGAACTTTTTCAATTTGAGCTTTCGTATAAACTGAAATACATCAACTCTTGTTGGGGCATATTTAAATGGTTGTGCAGGGCAAAAGTTCAATCCCAGCTAAAGTAACTGTTCCTCCGCCTTACTGAGGGTGACATCGGTAAGATTGATGACAGCGTTATTTCTTATTGCTTCTTGTTCCACCATCCTTGTTGTTTTTTTTTCTGCACGTTTTTGTTTTTGTTTTTTTCGTCTTTCGTGCCTCCTTCTGTTCCTTCGACTCTTATTGCATTCTTTTGCCGAGGGCGTAAGGTTGACAGTCTTTCCGCCACTAAAAAATCCAACTCTTCCTCCAAATTGAGGATAGTTAGCGGTTGCTCATTACTTAGCGAATCTCCACTTGAAGCACTTGAAAAGGCCCTTCAGAAGTCACACTTCCCGCATCGTCAGCTTCTTTACTGCCACTTGCCCCTCTATTAATAGGATTATCCGGGGTCTGTTTTTTATTTTCTTTTGCGCTATACTGCTGACGCTTTACTTTGTTGAATTTACGCGAGAAGGTGAAAATCTGGCCGTTAGCATAATCCGCCTGATCACGTGCAAACTTGGTTATTTTCCTTGCCTTAATTTTGTCACTGTGTTTTTTCAATCTGTCCAACATTTCCTCTTTCAGTTTCTTTATATCTTCAGTTTCGTAATCTTACTGATTTCGTCTTGGATAGTATCTATGTTATTCAGGATCTCTGCGCGATCAATTGCTGCATATTTAATAAGCATCCGAACCAGATTCATGGATGCATCGAGATTGTTCTGCCCCCATTCCTTGAGCATCTGCGGGTTCGGTCTTTCAAAACTCGAAGCGAGCAGAATTCGAAGACCTCGCGGCACACGTCCGGCAGCCACATATTTTGAAAGGGAGTAATGCTCCCACCATTTGGTGATTTCCAGGCGTCTTTGTTTCTCCAGATTCCTGTACAGCATTTTGATATTGGTCTCCTCCCGTACCGCCGTGTTGACTGGAGCATAATTAGTTGCAACATTTCCCGACGCAGAGATCTACTCGAACAACCCCTCTGCCTCCTCCTCTCTTGCACGGAATTCTTTAGCGGACATGCTTTCCTGCTTTACAAACTTTCAAACTCCATAATCTCAGGTAAACAATATATATATATATATATATTTCCAACGCCCAGTCCCTCGATCCTCGGGACTAGTTTCCAAAAAAGAGCACTCAGAGCCGCTCCAGCGTGGTTTGCCAAATTTTATTTCTGTTTTTGCAGTTTTAGCAAGGATCACAAACGCGTTTCGGCGTTGCCGCCTTCGTCAGTGTGAACCAGCATATTTTGTTGTGGTGAATTAAATAAAATTCATGGTGACTTCCTGTCACGTGTTTTAAAAATAGAATGAACATAAAAAGCGGCACAATTCATGTAATTCAAGCATTACTTGTGGCGGCCATCTTATAGTAGTTCAATGACATAGATAATCAATCATAACATATAACTCTGGAACATTTCATTATGTTTGACGAGCATTCATGTACTCAATTTATATAACTATGAAAATCAATTGATATATAGTGTCTATGATATGCATGAGTAATATTGTCAAACATATTACTGGTCGCCTATCTTTACTGGTGCCGTTAATTCACAAGGCTCCCAACGATCCCGTTTAGAGCCCTGTTGAATAGTTCACGGATTTGTGACAAAAGGGTCATTTTATTAAATTTAGTTTTTGCAGTCAAGCCCTGAATGGGCTTTTTCCACACGATTTATCATGTTTTATTGTCACATTCATCAAATAGCTTAGTTTCATTATTTCATTTTCACTATAAATTGGGCAGATACCAAAGTTTTGAAAATGAATTCTCCTCAGTTTGTCTATACTTTTTTACTTTTTTACCATGGGATCATAGAGGACAACGATTCAGATATGTGTCCACATCTCTTCTTCGTTGTTCATCCCTCCTGGGGTCTTAGTCTGGAGCTGGATAATGAACCTAGATTCTAGGGTTCATAATTTCTTCACCCAGTTCCCTCCTCTCTCAGTTCTGACTAGTTGATCCAGTGCGAAAAAGGTGAGTAAGTTACTGTTGCTGTTATGCATCGCCTTGAAATGTCAAGCCACAGGGTAGCTTTGGTCTTTTGAGGTGATGGCCCTCATGTGTTCAAGGACCCTAAGTTTGGTTTGTTTTAATGTGCTCCCTATATATTTTTTTCCCACAGGGGCACATCAAGCAATATACAGTATACTCTGAATTACAATTAAGTAATTTCGAGATCTTAGTTTTGTTCCTCTTCCCCGGTACTTCATATTCTTTGACCTTGTGTGAGTTTTTACAGGCCTTACATTTCATACAGGGAAAAAAAAACCTGTAGATTTCTTCCTATTTCTGCACTCATAATGACTGTTGACTAGATGGTCTTTAAATGAGTTTCCTTTTCTGTAGGAGATGAGGGGATAGTTAGGTAATGATTTCCCTATTACAGAGTCTGTCTTTAAAATTTTCCAATTCTTTCTCATAATATTAAAGACTTCTGATGACTTCTCTGAATAGTCTGTGATCATTCTGAAAAAAAACATAGGTTTCACACCAGTTATAGTTAGCTGGACATTTTACTCATACAAAACCATTGAAATTCCCCTGTTATAGTTAGTTGTACTCACTAAAACTCACGCGCCCGCAATCTATGTCACCTATTACATCATTCATTGCATGGTCAGTGACATCACTGATGACATCACTGATGACCTCTCAAATGACATCACTGATGACATCACTGATGACATCATCCATGTGACAATGAAATACACCTCATCGCACACTAGTATAATATTTTTCACTCACTGTAAAATAGAAAGTGTCCTATTTCAAACCATTGACACATCAATAGTATTTTCTAAACATCCACTCAGTGAATCATAGATCTATATGCACATCTAATCACTTACCTATAGATTCAGTGTTATATGCAGTGAATAATTAACAGAACACTAATAAATATACTTATACGCCTATTTCAACATTACACACCAGCACACATTGTATTCACTTATAAAGACATCTTATTGACTTATGCAAACAATGGATCATACTTACATTTACTCACCTACACACTTCTACAAACACCACTTCATCTATTCATCTATACACTAGTGTGTTATAAAATGACTATTAGAAGTATTCAGTTATCCATACAGTGACTCATACAATCACTATGTCTTAGGCTCACTTAATTAGATATAACTGTAACATACACTGCTTTTCTATGCAAACTTAATGGAGATATACTATTGAGAGACATATTTAATCACCACCACACCCATTAACATATACACTCACTGAAACAAGTGTTATAACATGTAGTCTTAACCTCATTTACCTACTGAATGAACTATTCACACATTTTTAGGCAATTACATACCCCCCACCAAACCACATAGACATTCATTTACCCATACAAATACTCAGTTAAGAAACCAATAACAAATATAGTCTTTAATATACCAATTAGGTCAAAGCAATAAAGACTTTAACACAGTTAAATAACTACATATTATATATAGTGAGACTCTACAAATTAGTCAAGGAAACAATCAATGACACTATTACTAAATCCATCATTCACACATTTATATTTATATATCCACTCATTCTTCAATGCAAAGTAGTGTATTTATAATACATATTTAAATATCAAAGCAAACCACTTTCACTGGATGATGTCATCAGTGATGTCATCAGTGAGGTCATTTGAGATGTCATCAATGATGTCGTAAGTGATGTCACTGACCATGTCATGAATGATGTAATATGTGACATCATCAGCAGTGGATTGCGGGCGCGCGAGTTATAGTGAGTACAACTAACTATAACGGGGGAATGTACTTACGACTCGTCTAAAATTTGGAAGAAATATCTAGTTATATTACAACAGGATACCAACATAACTTGAAGGAAATAAGAACCCCCTGAAGAAGTTCTGTTGTACAGAACGAAATGCGTCGGCTGGCTGTGGTACATAAACTTAAGGAAAATAAAAGCATTTGAATATACACCAAGATTCAGCGCTTCAATAAGGACTCTAAGTGATATGATTTGATTGGACTTGTTGTGCAAGTGGTGCTGTGCCAAAGTTTGGAATATTCTCCACTAATCTCTACTACTCACTCTCTACTACTCCACTACTCTCTAATACTCACTCTCTACTACTCATTCTCTACTACTCTATTACTCTCTACTACTCTGTCTCTACTACTCACTCCCTATTACTCACTATCTACTACTCTCTACTACTCACTCTCTACTACTCTCTACTACTCACTCTCTACTACTTGCTCTCTACTACTCACTCTTTACTACTCACTCTCTACTACTCACTCTCTACTTCTCACTCTCTACTACTCTCTACTACTCACTCTCTACTACTCTCTCTCTACTACTCTCTACTACTCACTCTCTATTACTCACTCTACTACTCACTCTACTACTCACTCTCTAATACTCACTCTCTGCTACTCTCTACTACTCACTCTCTACTACTCTCTCTCTACTACTCACTCTCTACTACTCTCTACTATTCTCTCTCTCTGCTACTCACTCTCTACTACTCACTCTCTACTACTCTCTACTACTCACTCTTTACTATTCTCTACTACTCACTCTCTACTGGTCTCTACTACTCACTCTACTACTTACTCTCTACTACTCTCTACTACTCACTCTCTACTACTCACTCTCTACTACTCACTCTACTATTCACTCTACTACTCTCTACATCTCACTCTCTGCTACTCTCTCTACTGCTCTCTACTACTCTCTACTACTCACTCTCTACTCTCTATTACTCACTCTCTACTCTCTACCTCTCTCTACTTCTCTCTACTGCTCTCTCTACTAGTCTCTACCTCTCTCTCTCTACCTCTACCTCTCTACCTCTAAACCTCTACCTCTACACCTCTACCTCTCTCTACACGCACACATATACACATATATATATGCATATATATGCATATGCATTTATATATAAGTATATGTGTCTATATATATATATATATATATATATATATATACATACATACATATATAAACATATATAATCTGGATATCTATATAAATACAAATATAAATGCATGCATACATATACATATATGCATACATATGCATGTTATTTACATGAAAGTTTGAAAAACACTAATAAAAGCAAAGCTAAAAAGCCACCTCATTACAAACAGAGATCTATTGCATTGTCAATGCTTGTTTACTTTGGTTCCATCAAGAAGGCATTCAGATATGTCACACATTGGCCATAAATTCTGAATGTTAGCACTCTAGTTGCTCATTAGATCACTGTAGTAAAGCTACTGCTCATCAGGGAAGTCTGCTGCTGGTATTCAAAGTGCATGTTTCAGTCTGCATGTCAGTATTTTGTTAATGAAATAGAAGAGGATTTGAGAAGTCAAAATGTGCCCTAATTTTTCTTTCTTCAGCACTAATCATAATTTCTATGGCAAAATGAACCCCCTCATTTTGTTCCTTTGCAAATTAAATGTTTTAAGGTGTTCAGGTGTGCCATACTTTTATCATAAGTAAGACTGTTAGCGCTCTGGTTGTTCTTTAGAACACTCTGGGACATTCTGTCATTGGGCTATACTTGGGCTACATCTGGGGGATATTTGTGCTACATTTGGGCTCTTTTGTCTCTGGTGGCCATCTTGGGAGACTTATTTGTTATGAAGTTTCCTAATTTCCTCATTTACTACAGTCTCCTCAGTAGGAAATACTTTCAGTTTTCTACTTTGATTCCATCAAGAAGGCATTCAGATGTGACATATATGCATACATATGCATGTTATTTACATGAAAGTTTGAAAAACACTAATAAAAGCAAAGCTAAAAAGCCACCTCATTACAAACAGAGATCTATTGCATTTTCAATGCTTGTTTACTTTGGTTCCATCAAGAAGGCATTCAGATGTGACACACATTTGCCATTAATTCAGAATGTTAGCACGCTAGTTGCTTATTAGATCAATGTAGTAAAGCTACTGCTCACCAGGGAAGTCTGCTGCTGGTATTGAAAGTGCATGTTTCAGTCTGCATGTCAGAATATTTTAATGAAATAGAAGAGGATTTGAGAAGTCACTCAAAATGTGCCCTAATTTTTCTTTCTGAAGCACTAATCATACTTTCTATGACAAAATGAACCCCCTCATTTTGTTCATTTTTAAATTAAATGTTTTCAGACTTACCACTTCATTCCAATCAAGATGGCTTCTGGTGTGCCATGCTTTTGTCATAAGTAAGACTGTTAGCGCTCTAGTTGTTCTTTAGAACACTCTGGGACATTCTGTCATTGGGCTATACTTGAGCTACATCTGGGTGATATTTGGGCTACATTTGGGCTCTTTTGTCTCTGGTGGCCATCTTGGGAGACTGCATGTCAGAATGTTTTAACGAAATAGAAGAGGATTTGAGAAGTCACTCAAAATGTGCCCTAATTTTTTTTCTGCAGCACTAATCATACTTTCTATTGCAAAATATACCCCCTCATTTTGTTCCTTTTTAAATTAAATGTTTTAAGAGTTACCACTTTATTCCAATCAAGATGGGTTTCAGGTGTGCCATACCTTTGTAATAAGTAGGACTGTTAGCGCTCTAGTTGTTCTTTAGAACACTCTGGGATGCTGCAGTAGAACACAAAGGAATCAACTGACAGTCTCTGTCCTTGTTGGATGTACATGTTTTACTGAGAATGTCAGACTTCATTCTCACATGACTGAGAAAGATAATGTGAATTTACAGAAAATATGCTTTCAGTTTAGCTTATAGATCCCCTTCCAAACCACTGTGGGAAAAGCATGAGATAATAGTTTTCTTTCAAACATAATTCATGATATCCCAGCAGAAGGCTTTTTCACATGGTAAAATCACCTTAGAACACACCACAATTCCTAAAATGAGTATGGTACCATCAACAAATGATTTATAATGTAACTAAAGTCCTAAAACCTTCTATTAACTGCAATGCTTTTTAATGAGGTGCTATCATGTATATTGGTCCCAAGATGGCTGCCAACACTTCTTAAATGAAGTGCTGACAGCCAATCAGATCTCACGATGAGATATGTGGTTAGGCTCCGGCCAGATATATACATTTTTTCACATTTTATTTTCTCAGGAACTACTGGAGGGATTTACACCATGTAACCAAAAGGGCGATCTGCGTCCCAGACCCTACCATTTCCCCAAATTTGGTGTAATTCCGTTCAGCGGTTCGGGCTGTAGCCGTGTCTAATCGTCCTATGGAAAATAACATGGGGAAAACAGGTTTGGGGACCCCCTTTTTTCTCAGCCCCCACTTGACAAATCCCCCCAAAACTTTCAGGGAAGGAGCAGAGCGGAGCAGGCCATCTTCTTTGAGAAGTTCGCGAAGATTCATCAACCGGCGCCAAAGTTATTCCCGATGGAATGTTGCGGATTTCCTATGGAAACTAGGTCTTAAATATAACTACCTACTGGCGACCGCCAGTAGGTAATATATATATATATATATACATATTCACTGAAAAAACCATAGGTTATAGACCATATATAGTTAGGAATTAGCATTTAAGAAACCTTTTTTTTACTCACACAAAACCATTGAAATTCCATATATAGTTAGTTGTACTAACTATATATCGCGCACCCGCAATCCACTGCTGATCATGTCACATATTACATCATTCATGACATGGTCAGTGACATCACTGATGACATCACTGATGACATCTCAAATGACATCACTGATGACATCACTGATGACATCTCAAATGACATCACTGATGACATCACTGATGACAACATCCAGTGACTGTATGTTTCTGTAAAGTTAAAACATGTCTTACATATTGAAGAATGAGTGGATTTATAAGTGTCTGGATGAAGGATTTATTAGGTGCATGACTGACTGTATGAGTGACTGATTAAATGTGTCTCACTGAGTGCATGGGTTAGTGACTAAACTGTCTTAATTTGTGCATCATTATGTCTGTTGTTCTGTAAACTGCTGCATGTGTTGATCAGTAGCTATATGAGTAACTATATGGGTTATTGATTGATTGCCTAAGTATTTGTATGGGAGACTGAGTGTGTGTGTGGGTGGCTGGGAGGTGTATAACTCTGTGCATAGATGTGTGAGCAGTTGATTCACTAGATGTATGGTTTCAAAAGTGCATGTGGAAACAGCTGTATGGGCGGTTGACTGTGTGCATGAGTGTATTGGTGAGTGAATGGATATCTAAGTGCTACATGTCAAAGTAAGTACATATGTAAAACACAGTACATGTGAGAGTTGACATATATAAATAACTATGCATAAGAGCCAGTGAATGTGTGAGTGGCTGAATGGATCATTGTGAACTTGTATCAGGGATTGTATAAGAGAGTAAATATGTGTTAGTATATGTTTGAATAAGTAAGGTGTGTATAACTGTATAGTTGAGGAAATGGAGGTGTGATTGATTCTTTGCATGACTGACTAGGTGTGTGAGTAACTCCATGGATGAGTGACAGTCTGTGAGTGTCTGTTTACACTGAGTGTATCTAAGTTTTTATTAGAGTCTGAAGAGATTCATCGTATTATCACATGAATAATGTCATCAGTGATGTCATCAGTGATGTCTTTTGAGATGTGATCAGTGATGTCATCAGTGATGTCATCGGTGATGTCATTTGAGATGTCATCAATGATGTCATCAGTGATGTCATCAGTGATATCATCAATGATGTCATTTGAGATATCATCAGTGATGTCATCAGTGATGTCATTTGAGATGTCATCAGTGATGTCATCAGTGATGTCATTTGAGATGTCATCAGTGATGTCATCAGTGATGTCATTTGAGATGTCATCAGTGATGTCATCAGTGATGTCACTGACCATGTCATGAATGATGTAATATGTGACATGATCAGCAGTGGATTGCGGGTGCGCGATATATAGTTAGTACAACTAACTATATATGGAATTTCAATGGTTTTGTGTGAGTAAAAAAAAGGTTTCTTAAATGCTAATTCCTAACTATATATGGTCTATAACCTATGGTTTTTTCAGTGAATCTTCAAGGTTTTGTAAATGCTAATTCCTAACTATATATGGTCTATAACCTATGGTTTTTTCTGTGAATTTCAATGGTTTTTTAATAGCAAATATCAAAAGCTTTAAAATGTATTCTTCTTTAAATCAAAAAATATATTTTATATGTTTATTAATAAAAAAAAAAATTATTATTATGTTTTGGTTCGTTCCTGTTCTGCGAACCGGGTAGCTTCCCGTTAGCTCAATTTGGTGCCGCGACTCGGTACGCGAACCGGTAAACGTTCCGTTTGCGCAACTGCCGCGCTAGAAATCAACATCGTGACGTGTCGCGGAAGCGCGACGTATCGCGTTGTCGCGTAATGCGTCTTATGACGCGCCGCGTTAGCGCACCCGGAAGTGCTCCAGTACGCAAACCGAGGCGCGAAGCGCAGCTCCCCGGAAGCGATCTGGGGCGCGTCGCGTAAGCGCGACGTATCACGTTGCCGCGTAATGCGTCTTATGACGTGCCGCGTTAGCGCACCCGGAAGTGCTCCGGAGCGCGAACCGAGGCGCGAAGCGCAGCTCCCCGGAAGTGATCCGGGGCGCGGCCCGCAGCGCGTAACGTAAGCGTAACAGGTCCTGTGATTTGTTAATAAAACTTTTTATTGGTTCATTTCACTTTTGGTTTCCTAATGATGTAAGGCTAGGTCATGTGACCTAAAAATAACACTTTTCATTGGTTTAGAACTATTTTTTTTTGAAAAATGATGAAAGCCCCCACCTTTTTTCTCACTCTGACTTTCAACTTTGTGAAAGGAAGACCTATTTTGCTTACTAGAAAATGGCTTCAGTAGTAGCTGCAGCTGGTGCACCCCCACCACCACCACCACCTCCTAGGAAGAGAGGACCACCTCCACAGTTCCTTCCCAACACAGAGGAGGAAGAGGACGAAGAAGAGGAAGAGGAAGTACAGCCAAGACAGTTTTTACGTGAGGAGCCCCGGAAATCTCACCACAAAAATAGTTTTATTTGGCAGTTTTTTTCTTTTCCTCAAGGCCAAAAAAAAGTGAATGCTCGCTATGTGACATGCCTCATATGCAAAGGAGATTTATCTAGAGGCACAGATAAAAAGTATAGTTACGGCAACTATACTATGCACCGTCATATGCAGAGGTGGCATCCACTGAATTACAGCGTGGCAGAGATGCGTGACCTCCAAGACAACCCACCAACTCCTGTGGCCAGTACATCGGCACAGGTAACTCACTTTGGCACGGGAAACAGTGCCAAACATTCAACAGAATTTTGTGCACATGAAGATAGTGTGTCTTTATTGTGGTAACCTACTCTCATGTGCAAATATGAGTATCAATTTGATAAACAGAGCATATGAAAACAACAAGTGCTCAAAACGCCCCCAAAAAAAAAAATTTTTTTTGCTCCTGTTGAGCCCTTTCTAATGCCTGTTTTTCGTTGTTTCCCCCCAAAAAAACCAAAAAAACCATAAAATTGTTCCAAAAATACAAAAAAAACAAAAAATGTTCAGAAAAATAAAAAAAAATATAAAACAACAAAAACATTAAAAAAAAAGTTCTTTTCAGAACTACCTCCCCTTTATAAAAAAATTGCTAGAATGTTTAGCACTCTGGCAACCTCTATTTCTTTTGGTGCGCTTCCCGGTTCGCTCCCCGGTACGCGAACCGGGAGCGAACCAAAATTTTTTTTTTAAAAAAGAAGAGTAAGTATAAGGGAAGTAAACAGAGAGTAATGTTAAAAGAAAGACAGCTATAGGGACTAAACCAGAGATACTGTTTAATAGATCTATTTACCGAAGAAAAGATGGAAGAGGGTATAATTGTGAAAAACAAAATAGATAAGGAAGTGAAAGAAAAAAAGGAGAGTAGAAGAATAACAAAGAAGAGTTTCTTAGAGAATGTGAGTGAATGTTCAAAATAAGATTAAAACATGTGGAATAACACAGAGAAAAAACAGAAAGCAGAAAAGAAGAAGTAACAGAAAAGGAATAATTGAAACAGCAAAGAAATGTAAATAACATAGGGGCATATTATCAACATAGGCGATAAAAGTTTCGCAGCTTTTATCGGCAGAAATGTGTCGCTAAAGCCGCTTTTGCGGCAGAAAACTGCCGCTATAGCCGCTTTTGCAGCAGTTTTCTGCCGATAAAAGCAGCAATAATTGTATTGGCTGTGTTCATAATATGCCCCTTAGTGTGCTTCAACTACACAAAGAAAGCATAATGAACCAGTAGTGAAAGAGTGATCAGTCAGAGACACTAAGAGTAATAGAGACGGAGTGAGTGAACAAGAGTGAGGAACTATGAGAAGAGAGGGACTGAGAAAAGGAGTGGAAGGAGTAGAGTAAGTAAGTAATAGAGAAAGGAATGAGGGAAGTAGCAAAGGCAGGAAAGTGAGGGTTAAAGAAATGAAGCAGTGGAACTAATAGTAGTTAAATGTGATAGAAATGTAACAAAAAGAGTACAAAACATTTACCTTATAATTGTCGTTAACTTAGTCACTTGTTATTTTTATACTTTCAATCTGTGAAAGAGAGAACAAACATTTGAAAAATATTAAAACATGTATTTAAAAATTAGAAAAGACAAGGGAAAAGATTGAAGGACAAACAGTTTTTCAACAACTTTGACACTTACAGAAGCCTCTGCTTCTCCAGGCTCCCTACACAGTCCTAAAAATATACATTTTAAACTAACAGTATCTTGATGCAGATGAAGTGAGGCCTATCTTGGAACATGGTGCATCTTTTGCACTGCTGTTGTCTCACAAAAGTGACGCAATGGCAGCGCAAAAGAGGTGCACAATCATCATAAAACTGTTCCTAACATTTTAAATGATTGTTTCAGGATGGCAATAAGGTGTGTCCTATCCAGACGTTTGTTTCAGGTGAGGCCTACTCAGGGTTGCAGATGAAATTTAGGCTTGTTGAAGAGTACAGAGTAGATAATACATGTGCAGGCCTACCAATAAAGTGAGTCATGTCCACTGCACTCTTGAACAAAGTTCAGACCACCTCTGTTTCCCTGGACAGGCCTAAACTTCATCTGCACAATGTGATTCGTAATGTTAGGAATCACAGGTAATGTATTTGAAAAACGTGCAATTTCTTTTGCTCATTTCACAATCACATCACTTGTGTTTCCTTTGGTTAGGTATCTCATTGTGCAGATGTAGTCCAGCATATGAAAGAGTACGCAGAAGTGCAGCACTGCATGCAACAACTTTGACACTTACTGAAGCCTCAGCTTCTGCATGCCCCCTACACAGTCCTAATTATATACATTTTAAACTGACGGTATCTTGCTGGAAATGAACTGAGGCCTATCTTGCAACATGGTGCATCTTTTACACTGCTGCTGCGTCACAAAAGTGACGGAACAGCGGCGCAAAAGAGGCACACAGCCTTCATAAAACTGCCCTTAACATTTTAAATGATTGTTTCTAGATGCTGATAAGGTGTAGCCTATCCACAGATTTCTTTCAGGTGAGTCCTACTCAGTTTTGCAGATGAAATTTAGGCTTCTTGAAAAGTACAGAGGAGATAATACATGTGCAGGCCTACCAACGAAGTGACTCATGTGCACTGCACTCTTCAACAAATGTCAGACCTCCTCTATCTCCTGGAACAGGCCTAAACCTTATCTACACAATGTGATGTGTAATGTTAGGAAACACAGGTAATGTAATTGAAAAACGTGCAATTTTTTTTGCTCATTCCACATTCACATCACCTGTGTTTCCTTTGCTTAGGTATCTCATTGTGGAAATGTAGTCTATCATATGAAAGACTACGTAGAATGTGAGCACTGTATGCAACAACTTTGACACTTACAGAAGCCTCAGCTTCTTCATGTCTACTACACATTTCTAAATGTATATCATAAATACAAAAAGTACAGAATTAATTATACATGTTAAATGCTTTATTTTTGCTGTTCTCAGAATTTATCAAATTTCACTAAAAACAGTGACTTGAAGGTATTCATCATATAACAGCGGGGAAAAAAAACACAATCAAAATGATTGTGTTTAAAAAACCCATACAACATGACAAATCAGAAATCAGAACTCCTTAAAATTAACTTACTTTCCATGACGTCGAATGATGTCCTATGAACAGCTTACACTCTGTTGTGCTGTTATTATTTTCAGCCCGCCACTTTCTGAAAGAAAACCTCCATCGTTTTGAAAAATATGTTACATACAATAAATGACTTCTCGCTCTCTACCACACGTTTCCACATGGCCAAATCGTGTAAGAGCCATTTATAACTCTTGGAATTCTTCTAAGCAAATCCCGTCATTTTGTATTTCCGCAACTTTGAGAAAGAAAACGTTCAAGATCACTTTCACAATCCTGGACTAGTAATATCTTACCCTTCTTGCTCACTCATGTTCTACATTTCCTATGACACTGATACTGCTTACTATGAAGCAGACTTACACTACCTCTATGACTACTACAATTATTTAATTCTCTATATCACTTTTAATCACAAAGCAATTTAAAACAGTACATAAAATTATATCAACCCCTAGAATCATTATAGGCCAGTTACCTACCCTAAATTCTCTTTTTTGAAAACAGAAAGTAAAAATATTTTTAAGTAAAAAGGCAACATTGTATCGTAGTCAAATGGGAATCATTTCCGAAACAGCAGCTTTTTTTACATTTTCAATAAGCTGTGTAATAAGCGGATCTTGTCAAAGGACCATCATGTCATATAATAGCTGCAGTTAGAAATGTTCTTTCTAAAATCAACGACTGTGTAGCCACAACATTTGTAATTAAAGTTGAAGACTTACTTTCATCAGGTTTATATAGTTGAATTTTTAAAATGACATGATAACCAAAAGTTTGGTCAAATAATCTAGACAGCATTGCAGACTTACATTACCTCTACTCCATGTTTTTATTGGCTGCTTGAATTAGCTTATAAAAAGAAACAGTTTTTCTGAACTCATTCAAAGTGCAGTTATTTTTCCATGACGTCAAGTGTTATGGTAAGAACACCGTTTTCTTTGGGAAATACTCTGTTGTCCTTTAACTAATCCGTGCCCACCACTTTCTGTAAGAAAACCTTCTTTTTTTCCAGCAACTATTTAAAACTCAAAAATAACTTTTGACTCTGTATTACACTTATCCTCAAGGCCAAATTGTGTAGGAGCCATTAGAACCTCTTGAAATTCCTCAGAGCAAATCCTGAGATTCCTTCCCTAAAATTTTGGTTTTAAAAACACCAGGTAAGAATTTTTAAGGTCAAAAGGCAATTTTTTTTTTAAAGTTAAAACAGAATCATTGCAGAATGACCAGCCATTTCTAGACTTTAAATGAGCTGTGTAATGTCCTGATGTTATTGAAGGACCGTCATGATATATAATTGCTGCAGTTACAAAAGTCCTTCCTGATATTGACAACTGTGAAGCCACAAAATTTTTAATTAAAGTTGTCAATTTTGTTCCATCAGGCCTACATCGTTGGAACATTAAAATAACATACTGGCCATATGTTCGTATAAATAATGTTGACAACATTTCAGACTTACATTGGCTACACTCTATGTTGTGATCAGCTGCTTTTACTAGCTTATTAAAGGACACTGATTTACTGTCTGGCAAAGTTAAATATCTAAATTTTTCTGAGTCTACACTAGTAGTACTTGATACCCTACAGTTCTCGCAGTCATGCTGCCATTGATAAGAAAGCCCAAACAGGTGATCTACATCTACACCTTCATCATGCAATACATCAAGCATATACATTAAAAACTCCTGACAATCTTGCTGAATATTTTGAGAGAATTGTGTTTGACCTGAACATCTGTCTAACAGATTTCGAATTTCAGACACACTTTCTATTTTTGTTCTATCAGTGCTACATTTCTCTAACACAGAATTCAACAAACTGCAAAATCTCTGATCCGAATTGACCACAATCTCTTGTTTTAAAGTTTCTAGAGAAAACAAAACATTAACCACTACATTAGCATCGCAGTTGACACCAGAACTGTTTTCAAATTGAAAACCAACAACATCTTCAACAAAATCCTTTTCCTTTCTGCTTATAATTTCTGGTTCATCGACTTTTCGTCTTTTTGCTACAACCTCCCTACTATTGGTCACATTTCTTCGTTTCCGGCCTACCACACGTTTCTCAAACAAAGGATATTGAGGCAAATGTGGCGCATACTCTCTTCTTAACCTATTGTATTCCTTAACACAGTCTAGATCCGCACAAATGTTTGTGACATCACACTCAATCAAGTACAATCCCGATAAAGTTCTGACTCGTGACAATGCCACATATGCCATACCCTCCTTGAACACAGAACTGCCAATATTCACCAATGCACTGTCTACACTTAAACCTTGCGATTTATGGATTGTCACCGCATATGCCAAGCAAACAGGAAACTGCTTACGGCGAACATATAAGTCTTTCACAAGCAAAAACCTAGCAGAGCAACGACCAATTAGCTGTACTATCTCAATGCCATCAAATTTAATTTTTAAAAATTCAATTCCATCCCTATTTCTGTATTTCACAAAATCAACAACATTACCCATTGATCCATTTACCAGACCTCTTTCAACATGTAAATTCCTTCTTAAAATTATACGGCAATTTAAGCACACATTCAGAGTCTTTTCAAAACCCGCAGTTTTAGATATACTCTTCTCTAATGAATCCAATTTTGATTTCAAATTCTCAGACAAAATAATTGTTGATCCCATATGCTCTACTCTGTCAATAGTTTCCAGTTTCACAATCTCTTGGTTTTCTAAATACAACATTTTGTTGTTGAAGATGGCACATTCTGCAAGAGTTGGCATCAAACATATTCCAGATTTCTTCTCAGTAATTTTCTGAAAAATATTCTCAGGCACAACGTCTTGTTCTGGATACAAATTTGACAGTAATCGTGCATGTAAAGCTTCTTTCCCATGCTCGGTCACTTTTCCGATTCTAACATCTTGTAGAATATTCTTGTAATCTTCATCCTTCGCCTGACGCATATTTTCATGCAGTTCAGCATAATTGAAGTTTAACCATATATTAACGTTGCCAATGCTCCCTAGGCACTTCCTGGTATCTTCATGCGTGAACACAGGTTGTCCTTTCACTGGTGTCAGCTGCAGAAGATCACCGAAAACAATGATGTGTTTGCCACCAAATAACACATCATACTCTGTTTTGAGAACTTCTTGCATTCTCAAATGCACAAAGGCAAGCATGACATTGGAAACCATGCTTACTTCGTCACTGATAAGAAGTTTCATTTTCTTCAAGACTCTTGAAACTTCACAACAAGCATCTCCAGATAACTTGTTGTATTGTAATTTGTTATCATGCTCCACTGGCAGCATCAGTAGACGATGCAAAGTAATACCTTTAATGTTATGTGCTGCCAGTCCAGTTGGAGCGGTGACAACACAAGACAGCGATGACTCAGTCCTTTTCTGCAAATAACATGAAATTGCTTTAATGAGGAAACTTTTTCCAGTTCCCGCTTCTCCACTCACGTACAGTCGGACAGGTTTCAACGACGTACATGAGCACTCTTTCTTCTCATGACTTAATCCATGATCAATTTGGTTGGTAACTTCGTCATATATTTTCCTCTGCTCAACGTTGAGTTTTTTTTCCAAGTCTTCTAAGTTAACCGCATCCTCCTGAGCATGTGCCATGGCTCTTTCCACTTCAATCATGGCAGTGGCAGCTTCATTTTCGATAACTGGTCCTCCTAGTGGATCTTGACTCAATGAAACAGAACTCTGACTGTCCTGAGAACTGTCTCTAGCAATCTCGGCTGCAATCGTTGCTTCCTGCTCGATTTCCGCATTCAACATTTCTAGATATTTGAGAAAAACAGGACATTCTATGGTCTCCTTGGCGGCATTGAAAGAGTCTTCGTAACAGAGGAAATCTCCAAGCAGTTCCTCTTCTGCACGCCAAGGCTTGAAAAGTTGCAAAAGTGCTAAATAGAAAAACTCTTTTTTTTCAGGAGATTCGCCACTCAATTTTCGATGGTTTACCAAGTGGCATTTTCTTTGCTTGACGAGACATCCCTCACTTCCAATTACAGCATACACTCCTTTATCAATATCTTCTTTGATGTTCCTCTTGAATATGTAATTTTGTAGAACCTCATACAGACAAACATTCTCGAGGTGACTGCTTCTATTTGGATAATATGTATCCAACATGTTGGTCTTCAAAATCGGTATATAACTCTCCTCATTAAAAAATGCCTCACAACTTGAACTATGCATCCATTCTCCTGAAAAAACTTCACAAAAATTACTACGATTAACTGTTCTCTTCCATCTACTATTTCTTTTGAAATCATAAATTGCCTTGTTTAGCTTCCTAATTCTATTGATTATCAAAATAAATAACTTTCGCTTAATTTCAAATGCCTGATCAATAACTTTCTCAATTTTTTTTTTCTCTTATAAAAAACCACTTTCTGCTGACCTTTCTTAATATTTTTTAACAAATTGCCAATTATCCTGTTGCGGAACATTCGTCTACGAATGTCCCTAAACTGATTTTTCCTTCTACTACCATGCACAGAGTTATCTCCTGCTCTAGCAGTAACATTTTTGATTGGCCTTCCCTTTCCGTTTAAATTGCTTCTCTTTTTCTGGACTAAAACATTTTCTGTAGTACTACTTTTTTTTCTACAAATGTTTCTTATGAATGATTTCTTTATCTTACCCGGACCTTTCTTGGTGACTTGACAAGTTTTTATTGTAGAGGTCTGCTGCAACAATTTTTTAAGCTGCTGTCTTTGATGTTTGGTAGCCTTTCGCCTTCTGTCCTTCGAAGGCATTCTTTAATTTTGAAATGATCTGCAGTTGAATCTGTGCTAAAATATAATAAAAAATGTTATTAACCACTATTAGCAAACAGTAAATCAATAACAGTCGTCAAAAATGTAACACACTACTTGTCATTTTTAGTGCATTGGCAAATTTAGTATTCACAATAGTAGCAAAGAAATTGAATGCTTCTACATTTGACCTGTGCTGTTTTATATGTGAATCTGAACCAATTTTATGAGCATATTTGACTATTTTATTAAAGACACTACACACAACCTATTTTTGAACTTTTGTTTAATTTTAAATGAAACGGTTTACATTTTTATTTTTCATTTTTCATTTCCAGTAACTTTTAAAAAATAAATGTTTATAGTTCCATAGGCTCAAGCAGGTCAGCTTCCCACCCTATGTCATACAATTCTGACAAATCGGCATCCTCATCATGTTCTTCATCATCCTCAGGATTTAAATCATCCAAGGGATCTACTTCCACTGACGTTTCAATGACAAGTTCAATGATAGGATCGAGATCAACTGATTGCTCATTATCACTCATGGTTGATGTTGTCGTTATCTTTAAAGAAAGAGAACAACAATAAGATTGTGCAGAGTAAGAGATAAATCTCAGAGACTATAATATTAAAATTGTTTAACAAGAGTAACATTTTGCAATTATTATTTAGCCATGTCCAGCGATGCTGAGGAGGTGAGGCCTATGTCCAAGTTTTCAGTGAACAGGACTCATCTCTTCTTAACCTTCGATAAGCCTCACCGACTCTTTTTACCCTGCTCATACTTAAATGTAAAGGGGCAGATTTATGTTAACTGGCGCATCCCCGGGGATGCACCAGTTAACGTGCACCGCTGCTCTGCCACCCATGATGTGCCGCATTTACAATGTGGAGCACCATTGAGCAAAAACAGCACAGATGCGTCACGCATCTGTGCCGCAAAAGCAGCACATTGCAGGAATCATGTCGTAAGCGCGACATATCTACTGCAATGCACAGGAGGAAGCCACACATTGCATGGTGCATCACTCCTTATGCCTGTTTCAAACAGGCGTAAGGATTTAATTCAGCAATGCTATAAAGCTGACTCAGTGAAATCTTATAAATTTCACTGTGTTAGTTTTACTGGGCTTTCATGCAAATGAATGCCCACCCTGCAACAAAACACCTATATGAAACCTGACGCAGGTTTCATGTGGCACAGGACTTTACAGCATGACACATCTGCCTAGATGCATCAAGTTGTAAATATGTCGCCACATAGCAAATCTTTTGCACCGCCGCTGCGTCACAAAAGTGACGCACAGCGGCGCAAAAGAGGCATACACCTATCATAAATCTGTCCCTAACATTTTAAATGATTGATTCAGGATGACGATAAGGTGTGGCCTATCCAGAGGTTTGTTTGAGGTGAGGCCTACTCAGAGTTGCAGATGAAATTTAGGCTTGTTGAAGAATACAGAGGAGATAATACATGTGCAGGCCTACCAATGAAGTGAGTCATGTCCACTTCACTCTTGAACAAAGGCCAGACCTCTTCTGTGTCCGTGGACAGGCCTAAAGCTCATCTGCACAATGTCATTCGCAAAGTTAGGAAACACAGGTGATGTAATTGAAAAATGTGGAGTTTCTTTTCCTCATTTCACAATCACATCACCTGTGTTTCCTTTGCTTAGGTATCTCATAGTGCAGATGGAGTCTAGCATATCAAAGAGTACACAGAAGTTGAGCAGTGTATACAACAATTTTGACATTTACAGAAGATTCAGCTTCTTATCTTGTTGGAGATGAAGTGAGGCCTGTCTTGCAACATGGTGCATCTTTTGCATCACTGCTGCATCAGTTTCATGTGGCACGGGACTTTACAGCATGACACATCTGCCTAGATGCATCAAGTTGTAAATATGTCGCCACATAGCAAATCTTTTGCACCGCCGCTGCGTCACAAAAGTGACGCACAGCGGCGCAAAAGAGGCACACACCTATCATAAATCTGTCCCTAACATTTTAAATGATTGATTCAGGATGACGATAAGGTGTGGCCTATCCAGAGGTTTGTTTGAGGTGAGGCCTACTCAGGGTTGCAGATGAATTTTAGGCTTGTTGAAGAATACCGAGGAGATAATACATGTGCAGGCCTACCAATGAGGTGAGTCATGTCCACTTCACTCTTGAACAAAGGCCAGGCCTCTTCTGTGTCCGTGGACAGGCCTAAAGCTCATCTGCACAATGTCATTCGCAAAGTTAGGAAACACAGGTGATGTAATTGAAAAATGTGGAGTTTCTTTTCCTCATTTCACAATCACATCACCTGTGTTTCCTTTGCTTAGGTATCTCATAGTACAGATGGAGTCTAGCATATCAAAGAGTACACAGAAGTTGAGCAGTGTATACAACAATTTTGACATTTACAGAAGATTCAGCTTCTTATCTTGTTGGAGATGAAGTGAGGCCTGTCTTGCAACATGGTGCATCTTTTGCATCACTGCTGCATCGGTTTCATGTGGCACGGGACTTTACACCATGACACATCTGCCTAGATGCATCAAGTTGTAAATATGTCGCCACATAGCAAATCTTTTGCACTGCCGCTGCGTCACAAAAGTGGCGCACAGCGGCGCAAAAGAGGCACACACCTATCATAAATCTGTCCCTAACATTTTAAATGATTGATTCAGGATGACGATAAGGTGTGGCCTATCCAGAGGTTTGTTTAAGGTGAGGCCTACTCAGGGTTGCAGATAAAATTTACGCTTGTTGAAGAGTACAGAGGAGATAATACATGTGAAGGCCTACCAATGAAGTAAATCATGTCCACTTCACTCTTGAACAAAGGCCAGACCTCTTCTGTGTCCGTGGACAGGCCTAAACCTCATCTGCACAATGTCATTCGTAAACTTAGGAAACACAGGTGATGTAATTGAAAAATGTGGAGTTTCTTTTCCTCATTTCACAATCACATCACCTGTGTTTCCTTTGCTTAGGTATCTCATTGTGCAGATGGAGTCTAGCATATCAAAGAGTACACAGAAGTTCAGCAGTGCATACAACAATTTTGACATTTACAGAAGATTCAGCTTCTTATCTTGTTGGAGATGAAGTGAGGCCTGTCTTGCAACATGGTGCATCTTTTGCATCACTGCTGCATCGGTTTCATGTGGCACGGGACTTTACAGCATGACACATCTGCCTAGATGCATCAAGTTGTAAATATGTCGCCACATAGCAAATCTTTTGCACCGCCGCTGCGTCACAAAAGTGACGCACAGTGACGCAAAAGAGGCATACACCTATCATAAATCTGTCCCTAACATTTTAAATGATTGATTCAGGATGACAATAAGGTGTGGCCTATCCAGAGGTTTGTTTAAGGTGAGGCCTACTCAGGGTTGCAGATGAAATTTACGCTTGTTGAAGAGTACAGAGGAGATAATACATGTGAAGGCCTACCAATGAAGTAAGTCATGTCCACTTCACTCTTGAACAAAGGCCAGACCTCTTCTGTGTCCGTGGACAGGCCTAAACCTCATCTGCACAATGTCATTCGTAAACTTAGGAAACACAGGTGATGTAATTGAAAAATGTGGAATTTCTTTTCCTCAGTTCACAATCACATCACCTGTGTTTCCTTTGCTTACGTATCTCCTTGTGCAGATGGAGTGTAGCATATCAAAGACTACGCAGAAGGTGAGAACTGTATGGAACATGGCTATGTAAGTCAAATAATCAAAATCTAAATTTGCCAAGCACACATGGGGGTGTATTTACAAGGACCTTCCACCACGGGGAAATGTCTTTAATTAAAATGGGAAAAATAACATCAAAGGGACTCAAATGCCTTTTAAATATACCCCAAGCAACCTATGAAACTCTAGCACTACATATCAAGAAACCTAATTGATTTCAAAAATCGTTTTTAAACACATCATCTAAATCAATTATATACCTACATTCAAGGGGAAATGACTTAAAATGGCCTAAGACACATGAAAGCGTTTTTTTAAGGCCCTTGCACCATTTTTGGGTCGCTTTTAACATGGCTATGTTAGTCAAAGAATTAAAATCTAAATTTGCCAACCACAGATGGGGGCATATTTACAAGGACCTTGCACCACGGGGAAAGGTCTTAAATTAAAATGGGAAAAAGAACATCAGAGAGACTCAAATGCCTTATAAATATGCCCCAAGCAACCTATGAAACTCTAGCACTACATATCCAGAAACCTAATTGATGTCAAAAAACGTTTTAACCACTTGGATGCTAATGACAAGGGTAACTCGTCATGGAGTTTCCATTGATTTCAATGGAAATTACATGGAAGAATATCAGGTACCTTAGCATCCAAGTGGTTAAAACACATCATCTAAATCAATTATATACCTACATTCATCGGGAAGTGACTTAAAATGCCCTAAGACAGATGAAAGCGTTTTTTTAAAGCCCTTGCTCCATTTTTGGATCACTTTTAACATGGCTATGTAATTCAAATAATCAAGATCTAAATTTGCCAAGCACAGATGGGGGCGTATTTACAAGGACCTTGCACCACAGGGAAAGTTCTTAAATTAAAATGGGAAAAATAACATCAGAGAGACTCAAAGGCACTATAAATATGCCCCAAGCAACCTATGAAGCTCTAGCAGTACATATCCAGAAATCTAATTGATTTCAAAAAACGTTTTTAAACACATCATATAAATCAATTATATACCTACATTCAAGGGGAAATGACTTAAAATGCCCTAAGACACATGAAAGCGTTTTTTTAAGGCCCTTGCACCATTTTTGGGTCACTTTTAACATGGCTATGTTAGTCAAAGAATTAAAATCAAAATTTGCCAAGCACAGATGGGGGCATATTTACAAGGACCTTGCACCACGGGGAAAGGTCTTAAATTAAAATGGGAAAAATTACATCAAAGGAACTCAAAAGCCTTGAAAATATGCCCCAAGCAACCTATGAAACTCTAGCAGTACATATCAAGAAACCTAATTGATTTCAAAAAACGTTTTTAAACACATCTTGTAAAGCAATTATATTCATACATTCATGGGGAAGTGAGTTAAAATACCCTAAGACACATGAAAGCATTTTTGTAAGACCCTTGCACTATTTTTGCGTCACTTTTAACATGGCTATGTAACACAAAGAAACAAAATCTATTTGTAAAACACTTGACACAAAGCAACATTTTAAATACACAACTTTCTTCATAATGTTATCCCTAAACCATACTATTCTCTATCTAAATTAAATGAATCTTTTCTCACCTTAGCAAATACTTTATGAGTTTCAAAACAGTCTCAGAAACACACCAATTTGTCTTTAGCAGAGCAAAATGTAAATGTAAATGTAGTATACTTGTAAAGCGCACAGCTGCCCCAGCAACGGGGCGTCCCGGCGCTGTATAACTCTGGGGAACCCGTCCTGGCTTTCCCTGTGGGATGGTCCCTTGCTGGGAGTCCCCAAGGTGGAGCCAGGCATCCCCGGAATTGGTGGGGCCGTTGTGGAGATTAGGCTAGCTAATGCCCAGAGTTGCCGAGTGGAACCCCTGATTAGAGTAAGCACCGAAGCGAGAATTATCGAGTCCGCTGACCAAGGTCCACGACCCTGCCGCGTCGGGAATTGAACCCTGGTCCCAGGCTGACATCTGCTCTCAGGCCTGCCGCCTCTAACCAGTGAGCCACACTACTCCACAAAAGGTATGCACTCCAGAGTCTGCAAGCAACAATGCCACAGAAATGCTGTAATTAATCACACATATCTCTCATGTCACCTAATCAAAACTCTTCCCTCACTTTTTTCAAATCAACACCCTTCCCCCCTCTGCCCTTTCTGCCCTTTTTGCATAGCAACCACCTCCTGAAAGACCTCTGATGTTTGCAAGTTCACACAACAATGTTTCAATTGAACTCTGAACTCTCAGTACACCTGCATATCCAGTGCAATCTTTCATAAAATGATTTTTTCTTGACCATTCAAATTACATCTTTCAAAGAACTCATCCATGCATCCTAACTTTCTGTTTTCAGCAATCAAAATCCACCAATCACTGCTACTGCTTCATTAACACAGAAACTCCACAGTTTTTTTCATTTTAAACTCTTATTTTTTCAACTGCCATTTCATTGCCACACTTCATCTGACTGCAGCAGAACCTTCTCTCACCATGTTTTCTGTCTGGATTGTTGGACATAGTTACATCTACTGGGCTCAAAGGTATGCTGATAACAGAAATTTACCTAACCTCAATTTACAAAATGTGGAAATTAAGTGGATTGACCACAGAGGATTAAAATGTCACCAATTGATACCATTGGTGAAAACCTTTATGCATTTGCCAAAACCTGACCTGTTAATTGTGCACTGTGGAGGAAATGACTTGGGCACTTTGACTGGTGTAGGTCTGGAAATGTTTTTAAAAGACACCTTTGACCAATTGATGACACTTTTTCCTCAAACTGCCTTGGTATATTCAAATATATGCCAAAGACAGAAATGGAGGTGGTCGAACCAATTTTGTCCACAAATTGAGAAATCGAGGAAGCATGTAAATAAGTCTGTTTCAGCTTACATGAGAGACCATGGAATGGGCTCCATGTACAACAATAACTTGCGTTACTACATGCAAGATATCTACAGAGGAGATGGAGTTCACTTCTCAGATGAGGGGAACAGAATTTTCATCCTCAATTTAAGACTGTGCATTGCTACCTACTTGTAGGTACCTACATCAGCCACAGGACCCAAAAGCTCTTTTCAGAGCTACCCTACATCTGATCACTCACAATTATTATTTTACTCTAACATTTTCACTAATTTTCACCAAAGTACGCTCCCCGGAGCGCTACCCGGTACGCGCACCGGACGCTAACCGCGCGAAAATTTGAAAAAAAATGTTTTTTTTTCGCACATATTGGCCTCCTCAGCCACCCTCAGAAAACCTAGGGGGTCAAGATACGTCTACCGTGCCCCCTTCTACCCATTCTGAACATTATTTGCCCTCCATCTTGTATCTTAATTTGACCGAAACACAAAATGGTGGACTCCCGTAACGCTGCCGGTTCGCGTACCGGGGCGCTCACCGGGAAGCGCTCCATTAAAAAAGGTGGGAAAGTAATTTACAGAAAAAACCCTGGAGACAATGTCACCAAATATAGATTAACTCATACTACATACCAATCCCTACCATTTTCACAAATTTGGTTGGAATTCCATTTAGCCATTTAGCCTGTAGACCTCTCTAAATACCCTGAGGTAAATTACTTCACAAAACACATCTGAAGTGTTGGAATTGACAACCAATTAAAATGTTACTTTCATTTTCTACTTTTTTTACCTGACATTTGATTGGTTATGTACCTGAATATATATAAAAAAAGAGAGAGAAACACAGCCATTTTGACTACTACTTCCTGAACTACATTGCAAGATCATTTTCACTCACAACTTAAACTTGATTTTAGAAGGTGAGATATTATTTTATAAATTTGAAAACATTTTCAGATAGTTATATACTATGCCTCTGTAAGAGTTAGACATTGAGAAAGGCTTCTTTATTATAATTATATTATAGCCATTTTGACTACTACTTCCTGAACTACATTGCAAGATCATTTTCACTCACAACTTAAACTTGATTTTAGAAGGTGAGATATTATTTTATAAATTTGAAAACATTTTCAGATAGTTATATACTAGTTAGACATTGAGAAAGGCTTCTTTATTATAATTATGGATTGATTTAGGTTTCTGTGGTATAATTATGAATTTACTTAGGCTTCTTCACAGGCACTTTTTAATAGTACTACTTCACGCCTGAAACCATACAGTGCCCATAGATTACTTCTCTGTTATAAACTCACAAGTACCTGTCTGAACTTAAACCCAACAGTGCCCTATCTCTACTGATATATTTATTTTTTATGCAAATTACAGCAAGAAAATGGAAGGTGAGCAGAATGTTTCCTTTGAAAATTGTTCTGGAGATATTATTTTATTAATTTGAAAACATTTTCAGATAGTTATATACTATCCCTCTGTAAGAGTTAGACATTGAGAAAGGCTTGTTTATTATAATTATGGATTGATTTAGGTTTCTGTGGTATAATTATGAATTTACATAGGCTTTTTCACAGGCACTTTTTAATAGTACTACTTCATGCCTCAAAAGTACCTGTCAGAACTTAAACCCAACAGTGCCCTATCTCTACTGATATATTTATTTTTTATTCAAATTTCAGCACAAAAATGCAAGGAGAACAGAACGTTTCCTTTGAAATTGTCCTAGACATGAACAATGAGGAAATAATTGAACCCATTGACTTGGAATTCATGGATGAATCACGAGACCAGGAACTTCTACAATGTGTAGAATCTGTGGATTATTTACTTCATTACTTCATTATGATGACGGTCAAATGTGGGAAGTTATGTTCACTCAACAAGAGGACATATCGGACAGTCAAATGTTAGACGTTCTATTAAATTTTGAAAAAGAATCAGTAAAATAAAATTATATTTAATATTAAAAAATTGTTTGAGTCTTTAATCATTTTTATATGTAATTCATAAACTAGTACCAAATTGATTATAATGTAAACTCAGACTTATAGTATACTGTGCACAATTCCAAAAATACATTTATATTTAATAATCATTAATACTGCTACCTAAATAAAAAAAAAACAACAAAAAGAACAATCAATAAACATACAATATTTCAAAATATCATAGTCTATCATTCTTTTTTCCTTATAGTACGCTCCCCAGAGCGCTTCCCGGTGCGCGTACCGGACGCTCCCCACGCAAAAAAACCAAAAAAAAAGTATTTTTTTTTTGCCCCGCGGGGCCCTTTTAAAGCCTCCACATCAAACCTAGGGGGTCAGGGAGGATCTACTATGCCCCCTCATGGTCATTTCCCCCTTTGTTTTGACCTCCTCTTGTCTCTCGATCCTACCGAGAGACAAGATGGCGGCCGCTCCGGACTGTTTAGAATGTTGACAGACACCGGAGAGCCAATCAGCTTCGCTTCGCGAAGTTCCGTTACGCGTCAAGTACGCGAACCGGGGCGCTGCCCGGAGCGCGCTTACAGATATATATATTTTTTTGAACGTTAATTTCTCAAAATCCACTGGAGCACATATCTTGAGACCTAGCAAAGGCACATCGGGCTAACAGTCCCTACAATTTTGCCAAGTTTCATGCAAATCCATTCAGCCATTCGGGCTAAAAGTGAGGCCAACCGCCCTATGGAAATTAACATGGGAAAAACGCGTTTTGGGACCCCCCTTTTTTCTCGGCCCCCCCCCTTGACAAACCCCCCCCAAATTTTCAGTGGCTGCTCAGAAACAAAATGTTCCATTTTCCTGGAAATTTCAGCCAATTCCGTCCACAAACGCCAAAGTTATTAGACATAGAATTTTCAAAAATCCCATAGAGAAAAAATCCTAACTATATATACCTACTGGCGACCGCCAGTAGGTAATATATATCTCTAAACAAGCATCCTGCTCCAACAAAGAAGAGGCACATACTCAAGGCAAGTAGGAATAAGGCTTGTTTATTTCTCAGGTCTCCCTCGACCCCTCAGTAGGAGAGATACGCGTTTCGGCTGCACAGCAGCCTTTATCAATCTAATTGGCGCCATTAACATTGCACGTTTAAATAGCCATTCTAACCCGGCATAGATAAACATAGAAAATAGACTTGGCTGTTAAAACAGACCACAAATGGCTGCAATGTTGCGGTGTTTAACCAATGTACCTTAAAACAATTTTCACATTAATACAACTGTTAAAGCTTGCTTGACCCATCATCAAAATTGGATGCAAGGTGCAATGAGACAATGCATTTAGATGTCGGCATAATGCACATTCAACATGTTGTCTTCAGAGATCAAACACAGGAACAATATATCGCTTGTCCTTGGTGGAAGCATGTCATAGTGACAGGTCGAGATATTGTGCATTTTCAATTATGGCACCTATGCAATATATATATATATATATATATATATATATATATATATATTTATATATTACCTACTGGCGGTCGCCAGTAGGTAGTTATAGTTAGGATTGGCTACCATAGAAAATCCGCAATATTCTATTGGGAATATCTCTGGCTTCCGGTTGAGGAATTTGTGTGTAATTTTCCAAACTTTTGGCCAGCTCCGCTCCGCTCCTTCCCTGGAAGTTTTGGGGGGATTCGTGAAGTGGGGGCTGAGAAAAAAGGGGGGTCCCAAAACGTGTTTTCCCCATGTTAATTTCCATAGGACAGTCTGACAAGTCTACAGCCCGAACCGCTGAACGGAATTACGCCAAACTTGGCAAAATTGGAGGGACTGGTACGCAGATGTGCCTTTGCTATATTTGGTGAGAATTGCTCCAGTGGTTTTTTTGAAAATTAACTTCAAAAACACATATATATCTATAAGCGCTCTCTGAGCGCTTACAGGTGCGCGTACCGGGGAGCGCACCCGGCGCGCTGCGGGAGTGCGCGGGCGGAAAGCTGATTGGCTGTCGGGTGTCTGTCAACATTCTAAACAGTGCGGAGAGTCTGCCATCTTGTGTCTCGGTAGAATCGAGACACAAGAGATGAAAAAGAAAGGGGGATATAATTAAAAGGGGGCAGAGTAGACACCCCCTGACCCGCTAGGTTTTCTGAGGGGGGCCTAGAAGGACCCTGAAGGGCAAAAAAACATTTATTTATTTTTTAAATTCGCGGGGTAAGCGCTGGGTGCGCTCCCAGGTGCGCGCTCCGGTACGGTAAACAATTATAGTAAAAAATAATTTAGAGTGCTTAGAGGTAGGGTAGCTCTGAAAAGAACTCTTGTGTTATGTGGGTGTTTTTTGTACCTACAAGTAGGTACCAATGCAGAGTCTTATATTCAAGAGAAAAACTCTATTCCCCTCATCTGTAAAATGCACACCATCTCTCCTATAGATTTCTTGCATGTTGTAACACAAGTTGTTGTGGTAAATGCAACCCATACCATAGTCTCTGAGGAAAGCAGAAACAGATTTATTCACATGTTTCCTTGCTTTCTCAATATGTGGACAAAATTGGTTGGACCAGTTCCATTTTTGCCTTTGGTATATATTAGAAAATACCAAGGCAGTTTTTGGAAAAAGTGACATCAATTGCCCAAAGATGTCCTTTAAAAGCATTTCCAGACCTACCCCAGTCAAAGTGCCCAGGTCATTGCCACCACAGTGCACAATTATGAGGTCAGGGTGTGGTAGATGCATAAAGGATTTTACCAATGATTTCAATTGGTGACTTTTCAATCCTCTCTGTCCAATCGATACAATGTCGACATTTGGTAAATCAAGGTTGTAATTACCTCTGTTAGCTGCATATTTTTGACTCCAGTGGACAAAGCTATGGCCCACAAACCAGACTTTTGGCATCTTGAAGGTAGATGTGCTTGTATTCAGATGAGTTGTGGAAATGAAATGTCAGTTTGAAAGTAGGAGTTATGTAAAAAAGTGGTTGAGATTCAGTGCACTTGAAAAACAAAAAATGATTGGTGCTTTCTTAACATTCTCAACTGAAATCTAGGGTGCATGCTTTTTTTTTTAGAGAAATCATTTCAATGGTTGAGGAAAAGTAATTTCAAGAAACATTGCACATGATTAGCTGGTACATTGAGTGGTCAAACACCCTTGCTGCTTTTTTTTTGCAACATAGTATGATGAACTTCTGAACTGTGTGCTGGGTGAGGAGGGAGGTACCATGGTAACAGGGGAATGAGCACTGGGGGGATGGGTGAATGTTATGTGACTTTCAAAGTGTTCAAAAGTACAACCAATTAAAATGTGCAGTTTCTTACTCCACTTCATTAACTCCTTCTCTTACTCCTTCTGTCCTCTTACTTCTACACTCCCCTTCCCTCATTCTCTCTCTGTTAGCCTCATTCTTTCCGTCCCTTTAGTCTCTCACTCCTTTTCTATCACGCTCACTCCCTATAACTCAGCCATACTCCTACACTCACCTTCTTTCAGACCTTTTCCTTTACTTTCCTTCCTCTGTCTTCCCATCCTTCGCTCATTCACTCTTTTCCCTTCCCTTACTCCCCTTAATCCATTTCAGTAACTCCTTCTCTCAATCCCTCTGTCCTCTAACTTACCTACTCCCCTTCTCTCACTCTCTCTCTGTTACCCCCATTCTCACCGTCCTCTTAGTCTCTCACTCCTCTTCTATCACACTCACTCCCTATAACTGAGCCATACTCCCACACTCACCCTCTTTCAGACCTTCTGCTTTATTTTCTTTCCTCTCTCTTCCCTTCCTTCACTCCTTCACTGTTTTCCCTTCCCTTACTCTCCTTACTCCACTTTACTAATTCCTTTTCTTACTCCCTCTGTCCTCTTACTTCTACACTCCCCTTACCTCATTCTTTCTCTGTTAGCCTCATTCTCTCTGTCCCTTTAGTCTCTCACTCCTCTTCTGTCACGCTCACTCCCTATAACTCAGCCATACTCCCACACTCACCTTCTTTGAAACCTTCTCCTTTACTTCCCTTCCTCTCTCTTCCCATCCTTTGCTCCTTCACTCTTTTCCCTTCCCTTACTCACTCTCTCCGTCCCTTTAGTCTCTCACTCCTCTTCTGTCACACTCACTCCCTATAACTGAGCCATACTACCAGACTCACCTTCTTTCAGACCTTCTCCTTTACTTTCCTTCCTCTCTCTTCCCATCCTTTGCTCTTTCACTGTTTTCCCTTCCCTTACTCTCTTTACTCTACTTCACTAATTCCTTGTCTTACTCCCTCTGTCCTCTTACTTCTACACTCCCCTTACCTCATTCTCTCTGTTAGCCTCATTCTCTCCGTCCCTTTAGTCTCTCACTCCTCTTCTGTCACACTCACTCCCTATAAATCAGCCATACTCCCACACTCACCTTCTTTCAGACCTTCTCCTTTACTTTCCTTCCTCTCACTTCCCTTTCTTTACTCCTTCACTGTTTTTCCTTCCCTTACTCTCCTTACTCCACTTCACTAATTCCTTCTCTTACTCCCTCTGTCCACTTACTTTTACACTTCCCTTCCCTCATTCTCTCTCTGTTAGCCTCATTCTCTCTGACCCCTTAGTCTGTCATTCCTCTTCTATCACGCTCACTCCCTATAACACAGCCACACTCCCTCACTTATGTTTCTTTCCTCCCTCACTCAGTCTTCTACTCTCACTTTTTCTTTTACTTTCTCTGTCTCTTCACTCCCTTACTCACCTTGTCTCACACTCACTTGCCTTTGTCCAGTCTGTATCTCCACTCTTTCCTAAATATCACTGCTCTTTTCTTACCCTTCCACACCCCCGTTCCTTTACTACATTTTCTTCACTTATCCTCATTCTACATGTTCACTCTCCTTCTCCTCACTCACTTCCCACGCTCACCTTCTTTCAGTCCCTCTACTTCACTTCCCTTCCCCTCTCGTACCTTTCTTTACTTTCTCACTCATTTTCTTCTCCTCTCTTACTGCACTCCACTTCAGTTACTCTTTTTGATTTTATTAAGAATACAGCTCTTTTTTGAGAATTGGAGGTAGTTCTAAAAAGAACTTTTTTTTCTTCTTTTTTCGTTTTTTCTCAACAAAAACAAAAACAGGGAATGTCAAACTGCTCAACAGGAGCAAAAAAAAAGAATCAACATTAGGGATGGGGACGGCAGCGGTGGTTCTCTCTTGCTCGGACAATGTTCATGATACTTTGTTCACCATAACAAAGTAGTTCACCACAATCTTTACAGTTGTTTGTGATGCCATGAAAAACAGGCTGAATATTTGGAATCAGCTGTTCTGGTCGCCCCCTCACCGATACAGTTGCTCCTCCAGTTGAAGTAGAAGCACCATCCGTTGGAGCCTCTCGTGCCAGAGCCCTGACACGCTCCCGGGTATAGTTCTGGGGGTGCCTCCTCTGAACGTGCCGAATCATGGTCGAATTTCCAAATTAGTATTTCCTGGTAGGGTCACCCCGTGACAGGATAGTATGACAAATTCGGCACTCCACCTTTGGAGAATTTACTTTTTTTTGGTCTGCAGGTATTGAGAAAAATTTCCATATGAAATGCTCCTTCACTCTAGGCTGAGGAGCCTCTTCCTCTATGAACCCATCTGAGTCCTCACTGCTACTGGTGGGTCTAGCAGCCATGATAATCCAAAAAAGATTGAGCAGGAAAAAGACAGGTCTTGCAGTCACAAAAGTGAAAGAAGAAGTGAAGGAAATGGGTGGGGATTTCATTCTTTGTAAAAAAAAACTGTTAGCAACCAATAAAAAGTGTTATTTTAAGGTCACATGACTTGACGCGCTTACGCTGCGCGCACCGGAGCGCTTCCGGGGGCGCTTACGCGGCGCGAACATCGGCGCTTCCGGGGGCGCTTACTCGGCGCGCCTAAGTGCCGTTTTGGTAGCTTTACGGAAATGCAAAATCATTTCCATTCTGAAAATCAAAAATACTACTTTTATAAGTATGGTACTGAATGTCTTGCATTATTATTTAGTTTTCATACATATTTTTTTTTACGATTTTACGAACGCAGAAATAGCGCTCTTGCTGCGCTCTCGGGAGAGCTTACCGGTGCACGCACCCTGAGCGCTCCAAGACAAAATGATACGGGTAAGCTTACCAGTGCGCGCACCCTGAGCGCACCAGGAAAAAATTATCAAAAAAAGAAAAATACAGTGAACAAATCATAAAATTTTTTTTTTTATTATAATTAATAGTTATAAAAAACAGCTAATTAAAAAAAATCGTAGGTTACAAAGTTGATATACAAAGGAATTGGCTTTTAAAAAAACTATGAAATTCACTGAAAAAACCATAGGTTTCACAATCGTTATAGTTAGGAATTAGCATTTAAAATACCTTTGATATTCACTGAAAAAAACATTAGTGAGTGCGTATGTAGTTACTGGTATTGGTGTGTCAATAATTTCAGGAATGGTAGTTTGTATTTAACACTGGGTGTATCAAAGGTTAGATTAGAGTGTGAGGAGGTGCATCGTATTATCACATGGATGATGTCATCAGTGATGTCATCAGTGATGTCATTTGAGATGTCATCAGTGATGTCACCAGTGATGTCATTTGAGATGTCATCAGTGATGTCATCAGTGATGTCACTGACCATGTCATGAATGATGTAATATGTGACATCATCAGCAGTGGATTGCGGGCGCTCGAGTTATAGTGAGTCCAACTAACTATAACGTGGGAATTTCAATGGTTTTCTATGAGTAAATTGTTCAGCTAACTATAACTGGTGTGAAACCTATGGTTTTTTCAGTGAATTTCAAAGGTTTTTTAAATGCTAATTCCTAACTATAACGAGTGTGAAACCTATGGTTTTTTCAGTGAATTTCAAAGGTTTTTTAAATGCTAATTCCTAACTATAACGATTGTGAAACCTATGGTTTTTTCAGTGAATATATATATATATATTTTTTCTTCATATCAATAATTTTAGAATATTTAGACACAATAATATAATGCCAAATCAATATTTTTATTATATATGTTAGACTATAAATGTGTGTATATATGTGTGTGTATATATATATGTATGAAATTTTGCAATTAATTATACTGAATACTATTTTAGAACAACTCTCTTTTGCACTTTACACATTTGCACTTTGCACCATTTTGCACTTCAGGTTTTCTTTGCTGCTAGGCATTTATGCACTTTACTTCGATGTCTCATTGGATTTATCCAGGAATGATTTTTAAATAAGACAGCAATCATTTGCTTTCGCTTTTTATGTGTTTTAACTATTCACTTGGGATTTAACCCGTGTAGTTGTAGGTTGACAAACCTCAAAAGAATATAGTTTTATGAGTATAAAGAATAACTTGAAATATGATTTCTCTATGTATTTAAATGTAGCCGAAGGGTGATGTGACATTTATGTATACATACGCAGAGTTTAATTTGTTCAAATGTTGTTACGCTCAACACTTCTTAGCGACAACAATGCACTATGAAATGTGTTGTTTTCTAGCATCTGAAGCTATAGTCTGTCTTTAATATCATTAGTCATGTGACTTAGAGTTTTGGAGGTGGGTGGGCACTAAGCAAAACCCTTTTAAAACCAATATGGCGATGTTGTTCCGCATGTGAACAAGGGCTCCTGAAGCCCGAAACGCGTTGTGCGTGGGAACAAGGTTTTGAATAAATAAACATCTTGCCTGATACTGCGGGGTCTGTGTCTCCTTCATCACCACCTGGAGGTTGCAGAAGTTTGAGTCTTGCATATATATATATTTATATATATAAATATATATATATATATATATAAATATATATATAAATATAAATATATATATATATATATATATATACATATATATTACCTACTGGCAGTCGCCAGTAGGTATATATAGTTAGGATTTTTTCCCTATGGGATTTTTGAAAATTCTATGTCTAATAACTTTGGCGTTTGTGGACGGAATTGGATGAAATTTTCTGGAAAATGGAACATTTTGTTTCTGAGCAGCCCCTGAAAATTTGGGGGGGGTTCGTCCAGGGGGGGCCGAGAAAAAAGGGGGGTCCCAAAACATGTTTTTAACATTGATTTTTCCATAGGGCGGTTAGCCTCACTTTTAGCCCGAACGGCTGAATGGATTTGCACGAAACTTGGCAAAATTGTAGGGACTGGTAGCCCGATGTGCCTTTTGTAGGTCTCAATATATGTGCTCCAGTGGATTTTGAGAAATTACCGTTTAAAAAAAGATATATATCTGTAACAGCGGACCGGGCAGCTCCCCGGTTCGCGGACCGGGGAGCGTACCAGAACTTCGCGTAGCGAAGCTGATTGGCTTTCCGGTGTCTGTCAACATTCTAAACAGTCCGGAGCGGCCGCCATCTTGTCTCTCGGTAGGATTGAGAGACAAGAGGAGGCCAAAACAAAGGGGGAAATAACCATAAGGGGGCATAGTAGATCCTCCCTGACCCCCTAGGTTTAATGTGGAGGCTTTAAAAGGGCCCGGTCCGCGAACCGGGAAGCGTTCTGGGCAGCGTACTGCAATGAAAAATGAATGAGAGACTTTTCAAATGCAGTATGTTAATTGATTGTTGGTTTTGTTGATTATTTTTTATTTTTTTAAGTTTTTTAAGCAATTATTTATTTATTTATTATTGTGATTGTGGTTGAAAATCAATTTTTTAATATTACATACAATTTTATTTTTCGGATTGTTTTTCAAAATTTATTAGTACGTCTAGCATTTGACTGTCCGATATGTCCTCTTGTTGAGTGAACATAAGTTCCCACATTTGACCGTCATCATAATGAAGTAAATGATCCACAGATTCTACACATTGAACTAATTCATGGTCCCGTGATTCATCCATGAAATCTGAGTCATCATTGTCCTCAATATCTTTTTCTGTGTTGTTCTCCAGAACAATTTCAAAGGAAACATTCTGCTCACCTTCCATTTTCTTGCTGTAATTTGCATAAAAAATAAATATATCAGTAGAGATAGGGCACTGTTGGGTTTAAGTTCAGACAGGTACTTGTGAGTTTATAACAGAGAAGTAATCTATGGGCACTGTATGGTTTCAGGCGTGAAGTAGTACTATTAAAAAGTGCCTGTGAAGAAGCCTAAGTAAATTCATAATTATACCACAGAAACCTAAATCAATCCATAATTATAATAAAGAAGCCTTTCTCAATGTCTAACTAGTATATAACTATCTGAAAATGTTTTCAAATTTATAAAATAATATCTCACCTTCTAAAATCAAGTTTAAGTTGTGAGTGAAAATGATCTTGCAATGTAGTTCAGGAAGTAGTAGTCAAAATGGCTATAATATAATTATAATAAAGAAGCCTTTCTCAATGTCTAACTCTTACAGAGGCATAGTATATAACTATCTGAAAATGTTTTCAAATTTATAAAATAATATCTCACCTTCTAAAATCAAGTTTAAGTTGTGAGTGAAAATGATCTTGCAATGTAGTTCAGGAAGTAGTAGTCAAAATGGCTGTGTTTCTCTCTCTTCCTTTATATATATTCAGGTACATAACCAATCAAATGTCAGGTAAAAAAAATAGAAAATGAAAGTAACATTTTCATTGGTTGTCAATTCCAACACTTCAGATGTGTTTTGTGAAGTAATTTACCTCAGGGTATTTAGAGAGGTCTACAGGCTAAATGGCTAAATGGAATTCCAATCAAATTTGTGAAAATGGTAGGGATTGGTATGTAGTATGAGCTAATCTATATTTGGTGAAATTGTCTCCAGTGGCTTTTCTGTGAACTACTTTCCCACCTTTTTTGATGGTGCGCTTCCCAGGGAGCGACCCGGTACGCGAACCGTTGAGCGCCTCGGTTCGCGGACCTTAAGCGTTCCAGGAGTCCACCATTTTGTGTTTCGGTCGAATTAAGATACAAGATGGAGGGCAAATAATGTCTTTTCTTCGGTAAATAGATCTATTAAACAGTATCTCTTCTTTACTCCCTATAGCTGTCTTTCTTTTAACATCACTCTCTGTTTACTTTCCTTATACTTACACTTTTTAAAAAAAAATAAAAAATTTTGGGTTAGCTCCCGGTCCGCGTACCGGGAAGCTAACCCGGGAGCGAACCAAAAGAAATAGAGCTTGCCAGAGTGCTAAACATTGTAGCAATTTTTTTTGAAAGGGAAGGTAGTTCTGAAAAGAACTTTTTTTTTTATATTTTTGTTGTTTTATATTTTTTTTGTATTTTTTGAATTTTTTTGTTTTTTTTTGTATTTTTTGAACGATTTTATATTTTTTTTGTTTTTTTTGGGGGGGGGGAAACAACAAAAAACAGGCGTTGAAAAGGGCTCAACAGGAGCAAAAAAAAATTACTGGGGGCGGTTAGGGCAATCATGGTGTTCATATGCAAGGTTGAGTGCATTGATGCTCATGTTGCCACAAGCTAATAATGCACGACAGTGCATACATAAATGTATCATATGCCCAAAATTTGGTTGGATATTTGGCACAGTTTCCCGTGCCTCCTCTGGTGTTAAAGAAACCGATGTTGTTGGTCTCGCCACAGGAGTTGGTCTAGGATTGTCCATCATATCCCTTAATTCCGCCCGGCTGTAATTTAGGGGATGTTTCCTCGTCATGTGCCTATGCATGGTGTGATTACCATAACTGTATTTTTTGTCCGTCCCTCTGGACAATTGTTCCTTGCATATGAGGCATGTTGCGTACCTGGCATTGACCTTTTTTTGGCCAGGAGGGATGGAAAAAAACTGCCAGATGAAACTGGCTTTCTTTCTTGAAACCCGGGGCAACTCTTCCAGGAATTGTGGTTGTTCTCCCTCCTCATCCATTTCTTCATCTTCCTCCTCAGTGTTGGTAACCACCTGGGGAGGTGGTCCTCTCTTCCCATGAGGAGGTGGAGGTGGTGGTGGGGGTCCACCAGCTGAAGCAATCAATGAAGCCATTTTCACACAAGCAAAATAGGTCTTCCAACAAGCAAAATAGGTCTTCCTCTCACAATAATGAAAGTCAGAGTGAGGAAAGAAGGAGTGGTTTTCATCATTTGGAAAAAACAATACTTCTCAACCAATGAAAAGTGTTATTTTTAGGTCACCTGACCTAGCCTTCCATAATTATGATACTAAAAGTGAAATGAACCAATGAAAAGTTTTATTAACAAGTCACATGACCTCTCACGCTCATGTTACGCGCTGCGGAACGCTCCCCGGTTAGCTTCCGGGTCGCTCCCCTTCGCGCCGCGGTCCGCGCCCCGGGACACTTCCGGGTGCGCTAACGCGATACGTCACAAGACGCATTTCGCGGCAACGCGATACGTCGCGCTTTCGCGCCGCGGATCGCTTCCGGGGAGTTGCGTTTCGCGCCTCGGTCCGCGCCCCGGGGCACTTCCGGGTGCGCTAACGCAGTACGTCATAAGACGCATTACGCGGCAACGCGATACCGTCACTATGTTGATTTCTTACCGGTTCGCGGACCGGATCGCGGAATCAAATTGAGCTAACGGGAAGCTTCCCGGTTCGCGGACCGGGAGCGAAACAAAAAAAATATTTAAAAAAAATTATTAATAAACATATAAAATATATTTTTGGATTTAAAGAAGAATAAATTTTACAGCTATAGATATTAGCTTTTAAAAAACCAATGAAATTCATTGAAAAAACCATAGGTTATAGACCATATATAGTTAGGAATTAGCATTTACAAAACCTTGAAAATTCACTGAAAAAACCATAGGTTATACACCATATATAGTTAGGAATTAGCATTTAAAAAACCTTATTTTACTCACACAAAACCATTGAAATTCCATATATAGTTAGTTGTACTAACTATATATCGCGCACCCGCAATCCACTGCTGATCATGTCACATATTACATCATTCATGACATGGTCAGTGACATCACTGATGACATCACTGATGACATCTCAAATGACATCACTGATGACATCACTGATGACATCTCAAATGACATCACTGATGACATCACTGATGACATCTCATTTGACATTACTGATCACATCACTGATGACATTATTCATGTGATAATACGATGAAGCTCTTCAGACTCTAATATAACCTTAGATACAGTAAGTGTAAACAGACACTCACAGACTGTCACTCATCCATAGAGTTACACACACACCTAGTCAGTCATGCAAAGAATCAATCACACCTCCATTTTCTCAACTATACAGTTATACACACCTTACTTATTCAAACATATACTAACACATATTTACTCTCTTATACAATCCCTGATACAAGTTCACAATGATCCATACAGCCACTCACACATTCACTGGCTCTTATGCACAGTTATTTATATATGTCAACTCTCACATGTACTGTGTTTTACATATGTACTTACTTTGACATGTAGCAATGAGATATCCATTCACTCAGCAATACACTCATGCACACAGTCAACCGCCCATACAGCTGTTTCCACATGCACTTTTGAACCCATACATCTAGTGAATCAACTGCTCACACATCTATGCACAGAGTCATACACCTCCCAGCCACCCATACACACTCTCAGTCTCCCATACAAATACTTGGGCAACCAATCAATAACGCATATAGTTAATCATATAGCTAATGATCAACACATGCAGCAGTTTATAGAACAACAGACATAATGATGCACAAATTGAGACAGATTAGTCACTAACCCATGCACTCAGTGAGACACATTTAATCACTCACTCATACAGTCAGTCATGCACCTACTAAATCCTTCATCCAGACATTTATACATCCACTCATTCTTAAATATGTAAGACATATTTTAACTTTACAGAAAAATACAGTCACTGGATGTTGTCATCAGTGATGTCATCAGTGATGTCATTTGAGATGTCATCAGTGATGTCATCAGTGATGTCATTTGAGATGTCATCAGTGATGTCATCAGTGATGTCACTGACCATGTCATGAATGATGTAATATGTGACATGATCAGCAGTGGATTGCGGGTGCGCGATATATAGTTAGTACAACTAACTATATATGGAATTTCAATGGTTTTGTGTGAGTAAAATAAGGTTTTTTAAATGCTAATTCCTAACTATATATGGTGTATAACCTATGGTTTTTTCAGTGAATATATATATATATATATATATATATATATATATATATATATGAGTTGTACGAAAATCCGCTTCGTGGATAATGGATGAGACGCACTCAAGGGGGGTGGTTTAAAGGTATTTATTCTGCAACAAAACACCCGACAGACGCGTTTCGGCTGCACTCCTTTGTCAATGTTGGAGGAGTAAAGTTTCAAACCATATTTATAAACCAAAAAACATTTCATGCCGTGAAAAAAATGTGATGTTACTTTCACTTTGGTGGAAATCGATGAGGGACACACTTATGATTATATAAATGGTAGAAATGCCGCGGCCATCTTATAGTTTGTGGTTGGTATACATTTGATGCTTCATATAATTCATTCAATCCATTATATATGCATATGTACCAATACTATTTACATATTGTCGATAGAAAACATGAATGTTCATAGTTTGAATCTCGCTATCTCGCTAGTCCCTTCCTATTAATGTGTGCACCCTCTATATTTTGAGTTGTCCCATGGTGCACACATGCAAGGGAGACCTGCATATGACAATCAAGCCCTGGATGGGCATTGGCCTAATATCGCAATGATAAAATAGTTGTTTTCATCTGTCCCCCTCTACCACCTGTAGAGCCTGTTCTAGCAAGTACACAATTGCTATATATCCTTGACCTTAGCCTATGTGTACCCACAGTTCCTCTTCATTGTTGAGTCCCGTAGGGCTCTTGGACTGCATCTGTATGATAAGTTTAGACTCCATCCTCCGTAATTTTTTGACCCTATCCCCTCCTCTTTCATCTTTAGGGATACAGTCCGTACTGAAGAATCTGAGTAATTCAGGATTAGATTTGTGATGTTCCTGAAAGTGTCGTGCCACAGGATATGCCATATCCTGATTTTTATGGCTCTCCTGTGTTCTAGTATTCTCTTTTTGGCTTGGTGGATGGTGCTCCCTATATAGTTCAGCCCACAGGGGCAGGTAAGGCAGTAAACTGTGAACTCAGTGATACAGTTCATCAGTTTATTGATTTTTCTTTTGGTTGTTCTGCCTGGGATTGTGTACTCCTTCACCCTCTGCCCATTTTTGCATGCTTTGCAGTTCATGCATGGGAAATATCCCGTTATCACATCCTTCTTTTTGGGAACTCTGGGGAAATGGCTTCTCACTAGTTGTGTGCTGATTGTCGGCCCTCTTCTGAAAGTGATCAGAGGAACTTCTGGGAATTCTTTCCCTATGATGTGATCTAGTTTTAAGACTTTCCAGTTTTTACGAAAAATCTGGATGATCTCTGGGGATTGTACTGAGTAGTCCATAATCATTCTCAATTCTTCTTTGGACTTGTTCTGCTTAGTTTTTGTTTCCCCTACGATTAAGTTCCTCCTTTCTAATTGATCACTTTTCCTTTCGGCCGCTTCGAGTATGTTGTTTTTATAACCCCTCTCTATGAGTCTTTCAAAGGTTTCTCCCTTTGCTTTTAGAAACTCACTGTTTGCTGTACAGTTTCTTTTCATGCGTACTAGTTCGCCAAATGGAATCCCTTTAATTACGCTCGCTGGATGGAAGCTTTTCGCGTGGAGCGTACTGTTCCCTGCTGTGGGTTTACGATATAGGGATGTCTGCAAATTGCCATCCTCTATATATACTCTTAGATCGAGATAAGATACCTCACTATCACTAATACATTCAGTGAATTGCAGATTGCAGTCATTTATGTTGAGGGCCGCTACATAGTTCTCAGCATCTTTTCGACAACCTTTCCATATAATAAAAAGGTCGTCGATGTAGCGAGCCCACAGCACTATGTGTTCCAGCCATTTTTCATTCTCGCCAGCCCATGCCACGTGCTTCTCCCACCAGCCCACGAACAAGTTTGCGTAGCTGGGGGAGAAGCACGATCCCATTGAAGTTCCCTGTTCCTGTCTAAAGAGTTTGCCTGAAAACAAGAAAATTTTATTTTGGAGGCAAAATGCAATGAGTTCCATTAACATGCAGTTATGTTCATAGTATTTAGCTTCACATTTCATTAGAAAAAATGTTGTTGCCCGAAGGCCTTTCTCATGCTGGATACTCGTATAGAGGCTCGTGACATCTAATGTCACGAGAAGCATGTCAGATTCCCACTCAATTCCTGCTACTAGCCTCAAAAAGTCCTTGGTATCTTGGACATAGGAACTCAGGGCACGGACCCATGGATTCAGAAAGCAAGCTATATATATTGAAGCTTTTTCCAGTAGGCTGTTCAATGAAGAGACTATGGGTCTCCCTGGTGGATTTGTTGTGCTTTTATGCACTTCGGTAAGTGGTAGAATGGTGGTATTTCAGGTGTTACACAGCAAATGTACTTATAATCCAAATCTTTTAAAATCCCTTTGTCATGCCATCTTTCAATTATTGTGTGAAAATGCCTGACACTTTTCTCATATATAGCTCTTGTTACGATATTATAGCATTCCTTGTTTCTTAGTTGTCTCCATGCTTCCTTTTGATACAGTTTCCGGTCCATGAGGACAATGTTTCCCCCCTTGTCCAAGGGTTTTATGATTAATTTCTCATCATTCTTTAGGTCCATGATCGCTTTCCATTCCTCCTTTGAGATGTTTTCTTTTCTGAGATCTGGAACTTTGGATTGTAGTTTCTTAAGATCATTTATGATGAGATCATGGAAAGTGTCTATCGGATCATATGCGGTTTGTGGGATGGTCCTGGATTTCAATTTGATATTGCTTGTGGCACCAACTTGAGTTATTCCTGCCTCTTCCAATGTTTTCGTCATGTCAGCTTGACTCAACAGAGTACTTTCATATTCAAGTTCCCTAAGTAGCGTCGCTGTTTCCATATCTGCACCAGTAGTGCTTATTCCTGCTGGAAATTGCATGCTGGAGGAGGCACTTTGCGGCGTCTTAGGATGTATGGTGTGTAATTTCCTTAATTTCAGTTTTCTTATGTATCTGTATACATCAATTCTCACATTGGCATAGTCAAATTGCAGTGTGGGACAGAAGGAAAGGCCTAATTCTAATACTTTTTCTTCAGTTCTGGATAGTTGTCTGTCCGTTAGATTCACAATGGTTTGTTTTTGTCGAGTGGCTATTTCTTGGCCCCCCGTATGCTTCTTGTTAGCATATAGCCTGTACTCGCTGTTCTTGCCTTTCCTGCCCCTTCTTGTTCTCCGTCTCCTTTTGTTTTTGCTGGTGGATGTGTTCTTGCCACTGGCCTCTGCTGCGCTTGTCTTAATAGCTGGTATTCCTGAAAAAAAGTTGGTATTGCCTCTTTTTCCTTCGGTTTGCGTGTGGACTGTTCTCCTTCTGAGACCTCCGATTCAGAAGTTTCTCTTGACGATAATGCCTCTTGCGCTTTTTGTTGCAGTAACAATTTCCTCGGGCGCTCAAATTTTTTGGCAAAAGTCAGTATTTTTCCAGATTCATAGTCTTCTTCGTCGCGTAAAAATTCCGTTTGTTTCCGACGTTTAATCACACCCTCATACTCTGTTAGACGCTTTTTCATGAGGCCATGTAATTCTTACTTTAATTTCTCGTCTTTCTCCAATGCAATTTCCACTTCAATTTTTTTGATTTCCTCTAGAAGGTCTTGCCGATCAATCCATGCGTACTTCACGAGCATTCTTACCATGACACTTGCACTTTTGTGTGTGTACTCTGCCCATTCTTGAAGTAATTGTGGATTTGGGTTTTCATAAGCGGGGGTTGTGTAGATTCGAAGCCCCCTGGGTATTGTTTTAACATCTAAATAACGCTGAAGAGACGTGGCTTCCCACCACTTTCGTGTTTCTTTTTCATAGGTCTTTTCTAATTTGTAAATCAATTTTTTTAAGTTCAAGGTCGAATCCCTGGAAGACATCACGTTAATGAATGAGACTTTAAAAATGACATTAAGATGGCTAACAAGTAATCACCTGAAGCTCAATGCACAAAAAACGAAATTCCTATTAATCTCACCACCAAAGAACCACTCAGAGGCAGAAGAATGGACCAGATTGATCACAGCTTTAAACTGCACCCCTACGCTAGTGGACTCAGCGAAATCATTAGGAATCACATTAGATAAGAACCTAGACATGGAAGCTCCCATCAACTCAATGGCAAAAAATGCCCGCTTTCACTTGAACTACTTAAGGAAAGTGAAACCATTCATCTCATCAGAAGATCTCAAACTGGCAATACAATCATTAGTAATCTCAAGGATTGAATACGGATGTACAACCTTAGCAGGCCTACCAAAAATTTCCACGGCACCACTGAAAGCATGCCTCAATGCAGCAGCAAGGCTCATTACCGGATCGAGGAAATTCAACCATATCTCCGCACATCTAAAAGCATTAAACTGGCTGCCATACGAAGCCAGAATCCAATTCAAAATGGCATGTGTCACCCACAAAGCTCTACACTACAAAACACCAAGATACCTGGCCCAGAAGATTGAGCTGCCTGGAGGAGGCAGACCAGTAAGGAGCGCCAATCTGCTGATGCTGAAACCACCCATCTTCCGGAAAAAGAAAACATACGACAGAGCTTTCTCAGGGGCAGCCCCCAGAATATATATCCGGTTCACCACTCCAAGATGTCCGCCCATTCACGGACTTATCAGTCCCTTCACTATCTCTAACACCCTCCAAATCCCACACCACTCCAAGATGTCCGTCCGTTCACGGACTTATTAGTCCCTTCTCTATCTCTAACTCCTTCTAATCCCAGTCCCTCCCTCTACCGGCTAGCGATCACCGCCAGAACCCCAGTCGGCCCGCCATCGAGCAGGACCTGCTACAGTAAGTGACTCCAGATCCCTGAGCCCTTCTGACTCTGACTTTAAAATATACCCCTTTCTGACCCCTTGGTAACCACGCCTCTTGCCTTCCCAGCGATCGAATTTTTGGAAGCCCGGCAGCACCGCGTTGCAAATCTAGCCATGCAAGTTACCAAGTAAGCTTTAATTAAATTTATTTTTTTCACGGATTTCCGCCCAGTTTGGAGTATCGTTTTTAACTACCCCTCCCTTTACTCCTTAGTTGCAAGTTAACTCCCCGTGCTGACCGACCATAAGTGAGTATTTAGGTCAAACCTTTCACGGACTCGTGTCACTTTTATTGAAATGGCTTAAGTAATGCTAATTAATATTTTTTTGGATATTTAGATGCCTTGTAAAACTCCCGAGGCCACTCACGCTTAATCGTAATCAACCCAGTGCGGCCCAACCAGGGATGTCCTAGTCGACCGAGGTAGCCCCCCTTCTCATACTTTCATTCTACCCTGTTCACTGCGCCGTTTTTAATGTTCACCGCGCCGTTCACGTGAAAATGTATCTATGTGCTTATTCAAAAGATGTCACGGTTTTATTCAGGTTCACTGCGCCGTTCCATTTTGCACTGCGCTGGTCACCTGAGATATTCAATTATGTCTAAAACTCTGAAGTTGTCACGGTTATATGCACAGCTCTGTGAGCACGAAAAAATGCCGACGAGTATAATTAACTCGAGAAAACATGCATGCATGCGCAATCACGGAAGTCCTCAAATTCGAACGCCACAAACCACGGAAAAATTCTCACTAGTGGCAACCGGTCTAAACGAATTTTGAATCAGCCAACATCACTGGCACTCTTGTGTAGAAGGCTCAAATTTTCAATTCTTTAATGTGCACGCATGCCACCAATGAAACAACTGTCACCGATGTTTTTTTAAATAAATAACCTAGTCACTTCTAAAACTTTTGACATTAGCACCAGACTATATACTAAGTCATGCCTAGCTTTCTAACGGAAATTCTTATGTTTATGTTTGTGTGTTTTCTTTTTTTCTCCCCATATATTTATGTGAATCGCTAAAGAGGTTATGTAACATGTGCAAATTAATTTTAAGACAAACATGACTTAAATAGCTTTGTCCTGAAGATGATGCATGTATCTTTGAAATTGCATCGAAACGTCGTCGACTTTAAAGCACCATATGTTGTTATGAATCCACAATAATGTCACCAACAATGGGTTGCTAGAAATGAATCTGAGTCTGTATTACTGAGTAATAGTGCAGACCGCCTTGTGCGTTTTCCACATGAATTCTTGTCACTTGTTTTGTCTTGCTTTCTGTGGGTCACAGGTCGTGCCCACTTTTTGTATTAATGTGAAATAATGAACTATTATAAGAAATCTAATTAATAAATTCCTGTCCGGCTGGACAGAGGCTATATACTATTTAGTATATCTCTATTCTTCTTAATGATCCTAAATAACTAGGGTCCCCTGTCTTGTACAACCCATCAACTCAATGGCAAAAAATGCCCGCTTTCACTTGAACTACTTAAGGAAAGTGAAACCATTCATCTCATCAGAAGATCTCAAACTGGCAATACAATCATTAGTAATCTCAAGGATTGAATACGGATGTACAACCTTAGCAGGCCTACCAAAAATTTCCACTGCACCACTGAAAGCATGCCTCAATGCAGCAGCAAGGCTCATTACCGGATCGAGGAAATTCAACCATATCTCCGCACATCTAAAAGCATTAAACTGGCTGGGATGTATGACGTTACAACGCATACTTTTACTCCGCATACCATTACAACGCGGTATTTACAACGAATACCGTTACAACGCATAGCGCTTTGGGGTGCTGGATAGTGGTAAGTATAATTTACTATTCTAACTCCAGTCCCCGTGGACCCTAGGGAAGGTGTTGGATAGTAAATTAAACTTACCTCTTATCCTAGAGCGCCCCCCAGCGCAATGCGTTGTAATGTCATGCGTTGTAATGCCCGCGTTGTAATGGTAGTGCGGAGTAAAAGTTGCGTCGTAACGGGTGTATACCAACTGGCTGCCATACGAAGCCAGAATCCAATTCAAAATGGCATATGTCACCCACAAAGCTCTACACTACAAAACACCAAGATACCTGGCCCAGAAGATTGAGCTGCCTGGAGGAGGCAGACCAGTAAGGAGCGCCAATCTGCTGATGCTGAAACCACCCATCTTCCGGAAAAAGAAAACATACGACAGAGCTTTCTCAGGGGCAGCCCCCAGAATATGGAACTCACTGCCTCCAAATATCAGAAAAACTACAAACACAACAACATTCAAAAGGGAAACTAAGATCTTCCTAATGAGTAAGTTCCTTACATAGCCAAGAAAGGACCTCACCGCCATCACGTACTAAATGTGTCAAATCTGAACACCGAATGGAAGAAAGAGAAAGTTTCTAATTAGACGGGGACAAGCTTGAGGCGCTTTATTTCCTCAGAACCGGGATGAAGAATACACAGATAAAAGAAAATGTTGATCATTTTGTACAGGAATACAACATACAGATATAGTAGACTAGTAGAGTAACCTGGCAGACGCAGTCTGAAAGTATATAGAAAGGTGTAACCCCGATGTCAAACGCTAGACTATTCTTTACGAATGCATTGTACAAATGCCAGGATATGTTCCTTATAGACTTATACCTAATGTACCTCGTATCAGCGGAAAATGTTTACTATATAGCTCTATACTTTAGACTTATACCTAACCTACCTCTTATCAAGGGAAATGGTTACTCTATAGCTCTATACTTACCTACCTCACTCACTATATGGTAATGTTATGCGAATTATATCTCTACATCATGTATTTGTATCTGTGAAGCGCTCTGATACCCAAGGGTCACGTTCGCGCTATATAAAACTCTCTAAATAAATAAAAATAAATAAATAAATAAATAAGTTATTATTTGTTCTTGTTCCACTCGCTCCGCTCGGAGCCTCGCTATTTTGCTTTCTTTGTCCCTTGCAGAACAGGCTGTCAGCTGCTTCTTCCCTTTCACGGTCTGTAAACTTGCTATTCTCGGTTCTCCTTGCTTCTTAACATGCGGAATGATATTACAGTCTTGCTTTTTCCCCCAAACGTGCCTATCACTGTCCGATTCTCTGCCACTTGCAACAAACGTAAAGTGCAGCTCTGTTTACCGGTGAGGCTTCTGACCAACCTCCGAGCGCCTCCGACTCCCAGCGTTCGTCTTCTTCCCCTACACGGCAACGCGTCGCCCGCTACTTCCCTCCACCACGTATCTTCAGGTGAGGTCTCGATTATGCTCACACTCGTGAATCAGTGACGGAGCCAGCGGCAAACTTCAGTTTTCCGATGCGGTCACCAGCCGCTTCTCCCGCGGCACGGGTGCTTCAGCCTCCGCGATGGTGAGACGCCAGATAATGAGTTGTACGAAAATCCGCTTCGTGGATAATGGATGAGGCGCACTCAAGGGCGGTGGTTTAAAGGTATTTATTCCGCAACAAAACACCCGACAGACGCGTTTCGGCCCGACGCCTTTGTCAATGTCGGTGGAGTAAAGTTTCAAACCATATTTATAAACAAAAAAACATTTCATGCCGTGAAAAAAATGTGATGTTACTTTCACTTTGGTGGAAATCGATGAGGGACACACATGTTTATATAAATGGTACAAATGAGGCGGCCATCTTATAGTCTGTGGTTGGTATATATTTGATGCTTCATATAATTCATTCAATCCATTATATATGGGCCAATACTATTTACATTTATGTACATATTGTCGATAGAGATAGAAAACATGAATATTCATAGTTTGAATCTCGCTATCTCGCTACATATATATGTAGCGAGATAGCGAGATTCAAACTATGAATATTCATGTTTTCTATCTCTATCGACAATATGTACATAAATGTAAATAGTATTGGCCCATATATAATGGATTGAATGAATTATATGAAGCATCAAATATATGCGTTTGTGGCACTTTCCCCTGCACAAATGTAGAAATTTATAAATCACTGTAGCACTTTATTCTCTTCAATACGACTTGAATTATACATGGACATTTCGAACATATGGGGCTCCATAGCGTTTCCATGTTTATAATAAATATGTGTGCTATGACATCTTGCACATAAAAGCACAAAATAATTTTAATTTGTTCATACATCTGAAAAAACGCTGCACTCTGTACGTTACCTAATACTTTTTAAAGACACTAGAAAACTTTATTTGGATTGTAAATTCTAATATTTACTTCTCTCCATTTTTGCACTATTACCTTTATTTAATTTTCACGCATTAGGTTTATTAATTTACATACCATACTACCACGACAGGCTTTGGCTCAACTACTTATAAAAAACAATAAATAGAGTGGAATGAATGCCTGATAAGTCCGATTATCGTGTGTAGTTCAATGACTTTGGAACTCTTCTACGTCTATACAAGTTGTAGTCTCTAATGTCATGTGATTTTTGTATTTAAACCTATGCTTGGAGGTTAACTGTGTCATGTGATCAAGCGCTCTGTGAAGCGGGAAACGCGTCGTGACGATTGGGAGCACCGAGGTCGAATAAAACTAATTTTGCACCAAAACTGGGTTCGTGTCCGTACTTGCAGCCAAGAAGCTAATCTGCGTTGTGTCGGATTATTCCTGGATTATATAAAGCCGAGTGGAGTCTCTCGACGGCTTTTTACGGATCCCCTCTCGACTTGGGCCACGGCTTCGCTTTGAGAGACAAGTTTTCCTTGCGAAAATCACCGGAATCTCCGGAAGGAGGAAAGCTGTGGAACCCCCCAGACGAGGAACTACACTGAGTGCCGGAAGACGGACAGAGACGTGACTAATTCGGAGGAAGAAGTGGGTCTCGTTGACCGTCTGAGGTACGTGTGTATGTAAACGGAGGTCGGTTAGGGGTGAGAGGTGTGCACAATCGGTAGGACTGTATGCGAACAGAGAAGATATAATAATCGCAAGTCCTAAGGTTGTTTAAATACGGCATAAATTTCGGTGCAATCCCAAGATGTCGTCAGACACAGTTGATGAGAGAGAGAGTGCAGCGCTAAGGATGTTTGACGAAAAAAGGTCGGAACCAGCTAAGGCGAGTGGTGCAATAAACAAAGCAAGTGAACCCAAAAATACCATCAGAGATAAATTTAAACTACTGGAGAAAAAGAGTCGCGCAGAGCAAAGTAAATGGTGGGAGGCCAGATCTTTGAAAATGTATTTGGATGTTAATCGGGTCCCTCGTGGGCTCCGTATCCTCTTACCACCTACCTATGACAAACCTAATCCCACACTAATGCGCGAATGGGCTGACTGCAATTTGGACAATTCAAAAAGACTAATGCAGATTCTAGTCAAACATGCAGAGTTGAACAGAACTGAACTGTTGGAAGAAATCGATAAGATCAATGAGGAAATCGAAACTCTTGATAATGTGGAAGAAGCCACTAAATTAAGGAAGGAAATGTGTACGAAATTAAAAAAAGAAGAAGAAATCATAAAAAATCGCAAAACTTACACATTTTTCTGTGACAAAACGGATTATGAAACAGGACAGATCTTTACCTTCTCTAGGAAATTTGAGGCACTAAGAAAAAACAAACAAGCGGGCAAAGCAACCACTACTAGAATTGTAAGACCGGAAAACATAAACCCAGGCTCATCGACCTCTATATCAGAAGAAAGTTCAAATCCTGATAGTGACCAAGAGAGAGAGGAACAGGCAAGGGCAGTGGGGCCTAAAAACACACTGGATGAAGAGTTGGCCCTTTTTGCGAGGACAGAAGACAAATATTACGTCCTCGGACAAGACAACAACACTAGGCCGCTCAAAAAACTACAAGCGAAGAGAGCGGAGGAAAGCCAACAAACGTAGGGGGAAACTGGAAAAACAAAAAGAAAGGGGGTTGGAACAAAAAATCATTAACCCTGACAGACCCTGATAAAACAATTGTGAACCTTGCTGGCATTGAATTGAACGACAAAGATAAAGAAATTCTCAGCCTGGGTTTATCATACTGTCCCAAACGGGACTTCAATTATGTAAATACAAGACTGGACGTGTACAAAAGTACAAGGAAGCTCAAATTAAAGAAACATTTTTTACTAAATAAATTTGAAAGAGAACAAAACATTGGGCCGGAAACTCTGACACCAGATGTAAATCCAAGCTCTCAAGCCACAAAGAATCTAATGGAGGAACTAGCAGATATGTGGCAATCAAATGCATTAAATGAGAGTGGATTATCTCCAATCCAGTCCGATGGCAATACTTCAAATAGTGGGGAAACACCTGCTCAACCAAAAAAGCCTTTGACAAATTTCAAAGCCAAATCCAAATATATGCCAGTTATGTTAAAAGACTCCATAGATCTCTACCATGAACAAGTCACCAGCCAACTCAAGGACTTGAATATGAAAATCCATAGAGGCAAACATAAGTACAATAAGGAAACGGCGAACTACAGAACTCTAATAACTAAATTACAAAAAAACTGTAGGGTCATTGTCCGAGCTTCGGACAAAGGAGGCAACATTGTGCTAATCCACAGAGACATGTACATGAAGGAAGCCCTTCTACAACTTAATGACAGATCATGTTACATCAGATTCTCGTGGACAGAACTTAAGGCTATGTATGCAAATTGCAACAAGAAACTTTCCAAATGGAAATCCAAAGGCCTTATCACCGGTCAGGAGCACAAATTCCTCAAAAATGACTATCCTGTCGTTCCGACAATGTACTTTTTGCCTAAGTTGCAAAAAAATCCTACAAATCCCCCTGGACGCCCAATTATCTCTGCCAGGAACAGTTGCCTAGAACATATGTCGCAGTATGTCGATTTCTTCTTGCAGGGAGAAGTCAAAAAACATCCGTCCTATGTCAGTGACACGAGTGACTTTTTAAACAAAATCAGAAACATTGAGTGGCAACCTGACTACATATTAATTGCATTGGATGTATGCTCATTGTATACAAGTATCATTCACTCAGATGGACTTAATGCACTTGACTTCTACCTTAAAAGATCTCTACCAGAAATGCCTGACCACAGGGAGATCTGTTGGAAATGGTGAAGTTGTGTTTGGACAACAATGTTTTTATGTTCAACAACTTGATGTACAGGCAGTTGAGGGGTGTTGCCATGGGGGCCAGCTTCTCCCCCAGCTTCGCGTGTTTACACATGGGCTGGTGGGAGGAGCTGGTCCTTTTGGTACAACACTCAACAACCATGCAACTCCATGTAGTAACATGGCTACGCTTTATTGACGACCTGTTTGTGATTTGGAGGGGGGATATAACATCTGCTGAAACATTTGTGTCAGAATTAAATCAAAATAACCTAAATCTCCAGTTCACAGCCACATTGAGTACAACCTCTATTACCTTTCTGGATACTGAGATCTTTATTGAACAAGGTAGAGTAGAAACCAGGTTACATCGTAAGGCCACAGCGGGCAATTCCACCCTGCATGCTGGAAGTTCACATGTCAAACACTTAGTGAACAGCATCCCTTATGGGGAGATGCTACGTTTGAAAAGAATTCATAGCAGGCAAACTGACCTAACATTTGCACAAAATGATAGCAAGGCGAGATTCATTGAAAGGGGTTACTCCTCTAAAATGATAGATGCAGCGATTTTCAAAGCTAATCAGAAAGACAGATCCTTGTTATTGGCTGGTAACTCACAGACAATACAGAACAGTGGGGAGGGTACCGCAAAGTCACCTGAATTCAGATTTATAGTGCAGTATAATGCTCAATACAAGGAGATAGAAACCATCATAACTAAGAATTGGCCAATACTTCTCAGAGACCCGGTGATAGGAAAGGACCTGCCTAAGAGGCCCTCCATTACATATCGGAGAGGACAGTCTATGAAAGACGAAATAGTAAAAACTAGCCCTGAAGTCCTAGAAAACTCTGCCTGGTACCAAACACACACGGGATTTTTTAACTGCAAGGTATGTAAGGCCTGTCAGCAAGCTATAAATAAGACCAGCTATAATTCACCCTTTGATTGCAGGGAACATAAGATCAACAAACTACTGACGTGCAAGACAGAATTTGCCGTCTATGTACTAGTCTGTCCCTGCAATCTGTGTTACGTAGGGAGCACTAAACTCCCTGTACACAAGAGAATCCTGCAACACCTACGGGCAATATCCAATCAAGATAATACATACCCAGTAGCTAGACATTTTAAGATCAAACACAAGTCTAGAAGCAGTGAATTAAGATACTTTGTAATTGATTGTGTACTGGCCAGCAGACGGGGTGGCAACAGGTAGGAGAAACTTCGCCGACTCGAGACACAGTATATCATCGAATTGAATACAAAGCAACCTTCAGGCCTCAATATCACGGAGGACCTGTATACGTGTCTGTAAATAATGAGATTTATATTGGCCGGAGCTTGTAAAATTGTACAGTGAGATATAGGATTCATAATTTTTGCAATGTATTTTATGAATTTCAGAGCTATATTTATGTATTAATCAATTCATGTTTTTAACAATCAATTTATACAACCGCATAGGTTTTAGATGCATTATATGAAATATCTGCTTTTAGCCTTTTAGGAACCAATCTTTTAGGTTTTTATAAGCATATTTATGAACCCTATTGTGATGTATTTCTATTACTGGCCTTGTATTGATTGCTAATACCTGATAAATTTCTATGTAAGCTCTTATCTTTTTGAAACCAGCACTATATGCACAATTGTGAATCTGTAATATCTAGGATGACCATTATCTACCCGGTGGTCACATCTAATCACGAAGGCATTTGATCGATATTAGATGAATTTAATGGTGAGACACCGGTGCGTTTGTGGCACTTTCCCCTGCACAAATGTAGAAATTTATAAATCACTGTAGCACTTTATTCTCTTCAATACGACCTGAATTATACACGGACATTTCGAACATATGGGGCTCCATAGCGTTTCCATGTTTATAATAAATATGTGTGCTATGACATCTTGCACATAAAAGCACAAAATAATTTTAATTTGTTCATACATCTGAAAAAACGCTGCACTCTGTACGTTACCTAATATTTTTTTAAAACACTAGAAAACTTTATTTGGATTGTAAATTCTAATATTTACTTCTCTCCATTTTTGCACTATTACCTTTATTTAATTTTCACGCATTAGGTTTATTAATTTACATACCATACTACCACGACAGGCTTTGGCTCAACTACTTATAAAAAACAATAAATAGAGTGGAATGAATGCCTGATAAGTCCGATTATCGTGTGTAGTTCAATGACTTTGGAACTCTTCTATGTCTATACAAGTTGTAGGCTCTAATGTCATGTGATTTTTGTATTTAAACCTATGCTTGGAGGTTAACTGTGTCATGTGATCAAGCGCTCTGTGAAGCGCGAAACGCGTCGTGACGATTGGGAGCACCGAGGTCGAATAAAACTAATTTTGCACCAAAACTGGGTTTGTGTCCGTACTTGCAGCCAAGAAGCTAATCTGCGTTGTGTCGGATTATTCCTGGAATATATATATATATATATATATATATCTATATATATATATATATATATATATATATATATATATATATATATACAAAAGAGAACTCCCCAAGCCACCTCCAATCCGTTAGACCGGCGAAGCAAAGAAAGGAGACGGACCACTGTATCTGGAATCGGATGTCTTTAATGGCGCAGGTAAACAATAGCAGCAATGACGCGTTTCGGGCTCGTGGGCCCTTGATCACATGCAAAGCGGTTACATTTTTTACAGGTTTTATATGCTGTGAATTACAAACACGCCCCCAGGATGCACAGGCCTCCTGGATCAAATGATCATAGACATAGTAGATATACTCTCCGTTGTATCTACGGTGCCAAATAAGCTCTTTTTCAAAATAAAGTGCATGAATGCAATTTTACAAAAGAGAAAGGAGAGGAAAACCGACATGTCGGTGCTACAGATTACGGCATAAATGCCTATTGCAGTCCTTATAGAAAAAGCAATCTAGCTGATCCCACTCGGATTCTGCACAAATATCTGTCAGGATAAATCCTTGCTTGCTCACACCATTGTTGTTAAACATTGTACAAAACAAGCCTCACTCCTTCAAAAGGCATAAATAACTTATCAGGGGAATTTATAAACAATCTAAAGTGCATAAAACATTTTTATATATATATATATATATATATATATATATATATATATATATATATATATATATAGTTATATATATATTAGAAACATCAATGTTTTATATAAATTTTAAAGTAACTCCTTTACCAACTGTGCAAAAATGGCTGTGCAATATGAAAGTGCAAAAAGTATTTGAATAAAGTGCCACGTGGATGATGCTGAGATATGGAAACTGTGTAAAAATATGGATAGCAATATAAAGTCGGTCATTGCCTAAATTCATTGTTAAAATCACATAAAAATTACATTTCTTAAAACACCCTAATACATCATATATCATTTAAAGTGTACACCCTATATAAAAATAGAACAAGAGAACAGGATTTCATAATATTTACAAGGAAATGAAGCTTTCATTGAGGCAACAGGGAACCTGACTACCTCAAGAGATACTACAAGATACCAGATGGAAAATGCCCAGTGTGTGTGTTTGGGTGTTTATATTAGTATATATTTAAATACAGTGTTAAATATTAGTGGCATTTATTAAATTTACAATATATTAAATGTTATATTAAAACATTTGACATTTCCTACTTTATATTAAAAAAATCTATATTTTTGTCTAGTTTGGAACGAATTTTTTGTCAACTATATTTTGTTCAATATTTTTGTACTTACCATTAGATGAGGATATATTGTGGTGAATGCTAATTTTGCCACGAGATTTTTGTCAACGATATTGTTTACCACAATATTGTGTCAGTGATCCAGATGATTGTTTCTGCTGTGTATGCTTTTTTCACTGTCTTGTATTGCTTTGCAACATATCAGAACCAGCAAAACCCTTCAGCTACTCTAGGCCCAAGTTTTAAATCGTGCCTGACAGTTATTTTCTTGCTGTCATTATTGATAATTCTGCCTGGTGGGTATCATTTAATCCTTTCTTATTCGGTTATTATTTTGTATCCTGCCTGAAATGGTCATTTCATCCTGCCAGTGAGTGAGATAATTTGTGTGGGAGTCAATGATTTAATATTATCAGAAGGCAAAACATTTTAACCATGTGAGGGAAAAGGGTACAGGTGTTTGTTCACATAAGGTGCAAGCCAGTGAAATAGATGTGAGGGGCATATCACATAAGGAAGAAATACATGCAGAAGATGTGAAGGACAAAAATACTTTTCACCTTAGGTATCAAAATGTGTAACCTCCCACTCCATATTTGTTTATTTAAGAGTGTTATATAGCGCTAGCAGGACCCAAGGTTATTAGTGCGCTTTACATCAGTTTACACCAAGTGAATGTTTAAATATCAAGTTAACAAGATAAATCAACTCAGGTAGGTCAGACCAAGTCAAGTCCATGATTGAGTACAAGAGAGAAAAATTTGCAGGGGGAGGACCAAGGAGGGCTGAAGGTGGAGATGTTGTCTTGTTGGGTGGTTAATAATCCAGTAGTTGAGATGCTGGTTAATTAGGAGATCTTTTAACTGTCTCTTGAAGCATGGGAAGGAAGGGTTGGTCCTAATATGTATTGGCATGGAGTTCAAGATTTTAGAGGCATTGTTTGAAAAGGAGTGAACAAGAGTTTTTTGTTTGTCGGCTTTGGGCAGGATGAGGAGTATGGTATTTGAGCTTCTGAGGTTTATTGTCTGCCCTACCCTTTTGAGCTTAGAGGCAAGATAGGTTGATTTTCCAGTGTGTGGGGCTTTGTGGGTGAGACAGGTTGTTTTAAAGCCGCCTCGAGCTTCAATCAGGAGCCATTTCAGATCTTTCAGGGCTGGGGAGATGTGGTCAAATGTTTTGATCCCTATGACCATTCTGGCTGCTGTGTTAAGAGTGATTCTGATGGGTGCAAGGTGGGATTTGGCAAAGCCTGTGAGGGAGGCATTCTCGTAGTCTAATCTCAACAGCACTAGCGCTTGTTTGGCAGATTTGAGATCTTCCTGTGGTCGGGTTGTAGAAGGCACTCTTCACATTGTCTTAATATGATCTTTCATGGTCAGTTTGGAGTCCAGAGTGATCCCTACAGATTTGACAGAGTTGGCTGGTGAGAGAGAGCAGTTGAGAGCATCAATGGTGTTTATCCATTCAAGCTTCTGGGTGGGCTGCTTTGTATTTGATATGAATAACATTTCTGTCTTGTCTTGGTTGAGCTTTAGGTGGTTGCGAGATAGCCAGTGTTGGACTTCTTTGAGGGTTGCATTTAAGCGGTGAATGTCTTCAAGCGAGGAGATTTTCATGTAGAGCTGGGTGTTGTCTGTCATATACATGGAAGGGGATTTTAGCTTGGTTGAGGATCGCGGTGAGAGGTCACATGTAAATAATAAATAGTGTGGGGAGAGGACAGAGCTTTGCGGGACTGCCCAGTTATTGCGGTCTTATCGGAGGGCTGATTGTCTATTTAATTTTTTGAGCACGGTTATGTAGAAAGGATGCAAACCACTGTAAAAACACGCCATCCGCACCAATTGTTTTTTTAAGGGAATCCAAGAGGAGCTTGTGGTCGACTGTGTCGAAGGCCGCTCATAGGTCTAGGAGAATGCGTAGGCAGCACTTGTCAGTATCTAGGGACTTGTGTAAGTCATCTATCATGTTCAGAATGGCTATTTCCGTACTGCATTGTTTTCTGAAGCCTAATTGGTGGAGGTCCAATAGATTGTTGTGTTGGTCAAGCTGTACAAGGAAGGGGAGATTGGAAACTGGTCAGAAAGTTGACAGGACCTTTGGGTCTGCTATCTGTTTTTTGATTCTTGGCATGACTTGACCGAGTTTAAGACAGTCTGGTATCACTACGGTTTTCAGGGAGCTGGTTATTATATTAGTCCAGAGGGATATTAGGGCGTGGCTGAGTTTTTTAGCCTGGGGGGGCTGGGAGTGGGTCTTCAAAGTGGGAGGAGGGTTTGGATGTAGCCAGCAGAGAAGATATGTCTTCCTCCATTACTGGGTTGAAAATCTTCCATCTTCTCTGGTTTATGTGGGACCCTGGTGTTTGGATGATCTTGATGTTGTCCTCAGGGGTGATCATTTCTGAGGAGGGCATGGAGCGAGAGGGGGGTTGTTCTCTTCACTTCTGGGAGTGCGGTCTCTGCTTGATGGCTGGCTGTGATTGAGGGATAGCTCTATCTTCATGATTTTATCATTGAAGAAGGTAGCACATTTTTCACATCATTCTTTGAATATCTGAGGGTTTTTTATGGCTGGCTTGGAGGTTTGTTGACTGATGATTTTAAAGAGCTCTTTCGGGTAGTTATTGCTCTTATCTAGATCACTGCGGAAAAAGGAGTTTTTTTTAATCAGTATGTGTTTTTTGTAGTTTTTGTGTTCCCTCCTGAGCTGATCCAGGTGGGCTATGGATGGATTTGTTCACCAGAGTCCTTCGGTTGCTCTGCGCTGTCATCTTTCCATGTTGAGGTCTTTGTTGAACGAGGATCTTGAAAGAGTGTTTCTCACTATTTTCAGTTTCAGAGGTGCTATTTGGTCCAGGATGGAGGACATTGCTGAATTGTGGTGGGTGGTGAGTTCTGTTGTTGAGAAGTTTTCTGATGAGGAGGGCAGTAGAGACACAATTTTTCCTTCAAGGTCTTGTAGAGGAACTTGTCTGATGTTTCTTTTCTATTGGAGAGTTTTTTACATTCGAGTTGGGAGGGCAGGTGCATTGTTTAAAGTGAAATAAGATGAGGTGATGGTCTGACCAGTTGACAGGGAGGAGGTTGTCAATGGCTAGCATAGCTTCCTGGGCTATGAAAACATCCAGGTTTGAGCATTCAATGTGGGTGCTACCTTTGCAATGAGGGGAGAGGTTGTTACTGAGTAATAGTTAATTGAGGGATTGGATTAGGGTGTTGCTTTTATCATTTCAGTGAAAGTTGGGGTCACCTAGGATGATGTGGGAATGTGAGAGTGAGCAGTGTGCAATCAAATCTGTTAGGTGTTCGCCAAAGGATAGTGTGTTGCCCGGTGGGTGGTGGAGAAGGTGACAATTCATTGTTGTGTTGTCTTTCCTTCTTATAGTGGAGCTGAAACGTTCTAATGTATTGTAGGAGAAGGAGTCTGTTTCACTAACGTTGATGTTGTGTTTATGGATTATGGTGATGCCTCCACCGTTGTGGCCCTTCCTGTCTTTCCTTATGATCGAGAATCCTGGTGGAACTAGCATGTCTATGATCGGATAGAAGGAATCATTTTTCCATGTTTCTGTAAGGAATGCTATATCAACATTGTGATTTAAGATTGTTTCTGCTATTTCTGTTGCATGTCTGGTTGCCGATCTGCAGTTTATGAGGATGCATTTGGTCTCTCTGAGGTTAGTCATATTTTGGGGGGAGGGTTCAGTGGGATATTGATAAGGTGTGCTGGTGATATGGTTGTTGGTGTTGCGATTCTTCCTAGTCCCGTGATAACCTGGATTTTTGATGAGGGGTTGTGCTTGAATGCCGGGCTGTAGGATTTGGCTAACTCCGCCACCTCGCTCAGTGACATCATTGGGGTTGTTCTTTAAGGGCTTTGTTGTTGAGGGGTGCTGTGGTCCAGCTGCCTAGTTGTGTCTTTGCTTTATTCAGGAGTTGTGTGTTGTTGCTTGTAGGGGGAGTGAGGGTGCTGGGTTGGAATTGAATCTCTGTTTTTTTTTGTGATGAGGTTGGGCCCTTGTAGCAGTCTTTCTGGTTGGTTTTCCATGCAGGTTAGTCTCTTATTTCGTTTATGCATGAACATTGGCTTTTGTGCAGAGGCGGTGTGGGTGGGTCATTTCTTGATGTTGTGGGGGAGGCTGTCTCTAGTCTGTGTCCCTGAATCGGGGAGTTGCTTGTTGTGCGAGAGGAGGCTGTCTCTAGTCTCCGTCCCCAAATTGGAGAGCTGCTTTATGTTGAGGGAGGTGGGGTTGATCAGAGTCCTTGAATGCATGCCAGTGTGAGCTGGAGTCAGGGAGTCGGTGGGGGAGCAGCTGGAGGTGTTGCTTGGTTCTTTGTTATTAGCTGTTGTATTAGTGGTTGAGTCATATCGGTTCCTTTGGAATTATGTCCTCAATGCGTTGGTGTGCACAGAGGGTAAGCAGGGAGGGTTGGGATCATTGGCAGCTTTGCCTACACCCTGAGAGGTCTGGGAGGGAGGGGAAGGGAGTAAGGACTGTGAGGAGGAATGGGTGAGGGAAGAGTTGGAGGGTTGGGGGGTGAGATTTGTGGAGGTGACGTGACCTAAGCTGGTGTTGTGATATGAGCTAGTGGGTGGGTCCACCGTATTTTGCCTCTCGGAGGAGTCGCGCGGATCAGTGACCTACCGTTATATTTGGTCCTGTCCCGACTGGGGTGGGGGTAAGGTGCAATGTGAGGGAGTTAGCTGAATTTTGTGATGTGAGTCAAGATTGTTTCAGTGAGGTCAGAGTGAGCAACAGGGAAGAGAGTGGGGTTCACAGTGTTGCTCTGGAGTGTTATATTTTGTTTTGTGTTCTGTGAGGGAGAATGAATAGAGGGTGAATGGATTTGTGGCCTTGATATGGCGTTTTTTTTTATCATGGGCAATATGGATTCAAAAGTGCATAGGTTGGCGTCATTAGCTTGTATCATGTAGGTCCCATTTTTGAAGATGGTTGCAGTGGCTTTGCCTTTAAACGTGAGCGAGTGAGAGATTGATCCAAGTTGGGTGTTAGAGGCTTCAATAATGTTCAAGTATTTTGCTAGGGTTGCAGTCCATTTCACAGGCTGGTTGTGAAGAAGATGAGTTCCTTTCTCATAGCATCTTTATAGGCATTGTGGTAGAAGTCCACGATGAGTACTTCAGGGCGTTGCTTAATCAGTTTAGGTTTGAAGTTCTTTACTGCTGCAGTAGAATGGTTGGGGGAGGGTGATGGTGAAGGAATTCAGAATGTGAGGCTTCAGGAGGGAAGGAGGTGTAGCGGAGGTGCAATACAGCAGTGTTGTAAGGTAAGGCATCTCTTCGCTTGTTATGGGGAGGTGCAGTGCGGTGGCGCTGAGAAGTAGGGCATCACAGCTTGGTTGTTGGTGTCAGGCAGAATATGGTAAATAAGAATTAGTCATTGGCCACATGTATCCAGGGCATCGGGAAATTGTGGTAAATGTTGGTAAATTGGCTTTGTAGGTGCGATAGGGTAAGGAGAGTGTAGTTCTGGCCTGTAGTACTTATGATAGGGAGACCCTCTCATAGTAGAAATTAGTAGAGGAGTTTGGACTTGTATAGTACTTGAACCATTGCAAGATGGCTTCTCTTATTAAATGCTTGGGGGATCCAGCTTTCTTATGTTGGAAGTCCTTCTTTTCTTTCAATAAGGCTGTGATTTCATTCCTCTGTCTGTTTCAATGCAGGTGCCATTTTGTGCAGTTAGCCCTTATGTCAAGTAAGGTGGGAAGTATCTCAAAATGGAGGGTGGGCCTCTGTCGGGCAAATCCTCAGTAGGCTGAGTGCTCCAGCTGCAGAGGAGCGGAATCGGCCAATGCAGCAACTGATATAGGCAGTGTGATTGCACCAACATGGGTGGGCCGATTGAACTGTAGTGAAGGGATCAGTGCTGAACGCTGTCGAACGTTATTGCATTTATCCACCAGATCACCAGCTTACTCAAAAGCCTAATTCCACTATGTTTCTTTAATATTCACACTATCTATATAATTTTATATTAAGGATCCTTCTCTAATTTCCTTACATGTTCATATTTCTGCTTGTGCTTTTTGCCCTATTGCTTTCTGCTCTTGTGATATATCTACAGTGCTCTTTTAAGCTTATTTAATTGCACGCCTGTTGGTAAATAGGGTCTATTTTCACTCTCCTCCCCTGCCTATTTGTTGCAGTCTAACCTCAAGCTGCCCATTTGCAGTTTAGCTGTTTCCATCCTATGACGTCCTCTGTTATCTACCAGTTTAGGTGCTAAACTTATCAATAACAAACAGGGGAGTCATAAGCACCCCACTTCGGCAGCGTGAGTGGGTTGGCTGGCACTGCGTAGTTATTTGTAACCTAAAACCTTTAAAGTGTTGTTTATATCTTATTTGATTTGAAATAGAGACAACTGTTATGGAGATGTGTGGTGGGGCTTATGGTGTGTTAAAAGAGCAAAACAATACATGAGAAAGAAAAAGAATGGCAATGAAAAAGAAAAAAACATGGGAGCAAAGGCAACTGGAACAAGCATTTACAATGCAACGGTTTCGCCTTTGGAAAAGTTTGAGCTATTGGCATTGTGAATGACAAACTTTTTATTTATGTGTTGGTTTTGAAAACAGATAAATAAATGGCATTGTCATTTACAATGGAAATAGCTTAATCTCTCGTAAATGCGATTTGTATTGCAACTATTTCAGTTAGCATTTTGCACTACGATGAAAACTGGCTAGAGATAGATACAAAAAACAAGTCTTAGCTAGGAGGTAATACTCACCAGACAGAGACACCCGGCACCCTGGACTACGGAAATGCACTGTATGCAGGAGCCAGAATAAAAATCACAGATAAGATGCAGCGCCTGCAAAATGCTGCAGCAAGACTGATCCTGGATATACCAAAGTTTCAGTCCGTCAGCCACAAATTAGCTTCACTTCATTGGCTTCCAGTTGCCAAAAGAGTCAAATTTAAATCATTATGTTTGACCTATAAGGCCCTTCAGGCCAAAGGACCTCTCTTCATACAAACACAGTTGAGGAAATATGAACCATCCAGACTACTAAGATCTGGCCAACAAAAACTGATAGCAATACCTAAGTTCAAACGAGCGAACTGGGGGGGAAGAAGTTTCTTCGTCCACGCAGCAAGGACCTGGAATCAACTTCCATTAGATATAAAAAACAGCCCATCCTTGGACTTGTTTAGAAAGCAAATTAAAACATGGTTGTTCACTGCATAAACCTAAGACCAGTTCAGGACTATGGACATATCATAGCGCCAAGACGCCTCCGGGCATTCGCGCGCTTTAGAAATAGATAAATAAAATAAAAAATAATAATAATAAAAATGACTTCACTTAAACTATCATATGTACAGCACTAAACATTGCACATCCTTTGTTGAATAACTGTTTGTTTACTGCACTAAAGATTGAAGATTACTCTAGTGTTATTTCTATAGTGCTCACATGCTTCAGAGCAAAGAGGACTTTAGGAAAAACTTGTAAACAAATAATCATCGTGGGGGGAATTATACTCAGGCATTGTAGAATTACAGTTCGTTTTGGAGCATGTAAATGCTATAGACGGGAAATGGTTAAAGGTGCTGGTTCAGAATTTGTAGCTGTGGTTCTGTGCATTTGCAACGGGTGCATTTAGTCGCAAAGTTTCAAACTAGAAGACATGGAATTCATTCATAGCCTAATAAACTGATCAAATTGTGTGATCCTGTGTAAATCATGTTTTGCCACTATGCCCTATTTCACTTTCGAGTTTGTGTTGGGCAGGAAAATACATTATTTTTTAGAGGGGCCGGGCAAAGCTCCCACTCAGCCTGACCCAGGGTGCATGTCTCTTTCACAATAACTCCTCACTGCTCCAATATCTACAATCTCAGCCTTTCACCGAAAGTGCAGCAGACTCGGGTGAAATGTCGGTCCAATGACAGCTAGACGCGCCCCTGCGTATTCTTCCTGTGGCCCAGTCTGCTGGCACACACTCTTATTATATAGCTCCTCAGTAACTCTGTTGTGGGAATTAACAGGTGGGAGTGTAAGGAAGCAGCTGTCGTTCCGGTTAGTGCATGAGCCTGTATGAAAGAACAAAGCCGCAAAACATATCCAAGGGTCATTAACGGCCCTGTGAGAGGTAGAGAAAAACAGGAACTACAAGAAGAGAACAGGAGTGAGGAAAATCCAAAAGAAAGAAAAAAAACAAGTGAAAAACGGCGCGATAGACTATGGAAGAGACAAGGTGAAAAAGAGAGGGAGTGAGAACGACGTCATATAAAGGGGAGAAGGGCAGGAGAGGGAGTCGGGAGAGCGTGAGAAGGATGGTGTTAAAGAAAGGAGGCAGGAGGAAGAAAAATGAAGGAATCACTTATAAACATAAGCCTAGCAGGTAAAGGAATAGAAGAGAGAGAAAAACCAGAGGCCCGCACAGCCGCCGGAGGAGCTGCATGACCCCTCTTCCCCTCCGGCGGACACCAGCCCAAATACGGCCGTGGGGTGCCGGTAGGAGAGGGGGTGGGGGGGGTGAGGGGGTGCAGACTTACTGTGATAGCAGCTCCGGCCAGCATGATTTTGATGCTGTGGAGACTCTGGTGTTCCGCGGCTGTGTGGTTTGTGCCTCTCAGCAGGAAGAAGGGAGCCGTAAGGATGCCGCCGAAGACAGTTTCCTGGGGAGAACGGAACATCTCGAGCATCCGCTCAGCCCCAGCTCCATGAAAAAATGGCGGCCGCAAACATGAGGCAAAAAAAAAAAAAGTAAACACCCACAGTGGCCACGTCTTCATGACGTTGCGGAGAGGGAAAGAATCTGCGGAACGCCCACCAATCGCCTCAGTGAATGACAGACAGATCTCTCTTCCAATGGCTAGCCTCCATTTATGGAGCTAGCCAATGGAAGAGAGAGGCGGAACTAAGGCCACACTGTTCTAACATAAGATTTCGCCTGCGCGAAACGCTACTTGCGCAGCTGTTCGCCAGACGAAACCTAAAAAGGGCCTGTCTTTGTTTTAAAGTTCATAACGTGCCAGGAAGCAACATAAAGGCGCCATAATGTTGCAGCTTTCCAAACATATTAATAAAGTTTTGAAAATTACAAAAAGAATGTCATTTTTTTATTTAACTTCCTAAATTCAGCTTAATAAAAGATTACTTTATATCTGGGGAAATGAGGTGCAACCTGGGCAGATGATGTCCAGACTAAGGAACGATATAACCTTCTTTGTGTTTGTTCTGGAGTCAAAGCAATACTTTTTAGTTTGTTTTTTAAGGCAATCTCGGAACAGAAATCTTTCTGAACTATTCCTGACCGAGCTGCGAGCAGTGTGTTGTTTTTGTATCTCATCTCGCCACAATGAGGCGACCTGATCGAAAGTACAGATGGCCTCTGCTCATCCTAACATGTCCGCCGCTGCTCTCCGTTGTCATGCGGTCCGTCGCCCTCTGATCGCCCGGTCATGCATTATGAGCAAAGCAATCCCCTCTGCCCTGCCAGAGGCTGTCAGGGTTAAACTCTGCCACTCACAGTGACGGCCTGGGGCTGGGCGCCCAAGATCAAACCAGGTGGAAAATGATAGAGCCGGGAGATCAGCAGAGAATCCTACACAAGTTTAGCAGACTGCGCGACAGTAATAATGTATAGAACATATTTCGCCTTTCTAAGCACTGTAAATAGCAGATGTTACACCTGCCTAACTAATGCCACTCAACGTACAAACCGCAGAAGGATGGAATCGAACTCATGACTCCAACAGCATCACATTTGACCACCAATCCAACTTTGATTGTAAAGAGCCCCCCCACGCTCGTTTTAAACAGTTTACTAGGTTAATACAAATGAGTGCCGCTGAGCTAAACAATCGAACTTACTGATATGTGCAGTGCTCCGAAGCTGCAAGACATGCGAAATAAGTTATTATTTATTACACTTCTCAATACAAGAACGGTGAAAAAAAGAGGAGATTTTGCTTTAGACACAGGAACTGACATATTTCCCATTGCAACGCATCACTTACAGAGACAGAAAATCATGAACCCGAAAAAAGTACGCAAAGTATTTTTGTCTCATGAATGGGCCAGTTGGCGTGGAAATTACATCAGATTAATGTAATCATTTCTATACTTACTTACATTCTAATGAGTTGTGTATCCATTACCCACGTTTTGAACGTCTGCTTTCAAGGGTCAAATGCACTATTTACTAGGTTGGTTACAGAACTTTTTTCTCAGTTTTATTTAACTTCACTAGGCACTACACTGTTCAGAAATTTTTATTAAAACTAATCGAGGTGGTAAATCCCGTGTCTGGCTGTAAATCGACAAAGCCAATACTGTGAAGTATCGGCAAAAAAACAAGCAATCCTCATATGGCAAACAGGCTCGACTATACTGTTTTTTAAGTAGATTATATTAGGATTTCTGTTTAGCCCAATTACAAGCTTTTGTTTTAGTAAGAATCTAGTCTGCATATAAGCAAATGTAAGGGGGCTGCAAATAAGAGTTAATGAGCGGATGGATTCTGCAAACACTACAGCAGGCAGCTCTTTGAGTCAGGGCTCGGCGCTCATGCCAAGGTATAAAAGGGGGTGCTAGAATTACAGAGCCCTTGGGATGACCCATCTCTGGAGCAAACCGCTCTTTCAGATGTATCTCTTTTGTTGGTCTGTGTACATCTACATTTGTCACTTGAAAAGGAACCGGTCTGGGCTTCATTTTGAGTCCTGACTAAATTATTTTAATAAAAAAAGAACGGGCTGCAGTGAACATATAAAAGATTATTGCTCACTATCAAATGCATCTATAAGATATCAAATTTAATGTCTGATGATCAAGTGTACTTTTGAAATGTAATATAAAACCTCTTGCACTACAGGGCAGGCACTTCATAGGATGAGGAATGATTCAGAAAAAAAAACAGTATGAGGTGAGAGGGTGGTACTCTCTGGGGGCGGAGCCAAATTACACTCAATGTATATGTTAAAGAAAGGCTTGGCAATAATAGATTCCAGAGACCTGGTATGTCGATGCAGACCTAACAAAATACAACACAAAGGCCTGAGTAGGCCAATAACACCAGGTACAGGCGCGTAGACAACTCTAAAACCGTTGTTGTTGTGGAAATTATATAACAACTGCAGTCTAGTCGACCATCCCTACACCAAAGCACCTCTGTGTTAGAGGACCGTTCTGGATTTCACCGTCTGTTGAGTATTTAGATAATATGTAACTAAGACTTACAGCATCATACAAAATAATGCATTTGTGCGTTTTTCTGGAGTTTTAGTTTAACGCTAGAATCACCTGGCTGCTGGCTGTCTCCACGCTCAGCGCCCAACCTCCTGCGTCCCCCACTGGGCCCCCCCGAGATGAAAATCGGAGTCACCGTTTTGAAAACAAGGGTGCCCAGCAGCAACAAACAACAATGAATTCGCATTGCACCGAAAACCAAACTTACCCAGAAAATGACATTGAAGCCGAAGATGAAATACTTGATGCAGCAGCTAGCCTCGGGCCCCTTGTAGTGCTTGCCCGACATGCTGCGGGCTCAGGGGGCTCCCGCCCCCGGGCTGGCATCAATGGGTGAGGGAAAGGGGTGTCGAGGCCTGGCGGCAGGTCATCCAGTTCAGGCCCACCCGCCCGCACACACCGGGCGACCGGTGGGGGGGCAGAGGCGCTTGATGACGAGAAGGGGGGGGGGATCACGACCGAGTCGCTCCCGGCTCCTCCATCCGGCTGCTGACACCGAGGGCGGGACCCTCCTGGCTCACAACTCGCTGCCTCCTCACAGGCGGGCGGGGGAGGGAAGCAGGCGCGCTCCTCCAGGCGGGTCAAGCCGGGGATGCAGCCTTGCCACCTGCAGTGCTGAGAGAAGCGCTTCGAAACATCTCATTATTATGAGAGAATTTTCGGCAGAAACGAGCGGTTTTTCAGGGATACTTTTGGAATGCCACGAAACAGTTAGTAAAAATCGTATTTTTTTTTTTGCGACGTAAAGTCTTCCAACGTTGTAAACGGATTACTCCATGTCACCTACTTTACAGCTCAGGGTTTCGTGTGCAAGGGAGTATGCATTGAGCTAAGTCCGAATTTAAACAGCTTGGCTAACACACTTGGAAAAATGTTTTTTCAAAGGAAACACTAGGACCGTGAAAGTTGTGTTCTGAATGCACCGAGGAGACATTGACGGATAACGTGAAAGATGATTAACGCGTATTATTATTTGAATTAAGTGGCGCATTTTAGTACAAGAACAAACAAGAAACAACGACACAAACGGGGGCAGAGGCTTACCTCATTGCATGGCCTCGGTAGACGCTGCTCGGAAAGCACAGCGTCCTGTAGGGATTCGGGGGCGTGCTCTCCCCTTCCCATTGGCTGGAAGGTAAAATTCCAGCCAATGGGAAGAGGAGAGGGCGTGACTTAAAAAAAGACACGGAAACGCCCCCGAATCGCGTCAAGGCGGGCCCTGAACTCAGTGACGCTCCTCTCCTCCAATGGCTGGCCAGCATTTACGAGGCCAGCCAATGAAGAAGAGGGGCGTGTTCAGGCCCCCATATTACAAACAAAAGATTTCGGCTCCGCCCACTGCTTACGCAGTGCGACGGTAGCCGAAACCTAACAAGAGAGCAGGAGAGAAGGAAAAAAGGATAAAAAGAGGAGTGAGTGGAAAGACAGAATGATAGAACACATGCAAGACAAAACAAAGAGATTAAGAAATAATGATAATAGAGGGAGGGTGCAAAGAGAAAAGAAAGAGAAGCTGTAAGATGGAAAGAAAGAAAGAGCATAATGCAAGCAAGGAAAGAAGGAAGGAAAGATAGATGGAGAGGAGAAACTGTGAGTGGAAAGGCAAAATAATGAAATAAAGAATGTTACAAGGAGAAAAAAGAAAGGAAGGAAGAAAGAATGAAAGAAAAAGAAAGAAAGGAATGAAAGGAAAGAAAGAAAGAAAGAAGAACAAGAAAGGAAGACAGAAAAAAGATGGAAAGAAAGATACAAAATAAAAAAAAAGCAAACAAATTGGGGACATCCCTCCACTAATATCCCTTGGGAGAATAAGCACTGTTTCGCACACCAACATTTTTTCAGCAAATGTGTTTTTAAAATTGTTCAGTAAAATGTACAATGTGGTACCATTTTTTTCAAATCTTTCTATGGAAGGTAAGACCCCTACAACAACTGTAGGGAAGGTCAGCCACAGAAGCCACACCTCGATGAGTTTCATTGTTTTTTATTAGTGTCCATGCAGAAATTCGGGGAGCCTTTAGGAGAAAGATATTTTAAGGAGTAAAATGCACCATTTTGCGACCTTGTTTTCAGAATGTTCTCAAGAGTGTCCAGGGAAGCAACCTTGAAAGAGTTTCAGGCTTTCTTGCCTTACTGACTCACTCAGCCCTATTTGCTATACGGTTGAATGTGGGGGCTATTAATGGCTACTGTAGCCGAATGAGAAAAGTGATCTTCTCCTCTACTACTGATAGATGCGGGTGCTTCAGAAAGGCCATACCAGCCTACCTCTTACAAACTTCCTGCTACGAATGGAAATCACAGTGCCCTCGACTACATGTGATGGCTACATGTGTTCATGTACCGTTTCATGGCAAATTTGAATTTCTGTGCACTCCTCCCACTGTCACCACTGTCTCACCACTTCTGCAATAGTGAACTACATCCGTGCCTATTTCAACGCCATTGGGTGCCTACGTTAAGCTTGTGTGTATCATTTTTATAAATAAAACAAGCATTGGCATAACCAATAGGACTGGCTTGCTTTTTAAGTTCTGACTAAAAAATGTTAAAAGTCGGCAGCAGTGAAAAAAACAAAACATAAAATATTGCTTTTTGTACAGAATATAAACTGAAAGAATGACTTTAATGTGTGATGACTCAGAGTAGATTTGAGATGTATAAAAATCCCTCAGAGTTTGAAATGCAAACACTCCATAGGAAGCGGAATGTTTTAGCAAACAGCCAGTAGCAAGAGATGCCACAGGAATACCCCCCAGAGTTTAGGCACGTTCAAGAGAAGAACCGACTCAAAAGAGGCTAAGAAACATAGCCAGGCATAATACAGAGGTACTGGAAATTAGGGGTGGGCGGAGCTCATGGGGAATTCCATAAACACACTGTGAGATTCCAGGGAGCTCCATGAGAGGCGGAATCTCGGCAACCGTGCTGCCTGTGCTGAGTTTTAGTGCCAGTAGCTTGTTCCGTGCTGTGACATCAGCCAGTAGCGGTCGGCAGTAGGTGTTTCTGTAGGGCGGTGACGTGGGCAGGGGGAGGGACAGGGTGGGGGGTAGTAATGTATGGATTACGGAGTTTTACAGGTGAGTAAACATTTAAATAAATAAAACGAATTTCGTTGCGCGCACTGCATCACATTTGGTGATGCAGTGCGCGCAACGAAATTCGTTTTACGTGATGACTTAAAAATGCACTACTATATAAACGTCTGTACAATAGAGGTTTTCTATAGGCATCATCTATTTTCCTATCTCTCCCGTATGTAACTTCTGATGTGAAACTTATTTTTTAATAAAAACATTTGAGATAAAAAAAAAGAATGTTATGCTCACAAAGGTAGCCTGTGATAAATTATGAATGTAGATACCACATGTACCAATCATCTCAAGTGAAAAGGAGGTCAACGTGGTTCTGTCCAGCTCCGGTGCTAGGATTTTTGGAGTCCAAGGCAAAATTTCAATTTGGGTGCTTCCTCCCCCTTGCAACAAGACTATCTGATGCAATCTGGCACATTGTTATATTCTCTTGTGGTTCCAATTAATAGATAATTGCTCATGGAGAATCAATCACCATCTCAATAAAACCGCATCCCGGAACGGAGTAGCCATCTCGCTAGTTGGTAGCGAGGTGGCTACTCCCGAGAACCCCGATAAAATTGTACATATTGAACTTGCTCACCCTAAACCGCAATGCAAGTGCGGATGGCGATAGGTTCACCTCCTCTGAATATGTGAGTGAATATGGATCCCGAACATATACCTTTTTTATTAATATTGAATTATTGGGACAGAATCAGCAACATGAGTACGGGCTTCACTTTCCTGTAAGCCCTGATCTGCGAGCATCCAGATTAGGTTGTCTCCTACCCTTCTATCCTCTTGTCCTGATAAAGACCCGCCAGCGGAGGACTTAATTACCCTCCATGTCTCTAAGTCGGGTTGAAACGTCAACTCTTACTCCTTAGTGGGCCTGGACCACATGTTACCTTTAACCCGCCTGAGTTACAGATGATATTTCTCTGTTGTTTGCAAATCAATTATATCAATCACTTGATAATGAACTCATTGTGGACCGGTCTTATATAACTGTTTTTTTGATTAGTTGCAACCAGCGATATGTTTTTTGTACTGATTATAAGCTTGTTCTTGAATACTTATGAATTTGTTTTCTTCTCCTAATTTTCACCTACCTTTTGCACGAGCACCTTCTTTTCACGCTCCTTTTGGAGCAACCTCTCCTCTTTGACTATGAGTATGGTTGAGAGTCTACCAAATGGTTAAATGAATTTGAAAACAATAAACCAATGTTTTATACAGCTAAATAGATGCCTAATCTTTTTGTATATTTGGTGCACATCTGAAACATTGTGTTGGGATTCAGCGAACCCACGGTTGCTGTCTGTAAGCATGCAGAAAACTAGTCAAATCATAACTTTTCTAAAAACTGTGTCTTGTCTCATAAAAAGTTCCTGGACCAATTGTTTTCCATACTAATCGATACCCAGATCCAAGGACTTTATTGGGCTACCCCATTCATTTATAATGGTCTTTATGATTAGACAGCTTGAATTGGTTTACTTACCACAGAGGCAATGATCCTCTGATGAATCTTTCTCTGCCTACAGGAGGGGTGGAAATTAGGGTGACCAAACTCCGAGTTGGCTGTCCAAACAGGACCATTAATTGTCAGCTAACTCACAAATATGAGATCAAATTTAGGTACACCACTCTTAAGAGCATGCTGTAAAGAATAAAGCAAACACAAGGAGATGATGGACGGAGTGCTGAAACTTTTCAGACACTCACCCCCAGTCACAGATCTGGGTTGAATTCATCATCGCTCTTTAGCTCACTTCGCCACCCCAGTTCAGACACAGCTATATACAAATCAGTCTTGACTCTGTGCCTCATGGGAAAAGTCCAGCCTGAACTGCCACGCCACGTCTTCCCTGGAGCGGAAACAAGCATCCTGGGAACTGTTTCGGGCTAACAGCTCTCATCAGTCAGGCTAGCTTGACTCCAGTGGCAAAGTAAAGAATAGCTAAAGAAAGACCCAACCTCCTGAAGAAGTTAAGTCAAGTGAAAATAATGCAAACCAAAAGCTCTACAACTGCAACTCAAAAAAGAAATAGATGTTATTCCGAATTCTGGTATCTTATTCTTGCAATGTTTTGTCTCCATTTTGGCCAAATCCAGGCTTCTGGTCTGGTGTTTTCACCCAGACATGGCTAGTGTGTTTGCCAGGTAAACTTCGGCCTTGTTATTAAGGGCTTTATAAATGATGTCATGAAGATGATTTGGTTTGGAAGTAAAACCGGCATACATCTTTCAAAATGGAGATGATGCGGTAGAATGTTTGTGGGCCCTTTATTGGGCTGTGCACAGGGGCGGCTCCTCTGCTTAGGCGGAGGAGCATCTCCCCCACTGCTCTTTGAGCAGTTGAAAAAGGAAAAATAAAATAATAATAATTCAATCTTATTATCATTTTATTTTACCGTTCCTCGTTCCTGGTTCACTTGGTTAGGGGCAGGGCGGGGCTGGGCATCACAGGAACAGTGGGAGGAGTGGTGGCACTGTTAACTATGCATGACGGTTTGCCCGGCCGTCTCAGTCCGGCCAAACAGTCATGTGCAGTTTGCATGTTCTCCACCGGCTGTAGTACACAGCCTAGGTGGAGAACATGTCTAACCTCCCAGTCCCTGCCTGAGCGCCGAACCACTGTGCTCAGACCAAGCACAACATTCCTGTAATGCAGCTTTGTGATTGGCTAGGGGATTCTGGGAGCCTGGGTGCTTCCTGGATTCTGCTTCTTTCTTGCTCCTGCACTCCACTGAAGAACCGAAGAGGAAGCTGCCGTTGTGCAGGTAAGTGTATTTTCCCCCCTGTTTTTAATTTCCCCTCCCCACCTCCTACCCCCAAATAAAGTAAAGTAAAGTCCACATTTGTAAAGCGCACAATCACCCGTAAGGGTCTCTAGGCGCTGGGGGGCCGTCGGGAAGATTAAGCGAGCTATTGCCCAGAGTCACATGGTGCTGGGCTAACCTGCCGCCGGAGCCGGGGATCGAACCGTGGTCCCCAGATTCCAGCGTCAGTCGCCCTGGCCGCGGCGCCACACCTTATGTTGTAAATACGTACAGCTGTTTATCAAGATCAGAACTCCAAAGTGAGCACAAAATGGAGACAAAAGTAGTCATTCACTACACTCTTGTGGCTGCATCTAAAATATGCTGCAGGTGGTGTACCAGACTTCATTGCCTGCATACCAGGGCCGGACTGGGCGTAGCGTTCACCGGGCAATCCCCCAGTGGGCCGCAAGGGTGGGGGCGGTTTTTGGGCCCCTGGAGGCCGTTTCTGTTACAGGGCCTTTTTTGCAGCATACCTGCAAAATTGGCCCTGTAACAAAATCGACCGAAAACCGGCCCCAGCAAAGAGCTCAGTCGCCACAGGGGTGGCTCTTTGTCAGGGGCTCCAGGGGAGGGAAAGTGAGTACGACGTAGTGAGTAAAGGAATGTGAGTGTATTAGGAGTGAGTCAGTGGAGATTGTGAGAGGGGAGGAGTGGAAGTGAGTCAGGGGTGTAGTTATCAATGGTGCAGCAGATGCAGTTGTAGTAGGGCCTAGTATCAGTGAATGTTTAAAGGTGAGTGTGTGCAATGATGTTTGTAAGTGAGAAGGAAAACCAGTAGCTCCAGACCTCCAGGTCGCTCCACCTACCGCACGGCCCTCGTGTGCCAGGTCACCGCTGCTGCTACAGCCACTGCTTCCTGCCCGTGTGCTGCCGCTGCCTTCTAGGGCCTCTGCCCTCAGGCTTCCTGCTCGTGTGCTGCCGCTGCCTTCTAGGGACTCTGCCCTCAGGCTTCCCCCCTCGCCGCTACCACCGTTCTTCTTTTTCCTGCCACTCCTCTTCTCCCGCCGTTCTTCTTTTCCCCGATCCCCGCCGCTGCTTCCCTGCGGCCCCGCCCCCTTCCTTGTCCCCGACCCCCATTCGCCGCTCCACTCCCGCCTCCCAGCAGCTCCTCCCTCCCACCTCGCCATATATGGCGGGGACCGCGCGTACGCGCAGCGGGCGCGTCGGTTGTGCACCGAAGGCGCGCCAAAGGCAAGCCCGTCTGCGCCCGTCCGTGCCTGGACCGCGCCCAGCACCAAGACCCCTGGCCCCCAATGATGCCAGCCAACACGACGGACTTACGACGCCACCACCCTCAACAAACTCAAACCCGACAGGAACCCCGCCTGCTACCGAGCCACCCCGAAACGCACCCATGGACCCTTCACCTGCCAAGCCTGCAAGTTCACCTGCCTCCAGACCAGCACCGCACCCGAAAGGCCTGGCACCAGCAACAACCACCTCCAGTGCATCCTGCTCAACACCCGCTCCATCCACAGACACGCCGTCGTGCTCTGGAACCTGCTCGACACAACATCACCAGACATCGCCTTCCTCACGGAAACATGGATGAACGCCTCCTCAGCCCCGACATCGCCATAGCCACCCCGGACGGATACAAGATCACCCGGATGGACCGCGTCAACCAGACCGGAGGAGGCATCGCCATCGTCCACAGGAACACCATCCGCATCACAACCAACTTCGACGACACCCTCACCGCCGCCGAGCACCTCCACTTCCAGATTCACACCGACCCCAAGACCACCCTCAGAGGCACTCTCATCTACAGACCCCCTGGACCACGCACACACTTCAGCGAAGCCATCGCAGACTTAATCAGCCCGCACGCCCTCGCCTCCTCTGACTACATCCTCCTAGGGGACCTCAACTTCCACCTGGAGAACAACAACGACAGCAACACCACCACCCTGCTGGACAACCTCGCCAACCTCGGACTCAAGCAACTGGTGAACACCCCCAGCCACTACGCCGGCCACACGCTTGACCCCGTCTTCTCCTCCAGCAAGCACATTTCCTTCAGCCACTCCACCGGACTTCACTGGACTGATCACAGCTGCTTCCACTTCAGCTTCAAGAGAACCACGACCCACCACCACCCGCAACAGGTTCCCCGCAGGAGCTGGAGCAAGATCACCGCCGACCAGCTCACCACCTCCCTCAGCCAGAACCCTCCCACCAACACGACAGACCCCAACAAAGCAGCCTGCATCCTCACACAGTGGCTCACCAACTGCGCCGACGACCACGCACCACTGAAGAACCTTCCCAGCAGACCCAGCAGCAAAAAAGCCTCGTGGTTCACCAACGAACTCAAAACATCCAAGAAAAACTGCCGCACCCTCGAAAAAGCCTGGCGCCACGACCAGACCACAGAAAACATGACCGCCCTCAAGAACGCCACCCGCACACACCACCAGCAGATCCGCACCACCAAAAGGACAACATTCAAAGAACGTCTGGACAACAACACCCACAACAGCAAGGAACTCTTCAGCATCGTCAAAGAGCTCTCCAACCCCAGCGCCCGAAACAACAACATCACACCCTCGCGACTCACTGGCCTCCTTCTTCCACCGCAGGATCGCCGACATACACAACAGCTTCGACGCACCAACCACGCACCCAACCAACGAACCAATGCCCCCCACCACCACCCTTTGCAACTGGACCCCGGTCAGCACCGAAGACACCATCCGCACGATAAACACCATCCACTCCGGATCCCCAACCGACCCCTGCCCCCACCACGTCTTCAACAAGGCCAACTCTATCATCGCACCCCAACTCCGGAACATCATCAACATCTCCTTCAACACCGCCACCTTCCCGGAGAGCTGGAAGCATGCCGAGCTCAGCGCCCTCCTGAAGAAACCGACAGCAGACCCCACCGACCTCAAGAACTTCCGTCCCATCTCGCTCCTCCCTTTTCCTGCCAAAGTCATCGAGAAGACCGTCAACAAACAGCTCGCCGCCTTCCTTGAGACAAACGGATCCCTCGACCCCTCACAGTCCGGTTTCCGAGCCAACCACAGCACCGAGACCGCCCTCATCGCAGCCACCGATGACATCAGATCCCTGCTTGACAACGGGGAAACAGCTACCCTCATCCTCCTGGACCTCTCTGCAGCATTCGACACAGTCTGCCACTGCACTCTAATACAGCGCCTCAGCAACATCGGAATCCAAGGGAAAGCACTGGAATGGATCATCTCGTTCCTCGCCGGAAGAACACAGAGAGTCCCCCTCCCCCCGTTCCGATCCGCAGCCACCGAAGTCATCTGTGGCATACCTCAAGGATCCTCGCTCAGCCCCACCCTCTTCAACATCTACATGAGCCCCCTCGCTGCCATCACACGCCAACACAACCTTAACATCATCTCCTACGCCGACAACACCACCACAACACCCAGCTGATCCTCTCCATCACCAACGACCCTGCCAACGCCAGAGCCAGCCTACACAAGGGAATGAAGGATGTCGCCGAATGGATGAAGCTGAACTCAGACAAGACGGAAGTCCTCATCCTGGGATCATCCCCCTTCACCTGGGACGACTCCTGGTGGCCCCCTGCCCTGGGCACCACCCCCAAGCCAACGGACCACGCACGAAACCTGGGCTTCATCCTGGACTCTGCCCTCTCAATGACCATACAAGTCAACGTCGTCTCGTCATCCTGTTTCAACACCCTGCGCATGCTCCGAAAGATCTTCCGATGGATCCCCACCGAAACCAGGAAGACGGTCACCCAGGCACTCGTCACCAGCTGAATGGACTACGGGAACACCCACTACGCGGGAACCACTGCCAAACTACAGAAAAGACTTCAACGCATACAAAACGTCTCCGCACGACTCGTCCTGGACATCCCCCGCCACGACCACATCTCCGCCCACCTGAGAGACCTGCACTGGCTCCCCGTCAGCAAGAGAATCATGTTCAGACTCTTCACCCATGCATTCAAGGCTCTCCACGACCTGGGCCCCAAGTACCTCAACAACCGCCTCACTTTCTACACGCCCTCCCGCCAGCTGCGATCGACCAGCCTCGCCCTCGCCACCGTACTACGCATCTGCAGAGCCACCGCCGGAGGAAGATCCTTCTCCTACCTGGCAGCCAAGACATGGAACTCCCTCCCCATCCACCTACAGCTGACCCAGGACCATCTCGCCTTCAGGAAGCAACTCAAGACCTGGCTTTTCGAGCAGTAATGGACCCCTCCCCCCCAGCGCCTTGAGACCCTTCCGGGTGAGTAGCGGCTATACAAATTGTTCTGATTGATTGATTGATTGATAGCTATGAGTACGTTTGTGTGCTAGCAACATTGAATGTGAGGGAGTATGAGTGAGGTCAATTTTGAAACAAATGGGATGAACTCCTGAGAGGTTTATGCCTCACCACTTTCAAAGGTCACCAGCCACCCCAGGCTGTGCAGCTGCTTGTAGGATACCTTCCATGAGCGCCAAGGTGGCATCAGGGAGACCTTTGGGCAAAGCATTACCTCTGTCCAGGTGGGACAGTACTGAGGCATGCAAGGTTGTTTTGAAGTTGTCTTCTGAGAGAAACAGCTTTGCTTTCTTCACTAGGGAGTCAGGGGGTTAATACAGGACCTGAGAGAATACAGAGCCCCAGAATCCCTGCAGTGGTCTACAGGATCCCTGTTGGTCATGGGTGAAGCGCCCCTCAGCACCTGGTCTGTTAGTATCACCGCTATCCTGCCAGCTGCTGCTTTTATTTTAATTTATTTCACACTTCACACCTGCTCATAAAAGTCTGCTCTGCAGTGGGGCCTCCAAACCCAACCCAGCTGTGCTCTCTATCTTACTAGCTTTGAGGGTGTCTAGGTTAGGAGCTGAGTGAAGGGGGTCAACAGACTCTAGCACTTTAATTCTAAGTCTCATTATGAGGCTCCTGTCTCTGCCTTAACTCTGTTCTTTCTGTTGTAAAATGAGGTGCTTTGTATAGTCATCGCTTCCAATTAGAAAACTGCTCTGTTCTGAACTTCAGGCCTAGTTATTACAAACATGTGCCCCATGTGCTTCAAGTTAAAATAATGGTCACTTCTGTTTCATCCACCAGTGTAGCTCCTCCAGTCACAAGTGAGAGCCTGTAAGGCGCCTGCAGTGCAGCAAAACTAATGTCCCGGCACAGGCATAGGGCAGAGCTGGTAGCCATATGCCTGTGCATAGGCGTATTTTAGAAGCACCAGTTGAATACTTTTAGTCTTTATTTATTTATGTATGTATTTTATGGCTTAGAAACCAAACCATGCTTTTACAGTATTATTGGATAATACTCTTCTTGCTGTATGCATTGTACTTTACAGCCAGTATTACGATTGTAGCAGTTAATTTCTTCTGCATGAGAAAGAAGACTGTTCAATAAATACTTTTATTGAAAACGCCCGTCTCTCTATTTCTCTGCACCTCGGGTGAAACGAAACATGCACGAATGACTGAGTAAAATATCTATCTATTGTTTTCACGACTCTGAAGATCAGTTTTATCCTGGGGAACAAAGTTGTCATGTTTATGCGGTTGTCAGAAACTAATCCCTTCTTGTGAATTCGAGAAAGTGTCTAGTGACCTCTGAGCTAGCTGGCACTCACAATTAAGTCTAATATATTCGATAGAGACCTAGTAGACATAAGTCCTACGTCACATCTATAGGATGTATTATTCCAATGCGCAGAGCCTATTGGGAATATAGGAACTACACTACATGGTGCCCAACGTTTGGTAAGGCACTAATTTAAAGCTAGATACTAGAGTAACTCAGTCGGGCTTTTCACAGAGACCCATTTTTCCCGTAAAATACTCCAATAGACGTCTGGAGTGGGTTAAAGGATAAAATACGCCATAACTAGAGTAGGACGAAAAATCCTATGTATTAGTTTTTGGTTTTGTTCAACGTTGAAGGATACAGTGTTCCGAAAATATTGTGCACCTTATCTTTGTTTCCTTGAAACTTGCTCTGCAAAACTTTCAACAAAATGTCGAATAATAACGCAACCGGTGGAGCTGCAATAAATGCAACCCCACCGGGTTTTGACGTTCCAGGTTTCCAACAAGACGATGCGGATGCTATAATCATCCTGGAAAATGTACGGAAAACAATAGCTATAAAGCTTATAGAAAATGGCCTATCACCAAGAGGTGGTAGAGTTATATTTGTCATAAAGGCACACGAATATCGGTAGACAGAGGTATTCTATTCATGGATTATCTTCCCTGAAGCAAATCCAAGAACACATGTGTTCCACTTCTATAAGATAGAGGAACCTCCAATGGAATACGTTCCTTTTGAGGACATTGAAATTCCACTAACTTACCAAGAGCACCAGCTCTGGCTTAAAGGCGCCCTACAACATCAAAATCACATTACCAGGCTCGGTCCACTAGGTAGACCAGGAGAAACATGGCCGGTACTAGCCAGCTATACACCACATCCTGACATTGAATGAATGACAGATGTAGAACTGTTAGTTCAGCCTAAAGAATTAATTTAAATACATAGACAATTGGTTCAATATGTCATGCGGACTCTAACAGTCCAACCGACTATCAGGATTCCACAGCAAACCCCTCATCAGGGGAACACAAACAAAATTACACCACAGACTGTACAATCAGTCATTGGTAAATTACCCACAAAAAGAGAACTAATTCCATTCTGGTTAGCTAAAAAAATTACTCAGATCGAGGCAGTGTTTCCCGATAGTACACCTCATGAGAAACACAGGATTCTAACAATCTGTTTACCAATGGGGATCACACCACACCTGGAGGACTGTGACACTTGGGGTACAGTCTTTGGTGCAATCTACACAAAAACACATGGTGTTCCCGCCATGGCGGTAATACCAGACATCCTGAAACAGATTCAAAATGAATACGGGGCAGAGCCTGCTTTAAATATCGGTAGGAAGTTACTGAAGGATTTCAAACAGATCTCAGCTATAATATTAGCTAATATTAAAGGTGAAGCAGCATCCGTTGCAATCCACCAAAAACTGAAAGAACTTGATGTAACTGAGCAACCGTATGAACTGGCCAGAATAATAGAAAGATCCTATGAAGAACTAGGAAGAGATAGTTTGGGTGGGAAACCAGTAAAACTGGAACTAACAGAAAATCCTGAAAAAGTTTTTTATTAAAAAAACTCTCACTACCCCTAAAAAGAAGTGGGAAAATATTAGACAGACACTTTCTAAGGAGAAGCGTTCTCAATCCAGAGGTAGGTCGCTTCAAAAGGAGCCCTCTGAAAAAAGGTATAACCTTAGAAATAGGGATAATTTGAGAAAACCTGATAGATATCAAGATACTGATACACGTTCCTCTCGTACCTTTCAGACTTCCTCACAAAAATCGGAAAGAAGAGGACGATCAGAATAAAAGGAAGAACGCGTGAAGTCCCAAGACGATCAACACGTTCCAAAAAATAAGAAAACTCAATTCACCAAAAAGAAGGTAGCAAGTCTAAAAATGGGACATGCCGAGGATCTTGAGGACACAACTCAAGAACGGGGAGTGGGCCCAGACAATGCTGGACAGCGCAGCAGAAGTTACCATAGCTCTCAAGATCCTGCAGGATCATCTGGAGACAGTGGACTTGAATGATTACATTCAAGTTGGAACTGCCAATACCAGGGTTAGAGTACCCCGTAAATTATATGAAGTAACACTCAGATAGAGGGGGACATAACTGGAAAAATAAAAGCACTCTTTTGGGAGAAACTCTCTAAGGGTTATGACATTCTTCTGACTGAACAAGACTGGCCACCTGAATTTGACAGGGAGTGCCCACATGGCGAAGAGATCATTATGGTACAAAAGGGGGTGGTGGTGGACGGAGCATCTGAACCAATCAAACACTCACACCCAGTCAAAAGATCTGGGTTTGATCCATCACCGTTCTTTAGCCCACTCTGCCACCCCAGTTCAGACATGGCTATATGCAAATCAGTCTGACCCTGTGCCTCATGGGAACAGTCCAGCCCGAACTGCCAAGCCATGCCTTCCCTGGACCGGAAACAAGCTTCCGAGGACCGGTTTCTGGCATTCCAGCCATCTTCAGCCCGGCCTGCTTGAATCCAGTGGCAAAGTGAGCAAGGGACTCACGTCTGAGCATACCCTGCCACACTTATGGCGGCCAAAGCGGTACAAAAGGGGGTGGTGGTGGACGGAGCATCTGAACCAATCAAACACTCACACCCAGTCAAAAGATCTGGGTTTGATTCATCACCGTTCTTTAGCCCACTCTGCCACCCCAGTTCAGACATGGCTATATGCAAATCAGTCTGATCCTGTGTCTCATGGGAACAGTCCAGCCCGAACTGCCAAGCCATGCCTTCCCTGGACCGGAAACAAGCTTCCGAGGACCGGTTTCTGGCATTCCAGCCGTCTTCAGCCTGGCTTGCTTGAATCCAGTGGCAAAGTGAGCAAGGGACTCACATCTGAGCATACCCTGCATCACCACCCCCTTTTGTACCGCGAAGAGATCATTATGCCAGCCTTCTCCAATCATATTCCTATTCATAAAAAATACACCTATGCCAGAAAATGGGCTGTGGCCTAGGCTCCAGCATTATATAAAAATCATGTGGGATGGGATGAGAACTCTCCTCACCATAATATCCAGTTAAAAAATCAACCTACTGCTCAGAGGCAGTATCCAGTTAGGCAAGAAGCTAAAAAACAGGTCAGGGAGACCTTAGATCAACTTGAATACCAAGGGGTGATTGAAACATGCACCTCGTCCATGAACAATCCCTTGTTTCCTGTCTCCAAACCAGACAATACATATTGTCTCATTTTGGACTACAGACATTTAAACTCTTGTTGCAAAACATTTGCAGTATAAAATGCACACAGTGCAGCACTGATGAATAACATTGTGCGCATAAAATATAAAACCACGTTAGATATTTCAAACGGTTCCTTCTGTCAAAATATCGCACCTGAAAGCAAGTATTTGACCGCTTTCTCAATTATGGGGACACAGCGTCACTTCTGTCATCTCCCCCAGGGATTCAAGAACAGTCCAGGGTTATTTTCAGCCAGAGTAACAGAGTTACTACAAAGTACGATGATGAGGCATTATCTTATGTCGATGTCATCTATCTTACAGACAATGATTTGGACAAGCACTTGAACAGGGTGAACACCATAATACTTTGCTTCGCCTCTGAAGGGTACAAATTCAACTTTAAAAAATCAAGAATTGTCCACCTCAACGTCTTATTCCTAGGATGCAAACTTTCAAGTGAAGGCAAAAGCCTGGCAGCAAACTTTTTAGAAAAATGTGTGCTGCTACAACCTCCCAAAACACTGAAAAACCTACAGTCAGTTCTAGGATTCCTGAGTTTCGGAAGAACTTACATTCTAAACTACGCAGAAAGGGTCTCTACGAATTAATCAACCATGATTTCAAATCATCTAATTGGACTAAAAAACACAGAAATTTTGCGTTCAGTGCAAACAGACATGTTAGCAACAACCCATTTACAGACACGCGTAAATGAACGCAACCTTGTCATCCGAATCATCCCAGGGAGATGCGGATTCACATACCTAACCTTTAATGAAAGGGAAAAGGTACCAATAGCTTACAAATCACACTTGTACACACAAGCTGAAATGAAATTCACTTCAACAGAAAGAATTCTGACAGCGGTTCAAACTGCAGTAGCAAAAGAGAGAGCCCTCGAGCAGGGAAAATGCATAAAGGTCGTTACTCTTGTACCTGCCCTAGAGGCAGTGACAAAAGCAAGCATTCCAAATGCAAAAGCTTTACATCCAAGATGGATATAATGGGTTAATTCTCTTGCTGCAACAGACGTTGAATACGTTTTGACCCCTACATAAAAACTCAAGAATTTCTACAATGCGAACAAGAATGTCCCCTGCCCACTGAGATTCTGCCTCTAGAACATTACGGATGTATAATATATACAGACGGATCAGCACAACCCGCAATTGGGGGAAAATAAGCTTATAGTGCTGCGTGCGTGATTCTTAAAGGTCGCTGGCGCGATGGTAAATTCAGACCTATGGTCACAAAAACTCAAATCTCTCGGAGACTGTACAGCTCAGCGAGCTGAACTATAGGCTTTCAAGATGGCGCTTGAAAATACAGATCGCGAATTCCCCACACTCCTAGTGTGCGATTCGTATTACTGCGTCCAATCTTACAATGAATACTTGCAGAATTGGGTTCAAACCGGTTTCAAAAACGCAAAAGTTGGCACAATCAAGCAAAAATTGCTTTGGGAACAAGTTGTTCTATTACAGAAAGAACTACAAAAGACTCACGTGATCCATACACTGAGTCATCAGCATAATGGCGTTCACTTGCAGGGAATTCATTGGCTGAGGAAGCCGCGAAGGCGGTTGTGCAAATGGTTCCGTAGCTGCAATCACTCGTTCAAAAACAAAAATAGACGGCGAAACAATGCTAGCTGTCAATGCCACAAGCAAAGGCAGCGGAGCTGCGTTACCTCTAAACTATCCACTTGAATATTCATACATTATTGATGCCAACTCCCGAATCCCTGGAGTGGGGGATAGGGTAATTCCAAACAGGGGACGTAGAGGTGCTTTGATACAAGAAGCACATATGGGAGAGGGTCTGAAACATCAAGGGATCTCAAAATCTCTACTAGAGTTAAAAGAGATGTACCGGTGGCCAGGGATGACTGCCCACATTTACGAATTTTGAATTAATTGTGATGTCTGTTACAGAGATCACAGCTTAGAGCGCCGCCAGATTCCTGGCTACAGTGTAGCCATCCCAGTACAGACACCATTGTTAGATAGCATTAGACTATCCACACTCAGACGTCCCTATGGACAAAAGCGGTCCCACAACTATTAGGACAAGATTCATTTGGATGTGGCCTCAGCGCTCGGCTGGCGCCCGTACTCTTATTAAAGATTTGCGAGTCTTTATCAGCACATACGCAATCGGCACGCTACATTCTGACCAGGGTCCTGCGTTTAGCTCTAGAGCTTACAAGTAGGCCATGGCCAGTTTGGGCGTTGCATCCTGAGGGCATTCCATCCTGAGGGAAATTTGGTTGTGGAAAGAAAAAACTGTGACATAAAGCAAACTTTAACAGCTAGGGTATTAGGCTTGAGTGACGGGTGGGTCAAACATCTAATAAGTGTCCAACGTAGTTCTAACAATCTACCAAGAAATTCTCTGGGTGGGATCACTCCATATGAAATCCTTTTTGGTACTAGAGTGATAGCCGAAGACCTCGATTGTCATACTTCAGTGGTAGAACAAAAACCCTTTGGTAGCAAAGACCGTTTGGCTGTTTTGCAGGACTTAAATGCAACAAGAAGAATTCTAAGCAACACCATACAGAAGCCAACGACCACTGAAGAAAAAACACCTGTTCCAGCAAGACCTGTCTGGATTCCAAAGATTGGGGATCTGGTCAGAGAGAAAACAGCGGATAAGAAGGAATTTGGGCCTTCTTATAGAAAACCAGTACCTGTCTTAGCAATCCACGGATCAAGAACAGTGTTACTGCAGCCCCTTGCTGGTAGAAAAGAGAACCGGTCTGTATCAATTGACCTGGTAAAACTACACCATGTGGCCGAAAATAAGTAGTAGGCCCAGTGGACTCCAAAGGTGTAGCAGACGAGCAAATCTTGCTACTATCCAAGAGAGTCAAACTGAAGTACTCATCACCTTTGAAGAATCTGCAGTTAAAAAAGAAGGACTATGCAATAAAGCCGTGGAACTTGTGCCTCTTAAAACCCAAATAACAGTTCGTCAAGAAACTCCTGTCGACAATGATGTAGCATCTGACTATACTAACATGTCAAGGGACCAAGCAGCACCAGGGATTTCAAATAATCCGGATGCACTACCAACAATTGACAGAACTGCCTCCGGCTATTTCATCAATTTTGATAAGTTTTCTGAGGATCCAAGTGAGCCAGAAACAACGCCAGCAAATAAAACCTTAAAGGTACAAGTAATTGAACTTTTTCACCAGCTTGCAAATACATATTTGGTTTCACCATGGTTTGAATTTTGGATTCTGTTAGGTGTACCTTTTCTCCTATTATGGCTCATTCTTGTTTTAAGTTTGGGAAAACTGATAGATGGGAAATATAGTAAAATGGACACAGCAAGTAAGAACATCAACTTGCTCCTGAAACCACACAAATCGTCTCATCGTGAGCAAAGAGACCTGTCGTCAGTAAACATCACAGCCGTTCCCCTACCAGGTGGTATATCATGGGACAGAACTGATTATGACATTTATGGTCCGGTAGAGCTGTTGAAGATTCTACACCAATTTAAGGTTTCCTTGAGTGATTTTGTTTCACCCAGTACATTTTCTGATGATTGGGACTTTGAGACTGTTAATAACATGATGGCAGACTTAGAAATGTCAGCAAAATTTAGAAAACATGAATACTTAGAAGGTTCATTAGATTATGAACAAATGTTTTCTTTTAATCATTATGGTCAACATTATTTGCACACATCTGCAAACCCTAGACATGTTTTAACTTATTATCAATGGGTAGCTCAAAAACATTTTATGATACATGTCCATACTTCTCAGGCTTTAATGTCAGAAATCTAGAAGCATTTTACTTTAAAAATGTTAATAAGACAGGAATGAAAAGTATGTTGACTACTACTAAGCACATTTATTCTGCAGCCTTGTATGCTCGATTGTCCACATTAGGCTTTGTCTTTTGGAAAGACAACATTGAGACAAAAACTGTCTGGGGCACAAAAAACTGGCAGGTGCAAGGTTTAGAAGCCTTATTCAGAGCCTGCATCATCCCAGAACAAATAATGTTTTTAAATGTAACTGTTCAACAGACATCTTGTCTTGGCCTGGCTAAGATAAAAGATTTAAACAAACCGTCCATACCTAAACCCACCCCTGATAGTAATGGAACTACAGATGAGGAGGTAGAAGTAAACTACATTTTACAACAGAACAGACTAATCCTGATTGGAAAAAATGGTTAATCTGGCACACAGACACGAATAACTGTCTGAACAAGACACAAGGGTTTACAGTAACTAGGCCAGATCCAAGATATGCCCAGAGACAACATCCAGGGATTATAACAACTTACAGTGTAGGAAAACTGTGCCTTGAGTGGCTACGAAAATCCACACTCCCAGATATAAAACAACACTTAACTTTACTTAAAGATGGCATTGATTTGAGAGAATTTTTACTAGGACCTCGCAAACAACGTCATAAACGTTTCATATACAGTGGTATTTACGCTGCTTATAATGAAGCATGGAAAGTCACGTAAATGGAAACTGCAGAACTAATACGAGAAATTGATCGTAATAATTTAGAGAAAGCTCTCTCTGTAGTTGACAATGGGTTAACAACTCTGTCATCCAGAATTTATTCTTTGGACAGCATTATATCCTCTGCCATAGACATATTGGAACAGGACTTACTCAGTGGCGGCTCCTCTATACGGGCATTTGGGCGCCACCCCCCTGCTTTCTCGCCGTGCGAAAAGGCAGAAACATAAATGGTAATAACTACCATTTATGTTTCTGCCTTCTCGCACGGCGAGAAAGATGAAGTTCCTGGTTGGGGGTGGGCGGTGTTTCTCGAGGGCAGGAGGGAGTGGCTTGCCCACTCCTGTTAATACTGACTGTTTGGGCAGCGGCCACCCAAACAGTCATTAGGAACAACAGTGGGCAAGCCTCTCCCCCCTACCCTCGAGAAACACCGCCCTTTCTCCCTGTTCTCTCTGTATGCTGCAGCATACAGAGAGAAAATGGCGCGTGTGGGGCAGCGGCCTCACCAATCACAACGCTGCCATTGCAGTGTTGTGATTGGTGGAGGGGAGGGAGGCTGCCTGCAGCCTTCCTGGTGACGAGCTGCAGAATTCAAAGAAAAAGGACGGCGGGAGTCGGGAGTCTCGGGAAAAGCGGGATGTTAAGTTAATTATTTTATATAAATTTTTCCCTTAAACCCCTCCCGCCTCCCCCCCATCCTCTCCGCAGCGACCCCATTTTCACCCCCCCCCGCAATGCCAGCCGGGATGCATGAATGTATGTGCTGGGGTGAAGCTCAGGTGGGTTGTTAGTGTGATGTGGAAATCATGGATCACGTTGGCCCATCAACACTGTGTGCTGTATTTCCAAAAGATTTTTTTCCCGATTTTTATATTTCATTAACCAATGCTGAACAAAGCTTCCCACCTGCAGGCAACATGAAGGCCACTAATCAGGGATAGCCAGATAATGAAAAAGTAAAGCACCAAGGAAATCATTTTAAAACTAGCTCAATATAAGAGCTTATTACTTGACCTGAACATCTGACTCGGGCGTAGGGCATTCTGCCTCTCATGTCTTATTGAAAGGGAACCTCAACATGGAACAGGTGATTTGAGTTAAGCTCGTGTAGCGTGGTGAGTTCTGGCCTGTACCCCATACACCAAAAGGAGGTTAGTCTTGTAAGGAGCGCTTGAGCACTCTGGCTGTGTATCTCTCGCTTAGATTAGGCAAGAAGTAGTCCTAACTATGGTCAGCATTAGCAGTAGCATACTTCACATTCATTCTTACTGCAAAGAGATGGTTCCTTTTTATTAAACACACAAACAGTGATGGGAGGAATGCTTACAATAAGTCTAACCATTAGTAATCTCTTGGGATTGCATTCCAACCTCTTCTCTCGGGTGTAGCTTGTTTCCAGTGGCACAGTGCGCAAGGGATACACATCTGGGCATAACCTCAGCCACTTAGGCTTTTAGTTCAAATACACAAGAGACAAAGGTGAGGTATCCTCGAGCGCTGCTACGCAATGAGTATACACAAAACTTCTCTTTTACAACCATCATGTCATGTCATGCCTTTGTTTCTTCTTGTGGGGCACTAGTTTTATTATTGATGTGTTATTGTTCTTAGGCGATTTCTTTGTACAGCTTCCACTTTTTCCTCTCGTAGGTGTCTTCTTGCCCCTTCTAGCTTGATGGTTGGCCTTAGTCTTTTTTCTTGGCATTTTCTTCTGCTTCCTCCTGCTGCTTCCTCATAAATACTAGGAAGGACAGGCTGAGAAGGGTCGCTCCCATCATCCTTCATTTAAGAAGAGATCGAAGGAAAAACAAGGGTCAGACCTGCTGCTATTGACATTCATATTTTATGTAAAGTTAAATTCAGTGATTCCAGTAACTATATCTGTAATTGTGTTTGAATAGCGCTTCATACCCTCACGAAGCGCCCAAGCGCATTATCAGGCGGGTAACACATTACACCGTGTGGGATTACTTGGTTGAACGGATGTTGTATCTGCAGTGTTGCCTGCCTGGAACACGTGTTGTGGTTTCATGCGTGAGCGACAGAGTGGCGTTTGTGTCATTCACACATCCGCGTAGAGGTAACAAAGATATATTAGCTGACATGTGTACAGTGGCGGCTCGTAATGTCTGCCCCACTACTCATCGACATTACGAGCCGCCACTGGACTTACTCATGTTACAACATGGACAGTCTCAATTGCGTTCTATAATACTGCTAGGCTGGACGTTACAAAACCTTCGTTCAGGCTATGTGCCTTGGCGTCTAATCAACACCACGTCATTGTTTACTGGATTTAACCTTACAGATAAACAAATCTCTTTGGCACAGAGGGGAGCAGACTATACGGTGCTGAGCATAGAAAAACTGGAAAGATTACCATTAACCGTTTCTGAGAAACCAGGAGTGGAATGGATAATACATGGCACCATCATGATACCAGTGACGAATTTCCAGTTTCAGTATTGCTTAAAACACATACCAGCAGGCCTGTATGAAAGGTTGGGTAAAAAATACATAAGTCGACCTGGGATTTACCATACACACACAAATGTTGGAGTGGGGAAAAGGAAGTATTTCTTAGTGGTAAAAATTGCAAAACCACATTGAGCGGTACACTACTATGCCAGGGTATTAATTTGCGTGGAGCTTGTGATGGTTATTCCACCAACTTATCATGCCACCTGCAGGGTTCCCCGGCAGCAGTGATAGATCCAATTTTTAGGCAGCTATCCAATGGGAGCTACATAATGTTGAATGATCACTGCTGTTGTGGAATGATGCCAGAAATAGCCTATCTCGTTACTGTGTCAGCCAGGGTCACTTGCTGTATGCAAGTATTGTTTCCAAAAACTAAGACAGACGGGGAGTCGCCACTATGGCCTTCACTGAACATCTCTTCCATACAAATTGATACTTTAAGCAGAATGAAAGCATTCTTTTACAAAAAACTGTGCCACTGACCTCGTCCAGAGAGACGTATGATCTGCTAGTTGCAAGGTCCTCTGCAGAAATACATGCCCTATTATCAACAAACTGCCCCATACATTTTGCAGAAATGTTAGGTCGTATCTTAAACATGTCTGATACCAGTGGTATTGTGCATGTATTTAAGACAATTTTTTCGGGACTGTTAGCACCCTTTGAAGCAGTCCTTTTTCCAAACTTCGTGCACTCTGTGTTCGGCGGCCTGCCTCTCATTTTGGGGCTCGTAGCAGGGATTCTATTTTTGTTCCTTCTGCTCCGATATGGCAAGTCCAGTCACCAGCGATTCCCAGATTACCATAGAGAACACTCTTCTGGCAATGCAGTATCGTGAGCGCATAACACAGATTCTAGGCTTGGCTCGTTTTGAGAGATCTGAATACCACGTGGTTCCTATTGTTCAGATGAATCTTGCAAGATTGCATCTTACCTGTTCTACGATGCCTGCTTTGTGGAGAGGAATGCGTGTTGGATATTTGTCTGATACTTCCATCAGCACTGCCAACAGATGTTAACGCTTTGCTTGGTTCGGTAACGGCTCATGCATTGTGTTGTCCACAACGGTTACCAATCCTGATGACGGCATTCATTGAGGTCTCGCCAGCAATTCCAGCTGAGGGTGAGATACGCGGACCAACAGGCACACAGGTACCATCTACTGCAAACATTGCTAATGCGACTGACGGCGATGCTTCTCATCTGGGTACGATTGATCTACTTAATTGTGAGAAGTTGGCCTGATGTATGATGTCTCCAGTTCTGGGGGCACCTTATATCAGTCCAAACAATCCCTTATGGTGGTGGTTGTAAGTCAACCTTATAGACAAGCTATCCTAGGGGTAGCATGGACTAAGCAGCCTTAAAGGCTTAACTTTAAAGGGCGAGTAAAGCGAGCTGTTTTACCATATACAATCCTGTAATATCAAATGAAAGGACACCACACAAGTTATATATTATCAAAATATATGTATTTATAGTTAGAATATTCCCCACTACTCTTTATGAGCAATGAAGCACAAGCGTTTAAATAAAAGCACAGTTAAACATAGACAAGTTGCACGTTTCGGATGAGGCCGGTGGCCACTCAAACCATATATCAATAAAGTGGTATAACAATCACTAATCGATCAGGGGTAAGGCCTAGGGCCTTGGGAATCGCTTGGACTACGATGCACTAACAGCAGTTAGGGCGGGAGTAGCCCACGGAATTCGGGTGCAGTGCAGAAAGCACAGGCATGCACCAATGCAAAGTCAATGGTGCGTAAAAGTTATTGAGTTACAGTTTTAAGAGTCTTCCGACTGGACTAGAAGGACAAAACTTTAGACTTAGACACTAGAGGTGTAAAACACTACAGAAGCACCGGCATTCAAGAGTTACCTCACCCACAGGAAGCGGGTGCACAGGTGCAAAGGTGTGTCGGGTTTCGTCACGAAGATCTAGGGTGCCTGGAGATGAAGATGCTGCAGGCGTCCAGAAGAGAAGTGTCTGGTGCGATCCAAGGGTGGATCGCAGTTGTAGAGTACCTGACAGCAGAGGGGACAGAGTCTGGGTCACTAGCCAGTGACCAGGAAGGAACCAGGCAATGTCGGGCGCAATCAGGTTGATGTCATGTAGCTTCTCTCCGCTGCCACGTGGTCTCTGGGGCACTTGGGATGTCTTGGAGTGAATCACGAGCTGTCCCACAAAGGCTCTCGCTGTCGGCGGTGTCGGCTTCAAAATCGGAGTCAACAGGCCTTGGCAAATGCAACCCACGCAGGATTCAAAGATGGCATAACACTCGGACCAGCAAGGTCTGAGCGGGTGCTCCTTTTCAGGGGAGCTGGTGCCAGTCTGGAGCAACCCGACTAGCTGTGTAAATTCAAGGTTTCATTGGTACTGGGGCCACTAGCCAAGGGGCAAGCGACCAGACCAATGCGTCAAGCAGGAAAATGCAAAAGGGCCCCACGCAGCACTCGTCGAGTGTGTAGGGGTGAGCTTTGGTGCGCAAGCTGCTCGGGGCTGGAGCTTCTCAGACTCCAATGCACAGCTTCGACGGGGCCTCGGATGCTGCACTGTCAGCGCTTCGTTGTTTCTCCAAGATGGCTGCTCCCACGCTTCAGGTCGCCTCCACGGGTCTCAGCTCTGCAGGGACTATGGATCGGGATGTTAGAAGGCAGGCACGCTGGGTCTTGTTGATCTCTGTTGCTCGAGTTCCGGCGGGAACTGCAACAAAGCAAATGTCTAGGTGCTGGATGGTGCCTGTTTGCACAGGGTGGTCACTCCTTGACCACAAGGGAGATTCTTCAGTCTTCCACGAGGAGTGGGATGTCGAAGGGTCCAGAGTTTCGTTTCATAATTTTCAGTCAGGATAATCTGATGTGCCTTGGCACAGCTCCTACCTTTATTCTAAATCAAGGGGCTGGATTACCTGCTAGGTCCCTCCTATGGGTGGGACCTGAGAAGGGGTGGTTACACACCTTTCCCTTTGTCCAGTTTCACGCCAGGACTGGGGCTGGATGGCCCCAGAACCGGTTTGACTGGAATCTGCCCAGGGACACATTGTGCACCCCAGGCAGTGTCTAGTTTCATTCAACCCTCCTTGCTACAATCCACTATCTCCTGTCTGGGGTGGTGTGACACCTCCCTGTGACAGGAAACCCTTTGTCCAGGCTTCCTCTGCCGAGTTTCGGTCAGCAGCAGGAGGCCAGACATGTGTCTGTGGCAGCAGCATCCATTTTGTGATGCTGGGGCTCTTGTTAGGATTAACCGCATTTTAGTAAAGTAACATGCCTTCTCCCTCTAGCAGGGGGGAACGCTACCCTCATCACCAGGACTGGTGAGGGATAGTATTCCAATGTGTATGACACCAAACACGACATGTTTTGATAAAGCCAAACCAAAGTTACAATAACCTCTAGGATTATAATGCACTTAAGAGTATATGGTATGGCAGTATCACTGGAACAGCATTAAGGAATTGGTCCCAACACTGCAGTCAGGCTCAGCTCATGCTAGAGCACCATCTCACATCAAACCAAGCACTCTGCCTCCAGGACTGTAAAGGCCTGCCATAGGAGTGACTGATAGGTATAGATGTGTCCAGATATAGGTTTAGACATAGGTATACTACATCTAAGCAAGGGGTGAGTACACCACCTTGCCCCAGCTGTGGGAACAGCCAGTTGTGTCGATTTAAGTACCAGCCAGGGGTGGCAAAAGCTATGCTGCAGCCCCTGGTAGGTCTTGGGTGCACCTATGCCCTTGGCACCTATAGTGCACTGGATAAGGGCTGACAAGGTGTCCAGTACCAAATTGGTTATGTACCTATAGTACATGTCTGTGAATTTAGAGAGAGAACAGCAGGCTGGGGGTCTGATTAGCAGGCCCACAGCCACATTAAGTCGTAAACCAGTGAAGCAAAAAGCAAAAATTGGGGTGACCATAGGATAGCAGACCCTACTCTCCTACACAACCCCCCCCCCCCAAACGCAGGGACATTAAACTTAACCTTGACCAGATAAGTCTTCATGTTCTAAGTGGAAGTACCCGGAGAGACCATCTGCATTACCATGGTCAGTCCATGGGCGGTGCTCCACTGTAAAGTCCATCCCCTGTAGGGAAATGGACTACCTGAGTAGTTTGGGGTTTTCACCCTTCATCTGATTAAGCCACAAGAGGGGCTTATGGTCTGTCTGAATTAGGAAGTGAGTACCAAACAAGTATGGCCTCAGCTTCTTCAGGGCCCAAACCACAGCAAAGGCCTCCCTCTCAATGGCTGACCAACGTTTCTCTCTAGGGGTCAGCCTTCTGCTAATGAAAGCAATGGGCTGGTCTTGACCATCTACATTAAGTTGTGAAAGCACAGCTCCCACCCCCAACTCAGAAGCATCTGTTTGAACAATGAACTGTTTGGAGTAGTCAGGACCCTTAAGGATTGGTGCAGAGCACATGGCCTTCTTCAGGTCATCAAATGCCCTTTGACAGCTAACTGTCCACTGAACCTTTTTGGGCATCTTCTTGGATGTCAGATCATTCAATGGTGTCACAATGGACCCATAGTTCTTTACAAACTTTCTGTAATGCCCAGTCAGGCCCAAGAAGGCTCTGACTTGTGTCTGGGTAGTTGGAAGAGCCCAGTCCTGTATGGCCTGGATCTTGCTCTCCAATGGTTGAACTTGACCCCCACCTACTAGGTGGCCCAAGTACACAACCTTGCTCTGCCCTATCTGGCACTTGGTAGCCTTGATAGTCAGGCCTGCCTTTTGCAGGGCCTCCAGAACCTTCTTCAGGTGGATCAGGTGATCCTCCCAGGTAGAGCTAAAGACAGCAATATCATCTAGATATGCTGCACAAAAGTCATCCAACCCAGAAAAGACTTGATTCACCAACCTTTGGAAGGTGGCAGGTGCATTCTTCAAACCAAAGGGCATCACCACAAACTGATAATGTCCACTGGGGGTAGAGAATGCTGTTTTGGCTTTAGACTCCTCAGCTAACCTGATTTGCCAATAGCCAGCTGTCAAATCAAATGTGCTCAGAAATTTGGCAGAAGCCAACTTATCAATGAGCTCATCTGCCCTTGGAATGGGATGAGCATCTGTCCTAGTGACAGCATCGAGACCTCTATAGTCCACACAAAATCTCATTTCTCTCTTTCCATCTTTTGTATGAGGTTTTGGCACAAGGACTACTGGGCTGGCCCAGGGGCTCTCTGATGGCTCAATCACTCCAAGGTCTAACATTTTCTGCACCTCAGCCTTTATACAATCCCTGACATGGTCAGGTTGCCTGTAGATCTTATTCTTCACAGGCAGACTGTCACCAGTGTCCACCTCATGGGTGCACCAGTTAGTTTGACTGGGTGTGAGAGATAACATGTGTCTATGGGCTTGCAAAACCTGTCTGCAGTCCATCTGTTGCTGGTCAGTGAGGCTGCCTGCCAAGGCTACTCCATCAACTGAGCCATCATCAGGGTTTTGGGAGAGCAGGTCTGGGAGAGGGTCACTCTCTTCCTCCTGATCCCCATCTGTAGCCATGAGCAAGCCCATGTCTTCCCTGTCAACAAATGCTTTTAATCTGTTTACATGGAGCACCCTGTGGGGGCTCCTAGGGGTGCCAAGGTCCACCAAGTAGGTGACCTCTCCCCTCTTTTCCAGTATGGTGTAGGGTCCAGACCATTTGTCCTGGAGAGCTGCTGGGGCCACTGGCTCCGACACCCACACCTTCTGCCCTGGCTGGTACTCAGTCAGAACAGCCTTTTGGTCATGCCAAGCTTTCTGTAATCCTTGGCTGGCCTCCAGGTTTTTGGATGCTTTCTCCATGTACTCAGCCATCCTGGAGCGGAGACCAAGTACATAGTCCACAATATCAAGTTTAGGCTTTTTGAGAGGTAACTCCCATCCTTCCTTCACAAGACACATTGGAGCCCTCACAGGGTGGCCAAACAAAAGTTCAAAAGGACTGTAGCCAACCCCCTTCTGTGGGACCTCTCTGTAAGCAAAGAGTAAGCAGGGTAAAAGGATGTCCCATCTACGCCTGAGCTTTTCAGGTAATCCTTTTATCATTCCCTTTAGGGTCTTGTTGAATCTCTCCACAAGCCCATTGCACTGAGGATGATAGGGTGTGGTGAACTTATAGTTCACACCACACTCCTTCCACATTGCTTTTAAGTATCCAGACATGAAGTTGGTACCTCTGTCTGAAAGTACCTCCTTTGGAAAGCCCACTCTGGAGAAAACTCCAAGTAAGGCCCTTGCCACAACAGGAGCTGTTGTGGTCCTCAGGGGAATTGCCTCTGGGTACCTGGTGGCATGATCCACTACCACCAGTATAAACCTGTGCCCAGATGCTGTTTGGGGATCCATTGGTCCAACAATGTCAATCCCAACTCTCTCAAAGGGCACCCCCACCACAGGAAGAGGTATAAGGGGGGCCTTTGTGGTACCACCTGATTTGCCACTGGCTTGGCAGGTGACACAGGAGCGACAAAACTCCTTGGTATCTTCTGACATGTGAGGCCAGTGAAAGTGAGGGTCAAGCCTGTCCCAAGTCTTGTTCTGGCCTAAGTGTCCTGCAAGGGGAATATCATGGGCCAAGGTTAGAAGGAAGCCCCTAAATTGCAGCGATATAACCAACCTCCTGGTTGCGCCAGGCTTGGGGTCTCTAGCCTCTGAATAAAGGAGCCCATCATCCCAATACACTCTATGGGTACCTTGAGCATTCCCAGCAGCCTCAGCAGCAGCTTGCTGACTGAGGGGTTCAAGTGAAGGGCAAGTCAACTGAGCCTGCCCCAGGTCTGCCCTGGAGGGCCCCCCTGTCCCCAGAAACTCAACCTGATCAGGTTCAAGCTCTTCAGAGACAGTCTCCTCTTGGATCACAGAATCACCCTCCTGTGAGGTCTGATCCTCAACCTGGGGCAAGGGGGAAGGCACTGCCTTGACCCTCTTGCTCCTTCTCTTGGGTTGTGGTTGGTCTATTGTTCCAAGATCCACCACAGGTTCAGGTAGGCACTTCTTGGCCTGGGACCTGGTTACAGCAAGGACATGGGCTGAAATCCCTAGCATTTCTGCATGAGTCCGGTACTCCACTTCTGACCACAAGGATTCCTCAAGATCATTGCCCAACAAACAATCAACTGGGAGGTCTGCACTAACCACAACTTTCTTTAGGCCAGTTACCCCTCCCCAGGAGAAGTTAACAACAGCCACACTATGTGTAGTAGTGGCATTGCTTGCGTTGGTCACTAGGTAATTCTCACCTAGTATCATCTGTTCAGGGTCCACAAAGTTAGGTGTCACCATAGTGACACTGGCACAAGTGTCCCTGTAGGCCTGAGCCAGCTTCTCATTAATTAAAAGCGTCTGCCTGTACTTGCCCAAGTTATTAGGACTTATAGTAGAGGACATAGCTATGTCCCCCTCACAGATCAGAACTGCCTGAGTAGGGATTCTGACTAAGCCAGACTCCATCTCCGTACCCAGGGTTAACCCCACTATAGCCTTGGGTTGTGCACTACCACTGCTAACTGTACTAGGGGGTGCAGGTGTCTTAGGGACTGCAGTGGTAGGAGATGGGTTTCTCTTGGTGCATTCACTTCCCCAATGAGAAGTGGACTTGCAAAAGTTGCACCAAGGTTTCTTTGGGCCATCATTCTTCTTTTTCTTGTTACCATTTTGGGAACCACCCTCCTTATTACTATTTTGGGGGCCTGTAGAAGACTTCTGGTCTTTTTCTTTCTTATCTCCACCCTTCTGGTCTGCTTTCTTCTGATCACCTCCTTGGTTCTGGGGTTTCTTAGTGAACCCTTGTTCTGACCCATTTGTCTGCCTTCTTTCCCAATTCTTGGGGAGAGGTCAGATCAGAGTCTACAAGGTGTTGATGCAACAGCTGGTTTGTACAGTTATTAAGGATCTGCTCTCTCATTATAAGATTGTACAATCCTCTATAGTCTGAAACTTTACTTCCCTGCAACCAACCCTCCAAAGCCTTAGTGGCACAATCAACAAAATCAGTCCAGTCTTGAGTCTGTGCTTTTTGGGTGTCTCTGAACAACAACCTGTATTGCTCAGTGGTTAGGCCAAACCCTTCAATAAGAGCACTCTTCAAGACAGAGTAGTTTTTAGCATCCTCAGGTCAAACTGTGAGGAGCTTATCTCTCCCTTTCTCAGAAAAAGAGAGCCACAAGATTGCTGCCCACTGATCTTGGGGGACCTGCTGTACCATGCAAGCCCTCTCAAGAGCAGTTATCCATTTGTGGATATCATCCCCATCTCTGTAGGGGGGCACAATCTTACTCAGGTTTCTATGATCATAGGACCTGTCTTTATCTCTTGGGATAATGCTGCCACCAGTGGGGAACTCCCCACTTAACTTCTGCTCTCTTGCAAAAGCTAATCTAGCTTGGGCCAGGGCTAATTCATCTCTTTCTATTTGGAGATTCACTGCTCTCATCCTGGCCTTATGCTCTCTTCTTTGAGGGGAAGTCATTCCTCTCTGTGATTTTCTTGAGGCACTAGAAATGTGAGAATCCCTGGAAGGGCTTCTCTCTCTCCTATTGCCTGGGAGAATCCTGTTATGTACTCTGGGGAGGTGCTGGCCCTCTCCATTTCCATGTAGGTCCAAGTTGGCTTGGCTAAGCCTTACCACTGGTACCTGGTTAACCCCTTGATCATGATCTGACTCTTCACCATTGGATTCAGGATCTACCTCCTCATCTTCTACTTCTGGGGAGCTGTTCTCAGTATTCATGGGGTTCACTCCTTCTCCTGATCCTGAGGGAGCTACTCTAGCTTTCTCAAGGCCATCCCTTTCTAGGATGGCTATCATGATAGGAATGGTAGGGTTGTGACCCTTTTTCAGCTTCCTTGTAGTGCACAAGGCACTCAAGTCTCTGTGGCTGAATTTGTCATAGTCTGAGGTTGCCTGTGGAGGGCCAACCATCACAGATAGAGAGCCTGTAGCTTCACCTGTGCCAGACATGACTCTAGTGTGGTGTAAGTGATGCACCTACCTACACTAAGTGTTTTCCTACTGGACCTTGCTAGTGAGTTGTAGTCAGGGTGTGCTAAGCCCTTCTACCTACAACTACTAAGTTCAGTAGAACTTAAATATGCTAAGCTTTTATTTATATGTACCTATGGTACTTAATGTGACCTTTCAATTTGATATAAGATTGTAAAGGTAAAACAACAGCAAAGCTCAAATCCGTACCGCTGCCACCAATGTGAGAAGTTGGCCTGATGTATGATGTCTCCAGTTCTGGGAGCACCTTATATCAGTCCAAACAATCCCTTATGGTGGTGGTTGTAAGTCAACCTTATAGACAAGCTATCCTAGGGGTAGCATGGACTAAGCAGCCTTAAAGGCTTAACTTCAAAGGGCGAGTAAAGCAAGCTGTTTTACCATATACAATCCTGTAATATCAAATGAAAGGACACCACACAAGTTATATATTATCAAAATATATGTATTTATTCTTAGAATAATCCCCACTACTCTTTATGAGCAATGAAGCACAAGCGTTTAAATAAAAGCACAGTTAAACATAGACAAGTTGCACGTTTTGGATGAGGCAGGTGGCCACTCAAACCATATATCAATAAAGTGGTATAACAATCACTAATCGATCAGGGGTAAGGCCTAGGGCCTTGGGAATCGCTTGGACTACGATGCACTAACAGCAGTTAGGGCGGGAGTAGCCCGCGGAATTCGGGTGCAGTGCAGAAAGCACAGGCATGCACCAATGCAAAGTCAATGGTGCGTAAAAGTTATCGAGTTACAGTTTTAAGAGTCTTCCGACTGGACTAAAAGGACACAACTTTAGACTTAGACACTAAGGGTGTAAAACACTACAGGAGAACCGGCATTCAAGAGTTACCTCACCCACAGGAAGCGGGTGCACAGGTGCAAAGGTGTGTCGGGTTTCGTCACGAAGATCTAGGGTGCCTGGAGATGAAGATGCTGCAGGAGTCCAGAAGAGAAGTGTCCGGTGTGATCCAAGGGTGGATCGAAGTTGTAGAGTATCTGAAAGCAGAGGGGACAGAGTCTGGGTCACTAGCCAGTGACCAGGAAGGAACCAGGAAGGAACCAGGCAATGTTGGGCACAATCAGGTCAATTTTGTGTAGCTTCTCTCCGCTGCCACGTGATCTCTGGGGCACTTGGGATGTCCTGGAGTGAATCACGAGCTGTCCCACAAAGGCTCTCGCTGTCGGCGGTGTCGGCTTCAAAATCAGAGTCAACAGGCCTTGGCAAATGCAACCCACGCAGGATTCAAAGATGGCTTAACACTCGGACCGAAAATTACAAAAAACACAGTTGATGGACAGAATGTAGAACAATGTCATACATTCACCCCAGTACAAAGATCTGGGCCTAAATCCATCGTTTTTTTCACTCCACACCACCCTGGGTTAGAAACTGGCTATATGCAAATCAGCTCTGACCCTTTGCCTCATGGGAAAAGTCCAGTCCGAACTGCCAAGCCCTAAGTGCGCTGGGGATGCCCAGACGTGGGTCCCAGGCACTCCACACCACTTGGAGTCAAGCTAGCCGGGCTGAAGAGAGGTGTTACCTCGAAACCGGTCCGGTCCTCGGATGCTTGATTCCGGTCTGCGAAAGATATGGCTGTTGTAGTTCGGACTGGACTGTTCCCATGGGGCAACAGGGTCAGAGCTGATTTGCATAAAGCCATTATCTGACCCAGGGTGGTGTGGAGTGCAAAAAAACGATGGATTTGGGCCCAGATCTTTTGACTGGGGGAGTGTGTGACATTGATCCACATTCAGTCCATCACTTGTTGTTTTTTGCAATTGCCGCCCTAAGTGCGCTGGGGATGCCCAGACGTGGGTCCCAGGCACTCCACACCACTTGGAGTCAAGCTAGCCGGGCTGAAGAGAGGTGTTACCTCGAAACCGGTCCGGTCCTCGGATGCTTGATTCCGGTCTGGGAAAGATATGGCTGTTGTAGTTCGGACTGGACTGTTCCCATGGGGCAACAGGGTCAGAGCTGATTTGCATAAAGCCATTATCTGACCCAGGGTGGTGTGGAGTGCAAAAAAACGATGGATTTGGGCCCAGATCTTTTGACTGGGGGAGTGTGTGACATTGATCCACATTCAGTCCATCCCTTGTTGTTGTTTGCAATTGCCGCCCTAAGTGCGCTGGGGATGCCCAGACGTGGGTCCCAGGCACTCCACACCACTTGGAGTCAAGCTAGCCGGGCTGAAGAGAGGTGTTACCTCGAAACCGGTCCGGTCCTCGGATGCTTGATTCCGGTCTGGGAAAGATATGGCTGTTGTAGTTCGGACTGGACTGTTCCCATGGGGCAACAGGGTCAGAGCTGATTTGCATAAAGCCATTATCTGACCCAGGGTGGTGTGGAGTGCAAAAAAACGATGGATTTGGGCCCAGATATTTTGACTGGGGGAGTGTGTGACATTGATCCACATTCAGTCCATCACTTGTTGTTTTTTGCAATTAACACTCGGACCAGCAAGGTCTGAGCGGGTGCTCCTTTTCAGGGGAGCTGGTGCCAATCTGGAGCAACCAGACTAGCTGTGTAAATTCAAGGTTTCATCGGTACTGGGGCCACTAGCCAAGGGGCAAGCGACCGGACCAACGCGTCGAGCAGGAAAATGCAAAAGGGCCCCACGCAGCACTCGTCAAGTGTGGAGGGGTGAGCTTCGGTGCACAAGCTGCTCGGGGCTGGAGATTCACAGACTCCAATGCACAGCTTGGAGGGGGCCTCGGATGCTGCACGGTCAGCGCTTTGTTGATTCTCCAAGATGGCCGCTCCCACGCTTCAGGTCGCCTCCACGGGTCTCAGCTCTGCAGGGACTGTGAATCGGGCTGTTAGAAGGCAGGCACGCTGAGTCTTGTTGATCTCTGTCGCTCGAGTTATGGCGGGAACTGCAACAAAGCAAAAGTTGAGGTGCTGGATGGTGCCAGTTTGCACAGGGTGGTCACTCCTTGACCACAAGGGAGATTCTTCAGTCTTCCACGAGGAGTGGGATGTCGAAGGGTCCAGAGTTTTGTTTCATAAGTTTCAGTCAGGATAATCTGATGTGCATTGGCACAGCTCCTACCTTTATTCCAAATCAAGGGGCTGGATTACCTGCTAGGTCCCTCCTATGGGTGGGACCTGAGAAGGGGGTGGTTAACCCCTTTCTCTTTGTCCAGTTTCGCGCCAGGACTGGGGATGGATGGCCCCAGAACCGGTTTGACTGGAATCTGCCCAGGGACACCTTGTGCGCCCCAGGCAGTATCTAGTTTCATTCAACCCTCCCTGCTACAATCCACTATCTCCTGTCTGGGGTGGTGTGACACCTCCCTGTGACAGGAAACCCTTTGTACAGGCGTCCTCTGCCGAGTTTCGGTCAGCAGAAGGAGGCCAGACATGTGTCTGTGGCAGCAGCATCCATTTTGTGATGCTGGGGCTCTGGTTAGGATTAACCGCATTTTAGTAAAGTAACATGCCTTCTCCCTCTAGCAGGGGGCAACGCTATCCTCATCACCAGGACTGGTGAGGGGATAGTATTCCAATGTGTATGACACCAAACACGACATGTTTTGATAAAGCCAAACCAAAGTTACAATAACCGCTAGGATTATAATGCACTTAAGAGTATATGGTATGGCAGTATCACTGGAACAGCATTAAGGAATTGGTCCCAACACTGCAGTCAGGCTCAGCTCATGCTAGAGCACCATCTCACATCAAACCAAGCACTCTGCCTCCAGGACTGTAAAGGCCTGCCATAGGAGTGACTGATAGGTATAGATGTGTCCAGATATAGGTTTAGACATAGGTATACTACATCTAAGCAAGGGGTGAGTACACCACCTTGCCCCAGCTGTGGGAACAGCCAGTTGTGTCGATTTAAGTACCAGCCAGGGGTGGCAAAAGATATGCTGCAGCCCCTGGTAGGTCTTGGGTTCACCTATGCCCTTGGCACCTATAGTGCACTGGATAGGGGCTGACAAGGTGTCCAGTACCAAATTGGTTATGTACCTATAGTACATGTCTGTGAATTTAGAGAGAGAACAGCAGGCTGGGGGTCTGATTAGCAGGCCCACAGCCACATTAAGTCGTAAACCAGTGAAGCAAAAAGCAAAAATTGGGGTGACCATAGGATAGCAGACCCTACTCTCCTACATTAATGAATTGGTTCAACTTTCACCTAGTGTGGTAGACATTTTCTTTGCCAGCATAGAAGATTTAATGTTTTCTCCTGACACCGAGAATAACTTTTGAAATTAGCACACAGCGTTCTATCAACTTTGAATTCGACCTTCGTTGTTCAAAACAAAAAAATAACTTCTAAGTTTGGAACTCCTTTTTCTACGATTTGATTTGTCTTTTTCCAAAATTGAACTTTGGAACAAGGTAGTCTGCTTAAAGTAGAACTATTCTTAGAGAACAAGAATTCTTTGACTACTTCCTAGAAACAATATTGAATTTATCAACAAACCAAAACAGTTTATATATTCTGCTATGGGATGGTCTCGACCTTTTTTCTGTATGTAGAGCCATTTCATAAATGTAATTTTAGTGATTCATTCAGTTAGCCTTACCAATGTCATATTATATGCTTACAATGAAATCATTACTTTTAAATGTGTACAGTACAAATGCTCAATTTATGTGTACAACTATTTTCAAAGCATTTTTATGTATTTTTGGGTGTAAACACATGCTTTAGATATGTTTTAGTGCTTAATTTTAGTAATGTCGAACATATTAAAGTGGAGTGAGTGTTGTATAGCATTTTAGGACCCTAGTGTAATTCTCCCGATTCATGCCCTTATATAGGTATAAATCACCATGTGCTTATATAGGCATAGAAATCATAACCATATTTAGACATAGCTCATGCAGTCCAAATACGGCATGGCTATTTCCACTAGTTCCGAAAATCCACAACGATTTCTTGGAAAACTCGGCTTCAGCAGTTAGAGACTTCCCCTTGCTTGAATATTGATTTGTCCAAGAACTCATGGAGTTTTCAAAGAATTGAGACACTTTGATGACGTTATTATGTCCACATTGAAGCCAAACTTGGCACCTTCAAGGTATAAATATGCCCACACTTGCCCTAGCAAACACACGGTGGTTAGGAGCAGTCAGACTATCTACTTGCCCGACGCAGCTCACTACAGTAAGTGCCGAAGGAAGCCGACCCTCCAGCAGACGCACTGAGAGAGACGCTGTCTTTTCTCTTGCAGAGAAATCCAGCTCCAGTGTTTCCAAGCTCCCCTTGCGGGGTGTTTGGAAATCGAGTCCGGAGACAGAGAGATACCAGACCTTCTTCATTCTAAACCAAGGTACGGAGCTGAATAGACCCTAAGAGAAATCTTGTATAGATTCTTGGCAAAAGAATACTAAACTTATGCTACACAACTCTTACTTCTTCTCTCGTACTAGACTTAGGTTAGGTACATCAGGGTAGGTGTATTTTAGAAGCACCAGTTGAGTACTTTTAGCCTTCATTTATTTATGTATGTATTTTATGGCTTAGAAACCATACCATGCTTTTACAGTATTATTTTATAATACTCTTCTTGCTGTATGCATTATACTTTACAGCCAGTCTTACGATTGTAGCTGTTAATTTCTTCTGCATGAGAAAGAAGATTGTTCAATAAATACTTTTATTGAAAACGCTGTCTCTCTATTTCTCTGGACCTCTGGTGAAACGAAGCATGCACGAATGACTGAGTAAAATATCTATCTATTGTTTCCATGACTCTGAAGATCACTTTTATCTTGGGGAAACAAAGTTGTCATGTTTATGCGGTTGTTAGAAACGAATCCCTTCTTGTGAATTCGAGAAAGTTTCTAGTGACCTCTGAGCTAGCTGGAACTCACAATTAAGTCTAATATATTCAACATAAGTCCTACGTCACATCTATAGGATATATTATTCCAATGCGCAGAGCCTATTGGGAATATACGAACTACACTACAGCAGAATACCGATGCAATCATTCTCCCCCTGCAACAGCCCTGCAGGTGGCGCCTTTGTGTGTAATACACTTTGGGGCCCATTAGGATAGCGGGCGGATTGCCCCCGCCGGGCCGGCGTTAGCCACCGCTGGTCCGGCGGGGGACGATCCACCCGTCATCCATGTCTGATTGACCCCACGCCATATTAGTATGGCTGGGTGGTTCGTGGCGGACGGAAAGACCGTCCGCCACTTTTCCGCCGGACGACTCATCGACCAGGCGGAAAAGGGTCACAATATGGTGGCGTTGTCTGCAAGACACCGCCCTCCATATTATGATGCATGCGGAGATTCGCCTTTCCATGGCGGCGTTGCGCCATGGAAAGGCATACGGTGTCTGGTTTTGGGGGCCCGTTGCAGGCCCCCAGGGAGTCAGGGGTGTGGGGGGTGCACATGGGGGGTACCAATGGTACCCCCCTTATTGCAATGCACTATGTGGCAGGCACCACGTGGTGCCTGCCATGTAGTGTATGGCAATGATGTGGGCACTCCTTTAGCATTGCGGGCCGGTCTGCAGCCAGCAGATCCACCCGCAATGTAATAGGCCCAGGATGTGCCCGCCAGTGTGACGGGTGCATCATAATATGTATTGCGGGACTGCTGCATATTCGGCGGTCGGTCTCTGGCTCAGTTGAGATGGCGGGTGGACTTTGCCCGCCCGCCATCGTAATGGACCCCTAAGTTGTTAATGTGTACATGGTTTGTTTGTAAGGGTATAGTTGCTGACAAATTGGGGGGTCATTGTGGGAGGGACACTAGCTGTTTCTTGCCTTGTTCAGGGGAGCGGGATGGCTTTGTTTTGGATTTGTTTTGGTTGTTGTTTAAGTTCATTTTCAGTTGTATAGCTTGTTATCCTACCACTACTCACCATCACCTAGTTGTTGCTATTCACACACTACTGTCATAAGTCTCCATAAACTTGATGTGAGTGTATCTCCTTACCTAGCTCCTACTTTGCTGGATGTGGTCATAATGTCTCCTATAACTTACTCGGAATATTCATGGCATGAATAATCCTAAGAAGCACTGGCTAGTTTAAGCAAACTTGGATAGGCATGTGGTGTCTATCAATCTGTTGCATAAGATGGATCTCCCAAATTTGCGGGGAATTGGGGACATTGCTATACTGAGTGCAGCTCTTACGCAAGTTGAGTTGCGACACTAACATGAAAACATTTGATTATAAATACAAATCTGAATATAGAGACTCGCAGGGTATGTATATCATAATACTGGGCTTGGTAATGGACCGTTCGGTTCTCATAGTTAATGATAAAGGCCCTGTTGCATCGTAAAGCATGGGGAAAATATGTATTACACATTGTTATGTTACATTAGCCAATTTATAGAGCGCAACATTTACCTGGAGGTGTCTTGGCGCTATTCCTGCAAACAACTGTAAGTCAACTTAAAAGGAGAGCCTACTGATTACAAAGCCATGTCTTTAAACTTTTTCTGAACTGGAGAAGGGATGGGGCTGCCGTTAGGGGTAGCGGAAGAAGGTTCCAAGCTCTTGATGCTCTCATCACAAAATTTCTTCCTCCCCATTTTACTTTTTTAAATCTGATAAAATTGACTTTAAAAGCACCTAATGATCTTAAATTTCTAGTGGGTGTATACCAGATTAGTGTTTTTTTTAAACAGAGGTCCAGAGCTATGAACAGCTCTGTAGGTAAGACAGAGTGCTTTGAACGTGATTCTGTGTTTGTCCTTCAACCAGTGAAGATCTTTCAGTGCCTGGGAGGCAAATTGATATCTGGGGAGGCCCTGTAAAGACCTAGCTGCAGAGTTTTGTAAAACTTGTAGTTTGTTCAAATATTGGTCATATAGGCCATTGTAGAGACCGTTACAATAATCGATGTTTGATAAGATGAGTGTGGAGATAACTGATTTCCTATCTGCAATAGGGAGGGAATTAATTATTTTCTTTAGAATTCCCAGCACATTGTATGATGACAAGAATACTGCATTAACTTGTTTGCCTAAGTTTAGGTGATCATCTAAAATAACTCTCAAGCTCTTTGCCTTGCTGGCTTGAATAGGGAGGGCCCCCAATTCGACCGGCCAGCAAGAAGCTGACCAGAAGTTTGGATTATTTCCAACCAAAATCACCTCTGTTTTCCCCGTATTATGCTCGAAACTGTGTTTATACATCCAAATGTTAATATGTCTCATGCATTGCTGAATTCGATGACTTGTCTCAGTGGAAGTGTTATACATCGAACACACAATTTGTGTGTCATCTGCGTAAGAGGTCAAAGCAAAGCAAAAAGATTGAACCAATGGGGCAAGTCCCGTAACATAAACATTGGAAAGGGTAGGGCTCAGCGAAGATCCCTGAGGAACTTCACAGGGAATACTGAAAGAATTGGATGTGTAGGCATCAATATTGATCATGTTCTGCCTGTTTGAGAGGAAAGAGGAGAGTAGTTTTAGGGCAAGATTTTTAAACGCCAATTTCTTCCAAACAGTGGATCAGGATGGAATGATCCACCGTATCGAATGCTGCAGATAGATCCAGTAGAATCAAAGCTGCTGAGCCGCCACCATCCAGGGTGAACTTGAGTTCATCTGTGGCCTTGATCAGATCCGTCTCAGTACTATGCTCCGATCTGAATCCAAACTGAGTCGGATCCAAGCAGTTACTATCTTTGATAAAATTATTCAATTGAGAGGTCATGATCTTTTCTGCTAATTTAGTGGGAAATAGGAGAGTCAAGATAGGTCGATAGTTGGCAGGGTCCTCTTGGTCTTGATTTGATTTCTTCAATAAGGGCAGAATGAAAGCTTTGTTCCAGCAAGAAGGAAAAATGCCTGTTCTGAACATGTTATTAAAAACATCCGTAAGATTTGAAGCAATGATATCAGGGACCTGTTTAAGAACTGAGGGTGGACAAAAAGTCAATTTTGTTCTGGAAATGTACTGCAATCTTATCACAGAAAGATTGATCAACCCAGTCACTTTTAAATTCAGGTTGTTTGGTTAGTGTGTTGATCACCTTATAGAGTTCTTTCACCGAATTCTTGGCAGAATCAACTCAGTATGTTGTCTTTTCTTTTACGAGAAGTGAAATATTGAATTAAGGAAAGCTTATAATTTTCTTTCTCCAAGGAGTTGCATTGTGCCCTCCATTTTCTCTAAGCGTCTGCATCCTTGGCGTTCCAGCCTAAGAGCTCTGAAAACCGGAAAAGGAGGGGAAAGGCGAGTCCTACCTTTGCGAGCCTTTTTTATAGGTACCACTACAGAGAAGGCTGAATGAAGTCAGTTCGAATAGTTCTCTGTCCCTTCGTTCGGGTTATCCGCTGATAAGGGGAAGGAAGAAGCTAGCAGTTGCTGTAATTGATTCTGATCAATATAGGACCATTCTCGATATTGGCCTGTGGAGGGCCGCTTCTTAAGAACTGGGTCGGCAGCAGGACAGTTAATCATAAATACAATTGCTGAATGATCAGACCAGGTAAGAGGAAGAGTTTTGATGCCAGAAATATTTCTATTGTTTGAAAAGAGCGCATCAAGTGTATGTCCCGCAATATGTGTTGGCTCATTTATGAGTTGTGGAAGATCAAGAGTTTCCATTATTTCTGTTAAAGCAATGGTATCTCTGTCCTCTTTCTGATCTAAATGAAAGTTTAGGTCTCCAAGAACCGTGAAGTCAGAATTACTAATGTCTGCTTCAAGAAGAGAGCTGATAGAGGTTAAAAACCAAGACTTGAGACCAGGCAGGTGGTTCATAAGAGAACCTATGAAGGAGTATTTTTTTGTAAGCTCTATGTTAAACAACAAAACTTCACAAACGTCAGCCTGTATTGTCATAAACTTAGTCTTAAGGTGATCCCTATGAATGACATCTAGCCCCCACCTTTTTTCAGCAGACGATCTTGTCTGTGTAGGCTATATCCAATGGGAGTAGCCGAAAGCAGATCTGGCATGGATGAATCGTTGCCCAGGTTTCTGTTATAAACATAATATCGGATTTATGACAGTCGATAAATTCTGCTATTTCTAATGCATGTTTTACTAGGGAGCGAGTATTTATGAGTGTGCAATTAATCACATCAAGGTTCATTTTCCGGCTGACCTTATGATGACTCAAGCGTTCTAGGGAGAGTGAAAGGGCCTACCTACTAAAAGCCGCAGGATTTGCAGCTGCCCTGTCCATCTAAGTGAAAAGCAGGCATATCCACATTCTTACAAATAGGATTAACTTTGTTAAGATCTAGAAGTGCCTTACTTGATAAGGATAATCTTGCCTTGAAATCTGGGCAAAAACCGGCAGAGGTTCTGGCACTAAGTGCGATCTCAGCGCCGACGGGCACAGACGGGCTTGCTTTTGGTGCACCCTTGGCGAACCAGCGGCGGCCCGCTGTGCGTGTTGCTGCATGTCATCCATAGCATGAGTTTAAGTAGAGTGGTGCGGGTAGGCGCAGAGCCAAGCTCTAACCGGAAATGCCGTAATGTTACTGACCTGACTGGTTTTTACGATGCCCTCTGCGCAAACGCACCAGCCGCGGTGGAACGGGGCAGAAACCAGGTGTGAGAGATCACAAGAGTGTCAACAAGGCAGGCAGTACCCGGTCCCGTAAGTAGCAGTTACCTAGTACTTTCTCCCATGCTGTGTTTCCCACATAGAATTACCGAGCTAGTGCAAAGACGCAAAACACACAAATACAGATTAAAAATATTTAGTCTGAGATAAAAAAGATTTGGCTGTATAAGATTAAAAGGCTCCCAATCGAAATTCAACATTAAAACTGGGTATTCGCAACTGAAAGCTGACTTAGTCATGTCCGCCATGATTACTCTACCTACTACTCTATCCGTACTGAGCCCTTTACGATTAGACAATCTGAAGCGTTTCCATTTATCACAAAGGCAATGATCCTCCAATGAATCTTTCTCTGCCGATAGGAGGGGTGGAAATTAGGGTGCCCAAAGTCCAAGTTAGCTGTCCAATGAAGATCATTAATTGACAGCCAATTCACAAATTAGAGATCAAATTTAGGTACACCACTCTTAAAACCATGCTGTAGAAATTAAGAATCGCAACAGGAAGTCCCAACCTCCCAAACAAGTTATGTCAAGTTAGGATAATGCAAACCAAAAGCTCTGCAATGCGAAACACAAGAAGTAAAGCCTGATGTTCTGACAGAGCTTAACAATTCTCCTTACAACACATTAAGGGGCATATTATCAAGAAAAGGCAATCAAATTATTGCCGCTTTATCGGCAGGAAACTGCTGCTAAAGTAGCGATAATGGGCTGGATAATATGCCCTTGTGAATTCCCATAGCAGCCCAGGTTCTGGTGTTAACCTGGCCTGCTATAGGAATTCACAAGTGCATATTATCAAGCCCATTATCGCAGCTTTATCTGCAGTTTCCTGCCGATAAAGTGGCGATAATTTTATCGCCTGTTCTTGATAATATGCCCCAAAGTTCTTAGAAATCAGCACCGTTTAACCCGTTAGCCACGGTCGTTTTTTAACGGCAGTGCGGCGGTTTTAAAGAGCGGGCGGGGCTGCGTCGGCTGTTGAACGTTCGTAGCACCAGCCAGGTAGTGCTCCGAACGTTCAACAGCCGACGGCAGCACTGAAAGGGGTAAATGGAAGAATAAACAGGACTCAATAATAGACTCAAACAGAGGATTGAATAATTTGGTTATTGTATTAAAAATTCGAAAGTCATTGCCACAAGTAATTTTGTGAGAAGCTCAGTTAAGAATATCACAGCTTGTATAAAAATGAAGAACATTTAAGCAGGCCTTTCGAATGATCAGATCAACTACAGAGTTACCGAGTCATTCCACCATTAAGGCAGAAGGATAGATTGTTGCCTAATGGCTCAGGTTCTACGAAGATGGGAAATAAGGGTTCAGAGTTAGAGTTCATTAGCATAAACAAAGAAATAAAAGAATTTTAAAAAATTGAAATGGTTTGGCAAAGAAAGTTTCAGTCCATCAGCTACCAATTGTAGCATCAGCAAGACAGTTTAAAAGGAAACATTGATCAGCATATCATCCTCTTGCATGGGAAAAAGAAAAAGTATGGTGTTGCCCCTTCTTTGGGGTTTCTTCTTTTATAATGTTTTAAGATCATCCCAGTGAGGTGGCATCACACCACCATCGAAAGGCCATCACATGTCCATATTTGCATGGTGTCACCTAGGACACTTGCAACTGTAAGACGTTTTCCCATACTAGACATGATAAAATGAAAGATTCAAAAGTCCACATAGGCCTAATACTGGTGGAAAAGAAATGCAAAGTTGCAAAGTAACAGCTGCAATCCTGTTCCCACAGGAATATTTTACTGTGAACGTTGAAGCAACATTTCACTTGTAGAAAAGGAATCATTGTATTAAGTCAGGGGAAAGGTGAGCATTGGAAAAAGCATTTCAAAAAGGCTTTTATGTTAGCATCACACATTGAAATGCAAGGAGCTCTAAACTTATATCACATGTAATGAAATTAAAGCAATTGACATAAAGATTTTGAAGCATGTTCACCAGTCATTATTGCATGAAAATAACTAACAGTAGAAATACCCTACTACCACAATTTTTCTCCACATTCATATAACTGCATATTTTTCTGAACTTTTATTACAAAAATCGTTTTTATATTTTCATAAACTATGGAAACTCTAATATCACTATGTGACGTTTCGAGCTTTTACTTAACTTCTACATGTTTTTGCAACAACTTTCAGCAAGCCGCATTTGAAATGTGGCCTAACCGCTAGAGCATTCGACCTCGAAGCTGGGGACCCATGTTCGAGTCGTCATAAGGACGCTCAACATCCTGTGATTCTGGGCAAATCACTTTCAGCCTGATTCATCAATCTCCCGTTTTGCGAGCCCCTAATAGCGATTCATAAGGAATCGCTATTAAGGACTTGCAAAACGGGATTCATGTAGGAATTGCAAAAAATATTGCGATTCCTACATGTTCCTTATTTGCGAGTAGCTAATTGCTAATCGCAAATAAGGAATAACTCCCCATGCATTCCTATGGGCCTACAGGCCCATAGGAATGCATGGGGAGTTATTCCTTATTTGCGATTAGCAATTAGCTAATCGCAAATAAGGATGCGATTTCAAGCGTGCAGGGGTGTCCAAAGGACACCCTGTAGCACCCCTGAAATGTAATCTACATTGGTGTTGCGCACACACATGTCCAAAGGACATGTGTGTGTGTAACATGCAACTTAGAAAAATGCATTTAAATGCATTTTTCTAAGTTTTTGCTATTTACCGAGAGGTCTGACCTCTCGGTAAATAGCGGCCCAAAATTGCATTTTCGCAATTTTAAAATGCTTCATGAATTGGATTTAAGGAATCTCAAATAGAGATTCCTTAAATACAATTCTTCGCAAATGTGCCAATTCTTAAATAGCGAATTTTGCATTTGGGATGATGAATCCCAAATGCAAAAATTGCACTCGCAAAAGGCAAGTTTCTGAGAATCTTGCCCTTTGCGAGTGCAATATAGCTTGATGAATCAGGCTGTTAGTGCCTAACAAAATGAATGTGCGCATGTGTACCGCAACTGGTGCTCATGTGAAGCACTCTGATACCTTCGGATCATGTTTGTGCTATGTAAAAGTCCGGTTAAATAAAAGAAAAAGCCATCAATATACTTGAATAAGCAATATATGCATTAGAAATTAATTAGTACAACTCATTTAAAGTGTCGCCTTGTATATAAGTTTTCTTCATCTTATGTTTTAAAGCACACTTTTACTGTGCTTCTACTACAATTGTCTCACTTTCATGTGTCACTGTGGCTAACGTGTGCAAAGTATATTTTCAGCTTTTCGTCCGTTAGTTCGCAAATGTGTTGTGTGTTATGATTTTTTTAAATCATGCTGCATCAGACAGCCCCAAAACAGACGACATCAGTGTGTTTAGTGAAACCGCTGAAATATGTCACCAAAAACGCAGGATGCTTAATCATTGGGGGTGGGGTATTTCAATTTGGTACTCGATGAAACCTGGGATAGATCCTTCCCCTCCTAGAGTCGTGTCAGATGCACGGAGATACAAAATGGAGATCCTGGACATACATGGCTCCAGGGGTGCTACATATGTTGTAGAAAGTGTGTATTCACACTACCCTACTGGTCATGACTCCTATTCCAGAATATATTTCTGGTGGTGTTCATCTACTGTGCTGGGATGGGTGAGGTCTGCATTTCAAAACAATCTGACATTTTGAAGGCAGTTTGAAAACAACGTACTCGGTAAGAAAACAAGATCAAAAACCAGATGCCCAGTTGACTTTTAGCGTTCGATGGTGAGTCCGGCCACGAACTGCATGAGACTTTGTTGACCTTTAGAGAGATGCCGGAGAGGAAAGTGAACACAGACCCAAAGATAGGGGGAGGGGGAACTTCCTGGTAGGACCTTTGCATGTCTACTTAGAAATAGCACAAAAAGCACATACAAGATGTCCAGTATTTGTAAAGCGCAAACAATTACCCGGGGGCGTCAAGGCGCTGGGGGCCGTTGGGAAGATTAAGTGAGCTATTGCCCAGAGTCGCGTGGTGCAGGGCTGATTTGCCGCCAGCACCGGGAATCGAACCTTGATCCCCCAGGTTCCAGAGTCAGCTGCCCTGGCTGCAGCACCACACCTCTTCCATAATGACAGTGGTGATCTCAAGGTGGCCACAGCCGAGACTGCTGTGCTCTTTACAGTTTATTATTCAGAGCATTATACTTTCAAGACACTGTTCACAAATTCCTAGGAACCTGAGTATCTGGCTGATACTTCTATGGCTTGGTTGAGGTATTGTTTACCTTCAGAGATGTGCTGTGTATTCTCGTGCCCTGTGCATTTGCTCCTATTTCCCTATTCAGAGATAGGTTTTGTGCAGTTGTATGAACGTTTGCAAGAGTGTGAGCCACCTCTGAAATCAAGCTGAGCTAAGAAATGTACTTAGCACCTTTATCCTACAATGGCACAGTTCCTGGGCACTCTCTGTCACTGTAAACAGCAGCAATATAAATAGCAGGTATCACAGGTGTACATATTTCATATACCTCGGAAGGATAAAAGGCTGAATTAACTTTAATGGTATTAAAAGTCGCAACCAAGAGTCCACGCATGGATGTGGACAACGGAATCTTGTTTTCAGTGCTCTGTTTTTGTATTCTAGTTCTAGGTGCAGTTGTGAATATTCTGATTGTTCACTTGTGTCCTACTTGATAATCATGAATCAGACATGTATGACCCACGAGCAGTGTTTTTCTTTGGAAAACGTACTTCTTGTTAATTTATAGCAGTAACCATTTGGAAGCATAACTTTATTAGGAGTCTGGGGTCTCTGATATTGGCTGGGAGCTTCACTGAGCCACCCCCTTCTGTTGTGAGAAGGGGGTGGCTCAGTGAAGGAGGAGGGCCATGTCTGCTACTGCTCATTCAGAGCCATAGGCAACTTCCTAAACACAATCAGGGACAGCATTCCCTGTGTACTCTAAAGAGTTTAAGGGCCATGTTTAGCACTGCATTCACTGCACGCCACTTATCCCAAACTCTGAATTTCAGTAGTGAAACCTCTACATACTGTTCACCTTGTGCAGTACTGTGAAGACAATCCCTACGCGGCACATGACACTCAAGTGAGCAATTGAATAGGGAAAGCCAAACCAGGGTAGGGCTTGGCTCTCAGAACCACAGCATTAGCGTTTCACTCTAACATATTAGATTGTACCATTGTCTTGAGTGGTATTTATAAAAGATTATATTTTTTTAGAACTTGTAAGCATTCATGACCTTCCATCCATTGCCAGGGCAATAAGGACCAAGATGGATTAGTGGAATAAGCAAGCCAGTTACTATGCGTACTCTATATGTGGCTGAGGTTAGTATTGTAGATGGAGCAACATTATTGTCTATTGAAACATATACAAGATAGGTTTTTGTACAGCATACATCCTGAACTGATGTAGTTCAGGGTGCTCTCAAATGTAATGGGGTGGGTGAGGACCCCCTCCATGTTCTTTACATAGGGAATGTCCTCAGGTTTTGTTATTATGGTATGCCAACTGATGGAGTGTTGAAACCAAACTGTCTTCCTGGCTATTTATTGCTTGAATTAGGGAAATGTGTCCAGGGTAAATCACAGAGGTGTTGTCTGGTCTGTCAGCTTGGGTATGAAGCCTGGTAGGTTTAAGTTGAAAATACAGACTTGAATCTGAATTTGCTTGGTGCAGTAGGCAAGCAGGAGGAATTCAGTCTTTGTGGGGGTTTAATTCCAGGCAGTTATTTCACAGTTAGTTGACATCCAAGACTTGTGAGTTTGAGGTAGGAATGAGTCTCTATACGTCACTGAGAGAGGATAGTTTTGGATAGTCTGTTAATGGATCTTGATGCTATTGTCTTCATGAATGGATTTGAGGGTTTCCAAGTAGAAATGAAAGATGATGGGAGAAAGGATGGAGCCAAGGGGTACTCCGCAGGTTAGAGGGAGTGTCCGTGATCTGGTGGAATCTATTTGCACGAGCTTGCTCCAGGTGGTAAGGTGGGACGTGAGGTGGGACGTGCTCCATTTCAAGTTAGTGCATGCATGATTGAGGGTGTTGATCAGAGCTGTATGGGCGACTGTATCAAAGGCTGCAGAGAAGTCAAGCAGGACCAGAAAGTTGGGATTGTTTCTGTCATTGAAAAGGACCAGAGAGGCAGGGGTTACTTTTGTTGTTTGAGGAGGAAACCATCGCTGTCTGCTAGGAGTGTGTCTGTCTCTGTTTTTCAACTCCCTGATAGATGAAGGTGGAGCAAATACTGGTACAGAAAGCAGAACCGAAGTTGCATAAAGCAAGCAAAGTACATACTGCTACTCCTGGTCACACCCATGTGCATGATAATGCAAGCCCAACTGTGTACATCAAAAATGTATGCACATCAACATTAAATAAACTACAAAACAGGTAGCATAATTTCTTTCTTCTTGTTGCAATGAGTATCAAAGAGTGGTACATTTAAAAATGCACTTTGCATGCACTTAACTGTATTACGAATAATCACAGCGGTGTTTCATCTTCACTATCTAGTTTCAACAGAAAGGCATTGAGCCAATAAATGGGATTAACATACTTCAGAAACAGCAATCTAGCAACAAGGAACAAACTGTACTAATAAAAAAAGCGAGGAAGAGCATCAAGGAATTAAAGTGCATGGCTGCTTTAGAATGAAAGGTATAGAAACAACTCAAGCACAGGTTGGCATCTGGCTTCTGATATGTATATAGGTGCTGGAAATTCGAGCGTGGAGGTGCTCAGCATCCAACCGTGCTGGTATTCAGAAGGTGAACAATACAGATGCATTTAAGCTTTTGTTTATCTTGTCGCATTTGCTGTGCTTAAAGACAGAGGTGAAATGTCAGGCTATGTCTCTCAGTCAATATTTTGTACATCTGAAGTGAAATGAAAACAAAGCCCTTGATAGCACCAAAACTAATCAAGACACCACACTTAATGATGAAGCAATGAAATATTTTAGCTGAAACCTAAATTTTCACACATTATCACTTGTACGCTATGTAGTTTTGGTATACATCCATTACAACGCAGTTTTTACCACGCAATACCATTACCACGCATCTTTTACCACGCAAATACTTTTACCACGCATACCTTTACAACGCATACTTTTACAACGCAAATATTATTACAACGCATGTACTTTACAACGCATTATTTGTCATTTTTTAAATGTGTAATATTTATTTTTGTTTATTAATAATTATTTTTGTTTATTAATATTTTTATAATTTTTATAAATAATTGAGTAGTATTTTGAATAATCGAGTATTAATTTAATAATATTACTTATTATATTATTTTTAAATATAAATTTATTTATTTAATATTTATATTTATTTATATATAATATATTTAAATTTTTAATACTCAAATATTAATTATTTAATATTTATATTTATTTATATTTATATATTTAAATTTAAAATACTTGAGTATTAATTTTGCAACCATGTATTACATAAAATTGTATTTATTTAAATAATAATTTCTTTATTTAAAAATCAAGTATTAATAATTTATTTATTTTATATTTAAAATTATTTATTTAAAATAATTTTTTAAAATTTTTAATACTCGAGTATTAATTTTGCAAACATGAATTAATTAAAAATGTATTTATTTTAATAATAATTTAATTATTGAAAACTCAAGTATGAATAATTTATTTATTTAATATTTATATTTATATATTTATATTAATATATTTAAATTTTTAAATACTCGAGTATTAATTTTGCAAACATGTAGTAATTAAAAATATATTTATTTAAATAATAATTAAATTATATAAAAATCAAATATTATTTATTTATTTATTTAAAATATATATTTATTTATTTATATTAATATATTTAAAATTTTAATATTTTTATGATCAATTAATTAATTTATTTAAAAATAATAGTATATTTAAAAAAAGAACAGTATAAAATAAATTATTATATTTTGGTAATAATTTATGTAATTTTGTTGATATTATATTTAATTTATAAGCACTTAAATGTAAATTTAAAAAAAATCCAAATAAATTGAAAAAATGTTTAAAAAAATTATGTTTATATTTTACAATTAAATAAAAAATGTTTGTAACATTAAGAAATATTTTATGATAATTAAACAAAAATAAATTGATTATAAATATATTTTAAGTTTTGGTTCCCACGGTTTAACATTGTTTCCTATGGTAGGAATTGTCCTTCATTTATTTCAATGACATATCATATAGGTCCCGCGATACAGTTAAAGGATGATTAAATGAAGAGGATAGAGCGAGAAAAGAAAGAAAAAGAAGGAAGAAAACAGGTAAGGAGACATTATAGTTAATATATATACAATATAGTTATTTAATAATAAACAGTTAAAATAAATATAAACAAACAACAGAGGCAGAAATTTATTTGGAAATTTTTTATTAAAAAAATATATTTTTATTAGAGGGTATTTTTTTTATAACATTTATTACATATTTTTTGAACATTTTGCACTACTCGTACAATTTTTAAATAATAAAAGAAACATATATTATTCTGTAAATAAAGTAGTCCCTTGTTGATCGTTGTAGACAGCCATGACGTCATGACGTTGAAGTGCGCGTTGGCGGCCATTTTGAAGAGCATCGTTGGAGGAAGCAGCAGGAAGCAGATCTGCGTCCAGGTAGGAAACTTTTTAAACTTTATATTTATGTAAAATATTTATAATGGAATACATTTATTGTACGGGAAGAATAAGTCGAGGTTGCTCTTTAAAAAAAATGTAAATTTATTTAATAATGCATGTCGCTAATCATATAACGAGAATATGTCTAAGTCGGGTTCCGTGTTAAATAAAACAATATTTATATTCAGTACAATACATTGTTAATATGTAAATAGATGTTTACGTTTATGCAACTTATATATGCTTTATATTTATGCTGCTTTTATTTTTTGAACAATTGTTTTTATAAAAATGCATTTTTGAATGTACGAAAACATTTCGGAAAATCATACAGAGTAAATCGAGGTTATTTTATTGTTTTGAAAAGCTTCATTGTCAAAGTATGATTGATATTGTTTTAATATAGGCAAATGGATTGTGTATTTGGTTTGTTTTTTTGAAAACGGAAAAATAGATTAGTAAACGTTGTTGGAATTTGGTTGATTTCGGTGTTTAAAGTTGGAAGATAGACAGTTATGTTTCTTTGTTTTGGATTTATTTTTGGAGACCATTTATGATTGAATTATTTCAGAGATGGTATTATCAGAATGAGATTCATTTTTGGAAATATGTGTCTGTGATTATGATTTGGAATAGTTATTGATTTAAGACAATATTTGTAAAATATTATGCATATTAATATTTTTGGATTGCGATAATATTTGACAATAAAATACAAGCATTGACATGAATACTATGTGTATAATTTGTTTGAAAATTTGTACTTTCCAATTTTAAAAACAAAAAAATTTCCAATCTGTTGAGAGACAAATGTGTAGCCAATGTTTGAAAAAAATGTCTTTGATATTTTAGCACATATTTTAATATAACAACCTTTTTAAGAACAGAATCCATTTGCCATTACAAAAAGGATCTTTGTAGAAGCTTTATTAAAACAATTTTTTGAGAAAAAGGAAAGAAAACAAGAGTTTAGAGATTTTTTTCAAGAATGCATTTTTAAAAAGTCTAATAGTTAAAAAAAAAAACTTTTTTTCTAACTAAAGGGAATCTTCACTAAATAGAAGAAAAACACTCAAAAAAATTGTACTATAGAGTGTAAAAAATATTTCAGTAATAGAAAGAAACCCGACTTCTTTTTGGAATAAAACATTTTTTTATAAAATTAAAAGGCCAATTTAAATTTTTAAGAGGAATAAATTTTGGAGCAAAGCAGGAAAGTAATGTATTTATAACAACTAAAAAGAGAGAATGTTTGCAAGATTTTCCAAGTAATCTAAAGCCACGCACAACGAAAACTGTTGCAGTACCGCCAATAGTCGTTCAGACATTTCCTTTGTTTTTTGAGTAATCCGTGAGTTTAGTTTACCTGTGAGAGTTTGAGAAATTCTCATTTCTTGGAAACTTTGCTCCTTCTTCAAAGTTTCCAAAAAAGAGTAGAAATTAGGGTGGTGTTTGCCAATTACATGGTTGAAGGAGTTATGCCATCCCTCTATGGCATTGTTTGTTTTAGCCTCTCCCTGTAAGCAACTCGAATAACAGTTCCACTACTCCACATGAAAACGTGGCTTCCTCCTGCGACCCGATCTGCTTAGGTGTCCAATCCATGTGTCTTCCATATAATTTAGAATAGGTGCCAATATTTCTTCATTACTTAAATAATACTCAGATTCTATAATGGCAGTGTAGTATTCATCTACACTTTCGGGAGGGACAAAACAAAGAGCAGTTAATTTTTATATTTCGACTTGTAGTTTGCTGTTTGATGAATATTCTGTAACAAGGGGTGTTTTTTGTACTTTACGCCAGAATGCCTGGGAAAAATGGAAAAAACACCCCTGAATTTGGGTATCCGTGTACATTTTGGTGATCACATTGATCATGCTCAATTCAAAATCAATAATTATTTTCCTAGGACTTTGGTGAGTTTTGGATTTAATAACAGACAAAAATTCTGTGTATGTTGCAGAAGTTTTATCAGGCAGCAAACTATATACTAGGGGGATTACACTATTGTTAATTTTAGCATGTATTGTATAAATTTGGGTGAATGGATGGGGTGTGCTTTTAAACGTCCCATCCATCATCCAAATTTCACTGCTTTCTAGTTTTACAAGGTTACGGGGAGTACTAAATATTAATATACGTTTCTGAGGGTTTTCATTGTCGTGCAAAAGGAAAGATTCATCAGAAAAAGATATAGTAAGCTCATGAGGTATAACTATGTCTGAAAAGGTATGTGGTGTATTAGTTTGGGTATTACTTGCCTGCTTTTGTCGTTGAATTATTCTACGCAAATTATGGATGGTAGGCATATTACTTGCTATATGTGTAGGGACATGTTGAGCAACCTCTCTTAAAATTGTTCCTGTGGAATCATTGGAGGTGCTTGCCATTACTTTCATCTCATTTACCGTTTCCCTTACATCAACCTCCGTTGCAGAGGCAGAGTGGTTATGGTCACTTGTTCTTACAATAATATCATCAACCGTTACCGCTCTGCCACTGCAACGGGTTGAAAAGTAATTCACGCACCTCCAATGATTCCTTGTTAAACTTATTCCTTCCCTACAATAAATGTATCCTCCATGATTTAAGAGTCGGTTTCCTTTTCGGGACATTATAAAATTTGCAGTTGGATGAGTAGTCATGTTCTAAAAGAGAAAAAACAGAGTTTTAATGAAAATTTGTGTATTTATAAAAATTATAATTATTTTTACAACATTTAGCTTTCATTTTACTGCATTTTATGAGAAGTATGAATGGTGAGTAATATGTTTAGAGTTTGTTGTTAATTTATAAATGCATTATTTACTCAGTGTTATAATATTTACTCATTTATTTTTAAGATTCAAAACTTTACAAAATGTTGCACTTTTCACAAAAATGGAATAGTATCTAATACATATACACTTTTAACCACTTTAATGACTGCATTCCTTACTTGGAGTATTAATAGTAATTGATAGCCTCACACTATCCTGCACTTTCCCCACTGCAGCACTTAACTGGAGTTGGAATAGTAATTAATACCCTTATACTATCCAGCACTTTCCCCACTGCAGCACTTAACTGGAGTTGGAATAGTAATTAATAACCTCACACTATCCAGCACTTTACCCACTGCAGCACTTAACTGGAGTTGGAATAGTAATTAATACCCTTACACTATCCAGCACTTTACCCACTGCAGCACTTAACTGGAGTTGGAATAGTAATTAATAACCTCACACTATCCAGCACTTTCCCTACTGCAGCACTTACCTGGAGTTGGAATAGTAATTAATACCATTATACTATCCTGCACTTTCCCCACTGCAGCACTTAACTGAAGTTGGAATAGTAATTAATACCCTTACACTATCCAGCACTCAGCACTTTCTCTACTGCAGCACTTAACTGGAGTTGGAATAGTATTTAATACCCTTATAATATCCAGCACTTTCCCCACTGCAGCACTTAACTGGAGTTGGAATAGTAATTAATAACCTCACACTATCCAGCACTTTCCCTACTGCAGCACTTACCTGGAGTTGGAATAGTAATTAATACCCTTACACTATCCAGCACTTTCCCCACTGCAGCACTTACCTGGAGTTGGAATAGTAATTAATAACCTTATACTATCCAGCACTTTCCCCACTGCAGCACTTACCTGGAGTTGGAATAGTAATTAATACCCTTACACTATCCAGCACTTTACCTACTGCAGCACTTACCTGGAGTTGGAATAGTAATTAATACCCTTACACTATCCAGCACTTTCTTTACTGCAGCACTTACCTGGAGTTGGAATAGTAATTAATACCCTTACACTATTCACCACTTTCCCTACTGCAGCAGTTATCTAGAGTTGGAATAGTAATTAATACCCTTACACTATCCAGCACTTTCTCTACTGCAGCACTTATCTGGTGTTTGAATAGTAATTAATACCCTTACACAATCCAGGACTTTAACTACAATAACACTTTAATAATTTATTTACCTTATTGTTAGCTGTTTGTTTGTGATGAAAAATGTACTCAGAGTCTTCTTTGGTTTGTTGTTATCTGGTTGCCAGAATATAAGTTGGTTTCTTTTTCTAAAATAAGAGAGCGAAATGTTGATGATTATTATTCAGTTATTGCCTTGGTTTTCAAAATATTGTGTCTCTAATTTTGAAATTGAAAACTAATTCTTATTTGCAATTGTACAAAATTTCAATGTATATTTGTGGAAAATTGACATGTTTGCACTATCTGGCACTTTCACTGATGCAGCACTTACCTGCAGTTGGATTACTAATTAATAACCTCACACTATCCAGCACTTTCCCTACTGCAGCACTTACCTGGAGTTGGAATAGTAAATAATACCCTTATACTATCCAGCACTTTCCCCACTGCAGCACTTAACTGGAGTTGGAATAGTAATTAATACCCTTACACTATCCAGCACTTTCCCTACTGCAGCACTTAACTGGAGTTGGAATAGTAATTAATAACCTCACACTATCCAGCACTTTCCCCACTACAGCACTTAACTGGAGTTGGAATAGTAATTAATAACCTCACACTATCCAGCACTTTCCCTACTGTAGCACTTACCTGGAATTGGAATAGTAATTAATACCCTTATACTATCCTGCACTTTCCCCACTGCAGCACTTAACTGGAGATGGAATAGTAATTAATACCCTTACACTATCCAGCAATTTCCCTACTGCAGCACTTAACTGGAGTTGGAATAGTAATTAATACCCTTATACTATCCAGCACTTTCTCCACTGCAGCACTTAACTGGAGTTGGAATAATAATTAATACCCTTATACTATCCAGCACTTTCCCTACTGCAGCACTTACCTGGAGTTGGAATAGTAATTAATAACCTTACACTATCCAGCACTTTCCCTACTGCAGCACTTAACTGGTGTTTGAATAGTAAATAATACACTTACACAAATCAGCACTTTAACTACAATAGCACTTTAAGAATTGATTTACCTTATTGTTAGAGGTTGGTTTGTGATGAAAAATGTCGTCAGAGTCTTCTTTGGTTTGTTGTTATCTGGTTGCCAGAATATAAGTTGGTTTCTTTTTCTAAAATAAGAGTGAAATGTTGATGTTTATTATTCAGTTATTGCCTTGGTTTTTAAAAAATTGTGTCTGTTATTTTGATATTGAAAACTAATTCTTATTTGCAATTTTACAAAATTTCAATGTAAATTTGTGGAATATTGACATGTTTGCACTATCTGGCACTTTCTCTGATGCAGCACTTACCTGCAGTTGGATTACTAATTAATAACCTCACACTATCCAGCACTTTCCCTACTGCAGCACTTACCTGGAGTTGGAATAGTAATTAATACCCTTATACTATCCTGCACTTTCCCTACTGCAGCACTTACCTGGAGTTGCAATAGTAATTAATACCCTTATACTATCCAGCACTTTCCCCACTGCAGCACTTAACTGGAGTTGGAATAGTAATTAATACCCTTACACTATCCAGCACTTTCCCCACTGCAGCACTTACCTGGAGTTGGAATAGTAATTAATACCCTTACACTATCCAGCACTTTCCCCACTGCAGCACTTAACTGGAGTTGGAATAGTAATTAATACCCTTACACTATCCAGCACTTTCTTTACTGCAGCACTTACCTGGAGTTGGAATAGTAATTAATACCCTTACACTATCCAGCACTTTCCCTACTGCAGCACTTAACTGGAGTTGGAATAGTAATTAATAACCTTACACTATCCAGCACTTTCCCTACTGCAGCACTTAACTGGTGTTTGAATAGTAAATAATACACTTACACAAATCAGCACTTTAACTACAATAGCACTTTAAGAATTGATTTACCTTATTGTTAGAGGTTGGTTTGTGATGAAAAATGTTGTCAGAGTCTTCTTTGGTTTGTTGTTATCTGGTTGCCAGAATATAAGTTGGTTTCTTTTTCCAAAATAAGAGAGCGAAATGTTGATGATTATTATTCAGTTATTGCCTTGGTTTTTAAAAAATTGTGTCTGTTATTTTGAAATTGAAAACTAATTCTTATTTGCAATTTTACAACATTTCAATGTAAATTTGTGGAATATTGACATGTTTGCACTATCTGGCACTTTCTCTGATGCAGCACTTACCTGCAGTTGGATTACTAATTAATAACCTCACACTATCCAGCACTTTCCCTACTGCAGCACTTACCTGGAGTTGGAATAGTAAATAATACCTTTATACTATCCTGCCCTTTCCCTACTGCAGCACTTACCTGGAGTTGGAATAGTAATTAATACCCTTACACTATCCAGCACTTTCCCCACTGCAGCACTTAACTGGAGTTGGAATAGTAATTAATACCCTTACACTATCCAGCACTTTCCCCACTGCAGCACTTACCTGGAGTTGGAATAGTAATTAATACCCTTACACTATCCAGCACTTTCCCTACTGCAGCACTTAACTGGAGTTGGAATAGTAATTAATACCCTTACACTATCCAGCACTTTCCCCACTGCAGCACTTAACTGGAGTTGGAATAGTAATTAATACCCCTACACTATCCAGCACTTTCTTTACTGCAGCACTTACCTGGAGTTGGAATAGTAATTAATACCCTTACACTATCCAGCACTTTCCCTACTGCAGCACTTAACTGGAGTTGGAATAGTAATTAATAACCTTACACTATCCAGCACTTTCCCTACTGCAGCACTTAACTGGTGTTTGAATAGTAAATAATACACTTACACAAATCAGCACTTTAACTACAATAGCACTTTAAGAATTGATTTACCTTATTGTTAGAGGTTGGTTTGTGATGAAAAATGTCGTCAGAGTCTTCTTTGGTTTGTTGTTATCTGGTTGCCAGAATATAAGTTGGTTTCTTTTTCTAAAATAAGAGAGCGAAATGTTGATGATTATTATTCAGTTATTGCCTTGGTTTTTAAAAAATTGTGTCTGGTATTTTGAAATTGAAAACTAATTCTTATTTGCAATTTTACAAAATTTCAATGTAAATTTGTGGAATATTGACATGTTTGCACTATCTGGCACTTTCTCTGATGCAGCACTTACCTGCAGTTGGATTACTAATTAATAACCTCACACTATCCAGCACTTTCCCTACTGCAGCACTTACCTGGAGTTGGAATAGTAAATAATACCCTAATACTATCCTGCACTTTCCCTACTGCAGCACTTACCTGGAGTTGGAATAGTAATTAATACCCTTACACTATCCAGCACTTTCCCCACTGCAGCACTTAACTGGAGTTGGAATAGTAAATAATACCCTTACACTATCCAGCACTTTCCCCACTGCAGCACTTACCTGGAGTTGGAATAGTAATTAATACCCTTACACCATCCAGCACTTTCCCCACTGCAGCACTTACCTGGAGTTGGAATAGTAATTAATAACCTTATACTATCCAGCACTTTCCACACTGCAGCACTTACCTGGAGTTGGAATAGTAATTAATACCCTTACACTATCCAGCACTTTCCCTACTGCAGCACTTAACTGGAGTTGGAATAGTAATTAATAACCTTACACTATCCAGCACTTTCCCTACTGCAGCACTTAACTGGTGTTTGAATAGTAAATAATACACTTACACAAATCAGCACTTTAACTACAATAGCACTTTAAGAATTGATTTACCTTATTGTTAGAGGTTGGTTTGTGATGAAAAATGTCGTCAGAGTCTTCTTTGGTTTGTTGTTATCTGGTTGCCAGAATATAAGTTGGTTTATTTTTCTAAAATAAGAGAGCGAAATGTTGATGATTATTATTCAGTTATTGCCTTGGTTTTTAAAAAATTGTGTCTGTTATTTTGAAATTGAAAACTAATTCTTATTTGCAATTTTACAAAATTTCAATGTAAATGTGTGGAATATTGACATGTTTGCACTATCCGGCACTTTCTTTACTGCAGCACTTACCTGGAGTTGGAATAGTAATTAATACCCTTACACTATCCAGCACTTTCCCTACTGCAGCACTTACCTGGAGTTGGAATAGTAATTAATACCCTTATACTATCCTGCACTTTCCCTACTGCAGCACTTACCTGGAGTTGCAATAGTAATTAATACCCTTATACTATCCAGCACTTTCCCCACTGCAGCACTTAACTGGAGTTGGAATAGTAATTAATACCCTTACACTATCCAGCACTTTCCCCACTGCAGCACTTACCTGGAGTAGGAATAGTAATTAATACCCTTACACTATCCAGCACTTTCCCCACTGTAGCACTTACCAGGAGTTGGAATAGTAATTAATACCCTTACACTATCCAGCACTTTCCCCACTGCAGCACTTACCTGGAGTTGGAATAGTAATTAATACCCTTACACTATCCAGCACTTTCCCCACTGTAGCACTTACCAGGAGTTGGAATAGTAATTAATCCCCTTACACTATCCAGCACTTTCCCCACTGCAGCACTTACCTGGAGTTGGAATAGTAATTAATAACCTTATACTATCCAGCACTTTCCCCACTGCAGCACTTAACTGGAGTTGGAATAGTAATTAATACCCTTACACTATCCAGCACTTTCCCTACTGCAGCACTTATCTGGAGTTGGAATAGTAATTAATAACCTTACACTATTCAGCACTTTCTCTACTGCAGCACTTAACTGGAGTTGGAATAGTAATTAATAACATTATACTATCCAGCACTTTCCCCACTGCAGCACTTAACTGGAGTTGGAATAGTAATTAATAACCTCACACTATCCAGCACTTTCCCCACTGCAGCACTTACCTGGAGTTGGAATAGTAATTAATAACCTTATACTATCCAGCACTTTCCCCACTGCAGCACTTAACTGGAGTTGGAATAGTAATTAATACCCTTACACTATCCAGCACTTTCCCTACTGCAGCACTTATCTGGAGTTGGAATAGTAATTAATAACCTTACACTATTCAGCACTTTCTCTACTGCAGCACTTAACTGGAGTTGGAATAGTAATTAATAACATTATACTATCCAGCACTTTCCCCACTGCAGCACTTAACTGGAGTTGGAATAGTAATTAATAACCTCACACTATCCAGCACTTTCCCCACTGCAGCACTTACCTGGAGTTGGAATAGTAATTAATAACCTTATACTATCCAGCACTTTCCACACTGCAGCACTTACCTGGAGTTGGAATAGTAATTAATACCCTTACACTATCCAGCACTTTCCCTACTGCAGCACTTAACTGGAGTTGGAATAGTAATTAATAACCTTACACTATCCAGCACTTTCCCTACTGCAGCACTTAACTGGTGTTTGAATAGTAAATAATACACTTACACAAATCAGCACTTTAACTACAATAGCACTTTAAGAATTGATTTACCTTATTGTTAGAGGTTGGTTTGTGATGAAAAATGTCGTCAGAGTCTTCTTTGGTTTGTTGTTATCTGGTTGCCAGAATATAAGTTGGTTTCTTTTTCTAAAATAAGAGAGCGAAATGTTGATGATTATTATTCAGTTATTGCCTTGGTTTTAAAAAAATTGTGTCTGTTATTTTGAAATTGAAAACTAATTCTTATTTGCAATTTTACAAAATTTCAATGTAAATTTGTGGAATATTGACATGTTTGCACTATCCGGCACTTTCTTTACTGCAGCACTTACCTGGAGTTGGAATAGTAATTAATACCCTTACACTATCCAGCACTTTCCCCACTGCAGCACTTACCTGGAGTTGGAATAGTAATTAATACCCTTACACTATCCAGCACTTTCCCCACTGTAGCACTTACCAGGAGTTGGAATAGTAATTAATCCCCTTACACTATCCAGCACTTTCCCCACTGCAGCACTTACCTGGAGTTGGAATAGTAATTAATAACCTTATACTATCCAGCACTTTCCCCACTGCAGCACTTAACTGGAGTTGGAATAGTAATTAATACCCTTACACTATCCAGCACTTTCCCTACTGCAGCACTTATCTGGAGTTGGAATAGTAATTAATAACCTTACACTATTCAGCACTTTCTCTACTGCAGCACTTAACTGGAGTTGGAATAGTAATTAATAACATTATACTATCCAGCACTTTCCCCACTGCAGCACTTAACTGGAGTTGGAATAGTAATTAATAACCTCACACTATCCAGCACTTTCCCTAATGCAGCACTTAACTGGAGTTGGAATAGTAATTAATACCCTTATACTATCCAGCACTTTCCCCACTGCAGCACTTAACTGGAGTTGGAATAGTATTTAATACCCTTATACTATCCAGCACTTTCACTACTGCAGCATTTACCTGGAGTTGGAATAGTAATTAATACCCTAACACTATCCAGCACTTTCCCCACTGCAGCACTTACCTGGAGTTGGAATAGTAATTAATACCCTTACACTATTCAGCACTTTCCTCACTGCAGCACTTAACTGCAGTTGGATTACTAATTAATACCCTTACACTATCCTGCACTTTTACTACAATAGCACTTTAAGAATTGATTTACCTTATTGGTAGCTGTTTGTTTGTGATGAAAAATGTACTCAGATTCTTCTTTGGTTTGTTGTTATTTGTTTTGCGGATTATAAGTTGGTTTCTTTTTCTAAAATAAGGGAGAGAAATGTTGATGATTATTATTTATTTATTGCATTGTATTTTAAAACATTGTGTAGGTTAATTTTAAACGGAAAAATAATTATTGTTTGCAATTGTAAAACATACATAGAACAAGTACTGCACAGCCAGCAGCAGTGCAAATTTCCTCACACACAGAGCAGCTACAGCACAGGTAATAGCTGTGCAAGCTTTCCTCACACAAGGAGCAGGTACAGCATAGGCAACAGCATTGCAAGCTTCCCTTACACACAGAGCAGGTACAGCACAGGGAACAGCAGTGCAAGCTTCCTTCACACATAGAACAGGTACATCACAGGGAGCAGAAGTGCAAGCTTCCTTCATACATAGAATAGGTACATCACAGGCAGCAGCAGTGCAAGCTTCCTTCACGTATAGAACAGGTACATATCAGGCAGCAGAAGTGCAAGCTTTCCTCACACATAGAACAGGTACAGCACAGGTAACAACAGTGCAAGCTTCCTTCACACATAGAACAGGTACATCACAGGCAGCAGAAGTGCAAGATTCCTTCATACATAGAATAGGTACATCACAGGCAGCAGCAGTGCAAGCTTCCTTCACGCATAGAACAGGTACATCTCAGGCAGCAGAAGTGCAAGCTTTCCTCATACATAGAATAGGTACAGCACAGGGAACAACAGTGCAAGCTTCCTTCACACATAGAACAGGTACATCACAGGCAGCAGCAGTGCAAGCTTCCTTTACACATAGAACAGGTACAGCACAGGCAAGAGCAGTGCAAGCTTCCTTCATACACAGTGCAGGTACAGCACAAACAGCAGCAGTGCAAGCTTCCCTCACACACGGAGCAGGTACAGTATAGGGAACAATACTGTAAGCTTTACTCACGCATGGATCAGGAACAGCACAGGTAGGAACAGTGCAAGCTTATCTCACGCATGGAGCAGGTATAGAACAGTCAGCAACAGAGTAAGCTTAGAACACATATAGAATCGGTACAGCGCAGGCAGCAACAGTGCAAGCTTCTCTCACGCATGGAGTAGGTACAACACAGTCAGCAACAAAATAAGCTTATAACACACATAGAATCGGTACAGCGCAGGCAGCAACAGTGCAAGCTTCTTTCACGCATGGATAAGGTACAGCACCAAAATATTCTTATACCACTTATACTAAATTTTTATTTAAATATTACTACGCTATTAATAATTCTGTTTACTCGAATTTTATTAAACATTAATACAATAATATATATATATTTTTTTACCTTATAAGGTGAAGACCTTGAAAAAGTCGATGTTTGAAAAAACTTATATTTTCGGTCAAATATTGTACCTGAATATAATTTGAAAAATATTTTAATTAATAATTTTATTTGCGTTTCACAAGATTAGAAATAATGTATAATAATATTTCTTTATTACCTCGTAATTTTATTAGCACAGTTTGGTAGCTGTAATTCTTTGCGTCAATGTTTTCAGTTGTTCAACTAATGGGAAAAATAAAGTGTGAGGAAAAATGTTTGAACTTAAAAAATTAATATTAATTTTGAGTAATTTCATTAATTATTTTATTGGATAGTTTTATATCATTTCCTTAAATATATAGCAATGTTAAAAATAATAAATAATTTAAATATTTAACTTACGTTTTAATTAATTATATATATATATATATATATATATATATATATATCTAAACTATTTTATTTAGGGATTATATCAAAAATTAATTGTTTGAATATGTTGTTAGCTATTTCATTTACTTACTTTTAAATCGCACAAATGTACTCCGTAGATTTGATTTCTCTTTTGAAGAGGTGAAAAGGTGAGAGAGTCAGATTTGGCGTCTGGTCACTCTGATAGTTGCGGATCAACTGATCTTAAAATGGTGTCTGTCTCCTATTTATATGTATTGGGTTATTATTTCAGTTTTTTCATATAAACACAACGTTGTAATGTAAAAATTAAAACATATACATTTCTGTGTAAACATATATTTTTAATTTTGATTTAAAGGAACGTACATCGGGATATTTGTGCCGTTTTGGCATCCATTTTGTAAGTACTGTTATGATTTTCTTGTCATTGAAATTGTTGTAGGACTACTTTTTCATTTACTTACTTAAAATGGCGATAGCTTTTCAAAACGTAAACAATGAAATATGTTAACTTAATTATTATTATTCTTCATAAATCGAAATATTTAAATGAGTACATTAATTAATTTATTTCTGCATGCGTTGTTTTAGTAATAAAGTATATAATTTTGTTGAAATTAGTATTTAAATATATTATGCTTTTAAATAATCGAGTATTATTATTTATACTCGATTACAAATTTTGAAAAAATAAACATATTTTCATAAATTAGTCTAATTTTTTAATACCATTTTTTAAAGGAATTCCCCACCCAAAAAATCTAGTTTTACTGTATTTAAAAATAATATAAAAAAATATATAGTTTTGGTTCACTGTATATTTCTATTTATTTAATTTAATTAAATTATTTTAATTTATGTAATTTAATATAATTTAATTTAATTAATTTATTTTAATTTAAATTATTTTAATAATATAATATATAATTTTAAAACTTTGAGTATTAATTTTAATACTCGAGTAATAATTTTGCTGCCATTACACATTTTTTCATTAATGCGTTGTAGTTTTTTCAACATTTTTTAAAACACTTCCCCACCCAAAACCCCTATTTTCCCTACATCCCGTCCCAGTGGTTATTGTACTTAAAAAAAAGAAAAATTATATTTCATTTGCGTTGTAATGGTATGCGTTTTAATCGTATTCGTTGTAATAGTACTTTTTTTAATATTACATTATATTGCGTTGTAAAAGTACTCGTGGTAATTACATGCGTTGTAATAGTATTAGCGTGGTAAAAAATGCGTTGTAAAAGTATGCGTGGTAAAAGTATGCGTGGTAACATCATATATCCTGTAGTTTTATCAGTAAAACCATATGCCTGTGCAAATGCAGTGCCCATTTCACTGGAAATACACAGTCGATAAATGACAGTGCACTGCTTATATTTGTGACAGTCTGCTCCAAAATGCACCACCAGCTACGTACTACACTCTTAGAGCTCTCCTGCTGAATACCTTTGCTACACTTGTTCTTTGCGTGAAGCTAGGATTTTTCAGAGTCCCTACGACCTCAGGGATGTAACATTGATGGTACTAGCACCACCACTGTGAAAACGGTTCCAGCACCACTGGATATTTGTAGATTGCAGCAACAGGGTGATACCTAGTGACACATGGTGGTCTGAGCAGAAGGGCTTGTAGCAAGTGGCCGCCTATGTTCTTTGGTGTTTTTTTACGAAGTTGTCAAAGGAGACTTCAAAAGGGATGGATGACGGTTCAGCCAATGGAAACAAGTATGACGAGAAAATGCGATCCTAGGCAATTGAAAGCTAAAGGTCAAAATACATAATGCCCACATGTACTTTGCATTAAAGCCTGTGCTGCTGCATGGTGAAGTTTGAAAAGAAATATGACAACATCAGCGTCGTTTACCACTTTTTCAATAGATTACAGCTGCAGTAAGACCTCTGTGAGCAATTGCAGGAACAGTAGCACGATATTACACAAAGAGCAGTTTGAGATTGACAGTAATTACTACTGGTATCATACTCACATGGATCTGAATAACTAAAATGTCACTGTAGCTCAAATAATTAATAACAGTAAGAAAAACGGCAAACCTACTTGAATCATTTTCACTGCGTGCATAATACAAATTGAATCATATAGATTTTTCTCCACATCAACAAAAAGTTTTTGAACCAAGGCAAAAATGGAGATATCGGAGTGTGAGAATATATGCTGCACATGCACCATCTTATCTGAGTTGTAGTTTAAGAACACCTTTAAAAATTAGCAAATAGAATTAAAAATGTTGTTACCTAAACAGAATCAAATGTTGCTTCAAAACACCTCTGCAGATACAAATTGTCCTATTCCTGGTTAAACTTGCAGGAAAATAATGCAACTAATTTCTCTGTTTATTTGAACAAGGTCAAAGCATGACGTCATTTAGGGGCCACTAGGGGTCGTAGCTGCGATCCCCTAGCTTGCCCATTGCGATTCCTGGCCCTGCATTTGCGACACTTTGCCTCAGAGGTAGCAAAACCAGTGCCAGGAACACATGGGCATCTCGTCCTTATGGACATCGTTTGGGGCACTAATCATCTTGTTTTTTGTCACTATGTTTATTGCTCTAATAGTGATTAATAATATGCTATTCACTACTAGTGTAATAAAAATGGAGTACAATTAGCTGGAATAAGACCCTCCCTGGCAGAAGAGGAAAGTAAAAAATGCTTTTGAATGTATGTTGTTTTTATGCATGCAGGTGAATATGTGTTTATGCGGGAGAGTGTGTATATGTGATTGTGTGGGTATGCGTAAGAATGTGTGTGGAGTGAAAATAAAGGTCAAATGTTGCGTGATGCCACTTCCGCTACCCTTTGCCTTTCATGGTACAAAGTTTCTGTGACATGGCAGCAGTTACATGATGTTTAATGGCTGGCAAACACACACGGAGTTTGCACTTTCTGTAACAAACGCTATTGGAGATAGCAGAGGACTGCTTTGGAACAAGACACTTTAGTCTGAATTAAATCAGACACAAACGTCAAGCCGAGCCACGCACGTTTCAGTTCTCAGGTATCATGTGTAACCACATTGAAAGACTTCTGATTACACAGACTACACACTGATAACGGATATGAAACACACACGGCCGAACACTCACCAGAAAGCAGTAAATTATCCACACCGACATTACTTAGCCTACACAAGCAACCAGAAACCAGACTCTGAGCAATTATAGAATCTGCAAGACCAGGGCACAAACGTTCACAAACTTTGACATTGCAGCAAGGCCATACTAAAGACATATTCCGTACCATACACATCTTTGTATTCTATTGGGCGAAATGGGGCACACCATAGACCACAGACCATAACTGTGTAGAAAAGGCTGCATTATTGAAACAGGTGCGTATCACAAACATCCTTGGCCTAACGCCTTACATAACTAAAACCTCACTATACATATAATAATCTACACTCCTAACCCACCCCCAAAATCCCCCCTAAACATATCCCTCAAATTTTAAATCATAAAGTATTTAATGTCCCTGCTTAACACTGAAACAATTAAAATGTGTTCATTCTGACCTTCCTATGAAGTAACTTTTCAACTCCAGGACTTCCAGTATAGGCTTGTTGACACTCTCCCTTTCAGCCTGATTATCTTAGGTTATCTAAAATAACATTATAGTAAAGGCCTGAAAACTTGTGGGCCAACCGCTCTTTCTGGCACCTGTCTCAAAGCGAGAACCAAACATAACTCCTGCCCCTTACGTGCCTGCTGCAAGTAGCCTGCCCATTAGTAAACTGAACAAACAGCTAACCAGCATCAGAAACCGAGAAAGAGGAATGAGCAGGTGGGGAAAAACCTTAACTCCCTGCTAAAATGCTGCCGCAGTGGACACCTACCGATAAAATGGTGATGGCAGCCCTAGAATAGCGCTATATATATATGTCCCTTGGGCTACAACCATTGTCGTTTGTAGCCCAAAGCACACAGTAGACTATACTGCACCTCCCTCCTTCCAATGCCGCCGGGGGACAGATGCCCCAATGGGCCGCTGTCCCCCAAAGCCCTATTGAGCAGAATGCGTGACACCATAGACCACTGACTCCATTACTGTGTGGAGAAGGCCACTTTTTTGAAACAGGTGCATATCACGTAGACATCCTCGGCTTAACTCCTTACATAACTAAAACCTCACTATACATATAAGAAACTACACTTCTTAACCACCACCCTTAAATCCCGCCCCCCAAGCATACCCCTCACATTTTACATCATGAAGTATTTTATTTCCATGCTTAACAGTGAAACAATTAACATGTATTCAACCTGACATTCCTCTGATGTAACGTTTCAACTCCAGGACTTCCGTTATGGGCTTGTTGACACTCTTCCTTTCAGCCTGATTATCCTATGTTAACCAATATAACGTTAAGTAAAGGTCTGCAAACTTGCGGGCCAACTGCCACCAGTAAAAGGCACCAACTTGACTTTTTCTGCCCCCCCAACAGAAACATTTACACCTTATTCTTCAAGGGCTTAACTAAAAACTCCCCCATGTCCAGCAAGTACAGCTCCATGCCATATTTAGACAAATGTATGCCATCGTCCATGAAACTCCACTTCCACAAACCGAAGGTCAAAATGCTCCACTCTACCTACTCCTTCATCCCTACAGAAAAGCCTCATTTTCCTATTCACCTTCCTCCTGGCCTTATCTATGGCTGATGGTTTGGAGCGGAGCGAAGAAGCTCGTTTACATGACACTCGGAATAATAGCAGATTCATTTGTGCTGCAACTAGGAAAGTTGTCCAGAGCACAAAAACTCTCTAAGCTCTGTTCTAACATTTCTGAAAGGTTAAAAGATGTATAACAGAGTACTTTGGAGGTGGGATTTGGCTTGCACACACATCTGTGCAAGCTGAGTGGCATGAGTATCAACTGATTGACATTCAGTGAAATTAGAAGATTTGGGAGATCACCAATGTAGCAATAATTTTGTGATGGGGATTGAGGAAGGTTCAGAGGGATCTGACGTCAGACATTTTATAAATTATCTCTCCAAAAAATCATTGCCAGACTTGAATGATTGGGATTGTGATCGGCAGATTCAACAAGTGCACCGATTTCCTGTAGACCTTGAGTTTGTTTTGTAATTTTTTTACTTTCAAAGAATGAGTATATAAAAAAAATCAAGTCCTGGACAAAAACTCGCAGACGATGGCCATTCTTTTTTGTGCACCCAAATTCTTGTCAAACTACCATACAGAGAAGGTGGCACCTTCACAAGATGATCAAACCATTTCAAGAGCTGCAATTGCAATCTTTTCTTCTAGCTCTGCTAAACATAGTCATTAAAGATATTTCTATTAAGTTAAAGGGTTTTTGGAGATCTTGTACCATGCTTTATGTTATAGATGGTCCATTGCAGGTGGCATCTAAGCTTATAGGAGAGTAAGAATTTTACAGGCCTACACCTGAACAACTGGTGTAAACAGGACCTGAGTATATTTTGTTTCTAAAAAATCCAATCAGATTTAATATCTGTTGGGTTAGTTTGGCGGGGTTCATGCTTATGGCACAGAATGGCTATAAGTTGACAGATGACTTTGAGGTAATTTCCCCTATGCAGGGTTTTTCTCTAGCAAGTGAATCATGGATTCTAAGTTTGCAGTTTAAAGGGTTGCATGTGGGTGTTGGAGTAGGAGTAGGTGGAGTAGGTGGAGTGCATGGTTGTGCATTTAAAATGAAAGTGAAGAAGTAAAAAATAAGCTCCAAATTTATCCAAAGGCAAGCGAACAAAGAGCAATTTGTATTCGCTAAGCAGTGGCGCTCGCATAGGGCGTGCTGCGGGGCGGTGAGGTGGGGAGGGTCAGGATGGAGGGGTAGTAAACTTGTACATACAACGGAACGGAAGAAAGTAATAATTACTTTCCTCCGTTCCATTGTATGCCCAAGTTTACTACTCCCCCACCTTGGCCCTCCACCGCCCCACAGCACGCCCTATGTGAGACACCACTGTTGCTAAGTAAAAACAAGCTAGAATAACCAAGCAGATTTGTGTGCATTAACATGGAATGTTTGAAGTCTCAATGGAACAAGAGAAGGATGATGTTCTTGTGGAATTAAAATCTTTAAAGCAGACACAATTCGCTTTCAGGAATCGTATGTCTGATATAAAGAGCAAAAGGTTTTGGGACAACTTAGATTTCAGGGCTTGGTGTGTACTACCGTGCTTGTCTCTATACAGGGTTTTGCAATAATTCCTCTTTCTAATATGTTTCAGGTTATGTGGAAAGCTGCTGCTCCAAAATGATGGGGAATTAGATCAACTCCAGTGAGTCCAAGGAAGGTTTACTAAATGTTCAATATTTGCTTCAAACGCGGACGATCCAGAAGTGTTTGATTTTCTCGTACCCCCCTGGCATGTTCAAGCAAAAACACACAAGTAGTTCCCTGGTATCAACTACGCTCCAAGAAAGAAACAATTACAAGACAAGGAATGAAAGCCATTAAATAGGAAGAAAGCACTTGTGATGGACAGCAATGCCAACCAATGATAAGCAAGGGGCTAATCCAAAGACCTGTCTAAAAATTGGTAATGTACACAGTAGGTCTTTCTAAAATTCATCTAAAAGTTGTGCTTAGGAGAGACCCTAAAAAGGACCTCAGTGGGGAAGGTTCTTCCTATTCCTCTCCAACATGTAAAAGACTACTTCTGGGAACTTTCTATTTTGTGGTAACAGTCGATTTTTTCAGTTAGCCCTTTGGCCTCTCAGAAATTGCTTTTCTTGTAATTATGAAGGATTAATAGTATCGTTGTTTTGGTCAGGAGATATAGTAAGTGCTAACTTCGTCCACGTGCTAGCAAGCAGCAGCAGTTTTATGGCTGTGATTTCTGTGGAACTGCATCAAATATTAATTTACATTTTTCTTTTTGGGATGCACGCTTCTCAAGCACGAATTCAGCGCTCACCTGAAGGCTATAGTCTAAACTTTTTCGATTCTATGAACTGGCTGTCCATGAACTTAGCTAGTACCGTGTTCACGCCTCATCAGCATCCCTTTGATAGGTAATGTGGAACAATAACATTCTCCAAGGAGTGCACAGTAGACATAACACATTCCTTCATCGCTGATATGAAACTCATGGGCGCTGCTGACTCCTTCCGGAGATGTTCATCTCTCGGAATGCGAGAAGACAATACAGGGTTTAAAGCAATACAAATGGAAATATGTCCGGAAGACAATATTGGAATTTCTACACCTCTGTTGCACAATAGAAATGTCAGTGCTGTTTACAAGGAGCAACCGTGGAATGAGGTAAAAGGACACTGCCCTGTTATTTGCATCACACAGCTGTCTCCACATACAGCAGAAGCAACAGTATAATGTGGTGACAACTTGAGGCCCTTGTAGAAGCCGAATGTGTCATTAGTTTCAAGTAGCAAAGCATCAAGGTGTTTCAACGCATAAAAGGCACCAAATCACGTAGGAAGAGGGTTGTGCTGACTAAACGTTCATTCAAAGCTCCCAGCAGGAAACATGATGAACTGTATGCAGTGTGATTAGTGCGCTCAAGTGCCTCGTTTACAACCTCTTTGGGCCCTGGTGTCAGTTTACGGTGGGAAGACCCTAGTCAGGGCTTAAAAAATAAATAAATAAATAAAACTAAAACACAAAAGCTAAAGATTCTGTGCTTAGCATAATGTGCCGCCCGACTTATATTTTACGGTTTCTGCCATATCATCCAGATATATCGGCATGCTGTCTTAGAACAACCGGGGCAGGGGTGTGGCTCACGAGGAAATTAAAGGTTGCCACACCGAAGATCTGAAACTGTGGCCAGTACGGGGATCAAACACGCGATTTAGGCGTTGTTAGCATCACACTCTATCCCAGTGAGCTAACCGGCCAGCACAACATTCAGCCAAAGGGGGTATTGTCCGATCGATCCCTGTAATAATGAATGTCGCGCACACAAAAGCTTGGTGTAACTTGCTCTTTATTCTGGAGCGCCGGGAGAATGCCACTATCTCTTAGCGGTCGGCGCCAACAAAAAATATGGCCGCCTTCCGCTTCCTGTGCTCCCACATCCTGTTCCTACATCGGAACACTAGAACGCTACCACATATCTCCCCCCTTTATGCAACAACCAAACAGTATACAAAAGTCTTACTTCCAGTCCATTTCATAGTCCTTAAATCTCTCAGGTACCTTTACTCTTCTTCCTGCTCGGGTCTCCACTCTCTCATTACTTCTCTCTCTTTCTGTCGCCTTACTCTCCGTCCGTTCTCTCGCTCCTTCTTCTTCTCTGTCCTTCGCACTTATAACACTTCCTTCCTGACTTCTACCTCTTTCCTCCGTAGTCTCTCTCTCCTCTCTTTCTCCACTTGCTGCCTGTATCTCCGCTCCATTTACTTCCTCTCCTCGCCTTTCACGTCCTTCACTTCCTCCTTCCTTGAATACTTGCTCTGTTCCATCCTCTACTTCCTCTTCCCACTTCACTATTTTGCTGCACTTCGCCATTCGGTCCATAGACCATACCTTTCCATCACTCAGGAGTGCTGACCGGGCATAGGGTTCTACCACCTTGAGGGGTGGTGAAAACTTGCTTTCCCCCTTTCTCTTCATGATGGCTTGCTTTACCCTAACCCAATCGCCTTTCTCCAGCTCTGCATCTCGGGTGTTGCGTCTCTTGTTGTAATGTGCAGTGTAGACTGCTTGGGCTCTCTCCAGATTCTTTCTGACCACAGCTGGTGACCACTTGCTCTGTACCACCAACTTCCTCCATGCTGAGTTGTCTTTCGTGAACGCTTCTCTACCTCTTAAAACCTTGAAGGGGCTGTAGCCTGTGCTCCCAGGTGTGATGCGGTAGGCCCAAATCATCTTCTCCAACTCCTTCTCCCAGTCCAGACCATCCTCTATGGCCGCTTGAATGGTGCCCATAATCACCCGATTGAAACGCTCTACTTGGCCATTTCCAGCGGGGTGATAGATGGGCGTGTGCTTCACTTCGATACCGTTTCTGGTGGTAAATGCAGTCCACTTCGCCGATGTGAATTGGGGGCCATTGTCACACGTGATGATCTTCGGAATGCCCTCTCTGACGAACGTGGCCCGCAGGAAGCGAATCACAGCTTCGGTATCTGCATGTTCCAAGATTTCTAATTCTGGCCATTTTGAGTACTTGTCGATGATTACCACTGCGTACTTCTGAGTTCCTTCTTTATCCAGGACTGGACCCATTATGTCCACCGATATCATCTCCCACGGACCATCCGGGATGGGAAATTTTCCTAATGGCGGTCTCAGCATACTCTGAGTTTTGTCAGCCTTAGCACATGATTCGCACATGCGCACATGCGCACATGCCGGTCCACCTGTGCATCTATGGCCGGCCACCAGTACGCTGTCCTGGCCAAGGCTTTCGTTTTCGTGATCCCTTGGTGCCCTTCATGGAGTAAAGACATCAGATGATCTAGAATGTTCTGTGGCGGGACCACTTTGTCGCCTCGGAGTAGGAATACGGGGTTCTCCGCCAACGACAGTTCATCTCTGACCTCCCAATACCTTTTCAATTCTTCTTTCAGGTGTCTCTTTTCTGGCCATCCATGGACAACGTAACCTTTCACGGCCTCCAGATCCGTGTCTTCCTCGTATGCCTTTTCCCAGTCCTGGGCACTTATAACTCCTTCTGTGTCCTGGATGGTGGCCACTACGTAATCCTTCCAGTCCTGCCTCCTTTCATTCTCTGCCTCGTCCATGGCCGCCGCCCTACTCAGGAAGTCCGCTACTTTGTTCTGCAGTCCCGGTATGTGTTCCACCTCATAGACGAAGTCCAATAGTCTGAGGGTCATTTTGGCGATTCTGGGCGTAGCGTGATCATGACCGCTTGATGTCAGGACGCGGACTAACGGCTTGTGGTCTGTCTTCACTAAGAACTTGGCTCCCCACAAATATTGTCTAAATTTCTCCATCGCCCAGACCACAGCCAGCATTTCTTTCTCCACCACGCTGAACTTCTCTTCATTGGGGGCCAACGAGCGGGAGGCGAAACTGATAGTCGACAACTCCCCGGACTCCTCCTGCTGCATCAGTACTGCCCCTAGGCCGCGGTCACTGGCATCAGTGGTGAGGATGGACTTTGCTTGCGGGTCGAATCCCTTGAGGGGAATGGCCTTGCTCATCTCTTGTTTGAGCGCTTCGAACTCCTTCTGTTCTTCCTGTCCCCACTGAAATCTGTTCTTTTCTTTGAGTAGTTGCCGAATGAAATGCGTTTTTGTAGCAAAATGGGGAATGAACTTGCTGTAGTACTCGGCCATCCCCAGGAATGACCGAACATCTTCCTTCTTTCCCGGAGTGGGTGCCGCGAAAATGGCCTTCATGTTCGTCTTCTTGGGAGTAATGCCTTGACCACTCACCTCGTGACCAAGGTATGTGACGGATTGGACTCCCAACTTGCATTTGGACCACTCAGCTGTCAGTCCATTGTCTTGCAGCCTCTGTAATACTTTGTGGAGCTTCGCATTGTGGTCATGCTTTGACTTCCCCATTATGAGAATGTCGTCCTGAAAGAAAAGGACATCTTTCAAGTCTTTCAAAAGTTTGTGCATAATCTTTTGGAAAACCGCTGCGGCCGAAGCCAGGCCAAAGGGCATCCTCACAAACTCGTAACACCCAAAAGGTGTGATAAATGACGTGAGGTGGCTGCATGATGGATGGAGCTTTACTTGATGATAGGCCGACGACAAGTCGACCGTGGAGAACCATTGGACGTCCTTTGTCTTTGCCAACATTTCATTGATGCGCGGCAAGGGGAATTGGTCTATGATGATGTTTTTGTTTAACTCTCTGAGGTCCACACAGAGACGTACCTTGCCGTTGGGCTTTTGGGCGACAACTAGGGGCGAAAGCCACTCTGCGCTCTCAATAGCTTTGATGACACCCTCCTTTTCCAATCTGTCCAGTTCAGTTTGTACTGCCTCTCTGCTGCGGAACGGGATATTCCTCACTTTGTGCACCACCGGCACGGCTCCCTCCTTCAGCTTTATGAGGTGCGTGTATTTGCCCAGTTCTCCAATCTGGCCATTGAACACTTTGGGATACGCCGTCTGCCACAACGCCACATCTTCTTTGGTCTCCATGTCCATTAGCAAGATCTTTTCGATACCACCCGGGTTAAGCTGGATTCCTAACGCTCCTTGGTCCTTCCAACTCAGCACGGACGGGCCTCTCTCCGCAACGTATAGCTTGCACTGCGCGTGACGGCCTCTGAATTCAAACATGAGAGGACAGTACCCCAACATGGGAATCTTTTGCCCAGTGTACGTGACTGGCCTCACGTCCATGGGAAGGAGAGTCTCTTTGATTCGTGACGCAAAGTTGTCATCCCAAACCTGTCTTTGAACGATGGAAATGGGCGCCCCACTGTCTGCGATCATCTCTAAAGGTATACCTCCAATGTGCATGTTGAGTCGGGGTCTATCTGAGGTTGAACTATCCATTTCCAGTATTTGGACATCGATATACAGGAATTCCTCTTCTTCCACTGTGTCTTCCTGGTCGCTGTCCCCATCCCGCTGTTCTTGGTCTATTAATCGTACCATTGCGTTCTTGGGTTTCCTGCGACATACCTTCTCGTAGTGTCCGAAAATGTTGCAGTAAGAGCATTTGGCTCTAAAGGCGGGGCACGCTTTGTCGTTTCCCAGATGGGCATTGCTACCACACCTGTAACATTGGGGTTTTCCTCCTTTGTTGGACCTGCCGTCCGACTGGTGTCTGGTGGAGTTGTCAGGTCTACCGCCTCCTTGGTTTCTTCGTGTCTCGTTCTGCCTCGAACGGTCATTTCTACTTGGCGTCATAACCTTGCACACGGTTTGTGACTCCTGGGCATCTTTCTTCGCTGCTTGAGCGCACCTTCTTGATAACTCTGCTTTCTTGACCATCGCCCAAATTTCTTTGAGTGGGGCGTCGCCATTCACCCACAATTTTTCTTGTATGTGAGAGCTTGATGTGTGCATGATAATTTAGTCCCTGATGAGTTCATCATGCAGTCCCCCAAATTTGCACGTGAGGGCCAACTTCCTCAATGCCACGACGTACTCGTCCACCGTCTCGCCGCTTTTTTGCTTCCTCTGAAAGAAGTTGAATCTGTCGATGGCGACGCACACCACGGGTCTGTAATGCGCATCTAGGTCAGCAATGGCGTGATCAAATACCTCTGCGTCTCCGGCGTCTCTCTCAGCCTTGACAATGGTGTCATATACCCTGAGCCCTTCTGGGCCTAAATTATGTAGCAATATCTTCTTTTTCCTTTTGCTCGAAAATTGGGCGTCACTTTCCTCTTCTAGGGCCTCCAGATAGTTAAGGAAGTACCTCTTCCAGTCTTCCCACTTCCTTTCCGGTTTGCCACTCCTCGTCAGGAATGGTACTAGTTGGGTGAGGGATGTACCCTGGGCTGCCATCCCTGGAGCGTTCCTCCTGTTCCCTGCTGTAGTGACCGTCCGTCTGGGTGGACTCCCTGGAGCGTCTTGTCCCTCTCCGTCTTCTTCCCTGTACTCTTCGTCACTTCTCTCCCCTTGTCCTCTCTTTGTGGGGTCTGATGCAGCCTGTGGACCGCCACCTGTACCTGGGTGCGAGGAGCCTGATGCTGCCGCCAGAGTCCGCTGATCTGCCAGGGTGCCTGGTCACTATGTCGGGACCACGGTGGTCTTATGGTCTGGGTACCTTATTTCACTTGGTCTGGGTGCTCTCAGTTGCTGCGCCTTGCTCCCTGTGCACTTGGAGGGTGCTGGTTGAGGAAATGGCTTTCTTCTCTGCACCAGGCGTGTGCTTGGGCTCTGCGATGGCCTCAGGGGTAGCTGGTAGCTTTGCGCGCCAATTCTAGCCTCTCGGCAGCTCCTCTGCCGCGCTCCGGGTCTTTGTGCTGTTCCCACGCGAAATGCGTGCGCTCGCGATGACGTCGCGTGTGTGTTCGGGATTAAATCCCCCAACTCGTCGCCATTGTAATAATGAATGTCGCGCACACAAAAGCTTGGTGTAACTTGCTCTTTATTCTGGAGCGCCGGGAGAATGCCACTATCTCTTAGCGGTCGGCGCCAACAAACAATATGGCCGCCTTCCGCTTCCTGTGCTCCCACATCCTGTTCCTGCATCGGAACACTAGAACGCTACCACAATCCCCTGTGCGGCCCTCCTTCCCCCCCATCCAACCGCCCCGACCGCACTCCTGCCCCCTCACAAAGCCAAGCCCGCCCGCACGCTAAACCATGCCATTTGGCCATCTCTCCCCCCCCCCACCCCGTGGTACTCGGACCACAGGCCCCTGTGCAACCTGGGCTTAAACCAGGGACGGGGCGGGGGGGGGGCGAGAGCGTGGCACTTACCGGAACACCGACGGCAGGATGGCGCTGCAGCATGTCAGGCGGGCTGCGATGGGGAAGGGGTGGGAAGATAGACTCAGTGTAGTATGCGACCTGCCTGCCACCAGCCTCAGCGGCCCGCGCTAAGCGGGCCCCCCGGCCCAGCCGCAACCCCCAGAAGGGGGAACGGGCACGAGGAGGGCTTCACTGGACTCACTGCAGCGAGGCAGGCAGGCGCAGGACGACCAGCCCGAGGCCGGCAGGGACAGCCGGGAGGGCAGACGACTGGAAAAGAGGTCGCGTGCAGGGCTGCAGGGGCCTAAGTACCCGGCCCGCCCCCCCAACGCGACCTCCCCCGGATGCACGTCACTGGTGCACCCGGCCGGGGGAGGGGCAGGTGCACTGCCCGAGCCTCCCCCTCCACGAGGACTGACGGAGGGGGGTCTCCGACTAGTGGGACTAAGGGAGCTGCCCTGCTGATGTCCCCCTGCGGGGGACGCGGGCAGCGGCATTCTCCAAGGAGTGCACAGTAGACATAACACATTCCTTCATCGCTGATCTGAAACTCATGGGCGCTGCTGACTCCTTCCGGAGATGTTCATCTCTGGGAATGCGAGAAGACAATACAGGGTTTAAAGCAATACAAATGGAAATATATCCGGAAGACAATATTGGAATTTCTACACCTCTGTTGCACAATAGAAATGTCAGTGCTGTTTACAAGGAGCAACTGTGGAATGAGGTCAAAGGACACTGCCCTGTTATTTGCATCACACAGCTGTCTTTTAGAAGCCGAATGTGTCATTAGTTTCAAGTAGCAAAGCATCAAGGTGTTTCAACGCATAAAAGGCAGTTCAACTTTTAGGTCAAGCATTCGTGACCTCTTGTATCTACTTTAGTATATACTTATTTATATATATATATATATATATATATATATATATATATATATATATATATATATACACATATATAAATAAATATATATATACTTTATATACGTAATGCGGGCTTATAGCCAGCCCACTGCTTTCATTTGTCTGTTTCAGTGTCCTTTAAAAATACTTGCTTGCTAGTGGTCAATTCTTCCTCTTGTCCCTCCTTTCTTCTATTGTTTCCTCCCACCGCAGCATGGATCAACTACCGTATAGTTACATTCATTTGGGGGACTATTTTATTTCTGTTTCCTGCTCTTCTGTCCCCCATCCCTCCCACCAAGTCTCCCAACTCCTCCCATTTTCTGCATGCTTGCCCCCACCTACTCCATCTTTGCTGTTTGTTATGTCCGTACAATTGATATTTATCTAGCTGTTCTTCTCGTCTTCCCAGGCTCCTCGTCTTTCTACCAGAGCCAAAGACCGTTCCACTGAATTGGGGGAATTGTAGTTCTTTTTGGCTTTAAAATGCTGGGGGCGTGGCCAAGATGGCAATCTGTGCGTTTGCCCGGCTCAGAGGCTCCTCCCTTCCAGCCTCCGTATTCAGGCAAATTCTTAAGTAAATTCCCCTGTTGTGCACCTCAGCCGGTGGCACGACAAGCGGGAGTGAGACAACATCCCTGAGAGCCTCTGTAAGCTATGTACACTCAGCACGGCCCAGTAGGCAGTGACTGGAAATGGCGCCCAGGTCGGGGACCCAGTACAATGGCTGAGCGGGAAAGAAGGACACGGTTCCTCATCGGTGGGGACACCGGCGGACCTGGTAACAGTGACCCGGAGAGGCTCCTGGAGCGGCAGGCAGCTGAGAATAGTGTAGCCGGGGAGCGGTGACCCCTGCTGGGCGGCAGCGTAAATTGAGAGCGCGGCTTGCAGGCATTCTCGAGCATGAGACCAGCGCTCTCTGTGAAATCCGAAGAATCGGCGCTTGGCAGTTTCGATAGGGAGGCTCGAGAGGAGCAGTGACTGGCCTGGGGGAGCCCTACACCGCCAGATATAAGCCACTTCATATGCCCTTGCAGCCCTAGCAGGGCCCAAAGGCGGTGAGTACCACGGCCGGAAAACAAGTGGGAACAAACGGCGGTGGCGGTGAAATAAGCCCATAGGCACCACCGTTGAACACAGCCTCGGTGTACGTGATCTAAAAGAGGTGCGGCAGGGCTTAGGGGAGCGGGAAGAAGGACACGGCTCCTCATCGGTGGGGACACCGGTGGACCTGGTGACTGTGACCTGGAGAGGCAGGCAGCCGAGAATAGTGTAGCCGTGGAGCGGCGACTCCTGTCTGGGCGGCAGTGTAAATTGAAAGCGCGGCTTTCAGGCATTCTCGAGCGCGAGACCAGCGCTCTCTGCGAAATCCGAAGAATCGGCGCTTGCCAGTTTCGATAGGGAGGCTAGAGAGGAGCAGTGACTGGCCTGGGGGAGCGCGACACCGCCAGATATAAGCCACTTCATACGCCCTTGCAGCCCTGGCAGGGCCCAAAGGCGGTGAGTGCCAGGGCCGGAAAACAAGTGGGAACAAACGGCGGTGGTGAGGAAATAGGCCCATAGGCACCACCGCTGAACACAGCCTCGGTGTACGTGATCTAAAAGAGGCGTGGCAGGGCTTAGGGGAGCGGAGGCTGTCAGCAGGCACATAAAGTGGCAACCCCAATGGTCCGGCCCAGCAGAGTAAGAACAGGCGCCAGTGACGTGGGGCAGCGTAACAGACGAAGATCATCAATTCCCCGCATCAGTGGGGGCAGCAGCAGCTCTGGGGGTCGCCTGATCCGTCACGGGATGACTATCTGCGGAGGCCGCAGCTGAGTGGGGGCAGATGGAAGCAGCACCCACTCGGGAAGCCGTGGAAACCGAAGGCAAGAACGCAGGCCAGCCGAGGCACGACTCCAGCACTCACACGAGGCAGATAGTCACCTACTGAGGGCCACAAGATGCACACTGGACTAAGAGGTGCCCATCACAACTTTTACAGGGCCACCCAGCAGGCCGACAGTGCTATAGCCGAACCAAGAGAACAGACCCGGGTGACAAAGTTGAGTGGGACCTAAACCGGCAGCGCGCCAAGAACCAGTTTGCATCAAACCATACCTATAGGCGACACCCCCTGATGCGCACACAGACCGAGTGCAGAGGTAGATGACCAGCAGACCAAGGGCCCCATCATGTCCACAGGGAGGAAGAAGGGAGAGAGATCATTGAAGGAGATACTCACCAAAGGCTCCACATCAGGGGATAAAGGAGGGTGAACCTCCCCCGCACCTAAACCACAAGGAGAACAAAGCAAAGGGGAAGTGCCAATCAAACATGCATTCCTCGAAACTCTCTTCAACATGCTGCCGGAGGATTTTCAGACGCTCAAGCACGAGGTGGCAAGAGAAGTGAGAGAGATCCGACGGGATGTCGACGAAATCAGGGAGCGAGCTGCCGCCATAGAAGATCGTGAACAAACCAAAGGCGAGGAAATAGCGCAACTACAACAGAAACTTATACTCCTCAAAGATCAACAGGTAGACCTGCAAGCTCACTCAGAAGACCTCGAAAATTGGTCACGGCCAAACAACATCAGCGTCAGGGGGGTCCCACTGAAAGAAGGGGATTCAGATGTCTGCCGATACCTCCAGGGTATGTTTAGGTAGATTCTAGGCGAGGCCTCGGACTTGGACATCCGCATTGATCAAACACACCGTATGGGAAGGCATGGAGGGCGCCGGCCCCTCCACCGGACATCCTGGCTTCTCTGCCGGACTTGCCCCTCAAGGAACGTATATTACGTGAAGCAAGACGGAAGCAACCCTCAAATATCAGGGTCATTCCATAGCACTCAATCAGGACTTGGCCTCCATTACCTTACAAAAGAGGAAAGCATTCAGAGAGGTGACAACATTCCTGAAGGATAAGGGAGTGACATACCCATGGGGTCACTCCTTCCGCTTGATCTTCAAGTGGAATGACAAACCGCACGAAATGCGATCTCTTCAAGAAACGTGTGCACTCCTGGGCCTAGAACAACAGAACCCGGATGAATCACCCACCGTACACAACGATCCTCAGGGGGAGAACATCAGAGAGTGGGCTGCAGATGGTCGCTTAAATTGGAAGTGCGTCCGGATTCTGCCACCATGATACAAGAAAGAATAGCAGCCCTGGAAACGGTGTCGAGGGACACCACATCACCAGATAAACTTTGAGCTGCACCAGGGGACTTAACCGCACTGAACTATAGCTGGCAGGCGGGGAGGTTGGGGTGGGCCCGGGTCACTGGAACCACAAGTTCACCCTGATTTTTCATTCCCAAATGCCCGCTTCTTGGTATGATGGGTGTTGGACTATGGTCAAACTTGGAGACGGTTCAGTTAGGGCTAGGGAGGGAATAGGGGGACCTGGGAGGTGGGACAGGGGGAGAGACACATGGGATGGGGGAGCGAAGCAGGAGAGCAAGAAACACTATCGGAACAGAATACAAACAAAGGGAAGACACTGCCCTGGAAAGTTTGAGGGGAGCTGGTTGGGGTTAGGGAGGAGGGGATGAAGGGGAATCGGTGTGCTGCTGGGGATAGGGCATGGACGAGAGTCAGAGTCAATTATGTATGGACTTAAGGCGCAGGGGCACAGAAACACAAACGGAAAGAGCAGACTCCCAGCGACACAGCGGACATCTCTCACAAACACACTATTTCGTGACCTACTCTTCAGGTGATCACCCTTAATGTGAAGGGGTGCAACAATCCCATTGAAAGGCGGGCCGCAATGTCCTATTTAGAGAACTCGGGGACGTCCATGTGCCTTCTACAAGAAACTCACCTCCTTACCAAAGATTGGCACAGAATGAGATCCCAAGCTTTCCACCAACAGTTTTACTCCTCTACAACAGACAAGAAAACAGTTGTAGCTATACTGTTTGCTAGACACTTCCAGGGCAAAGTGGGAGATAAAGTGGCAGAGATCAAGGGCCGGTTATTGGCATACCAAATATGGGTGGGTGGGACCTCCGTGGTACTGGGGTTTCTCTATGCCCCTAACTCAGGACAAGAGAATTTGCTCAAGGGAACCATGTCAGAGATTCTTAGTCCCTAAGACAGAAAGATGCTGGTGGGCGGCGACTTAAATCTAGTCATGGATTCGGAGAGAGACAGATCCGGTCAACACCAGGGCCAGACGGGAGCCCTATCGAAAGATGGGGGGGATTGGCTGAGACTAAGGGGTCTAGTAGATATTTGGCAGGAGGCTCACCCCCAGAGCACACAGTTCTCCTTTTACTCCCATGCGCATCACATATTCGCCAGACTAGACCATTTTATAGGGTCAGCCGAGATAAACGCTCTAGTGAACGTAGTGGAAATTACTCCAGTGACGGTGACACTAGATATACACCGACTCATAGACCAAAAGGGAGGTAGCGACTGTGGGAGAACTTGCTTCACCGCGAAGGGGTAGCCCCACAGATACACAAATGCATCACTGACTATCTTGCAACGAACGACAACCCGGACGCATCTCTGGCGGTGATATGGGGGGCCCTTAAGGCGGTTGTGAGAGGCGAACTGATTGCTATCTCTGCGGCAGAAGCTCGAGATCGGAAAGAAAAGAGAGAATCGCTCACAGCAAAGGTGGCAGAACTAGAGAGAGTACACAGTCGGACGGGCGCCCCAAGAATATGGCGCCAACTGAGAGCGACGAGAGTGCAGCTTGCAAGCCTGGACCTTGATAGAGCTGAATATGCGGCCCTGTGGCTCAAACACTCGTATTACATAGGAGGAGATAAAATAGGGCGTCTCCTAGCGAGTAAACGTAGAGCCCGTACACAACGCTCTAAAATTACAGCCCTTCATAACACCAAGGGAGGGAGGGTGGAGCAAGACAATAAGATAGCCAAGGTCCTCCGGGATTTTTATGCCTCTCTATATAGTAAAGATTCGCAACTGAGTGCGGACGGAGAGGCAAATCTACAACAAGCCGCGACGACGGCTCTGACCAAGACAGGGGCAAAAGCACTCAATACACCCATTAGGATTGAGGAAGTGACAGAGGCAATTTCCTGTCTCAAGCCACTGAAGGCACCATGGCCAGATGGCTTTTCGGACGGATTTTACAAAACGTTCTGCCCACTCTTAGCTCCGCTGCCTACCCGCCTTTTTAACTCCTTTCAGGGCCCTGGATCTATCCCTCCAGACATGCTTGCAGCTGATATAATCGTTCTACCCCATCCTGGGAAGGACGTTACCCAATGAGCCTCATACCGGCCGATTTCCCTACTCAATCTGGACCTGAAGTTATTTACCGGGGTTCTTGCAGTCAGACTAGGTCCATGCATGCCCAGTATCATCGAACCAGCCCAATCTGTCTTTACACCAAATCGACAGAGTAGCAACAACACCAAAGGCATCATACACCTTATTGACAAAGCCCATCGCACCAAGATGGATGCCCTGCTGCTGTCGATAGATGCCGAAAAGGCATTTGATAGAGTAGACTGGAACTTCCTGAACAAAACATTGGCACATTTCGGCGTCAGTGATCGCTTCAGGGCATGGGTGGCGAGTTGCTACGACAAGCCCAAAGCAACAATACGGGTAAATGGGACAATCTCACAGCCCTTTGGCATCCAACGGGGCACGAGGCACGGATGCCCATTGACACCTCTCCTTTTCGCGCTGTATGTGGAGCCCCTAGCACAAAGGATACGGGAATCCTTGGCATCCCCTTCGGAGGAGAGAAACAGAAAATCAGTCTGTATGCGGACAATATCTTGGCGGCCTTGGAGACACCCAAGCGTTCGGTGCTGGCTTTCCTTCGGGAATTGACCGCCTTCGGCAGTGTTTCCGGTTTTAAAATAAATATGGGGAAGTCAATGATCCTACCTCTAGGCCTCAATGAGAAGTTACAAGGAAGAGCACACAGGGAATTCAATGAGCTCCAACTTCAAGCCACGATCCCATACCTGGGGATAGTCCTGTTCTCCTCTACCGGGCAAACACTTGCAAAAAACTATGCCAACCTCCTCTTGCAAATCCAAGGGGATCTTCGTCGGTGGCAGAAGCAGCTGCTGTCACTCCCAGGCCGCATGGCAGCCATCAAAATGTCCATATTGCCCAAAGTGCTATTCATTTTCCAGACCATCCCGGCTTGGCCCCCCAAAGGAACCATTCACAAGCTGCAAGGAGCGGTGCAACACTTCACCAGGGCCGGGAAAAGGCAGCAGATGCGCAGAGACTTAGCCTACCATCCCCCTGATGAAGGAGGGCTGGGTGTTCCAAACTTCTTGGAATACTTTCAAGCGACACAACTTAGATATTTGGTCGAATGGAGCAGGCCGGAATCAGAAAAGAGGTGGCTGTTTCAAGACAGGGCATTGACACCGCTATCCCAATAGAAAGCTCATCCCAATTTCTCAAGCGTTCTGATAGACCAACAAAGCTCGTAGTCTCCCCATTTACACACACTGTGCTGCAGATGTGGGACGAGGTGGCGATTAAACGTGGACTTACTTCCTTCCCCTCACCATTAACGCCCTTATTGAACAATCCGGAATTCCCACCAGGGCTAGAAGAGCGAGCGTTCCCACAATGGCGGGCAGCATGCAAGTCAGCAGGACATCTATTTGACCTAGAAGGTTTCCTCAAGTTTTCAGATGTGCCACAAGCATACGATATTGAGAAAGCGAATACTTCCAAATTCGTCACTGCCTCTTACACCCGGATGTGTGCCCGATGGTCGACTTACGAGAAATGGCTCATAACCAAAACCTCGGACCGAAAGATGATCTCTGAACTCTATCAGCTGCTACGCCCCCAGCTTCTCCAAGGCCCTCGGCAGGACAGAGGCAATGGGCACGGGGACTTGGGAGGGATCTACGGAAATAGAATGGCAACATATTTACTTTAGGGAGAATCATATGGCCAGAAATACAGCAAGTAGAGAAGCAGCGGTCAAGGTGGTAACGTAGTTGTACTTGACACCTGCCAGACCAAACAGGGGAAATCCCGACCACAGTCCGATATGCTGGAGGGGTTGTGATAAGGAAGGTAAGTTGACTCACCTGCTATGGGATTGCAAAGAAGGGACTGAATCCTGGACTGCTGTCCTAGACGACATTGATAAACAATTTGACACAGAAATACCTCGCTATCCTGCCTACACCTTACTAGGGCTTCCCAACTCGCAACTGAAGTTGGATAAGGGGAAACAGATGGGCCTAGCAATAGGAGCAGTGGTCCAACACAGTCTCTCCCTATGGGGTACGCAGACTAGACCAACACACACAGGATGGCTACACAATCTAAGGTACATTATCTGAATGGAGAGAATCCAAGCCAACCTTGCACAATCAACGGACGTATTCACCACCATATGGTGACCTCTACTATCCCTATTAGCGTTGCAATTCAAGGAAATAACGTGCCCAAAATACCTTTGCCTTCTTCGACTCACTGACACTCAACAAACTGTGGCGGCCTCCTGAGGCATGGTAAAAAATAAACACTATACGCAACTTAACAAGGTACAGACATAGCACACCGGTTCGGGGAGGGGGGAGTTCGAATACGGGGAAGGGGTGGTCGGGAATTTTTCTTCTATTAGGCCTCGCATACCGCATGGATAGTTAGGGCCTCTACCCTACTCTGCCAGTTCTGGCAGCTGATTTCACAACGGAACTGCACAATGGTCCTCGAAGATGGGGGGTAGTTGGGCGGAAGGGGGGGAGGGAGAGCCCAAGGGGGCGAAAAATGAGATTATCTACTGTATGTAATATGCCTTTTCACTTGCCTGAAAACCAATAAAACAAAGTTAAACCTAAAATGCTGTAAGCGCAGCAATAGCACGAGTTGCAGGGACTATCACCTAGATTCATCAAAGTCCCGTTTTGCGAGTCTGTAATAGCGATTCATAAGGAATCACTATTAAGGACTTGCAAAACGGGATTCATGTCGGAAATGCAAATAATATTGCGATTCCTACATCTTCCTTATTTGCGATTAGCAAATTGCTAATCGCAAATAAGGAATAACTCCCCATTCATTCCTATGGGCCTCAAGGCCCATAGGAATGAATGGGGAGTTATTCCTTATTTGCGATTAGCAATTTGCCAATCGCATATAAGGATGCAATTTCAAGGGTGCAGGGGTGTCCAAAGGACACCCTGTAGCACCCCTGAAAAGCAAATGTACACATGTGTTGCCAACACACATGTCCAAAGGACATGTGTGTGTGTAACATGCAACTTAGAAAAATGCACTTCATTTTTCTAAGTTTTTGCTATTTACCACGAAGTTACAATTCGTGGTAAATAGCGGCCAAAAATTGCGAATTCGCAAATAAAAAATGGTTAATGAATTGCATTTAAGGAATCTCAAATAGAGATTCCTTAAATGCAATTCCTCGCAAATATGCGATTTCGCAATTAGCGATTTTTGCATTTGGGATGATGAATCCCAAATGCAACAATTGCACTCGCAAAGGGCCAGATTCTCAGAATCTGGCCCTTTGCGAGCCGTTTTCGGCTTGATGAATCTAGCTGTATATGTCCCTTCATGCAAAGCGCTTTCTCATCACCTTGATGTTATCACCATGGGAGGAGGATCACAGAGGAGGCGGCTAGGGCCCCGGAGCAGCAGCAACGTAAAACCAGCTCGGCTGACCCTTGCTTCAGCAGTCACTTCCTCCTTCCTCCTGCTGCTGCCTTATTGCAGTTCATTTTATTTCTTTTTATGTAGCTGAAGCTTTTCGAAGTGCTCCACAATGAGGAAAAGAGAACATAAAATGAAACCGAAATTGAATTACAATAATGCGACGGCAATGAACAGTTGAAGTGAGAGAAATGAAGATGTGAACTAGTTTACAAGGGATTTAGCTAAGTTAAACTTTAAAATAAAAATACTGGCGGTATATACTGAGCCCATCGGTTAAATTCGTGTTTAAAGCTTCTGCTAATGGCGCAACCTTGCCTCGCCCTGCTGTCTTTTGTTCAGTGACGAATAAATCGACATCACCTAATTTCTGTCCAAGCCCAGTCGTATTCCTTGCCTAAACTTTTCTTCCAATCTCTTCTGATGCATGCACTAAATACATAGGGGCTTATTTACAATCCTCTTGCGCCGCCCGTACGTCACTTTTTCCCATGTTAAAAGTGACGAACCGGCAGCGCAAGTGACTTGTAAATATGTCCCATAGTTTTCAAATAACGTCTTGGCATGTAGAATATGTGTACATTCTCACGTTAATGGAATGGGAGAAAGAAGCAATACGTTAGTTATGGAGACTGTCTGGCTTTAAACTCCTGGGGCCTTATATATGAAGGCCTTGCGCGGCCGGTGCGTCACTTTTAACATGGGAAAAAGTGACGCACCGGTGGCACAAGGCCTTCATAAATAAGGCCCCTGGGACCTATGATGAGCAGCAGCACTGCCTCGTCGCATAGCCCAGCGCCTATAACTACATAGGGCATGCTGAGCGCACTATCTGTGGCCCCCTTAACATTAATTTCGATCGTCGCAAAAAAATCCCCAAACAGGGGTATGTTTTTAAGTTGCAAAACAAATATCAATTGTCCCGGTGCACAACAATTTTAAATCAGCACAGGAGCCATTGATAACGTTCTTTGCCAAGTCCTCCATGCCGTTCCTTTTAGACATAGGCATGGAAAATCTGCATGAGGCACCCTACCCTAAATATTTTAAGATTCCAAGAACACCAGCGTGTGGTTTCTTAACCGCATGCGCGCTAGCGGTTTTCCCGCTGCGCGCTGCATTTTTTAAAAACCCGCGTTACGTGACAAGGTCAGCTCGTCATGCGCGTAGCGCAGGTAACGCCCATGACGAGCTGACCTCGTCATGCGCGCTGAAGGGGTTAAAATTATAGATTAATAATAAACTAAACGAAAGGAAACAAGCATTGACATAACCTTCATTGCAGGCGAGGGCAAGTTTAAACAGGAAATGCAAACATACAAAACACTTTTAGTGCTTACAATTAGAATGCTTTGGTAACAACAAATAATATAGTAGTGGAATGTCCACATATTTATTCTCTTGCCACCTATTGCAAGTGATGTGCAAATTATGAACGTATTCTCCGAATTTATGCTAGAATCAAGTTCAAACTGTTTGCAGGCGTTTGAGGTAAAGGTGACCAAGTGAATATTATTGCACTGACTTAGGGTTGTGGCCATTCTCAGGAAAAGTTAAGGACCCGGGATCCAACTGAGAGTATGTTGTGGTTTCTTGCGAAAACTTTAAATCGACCTAGCCAAGCTGCAGTTCAGGAGCATTTGACATTGATCTCTTGTCATGTATTCAAAAAGGTGTGGCTCACACAGACAAAATGCTACCTGTGTGGTGGGTATAAATATACATATCCATTTTGATATCGTACTGTCTCATGAAACCCTCAAGATAGGCACTGATGGACATCTGTAAAGAAGTTGTTTCAAAGGACAGCTTTAGAGCATACCAGGCATTACTTTGCGCTGTTTAGAAAATTACAGGCTTTTTAGCCAGAAAATATTTCACTTTTGTGTTGCTGTCTTGCTTCATTGTAAAACATTGTCATATTCTCCCATTATTGTTTTTTTGTCAGGAATCCTAACACCTTATATAGTTTTAGGCATAAAATATGCTGGCCTACAAGAGGGATGTGATATTTTAGTTAACTCTTCATACATGCCCTATTCAAGAGGAGCAAACCAAAGCTGTCCACTAGGGTCCAAGGAAAATGACAGCTTTCTCAAAGGGTGTATTTCAGGTACAGTGGCGTAACGATACTTGAGGGGGCCCCCCTGCAAACTACATGGAGGGGGCCCCCTCCCATTCTGCGTGCCAGTCTAGAGTTCTCAGGCCAGCGACCCGCCATCCTGCAGGGGATGCGGGGCTATTGTTACACCACTGTAACTAATCCAGCCGTTATAAGTAACACTGGATGATGGAGTCAAAGGTTGGGCTTAGTCTGCCAGCAGGCTATCATAGGTGGTGGTCCATTCATTACAGGGTCCCTGCCATCAGTAGGCCGGGGAAGTTTGCCCAATTTTAGGTGGGTTTCCTGATGCAGACTCTTGTCATGATATACAACATCGGGCCCACTCATCGTTCAGTTTTGACAAAAGTGCATCCACTGCTCCTTCTTGTTTCCGTTTTAAAACATTAGACAAAGCGACAATGCAGTATTTCAAAAGCAGATGTAACTACAAAGAGCATATTTTGATAATATATTTGTATTAGTAGACAATAGCAATCTTAAGAGGCATTGCATAGCTTCATACACACTGTAACCCCAATTCCATCACAGTCTCTCTCTCTCTCTCTCTCTTTCAGTGAGTCAGTCTCTCTCTCTCAGACAGTCAGTCTCCAGCCGCGGTCGGTAGTAGGAGTTCCTGCAGGGTGGTGACGTGGGGAGGGGGAGGGGCAGAGCGAGTGGTAGTAATGTATGGATTACGGAGTTTAACAGGTAAGTAAATATATAAATAAATAAAACAAATTTTGTTGTGCGCACTGCATCGCATTTGGTGATTCAGTGCACGCAACTCTCTCTCTCTCTACTCTCTCTCTACTCTCTCTCACTCTCTCTCCACTCTCTCTCCACTCTCTCTCCACTCTCTCTCACTCTCCTCTCTCTCACTCCACTCTCTCTCTCACTCCACTCTCTCTCCACTCTCTCCCACTCTCTCTCACATATTAGTGTTTGTTTCCTATGGGCGTCCGTAGAAATGTTTCCAGGGGGGGCACAATTTTAACTTCATCACCATCCCGCTTGCACCCTTCTACCCTCTGCCTTGCACCCTTCTCGCTCTCCCCCTTGCACCCTTCTCCCCCTCCCCCTTGCACCCTTCTCCCCCTCCCCCTGGCACCCTTCTCCACCTCTCCCTTGCACCCTGCTCGCCCTCCCCCGTGCACCCTTCTCGGCCACTCCCTTGCACCCTTCTCCCCTCTGCCTTGCACCCTTCTCCCCTCTGCCTTGCACCCTTCTCCCCTCTGCCTTGTACCTTTCTCCCCTCTGCCTTGCACCCATCTCCTCTCAGCCTTGCACCCATCTCCTCTTTGCCTTGCACCCTTCTCCCCTCTGCCTTCCACCCATCTCCTCTCTGCCTTTCACCCATCTCCTCTCTGCCTTGCACCCATCTCGTCATTGCCTTGCACCCATCTCCTCTCTGCCTTCCACCCATCTCCTCTCTGCCTTTCACCCATCTCCTCTCTGCCTTGCACCCATCTCGTCATTGCCTTGCACCCATCTCCTCTCTGCCTTCCACCCATCTCCTCTCTGCCTTGCACCCTTCTCCTCTCTGCCTTGCACCCACCTCCGCTCTACCTTGCGCCCTTCTCCTTTCTGCCTTGCACCCTTCTCCTCTCTGCCTTGAACCCTTATCCTCTGCCTTGCACCCTTCTCCCCTCCGCCTTGCACTCTTCTCCTCTCTACCTTGCACCCTTCTCCTCTCTACCTTGCACCCTTCTCCTCTCTGCATTGCGCCCTTCTCCTCTCTGCCTTGCACCCTTCTCCCCTCTGCCTTTCACCCTTCTCCCCTCCTCCTTTCACCCTTCTTCCCTCTGCCTTGCACCCTTCTCGGCCACCCCCTTGCACCCTTCTCCCCTCTGCCTTGCACCCTTCTCCCCTCGCCCTTGCACCCTTCTCCCCTCCCTCTTGCACCCTTCCCCCCTCCCCATTGCACCCTTCTCTACCTTGCACCCTTCTCCTCTCTGCCTTGCACCCGTCTCCCCTCTGCCTTGCACCCTTCTCTTCTCTGCCTTGCAACCTTCTCCTCTCTGCCTTGCACCCTTCTCCTCTCTGCCTTGCACCCTTCTCCTCTCTGCCTTGCACTCTTCTCCTCTCTGCCTTGCACTCTTCTACCCTCTACTTTGCACCCTTCTCCTCTCTGCCTTGCACCCTTCTCCTCTCACCCTTCTCCCCTCCGCCTTGCACCCTTCTCCTCTCTGCCTTGCACCATTCTCCTCTCTGCCATGCACCCTTCTCCCCTCTGCCTTGCACTCTTCTCCCCTCTGCCTTGCACCCTTCTCATCTCTGCCTTACAACATTCTCCCCTCTGCCTTGCACCCTTCTCCCCTCTGCCTTGCACCCTTCTCAGCCCCACCTTGCCCCCCCCTGTGGACGCCCCCATGGTGCGTTCTAACAAGAGTGCTTACCTGAGGGCACCATTTTGCTGCCTCATCCCCTCTCAAATGAGCTTTGCCCTGGAGAATGCTCTCTCTGGGGGCCCCCACTCCCACCCTTGTCAGGGTCCTGAGCAGTGCTCTGTGCTCTCTTCTGCTCTCTGGGGCCCCCACCCCATTCTCTTTCCGGGCCTGGTGCACAGCTGAGGGCCCCCCTTCATTTACTGAAGGAAGAGAGTGCCCCCCCGCATCGCGGGGGCTGCGAGGGCGTATGTTATGCCCCTGGCTTGTGCAAGGGCCCGTGCATTGATGTACATTAAGCTGCAGAGAATGCACAACCCCCGCCGGCCACACAGGACCTCCGTGAAATATTGGTGCTGCGTCCAGAGGAGGTGGCTGCAGCACGTTTGAAAGACAGCATTGTGACGTAATGTAATGTAAAAAACAACTTAAATATATCACAACATTGGCATGGGGTGGCCTCTTTCAACAGGTCTGATGTTTGAGCGACTAATGCAACCACTGCAGGGCTCTGTGTTTGACCTCAAGGTCACAGGTGTGAATCCCCCGATGTCAACCAGCCTTTCATTCTCCAGAGGTCGATACAATGAGTATCATTGAATGGGGAATCTGTCTTATGGCGTCAAGAAAACCCGAGGTGTAATGTAATGTAATGTAATGTAATATAATGTATGTATACTTGTAAAGCGCACTGTTACCTCGTTACGTGGTGTCCTGGCGCTGTATACCGCTGGGGAACCCGTCCTGGCTTTCCCTGTGAGAGGGCACCCCAAGGTGAAGCCAGGCATCGTGGAGATTAAGCAAGCTATTGCCCAGAGTTGCAGAGTGGGACCCATGGTTAGCGTAGGCACCTAAGCGAGAATTATCGAGTCCGCGGACATTGACCCAAGACCCTGCCGCGTCGGGAATTGAACCCTGGTCCCGGGACGACCTCTGCTTCAGGGTCTGCCGCTTCTAACCGGTGAGCCACACTTGAACATGTGCTTGCAAATATGCACCGGAATATTCTGAATTTCCTATTGTGTATCTGTTCTATATACTGCTTATAAAAAAGGCGCAATAGCCAAATAATGGGGTAACACGGACTTCGATGGCACCACAAGGCCCACCCACGGCTGCCTGTTCTGGGCAAGTCTTCCTTAACAGACCCCCTTCGTGGTCCTACCTTTAATCTGCATACTTGTATCCCTGTATGGGCCTGCCTAGCAAGATTCTGACTTTACTCCCGTCCCAGCCAGTCCTTCAAAGCACTGGTTCGTCTTGACTACCCACTCTACACATTTCCCTGGTACACCATGAAGAAACCATGGCACCTTCTTAGATTGCAGGTACCTATGCGCGGGCACCACGTGATCTCTTTAGGTGGCAGGTACCAGTGTGAGGCACCACGTGACCTCCTTAGATGGCAGGTACCAGTGTGAGGCACCACGTGACCTCCTTAGGTGGCAGGTACCAGTGTAAGGCACCACGTGACCTCCTTAGGTGGCAGGTACCACTGTGAGGCACCACGTGACCTCCTTAGGTGGCAGGTACCAGTGTACAGGCACCATGTGACCTACAGTTGGAAGGTACCTGGACGCGGGCAGAACGTGACCTCCCCCTTACATGTGCACGTAAGCTGGCAGGTGCACGTCGTCAATAGACACTACATCACCTCCCTAGTGTGTGGGGGTACACAGGGCTGGCGGATGAAAGCAGATGAGACCACGTGTCCTCTCTGGTTAGTGCCTGTGGGTGGGCATGTGACATTTTTGAGTAGATGTCACGCACGAGGTGACGTCTCTGACTGATAGGTGCATGGATGGGCACCTGCAGTCCTATCTGGGGGACTCTCAACCACTAGCTAAAGGTGGTTTTCGTTTTATTCAGAAAGCGACTGTAAATAAGGCCAGATGCACTTGCCTTGCTTTTTTTGTATTTAAATAACGTTATGAATCTGCATTTCATTGCTTCACTGTGTGCTGTGTTGTCTTTGCCTGGCATGGGGTGCCTGTTATGGCAGGAGCCCGGCCAGGCTCTCTGCTGCCTCAGAGGAGCAGTGGAGACTGATGTCTCTGGGGCCCCCACCCCCACCCCCACCCTTGCCCCGGGCCTGGCTCCTGCTCTGACTGAAGAGAAGCAATGTTGATACTTTGTTTCTCTTCAGTCAGAGGGAGGGGGCGAGGGGCTCAGAGCAGCCTGCACCTGCTTCAGATGAGATGGAGAGAGACTTGCTTCAGAGCAAGCCTCTCTCGCAGCTCTCAGAAGAGCTGAGGGGACCGGGGGCCCCTGGGGCCCCCTTCATTAACTGAAGACAGAGCGGCCCCCCTGCACTGCGGGGGCTGCGGGGGTGTTTGTTACGCCCCTGTTCAGGTGCAGGAAAGAATCCAGTTCACAAGCAGTACCATGCTCAAGCATACAGCTTTGAAACCATTCAATAAAAGAATCATGTCCTGCAGCCACACATACTGTTCCAACTAGTAATGCTGAACCTCTGAAAGAAGAAAGGCAAAGAGGGAGTACTTATAGTTCTCACTGACTTTTATTTAGCACTATCTTACCCGTCGCGCGTTGCTGCGATCTCCGAAGAAAGGAAATTCAAGGAAACTCGTCATGATAACATTCAATTTACATTGTGTCATTTTTATTGAAACTTATTCATTTTAATATGGAAAACTTTTCAAAGTGTCGTATTCGAGTGCTTGTGGATACATGATTTTTTGTTTTTCCGTCTTGTGCGTATACCAGTATTCGAAAGATTATGAGGGCCCTGGGAGGCCGATATTTATAAATATTTTATGCCAGAAACCTTCGCGGGAGTGTACTCAATATCGTCCCAAAGGTTCATGGCGATCGGATGAATGGTGTTTTAATTCTATTTATTTATTCGAGTGCTTGTGGATACACGATTTGTTGTTTTTCCGTCTGGTGCGTACATCAGTATTCGAAAGATTATGAGGGCCCTGGGGGGGGCTGATATTTAAAAAAAAATTATGCCAGAAACCTTCGCGGGAGTGTACTCAGCAACTTCCCAAAGTTTCCTGGCGATCGGATGAATGGTGTTTTAATTCTATTTATTTATTCGAGTGCTTGTGGATACACGAATTTTTGTTTTTCCCTCTTGTGCGTACATCAGTATTCAAAAGATAATGAGGGCCCTGGGGGGCCGATATTTAAAAAAAAGTTATGCCAGAAACCTTCAGGGGAGTTTACTCAACAGCTTCCCAAAGTTTTATGGCGATCGGATGAATGGTGTTTTAATTCTATTTATTTATTCGAGTGCTTGTTTGATACAGGATTTGTTGTTTTTCCATCTGGTGCGTACATCAGTATTCGAAAGATTATGTGGGCCCTGGTGGGCCGATATGATAAAAAATGTTATGCCAGAAACCTTTGCGGGAGTGTACTCAACAACTTCTCAAAGTTTCATTGCGCTCGGATGAATGGTGTAGTAATGCATAAAGGACAAACAGACAGACAGCCATTCGTTTTTATATATATAGATTACTTTTTCCCTATGTTTAGGAAGCCAGCTCATTATATGTGGTATGCCAAAAAAAGGTATAACCTGAAAAGAGTCCAGGTAGTTTCTTACTAGTGATCAGGGTCTTGCTTTAGCAATCCCATGATGCTCTGCTAGAGGGTGTGGTGTAGCATCCGTAGGCTTCTCAGAGAGACGTGTTAGACATTTGCACATACACAAATATGAGCTCACTTGTATCATATGCAGCAATTTAGTAATCATGCAGAAAATGCTGCAGCCGCAGAATTACATAATTCAGGTAAAGTAAATGTTTAGATATAACCTTTATGTAACCGTCCTCACTGATAACATTTTCAAGTTGCACTCCACACCATGCCACATAATTCCAATCAGCATAACGTCACTCAATGCCACACACTTCCACACCACACAGTTCAACTGTACACATTTCCATACCACATAATTCGACAACCACATAATTCAACTCAACAACACAATTACACAACACACCACATACATCCAACCAACACCACAGAAATCCACATCATGCCATAAAATTCAACAAAACAACCACATAATAAAACTCCACTACATACCACTATGCAACACCAAATACCATTCCACATAATTGCACTTCATGATACACAGTCCCACTCAACATAATTCCAGTACGCTCAATACCACATATTTACTATCCACCTAATTCCACAGCACACCATGCCACATAATTCCACTTCACACCACACAATTTCAAACTGACCCACATAATTCCTCTGCACACCACATATTTCTATTCCACTCCATAACAAACACATGGGTTAAAGACATTGCCATTTACAATGCCAATAGCTCTAACTCTCACAAATACGAGATCTATTGCATTGCAAATGCTTGTTTTTTCTAGCTTTGCCTAATACCGGTTTGGGTGAAAAAGAAGTTTCCTGTCAAACTGATATCATAAGTACTTTCGCGTGTGGTATTAACACATGTAAAATTATGGCAGGTGTTTCTAGGGATTAATTTGCCAGGTCAGATCTGGAGGAGTTATTTCCCAAAAATGGCCCGGAATTCGGTAATTGAATGTGAATACGATGATTTCTGATGTCATTCTCCATTCTCCATTCTGTAGGGGCCTGTCAAGGAAATTACTCATAATCCTGCATGAATTTGGAACCCTGAAGTACTTATTGATATCTTACGTATCATTTATTTTGGGTGCAAAATTGCAACATCGACATTACCGATGCAGCCATAAGGGGGCCCTCAGCGTCTATAAATACACAACCCAATTTAGAGTTGGACAGTTGAGTAAAATACATTAAAAACTATAATTTCACCAGTGAAGCTTTAATCCTTAATGTGGACTCATGTTATCTGTAGAGTTTGCCATTGTTTTGGCTGATAAGCTACAATAAAATAGCAAAAAAGGCGTTATCAAATTCACTTTTCGATAATGGGATTTTAGTACTACATTTACCGATATCCCTCTAAACAGGGTGGAATTGACTGAAAGGGTTAAAAATGGTTGATTTGATGAGGAATGTATGGGCTTCATTTGAAGTGACTGCATATATTGGCCTGTATTGTGTATATATATTTATATTAAGGCTCCAAATTCTCCTCCAACTCCAGGGAAATCCCAAAGGAAGACAGCACTCGTGGGGGCAGGTTCCGCAAAGATATTCACACACAACACTGGCACTTCAACAGACACGTTTCAGCAACGGCCTTCTTCTATGTTACAACATAGTAGAAGGCCGTTGCCGAAACAACTTTGGGATTTCCTTGGAGCTGGAGGAGAATTTGGAGCGTTAATTAATATGCGGGTGCACCACCCGCATTTGAGCAGCACCCACCTGTGAGTGCACCAAGTGGGTGTGTGTTGGAGCGTTAATATATATTTATATATATATATATATATATATATATATTAAGAATTGGTTTGTCGCAAATCGAATAGCATTGGATCACCAAACAACAGGGCTAATCAATGATAATTAGGCAGGTCATTACAGTTTGCTCCCTCCTGTGATTAGCCGCAATCACAGGGATGATGGGCCGACAGGGTCAGCAGACAACCGTGTCTATAATAGTGTGTAAATAAAGAAAACATTTTGTTTTAATGCAGCTTGTTTTCTTTACAAAGAAACAGGACTGGGTCTAAACACAGAAAGGTGTTCTCTGAGAAAGCTTTCAGGGGTCCACGCTCAACTACCTGCAATTTTGTTGAAGATCCATTAAAGGGAAGGAGTTCAAAGAATTGTGAATCAGATACAACCCCCTTCAAGGTGCCATTATCTGATTAATGGTTTGCTACTGGCATTGAGGTCACAAACCATTCATACATTCCTGTCCTCTATGCCCCTTTCACAACCCCTTCAATTTGCGATCTGTACAGGGTCACAAATGCCTTTTACAAGTCAGAAATGATTTTACAGAACAGGCTTTTTGATCATAAAGAAAAGTAATTTTGCATTTGCAAACCCTTTGATTTTGTGAATCGCTAGTATGGTAATCTCAAAAGAGCTTTGCACATAAGACCCTGAATCCTCTGCCACAAACTCACGATTTGGCTGAAGACCTACCAATGGCTCTACTGGTGATGAATCACTGACATATTATTGATAGACACAATATCGACCTACATAAATATCGGCACAAAAATATCGAATACAATAATATCGACATCCTATACATAACTAAAAACATACAAAAAATATCGGATACACAATATCGACCTACATAAACATCGATCTCACTAAAATCGACAACATACATATCGAAAGTTTTAAATATCGACTACAATAAAATGTATACCCTAAGTTAAAAATATCGTAAACACATTTATCGACAACAATATTATCGTTATTTTATATATATCGAAATTATTTATATATATATATAAAATTATTTGCCAACATATTATAATTAAATTAACCCAGAAATACACATCTCTCATAGCAAAATGTAAATATGTAGACATTTCAAATTTATTAAACATCTAATAAATGTAGAAATATTTTTTAAAGTTTAAATTAAATTATATAAATTTTAAACGCAAAATGATTATTTTACATTTGCATTATATATATAAAAAAAACTAACATATATTCAAAAATACAAACTGACCAATAAACACTGAAAATATAAATTAACCAATAGCAAACTAATTACTAACTCCAAACCACTATATAAACAATTACACACTAAACACAAACCACCTGAAGAAAAAAAACCAGGAGAAAACACATTGGATAAATTCGACTAAACCTACAAGAACATCAAGATTGAACCGAAAATTCTATGGATTAAAAGTAAGTAACTAAAATAATCTAAATAAAAGTAAATACTAAAATGTGATTAATTACAAACATGATAAAATTACTAATGCATATCTACTTTTTATTTTCGACTACCAGTACAGAATACTTTACTAACAAAGAACAGAGAACAGAATTCTGAAAATGAAGATATAACTAACAAAGTCAGTATATTCAAACATTAAAGTAACTGCTAAAATGTAAAAAATTACAAACATGCTCAAATTACTAAAACATATCTACTTTTTATTTTCTCCTACCACTGCAGAAAACTCTACTAACAAAGAACAGAGAACAGAATTCTAAAAAATCAAGATACAACTAACAAAGTAAGTATATTCAAACATTAAACTGACTGCTAAAATGTTCAAAATTACAAACATGCTCAAATCACTAAAACATATCTACTTTTTATTTTCCCCTACCACTACAGAATACTCTACTGACAAATAACAGAGATCAAAATTCCGAAAACCAAGATAAAACTAACTAAGTATATTCTAACATTTTCGAAAACACATAAATTGAGTTTAAGCTAAATGTTTCGCAAAAACTGTAATTGCAACCTAAAAAATATCTCTTAACAATTGCGTTTTTTCCTAACAGATCAAGAAAACACAGAAAATAAAGGCCACAACTAAACAGTCAAGTACATCAAATTCAAAGACAAGATTTTCAAAAAATGTAAGTATATACTAGAAAATGTTTTTAAATTAACTTAAAATACAGACATTATTTTTTAATAACTACAAAATATATTTCTTGTAGAACAACAAACAACAAAATGAGTGAAGGAGCAGAATTTGTTACCAGCCAGAAAGGAAAACTATCACTCTGCTACATCGGTTACACTTATACCAAAGAAAAACAATTTGGGATGAAAGTTAATTGGAAATGTTGTAAATATTACTCCAACAAATGTTACGGAAGGGCAACCACTAGAGAAGCAACAGTACTTTATACTAGGGAACACAATCACCCACCAAACGTAACAGAAATAGAAGTTAGACAGCATTAGAAAACATAAAAGAGGCAAGCAGAGGTTCCCAAAAAGCAACAAGCACCATCTTAAAAGAACACATTCCCAAAATACCTAAAACTGCAACTACTCAAATGCCAAATATTATTTCCCTAAAAAGAACAATAGCCCGAACAGAAAGAACAACTACTACTACCACTCCACCTCCTAGAACATATAGCGATATAAATTAAAATCCTAACCAAACTATAACTTTAAACAAACGACCATTTGTTATTTACGACAATGAAAGAAATGATAAAAGACTCATAATTTTTGGCACAAATATAAACCTCATAAAACTTCAGCAAAGCCAATATTGGATGATGGATGGGACTTTTAACATCTGTCCCAAACCTTTTTTCCAATTATATACAATACATGGCCTATACCAAAACTGCAACATACCTCTACTTTATGCACTACTACCAAATAAAACGAATTCCACATATATGGAATTATTAAACACAATCAAACAAAAAACTAATGACTATTCCCCTGAAAAAATAATACTTGATTTTGAACAAGCAAGGCTTTCAAGTATTTTAAAAATACACCCCCATACCTGTATTCAAGGCTGCTATTATCATTTTAACCAGTGTCTATGGAGACTTTTACAAAAGACAACTTTAAGTATAGAATATGCAACAAACTCATCTTTTGCATATCAAATAAAAAAACTCACAGCACTGGCTTACGTTCCAGAAACTGACGTAGTAGAACACTCCAACCTTTTAATTGATAGCACCTATTATAAACAAAATGAAGCTAAATTAAGTCAACTTTTAGACTACTTTGAAGATACCTGGGTAGGCAGACTCCACAGATCTAGCCACAGAAGAAATCCAAAATTCCTAATACACTGGTGGAACGTTTACCGAAGCACCATAAATGGTGAATCAAAACAAACAACGCTGTAGTAGGCTGGCACAACGCTTTCCTACAATCAACTGGCCGAACTAAACCAAGTTGAAATACATTTATAAAATGCCTACAAAAAGAACAAAGCTATCAAGAGTTTAGAATGGAACAATCCATTACTGAACTAACTCCAAAGACATCTAAACAAACAAAACAAATGCACAAATACCTAGAACAACAAGTAAAGTTGTACCCTAGCACAAAAGGCATTGAATACCTCAACATAATAGCCAAAACACTACTCTAAATTACTGTGAAGAACAAACCAGTCCTAAAAATGAAAACCAATACAATATGAATAAAAATAATATATTTTATTTCATACAAAATTAATGTGTTCAATATATGTTAAGTTTTTTTTAAATATATACACACATTAATTAAATATGAAAGAAATAAAACATAACAATTATAATAATAACATTACCCACCCACAATAAATAAAAGTTAAAAAACTTACCAACCATATTCCAAGTACTGTAGAATCCATCTTGACCAAAACAATCCAGTTAGGAAAATATTAGCCCAAAACAAAATGAAAAAATACAATTGTCCCAAAAGTGAATAATCCATTCAACGAATATCATTCGAATAACCATAAAAATCCCGATTTTTTTTTTAATATAAAACAAACGCTCCAGGAAACCTGAAAAATGTAATGAAGTTTTATAAAATCCATTACTTAATAAAACTAACAAACACTTAAAAAAACGACTGCTTCCGATATCACGAACACCTGCAACAAAAATATATAAAACATACATTCCCACCCACATAAAACAACACATAAACACATACTAACACCACTAGTAACATTATATTTCACCTAAATGTACTTTTAACATCGAAATACTAACTATACAAACAAGTCTAGAACAAGCTAAAAATACGTACATCCACCATACGTAAATACAACATATAAATCAGTTTAATATAACTAATTTACTTCTAACAACACTAAATAGTACCACACCACTATCAAAATTACTTTAAAACACACTTAAAACATATAAAACAAACCTTACCTTTAGCGACGTGAAGTGTCTCCCAACCACGAGCTAGTCTTCATCCAAATGACACAAAACGACCTAAAGCGGTTACAAAATAAAACACCCAAAACGAATAAAATAGATTAACCTTACAAACATATAATTTAATTTTCAAAAATATTCCTTTACTAAATTAAAAATAAATACAATGTTAAAAAAAATCAGTTTTTGTAAGTTGTATTAAAACACTTAAAATGTATATATTGTGTAAAATTATAAAAATAAATATTATAGAATACATAATATTTATTATTAGAATTATTAAAACTTTGAAAAATTGTTAAAAATGTTGAGTCAAAATTTAATTTTGAATATAAATATACCTGTGTTAAAATATTAATTTCATTTCAATATATTGTTAAAAAAAATTAATATTAATAATTTAAATATTAATAATAATTTAAAAACTATCTGTACGGGGGCGTGTCCAAGATGGCGACGGAGTAGGACGATTTTTCAGGTCCCTCCGGCGCCACGGATAAACAGCATTGACCAGCGTCCTTCCCGACAGCACAGCTTGCCGTCGGACTGGCCAGGGAGCCCCGTGAGGCGATCTGGACCCGTGCGACACCCTTCCAGTGTCTCTAGCTGCCCGGAGTGCGGAGATCCCGGAGCGGCGGCTTTGGACTCCTATGCGTGGAGGCCTTTGGGGGGGCGGAACAGAGAGGCGTCGGAGGCTCCGCCGCCGGGATCCGCGGCCCGTGCCCCGTAGGCGCTGAAGGACCCGCAGACCACAACAAAGACTGGCGGAGGGAAAAACTCCTTAAAAATTAACCCGGACAAGACGGAAGTGTTGCCCATTTCCATCACGGGCAACCCCTGGAACGAGAAATTCTGGCCTGTGGAGCTGGGTGTGCCACCTAAACCGGCGACCGCAGTTAAAAGTTTGGGCTTGTACGTGGATGAGAAACTCTCCATGACAAAACAAGTCACTACGGTTGTGGGTACCTGTATTGGCCTGATGCGACAACTGAGGAAAATTTCAGCATTACTCTCATTTTCCACCTTGAGACATGTGGTTTCAGCCACAATCCTGGCTAGGCTGGACTACGGAAATTCCTTGTATATAGGGCTACCCCAGCGGCTGCTGGATAAGTTACAGGGGGTTATGAATGACGCAGCCAGGCTGATCTACAAGAAACCCAGGACGGCCCACTCGTCCCCTCTGATGCAGGAGCTACACTGGCTCCCGATTCGGCAGAGGGTTGTATTTAAAGGATTGTGTATTGTACACAAGGCGCTGTATGGTAATGCACCAAAATATTTGAAATCCCGCCTATCTCCATATACGCCGAGCAGGACTCTGCGCTCGTCGGATGCTACCTTCTTATCCCAATCCCGTTTTAAATTGGCCACGGTGGGGGGACGTGCTTTCTCTAATACACTCCCAGCTTTGTGGAATAAACTGGCCCCGGAACTAAGGAAGGAATGCAATTTGTTAGCCTTCAGAAAAAAATTAAAAACTGCTTTGTTTAAGCAAGCATGGAGCAGCCTCTAGGTGCACTGTTAAGATCAAGTAAAATGCCAAACCCCACTATGTTATCTGGACAATCAGCGCTTAGAGACCCCGGTGGTTATAACGCGCTATACAAATTAAATAAATAAATAAATAAATAGCGCTAGTCCCGGGACCCCTGCGGCCGGGACGATCTGGGCAGCACGGACGGCTGCGAGAGGTGAGTCCCGGCTCGCTGATTCACCCGAGGCCGGGGATTGCGGCCTGGTCACTGCGGGGCCCGCCCCAGGGGGCGCTGAAGGATTTGCTGCACGGTAGCGGGGGATGACAGTGCCCAAGACGTTAGGATTTGAGTGGTGCGGCTGGCGGCGCACGGCGGGACTGATCGCCGGATTCACTCGAGGCCGGGGATTTGAGGCCTAGTCGACGCGGGATCTGCCCCGTGAGGCATTCTGACGCACTAGCGGTTGGAGGGGGTACCCGCACACCAGCACCCAGCACACCCCACAGAGTGCATCGACAACTTTGGAGCGCACCCCGAGCGCAGCTCACGCAGAGAGCGACCTTCTGCAGCGGTCTCCCCCTGGGCCTGGTTGGGGGCTGCATTGCTCAAGAGGAACGGGACTTTGGCAAGGGGGGGCCCCGCAATTGTGGCCTTTAACTTCGAGCTGGGACTTGCCGGGCTCGCTTGGGGTGTGGGAGTCGCGACACCATAGGGATCTGTCCCCGATTGCCCCCCCCCCCTACGGCCTGCTACAGCCCAGTGACTTAGCTCCCGGCCGCGGTGACCGGTGGGACTGCCCGCATTTGAGCAGCACCCACCTGTGAGTGCACCAAGTGGGTATGTGTTGGAGCGTTAATATATATTTATATATATATATATATATATATATATATATATATATATATATATATATATATATATATATATATATATATATAATAATATATATATATTACCTACTGGCGGTCGCCAGTAGGTATATATAGTTAGGATTTTTTCTCTATGGGATTTTTGAAAATTCTATGTCTAATAACTTTGGCGTTTGTGGACGGAATTGGCTGACATTTTCAGGAAAATGGAACATTTTGTTTCTGAGCAGCCCCTGAAAATTTGGGGGGGTTTCGTCAAGGGGGGCCGAGAAAAAAGGGGGGTCCCAAAACGTGTTTTTAACATTGAGTTTTCCATAGGGCGGTTGGCCTCACTTTTAGCCCGAACGGCTGAATGGATTTGCACGAAACTTGGCAAAATTGTAGGGACTGGTAGCCCGATGTGCCTTTGCTAGGTCTCAATATATGTGCTCCAGTGGATTTTGAGAAATTAACGTTAAAAAAAAGATATATATCTGTAACAGCGGACCGGGCAGCGCTCCAGTTCGCGTACTTTTCGCGTTACGGAGCTTTGTGAAGCGAAGCTGATTGGTTCTCCGGCGTCTGTAAACATTCCAAACAGTCCGTAGCGGCCGCCATCTTGTCTCTCGGTAGGATCGAGAGACAAGAGGAGGCCAAAGCGAAGGGGCAAATGACCATAAGGGGGCATAGTAGATCCTCCCTGACCCCCTAGGTTTGATGTGGAGGTTTTAAAAGGGCTCCGCGGGGCAAAAAATAAATAAATAATAATAATCGAACGGCTGAATGGATTTGCACGAAACTTGGCAAAATTGTAGGGACTGGTAGCCCGATGTGCCTTTGCTACGTCTCAATATATGTGCTCCAGTGGATTTTGAGAAATTAACGTTCAAAAAAAGATATATATCTGTAACAGCGCTCCGGCAAATGACCATAAGGGGGCATAGTAGATCCTCCCTGACCCCCTAGGTTTGATGTGGAGGCTTTAAAAGGGCCCCGCAGGGCAAAAAAAATAAAAAAAATGTTTAGTTTTTTTGCGTGGGGAGCGTCCGGTTCGCGAACAGGGAAGCGTTCTGGGGAGCGTACTTTGTTGAAAATTAGTAAAAAAAGTTAGAGTAAAATAATAATTGTGAGTGATCAGATGTAGGGTAGCTCTGAGAAGAGCTTTTGGGTTTATGGTACATTTAGGTGCTTATAAGTAGGTACCAATGCACATTTTTAAATTCAGAATGAAAATTCTGTTGCCCTCATCTGAGAAGTGAACTCCATCTCCTCTGTAGATATCTTGCATGTAGTAACGCAAGTTATTGTTGTACAAGGAGCCCATTCCATGGTCTCTCATGTAAGCTGAAACAGATTTGTTTACATGTTTCCTCGACTTCTCAATTTGTGGACAAAATTGGTTCGACCACCTCCATTTCTGTCTTTGGCATATATTTGAATATACCAAGGCAGTCTGAGGAAAAAGTGCCATCAATTGCTCAAAGGTGTCCTTTAAAAGCATTTCCAGACCTACCCCAGTCAAAGTGCCCAAATCATTACCTCCACAGTGCACAATTAACAGGTCAGGTTTTGGCAAATGCATAAAGGTTTTCACCAATGGTATCAATTGGTGACATTTTAATCCTCTGTGGCCAAACCACTTAATTTCCACATCTTGTAAATTGAGGTTAGGTAAATTCCTGTTCTCAGCGTACCTCTGAGCCCAATAGATGTAACTATGTCCAACAATCCAGACAGAAAACATGGTGAGAGAAGGTTCTCCTGCAGTCAGATGAAGTGTGGCAATGAAATGGCAGTTGAAAAAATAAGAGTGTAAAATGAAAGAAACTGTGGAGTTTCTGTGTTAATGAAGCAGTAAGAGTGATTGGTGGATTTTGATTACTGAAAACAGAAAGTTAGGGTGCATGGATGAGTTCTTTGAAAGATGTATTTTGAGTGGTGAAGAAAAAATCATTAAATGAAAGAATGCACTGGATATGCAGGTGCACTGAGAGTTCAGAGTTCAATTGCAACATTGTTGTGTGAACTTGCAAACACCAGAGGTCTTCCAAGAGGTGGTTGCTATGCAAAAAAAGCAGAGAGGGCAGAGGGGGGGAAGGGTTTTAATTTGAAAAAAAGTGAGGGAAGAGTTTTGATTGGGTGACATGAGAGATATGTGTGAAGAATTACAGCATTTCTGTGCTTTTGATAGCTGCAGACTCTGGAGTGCATACCTTTTGCTCTGCTGAAGACAAATTGGTGTGTTTCTGAGACTGTTTTGAAACTCAAAGTATTTGCTTAGGTGAGAAAAGATTTCTTTAATTTAGATACAGAATAGTGTGCTTTAAGGAGAAAATTATGAAGAAAGTTGTGTTTTTCAAATGTTGCTTTGTGTCAAGTGTTTTACAAATAGATTTTGTTTCTTTGAGAAATTGTAATTGGAGAAAATGTGAAGTATTAGTACTGACAGGGTTTTTATGTGCATAGGAGCTGTGGAGTGTTTTCAAATTATGACTTGTAAAACGTTTTTGAGGAAAAGGAATGGTTTTAATATTTATGACAAGGACATAATGGTGTATGCTTCTTTATAAGGCAATTGAGTGTCTCTGATGTTATTTTTTCCATTTTAATGTAAGACCTTTCCCTGTGGAGCAAATTGCTTGTAAATATGCTCCCACCTGTGCATGGCAAATTTAGATTTTGAATGTTTGCGTTACATAGCCGTGTTAAAAGTGACCCAAGCATGCTGCAAAGGCAATCAAAAAACGCTTTCATGTGTCTTAAGGACATTTTAAGTCATTTCCCCATGTGGAGTGTTTTTAAATTATGACTTGAAAATCGTTTTTGGGGAAAAGGAATGCTTTTAAAATTTATGACAAGGACATAATGGTGTATGCTTCTTTATAAGGCATTTCAGTGTCTCTGAAGTTATTTTTCCAATATTAAATTAAAAGACCTTTCCCCGTGGAGCAAATTCCTTGTAAATATGCTCCCACCTGTGCATGGTAAATTTAAATTTTGACTGTTTGAGTTACATAGCCATGTTAAAAGTGACCCAAAAAAGTTGCAAAGGCTTTAAAAAAACACTTTCATGTGTCTTGAGGACATTTTAAGTCATTTCCCCGTGGGCAGTGTTTTCAAATTATGAGTTGAAAATCGTTTTTGAGGTAAAGGAATGTTTTTAAAATTTATGTGCGCCATATGCCTCCAAATTTCTTTTTCAGGGGTGCAGCAGGGTGTTCTTGAGAGACCCCTGCACCCTCGAAAAAATTCCAAATTTGCGATGAGCTAATTGCTAATCGCAAATTGCACCTTCATTCCTATGGGTCTCCTGCTCCATGGAAATGAATGGGTAATTTGCAATTAGCAATTTGCTCATCGCAAATTAGGAATGGTAAAGAATCGCTATTTATTCCTTAAAGTTCGCTATTTAGGAAATGCAAAAAACTTTGATGATACATATGGCGGTTCATCTCTAACAAGATAAGAAGCTTAGGGATAGATATATGATGACTGGCGCATCACCAGGGATGTGCCAGTCATCCTGCGTCGCTGTTCCGACACCCATGGTGTGCTGCATTTACAATGCGGCGCACCATGGGGCAAAAACACCACAGATGCGTGACGCATCTGTGCCGTAAAGGTGGCGCATTGCTGGAGTTTTATCGCAAGTGTGATGAAGCTCCAGCAAGGCTCAGGGGTGCCCCTGTCGTAGGGTTTCTGTTCTCACACAGAACTAAGCACAGAGGATTGGAACCTCGGCGAATTAGGGTGCCCCAAAACTGACCTTAGTACCCAAAAAACCCCTAACAAGCTAGGTACAGTGTCACATTGGATATAACAAACTCCCAATCTTTAGACAATTCAGAACATTAACTTACAGTACCTCAGGATACGTGGAACTCATGAACACTCGGTCGTTATATATTCATTACAAACGAGAACATGGAGTTAAGAAGAACACATGTGCATTTGAAATGTTTATTTACTAATGCCGTCTTCTCAGGCGTAGTATCTTAGATAATACAAGTACACATATTATCAGTAGCAAAATTACCAGCGTAATTACTAGTACATAAAAAGCGAATGGTGACAGTATGTTAACATGCTGTAAATGAATAAGAGTTAGCAACACTTATATTTCACCCTCCCTAATACACATATTATATTATTTGTTAAGAAGGTCTCTTTGGGTTGGTTTAGGGCGGGCCCATACCTTAGTGTCCTAGATTTGAAGGAATCACATCAGCATACACCAGCTCTCTCTTCATGTGAACTGCATCAAGTGTTGTGTATGTGTGTTCGGCAAAGCAATATAAAACGCGCCTCATGCCCAGAATTGGCAGAAGCTGCACTTATGTTATGACTATGAAGTCGTGGAGATCAGACATCATAACAATTCTGTATCGTGTTGTTCTTGAAACTTCAGCACTCGCTGTACAGATATAGTTTAACAAGCAAAGCAGATAGTAGAGCAATAACATATTATTCTCATGTAAACCACGATGAACTACTAGGTTGAAAGCTAAAGCAACAACTAAGTGTCGTGTGCAGAAGTTGCAAAAAAGGAAAAATGGCGTTTAAACCGGTAATGAGCCCATGCTAACTTAACACGGTGTAAAGATATCCAGGATCTACATGACACCCCCCCATGATCCAGAAACGAACTGAATAAGATAATAGAAGCGCCATCTCAAGAGAGCAGATTGCAACTTTATATGTGCACGGTCCACAAGGTAAAACATTAAAAACTAGCAAAATGTAATGCTAAAAAAAAATAAAACAGCCAACTACTTTATCGAGGCTTAAGCCAATAGGCAAGCTAAATAATAAAAACTTGACAAATAAGTCAATGAATTGTCAATGAAATGCTAGTACTCAGCATATCAAACATGAAAAAGGTCTATGACATAACTGTGTATGCAAAATAAGCTGCAACAGCCTCCAATAGGAAGTCACCGTCTTCATCCGAAAACAGTTCAGCCATCCAACTTAAAAGCGGACAAGAACATACGTGCTCTCCCAGCACCGGATCCTCTATCACCATCAGAGGACAGCTCGGTGGGTTTTCAAGAAAGCTCTGTTCCAAGAAAGACTGTGTTGCCGCCAGTAAATTCCAGGGACCAATTAGTCCATGCATCAATGCCACAGCCATAATCCTTTCGCCAGGACAAACCAACTCGTGAGTAATGATAGGACTCATCAGCTGATTAAAGTCGACGTCAGGAGAAACCGGTCCGCAGAGACACAAATCAATGGCCCAATCGAAATCACAGGTCAGGCAGTGAAATACAGGCTGGACACAGGTGAAGTAGGAGAATCGAAAAGATAATCCATATGCCGTGCTTAATATCGCCAACGGCATTGTGCCATAATATTCAAGCATGCGATTGCGGAACAGCGTCAGCAGCTGCAGGGCGGGACCTTGCACAGGAAGGACATCCATATTTAAAAATGTAAAAAAGCACAAGAGCGTCCGCTGCTAATGCAAGTAAAACTGGGAATCCACCAAACAAAGTGGAAAAAATAGAATGAAAGAAAGCAGGGATGACTCCAAAGATTTTCTCAAATGAAGTCACGAGACCACTGCTAACAACTTTAAAAAAATGTGCCAGGTCCTTTGTGGAGGACGCGTTAAAGATAGTCCGAACCATCTCGGTGAAATGCAAAGGCGAATCAGTATTTAAAAGGGCCTGCACCTCTGTACGGGTGTTCGCTATGTGAAGCACGAAAGTTTCACGGGCCGAACTCAAGGCCACCTCTCTCTGAGACAAAAGAGCCCTTATTCTTGCCATGCCGTTGAAATCTGCACCCAAGGTTGGTATTTGTGGCCAGATTGAAACCTCCCTATGTTCATGTGTGGGAGGAAATAGAACATTTCTGCAGCAAATAACCCGTTCACTTACTGTTACGATAAAAGGAATACTTGTAATTAACCCACAACAATCTTCATTATTGAGCATCAAATAACTACCATTTTCCAACAACTTGAACGTGGGGATGATAGCAGGAACTGGCGTGCCTTGTAACACGAAAGCCATATTTGGTCGGTCTTTGTTGTATGAACCGTGTAACTGTATGTGCCTACACATTAGTGAATGATCTGGCGTCTCAGTGCATTCCTCTCCATTCAGATAAACTTCTTGGTAATCTTTGAAACATCTGTATGTGTATGGAAGCGACCAGACCTCATGAAGAAAACCACTACCTAAAGGTTCATAACGACCTATTGGTACATATTTCATACAATTTGAAAACTTATATAAAGCAAAAGGCAGCGTTATTAAACCGTGGATAAGGCACGTTGCAGCATTGGCCTCTGCCACTGAAAAAGGCAAAGATTCTAACCTTTCAATATGTAACATTGAAAAGGAAGCATCACGCATTGACAGCAAGCGTTGTTTGTTAGTCAAATTGAATGGGGCAAATAAAGAAGAAACGTTCATGTATCCCCAGGGAACTTTACCATTTTTCAGAGTTTGAAGGGTCCAAGCAAATTGCAAGAATCTGAACTACGTTGCCAAAGCAGCCAACCTTTTGGATTTATACTGGAAATGTTAAAGGAAGAATTACGGAGTAGGGCCTGTAAATCACTAATGGACAACCGAGTAAAATTACTCCAACCATTATATTCCTCTAACTCCGGGATAGTAGGGGTGTTTAATTTTTTAGAAGTAGCCAATCCAAAGCATGTGGTCTGGGAAATTGTTTCATTCAGAAACAACATATGATCCGGGATGAGACATGCACGGTGCAAAGCCTCAGTGCCTTGTACCTGCCAGGTTTGTGAACCCCAAACTGATGTAGATCCTGGATATCTTTACACCGTGTTAAGTTAGCATGGGCTCATTACCGGTTTAAACGCCATTTTTCCTTTTTTGCAACTTCTGCACACGACACTTAGTTGTTGCTTTAGCTTTCAGCCTACGTGCGTCAAGACGTATGCCTGCTTCAACCAGGCGCAGGGTTTTGACGCAGCTTTGTCCTATCTGATTGTAAATGCGGCACACCATGGGTGGCAGAGCAGCGGTGCACGTTAACTGGTGCATTCCTGGGGATGTGCTAGTTAACATCAATCTTCCCCTTTACATTTAAGTATGTGCAGGGGACACAGAGTCGTGAGGCTTATCCAAGGTTAAGAAGAGATGAGTCCTGTTCACTGAAAAATTGGACATAGGCTTCACCTCCTCAGCATCGCTGGACATGGCTAAATAATAGCTGCAAAATGTTACTCTTGTTAAACAATTTTACTATTATAATCTCTGAGATTTGTCTCTTACTCTGCAACATCTCATTGTTGTTATCTTTCTTTAAAGATAAAGACAACATCAACATGAGCGACAATCAGCAATCAGTTGATTTCGACCTCATCATTGAACTCGTAATTGAAACATCAGTGGATGTTGATCCCTTGGATGATTTAAATCCTGAGGATGAAGAAGAACGTGATGAGGATGCAGATTTGTCAGAATTGTATGACATAGGATGGGAAGCTGACGTGCTTGAGCCTATGGAACTATAAACATTTATTTAAAAAATGTATAACAAATAAAAAGTAAAAATGTAAACCGTTTAATTTAAAAATAAAGACACCTTCAAAAACAGGTTATGTGTAGTGTCTTCAATAAAATATTAAAATATGCTCATAAAATTAGATCAGATTCACATATAAAACAGCACAGGTAAAATGAATATAAATTCCATTTCTTTTCTGCTATTTCTGTAATCTAAATTTGCCAAGCACTAAAAAATCTTCTATGTAAAAATGTTAAGTAGTGTGTTAAGTTTTTGATGACTGTTATTGATTTACTGTTGGGTAATAGTGGTTAATAACATGTTTTATTATATTTTACCACAGATTCAACTGCAGATCATTTGAAGATTTCAGCATGCCAACCAAAGAAAGACTGAGAAAGGCTGCAAAACGTCAAAGACAGCAGGTCAATGAAAAAAAGCAGCAGTCCTCTAACAAAAATATTTGTCAAGTCACCAAGAAAGCACCGGGTAAGAGTACAAAAACATTCATAAGAAATATCTGTAGTAAAAAAAATATTACTACAGAAAATGTTTCAGTCCAGAAAAGGAGAAGCAATTCAAACGGAAAGGAAAGGCCAATGAAAAATGTTACTGCTAGAGCAAGAGATAACTCTGTGCATGATAGTAGAAGGAAACAACAGTTTAGGGACATTCGTAAACGAATGTTCCGCAACAGGATAATTGGCAATTTGTTAAAAAATATTAAGAAAGATGAACAGAAAGTGGTTTTTTATAAGAGAAAAAAAATAGTTGAGAAAGTCATTGATCAGGCATTTGAAATTAAACGTAAGTTATTTATTTTGATAATCAATAGAATTAGGAAGGTAAACAAGGCAATTTATGATTTCAAAAGAAATAGTAGATGGAAGAGAATAGCTAATCGTAGTAATTTTTGTGAAGTTTTTTCTGGAGAATGGATGCATAGTTCAAGCTCTGAGGCATTTTTTAATGAGGAGAGTTATTTCCAGGATAATGATTTGGTGCATGCAGTTGACACCAGTGGTCGAGCTTATGAAGTGAAAGATGGTTGTCCAGTTGAAAAAGAAAAACTTGTGACAACAGAGATAGAAGAGGTGTTAGGTAATGAGGTTTTAGGAAGACGTCCTAAGGGTCCTGTGTACACCTGGAAGTGTAGTAGTATTTGCAGTGTACGACAGGATTCCATCAATTTGCTTTGTGATTTTATACGGTCATTTAATAAGAAAAGTTTGAAGCAGAAAATGAAGTTGTTGCAAGAATTAGATCCTTGCAGAGTGAGAGAAGTGACAGGTTTGCATGGGCATTCACTGGTTTGTCTTTCCAGGAGAGTATGCCAGAGTGTTTTTCATCATTTCAGGATGCTAGCAGTGCATCATAATAAAGTGAGGAAATTACTTAGAATGTTGTATTATGCTAAGAGTCCAGCAATTATGCTTAAACAATTATGCGCTGCTCTTTTGCATGGTTCTGAAATAGATGTGAAGAATATATGTGAAGAAATTGAGTTTTGTTACTTTGGAAGTAAAGAGGAGAATGTTGAAATTGACCAAGAAGAAGAGAGTAATGTGGAAGATAGTGTACAGGTTTCCAGTACAGATAATTTCCAGAGGGAAATTGCAACGTTTGAGGTGAAATCAAGTGAGAGGCCAAATTTCACTTGTGTGTGTTGTCGACGCACTTATTATAAGAATCAGACTAAGTTAGTGGATTTATATGCAAAAAGTGAAAGGGAAAATAATAGTGAATGGAAGGATTTTACAACATACTTGATGGTAGAAAATTGTTTTGATTTGGGATTGGATCAACGTGTGTGTACTTATTGTTGTAACAAATTAAATCAAAACCAGATGCCTGCTAGAGCAGTTCATAATAATCTGGAATTGGTTGAGATTCCTTCTGAATTGAAGGATTTAAATACTTATGAATCTATTTTGATTCAAAGTATCCATCCCTTTCAGGCTATTGTAAGAATGGAGCCAAAGACAGGGAAATTGCCTCCATCAGATTTACAGAGAGGATTAAAGGGAAGAGTTGTTTATTTGCCTCTAGATTTGAAGAAAAACATTAACACAATTGGAGTAGAAAAAGTGGAAGAGGAACCTCTGGTTATCTTAGTTAATGGGGTTCCGACAAAGAATAAGAAAATATGGCAAGATTTAGTGGATGTTAGGAAAGTCAAAAAGGCAACATTGTATTTGAAAAAAAATAATAAATACTATAAAAATGTATATGTTGCAGAAGAGGAAGTAAGTGAGGAAGAGGATAGCGATTTGTGTGCTGGTCAAATTGAGAAAGTAGAACCCTGTACTAGTGAAGAAATATATGAACATTATAGTGTTCATCCTTTGCATTCCAAGGAAGTCATGGGGAATGCTATTGAGTTGTTTCAAATGAAACAAGCCAAAGGAAGTCCCATTAGTGTTTGGGAGGAAAGTTTGGAAGCTCGGTGTTTCCCACAGCTTTTTCCAACAGGTCAGGGAGGAAGATATGATGAGCGACCTCATCAAATTCCTGCTTCTGAATACCGGACTTTGCGATTGTATGCAGGAGATGCTAGGTTTCGACAATGCATTCCCTATTTGTTTCATCTCCTGTTTGAAAGCGATCTGTCTGGACTGTCATATGCAGTGAACCACATCTTGAAAAGTGGTATACACATGCAAAACATGTCAGCAAGTGACTTTATGGATAAAGTCAATGTCCAAGACAGTATTTTGGATTCTCACCTGATTAATCTCATGGCGTGTCAGCGTGGTACTAATGAGTACTGGTACCGTCGTCATGGTGATTTAAAATGTATGCTGAGGAACTTAGGAACTCCCACATGGTTCCTCACTCTGAGCTGTGCCGAGTATGGCTGGGAAGACTTACTTGAATTTCTACGAGAGGCAAATGCAAACATCGAAAACATCGAATTCAAGACACCCGGAGAACTGTGCTCTTTGGATCCAGTCAATGTATGCAGGTACTTCAATCATAGATTTGAAGCTATGATGTCTTTCATCATGAATAAGAAGAATCCACCTCTTGGAGAGGTGTTGGATTTCTTCTGGAGAAAGGAGTACCAAGCAAGAGGTGCTCCTCATATACATATGCTGCTGTGGATCAAGGATGCACCTAAATTTGGAACGGATCCAGAAGAGTCAGTGATGAGTTTCATACAACAGTATTCTACGTGTGCTGTTCCAAACGCAAAGGAGAAGAAAAGCCTAAGAGAAAAAGTTCTACGTTTCCAAAGCCATCGATGTGGAAAGTACTGTCGTCGTAAATTCCGAAACAAGGACAAGTTCAACACCAAATGTCGTTTCGGCTTTCCACGACCGGTGATTTCTAAAGGAAGAGTAAACAGTTTGATGTCTTCGCTGCGACATAATGTGATGAAGAAATCACCTAAAAACACATACAATTTGAAGAGGAACGAAGAGTCCAAGTACATCAACGACTACAACCCGGTGATTTTGTCCATGTGGAATGCTAACATGGATATACAGTTTGTGGCTGATAACTGTATGGCTGTGGCTCGGTATGTGACATCTTACATCACCAAAAAAGAGAAGACAGAATTGAAGGATATGTGGGAGGACATTTCACATGAAAAGAGCCTCAGCAAGAAGTTGTACAGTTTCAGTCTGAAGATGTTGTCGCATCGAGAAACCGGAGCTTACGAATGCTCTGACCGGTTGTCTTCAGCAAGTCTCTATGCCAAGTCCAGGAGTATCGTTTGGGCGAGTCTTGGTCTTGCTGCAACGCGTAATCGAGTTCTGAAACCTGTGCGGGAAATTGAGTATTTGGCGGAAAAGGAGCCAAACAGTACCGACATTTTGAAGACCAACATGTTGGATACATATTATCCAAATCGAAGCAAACACCTCGACAATGTTTGTCTGTATGAGGTTCTTCAAAATTACATATTCAAGAGGAACATCAAAGAAGATACTGAGAAAGGAGTGTATGCTGTAATAGGAAGTGAGGGATGTCTGGTCAAGCAAAGAAAATGCCACTTGGTAAACCATCGAAAATTGAGTGGCGAATCTCCTGAAAAAAAGGAGTTTTTCTATTTAGCACTTTTGCAACTTTTCAAGCCTTGGCGTGCAGAAGAGGAACTGCTTGGAGATTTCCTCTGTTACGAAGACTCTTTCAATGCTGCCAAGGAGACCATACAATGTCCTGCTTTTCCCAAATATGTAGAAATGTTGAATGCGGAAATTGAGCAGGAAGCAACGATTGCAGCCGAGATTGCCAGAGACAGTTCTCAGGACAGTCAGAGTTCTGCTTCATTGAGTCAGGATCCACTAGGAGGACCTGTTATCGAAAATGAAGCTGCCACTGCTATGAATGAAGTGGAAAGAGCCATGGTACATGCTCAGGAGGATGCGGTTAACTTAGAAGAGTTGGAAAGACAACTCAACGTTGAGCAGAGGAAAATATATGACGAAGTTACCATGCAAATTGATCATGGATTAAGTCATGAGAAGAAAGAGTGTTCATGTACGTCGTTGAAGCCTGTCCGACTGTACGTGAGTGGAGAAGCGGGAACTGGAAAAAGTTTCCTTATTAAAGCAATTTCATGCTATTTGCAGGAAAGGACAGAGTCATCGCTGTCTTGTGTTGTCACCGCTCCAACTGGACTGGCAGCACATAACATTAAAGGGATTACTTTACATCGTTTACTGATGCTGCCAGTGGAGCATGACAACAGATTACAATATCACAAGCTATCTGGAGATGCTTGTTTGGAAGTTTCAAGAATCTTGAGGAAAAGGAAACTTCTTATCATTGACGAAGTAAGCATGGTTTCCAATGTCATGCTTGCGTTTGTGCATTTGAGAATGCAAGAAGTTCTCAAAACAGAGTATGATGTGTTATTTGGTGGCAAACACATCATTGTTTTCGGAGATCTTCTGCAGCTGACACCAGTGAAAGGGCAACCTTTGTTCAAAATGCTCACGCATGAAGATACCAGGAAGTGCCTAGGGAGCATTGGCAACGTCAATATATGGTTAAACTGCAATTATGCTGAACTGCATGAAAATATGCGTCAGGCGAAGGATGAAGTTTACAAGAGTATTCTACAAGATGTTAGAATTGGAAAAGTGACCGAGCATGGGAAAGAAGCTTTACATGCACGATTACTGTCAAATTTATATCCAGAACAAGATGTTGTGCCTGAGAATATTTTTCAGAAAATTACTGAGAAGAAATCTGGAATATGTTTGATGCCAACTCTTGCAGAATGTGCCAAATTCAACAACAAAATGTTGCATTTGGAAAAGCAGGAGATTGTGAAACTAGAAGCTATTGACAGAGTAGAGCATATGGGATCAACAATTATTTTGTCTGAGAATTTGAAATCAAAATTGGATTCATTAGAGAAGACTATATCTAAAACTGCAGGTTTTGAAAAGACTCTGAATGTGTGCTTGAACTGCCGTATAATTTTAAGAAGGAATTTACATGTTGAAAGAGGTCTGGTAAATGGATCAATGGGTAATGTTGTTGATTTTGTGAAATACAGAAATAGAGATGGAATTGAATTTTTAAAAATTAAATTTGATGGCATTGAGGAAGTACAGGTAATTGGTCGTTGCTCTGCTAGATTTTTGCTTGTAAAAGACTTATTTGTTCGCCGTAAGCAGTTTCCTGTTTGCTTGGCATATGCGGTGACAATCCATAAATCGCAAGGTTTAAGTGTAGACAGTGCATTGGTGAATATTGGCAGTTCTGTGTTCAAGGAGGGTATGGCATATGTGGCATTGTCACGAGTTAGAACTTTATCGGGATTGTACTTGATTGAGTGTGATGTCACAAACATTTGTGCGGATCTAGATTGTGTTAAGGAATACAATAGGTTAAGAAGAGAGTATGCGCCACATTTGCCTCAATATCCTTTGTTTGAGAAACGTGTGGTAGGTCGGAAACGAAGAAATGTGACAAATACTAGGGAGGTTGCAGCAAAAAGACGAAAAGTCGATGAACCTGAAATTATAAGCAGAAACAAAAAGGATTCTGTTGAAGATGTTGTTGGTTTTCAATTTGAAAACAGTTCTGGTGTCAACTGCTATGCTAATGTAGTGGTTAATGTTTTGTTTTCTCTAGAAAATGTAAAAGAAGAGATTGTGGTCAATTCTGATCAAAGATTTTGCAGTTTGTTAAATTCTGTGTTAGAGAAATGTAGCACAGATAGAACAAAAATAGAAAGTGTGTCTGAAATTCGAAATCTGTTAGACAGATGTTCAGGCCAAACACAATTCTCTCAAAATATTCAGCAAGATTGTCAGGAGTTTTTAATGTATATACTTGATGTATTGCATGCTGAAGGTGTAGATGTAGATCACCTGTTTGGGCTTTCTTATCAATGGCAGCATGACTGCGAGAACTGTAGGGTATCAAGTAGTACTAGTGTAGACTCAGAAAGATTTATATATTTAACTTTGCCAGACAGTAAATCAGTCTCTTTTAATAAACTAGTAAAAGCAGCTGATCACAACATGGAGTGTAGCCAATGTAAATCTGAAATGATGTCCACATTATTTATACGAACATATGGCCAGTATGTTATTTTAATGTTCCAACGATGTAGGCCTGATGGAACAAAATTGACAACTTTCATTAAAAATTTTGTGGCTTCACAGTTGTCAATATCAGGAAGGACTTTTGTAACTGCAGCAATTATATATCATGACGGTCCTTCAATAACATCAGGACATTACACAGCTTATTTAAAGTCTAGAAACGGCTGGTCATTCTGCAATGATTCTGTTTTAATGCCGTATGACCTTAAAAACTCTTACCTGGTGTTTTTAAAACCAAAATTTTAGGGAAAGAATCTCGGGATGTGCTCTGAGGAATTTCAAGAAGTTCTAATGGCTCCTACACGATTTGGCCTTGAGGATAAGTGTAGTACAGAGACATAACTTCTTACCATAACACTGGACGTCATGTTGAAATAACTGCACTTTGAATGAATTCAGAAAAACTGTTTCTTTTTATAAGCAAATTCAAGCAGCCAATCAAAACATGGAGTAGAGGGAATGTAAGTCTGCAATGCTGTCTACTCTTTTATATTGCTTTGTGATTAAAAGTGATGTAGAGAATTTAATAATTGTAGTAGTCATAGAGATAGTGTAAGTCTGCTTTATAGTAAGCAGTATCAGTGTCATAGGAAATGTAGAACATGAGTGAGCAAGAAAGGTAAGATATTAGTAATCCAGGATTGTGAAAATGATCTTCAACATTTTAATTCTGAAAGTTGCGGAAATACAACATGACGGGATTGGCTTACAAGAATTCCAAGAGTTATAAATGGCTCTGACACGATTTGGCCTTGTGGAAACGTGTGGTAGAGAGCGAGAAGTCATTTATTGTATGTAACATGTTTTTGAAAACGATGGAGGTTTTCTTTCAGAAAGTGGCGGGTTGAAAGTAATAACAGCACAACAGAGTGTAAGCTGTTCATAGGACATCCTTCGCCGTCATGGAAAGTAAGTTAACTTTAAGGAGTTCTGAATTCTGATTTGTTATGTTGTATGGGTTTTTTAAACACAATCATTTTGATTGTGTTTTTTTTTCCCCGCTGTTATATGATGAATACCTTCAAGTCACTGTTTTTAGTGAAATTTGATACATTCTGAGAACAGCAAAAATAAACCATTTAACATGTATAATTAATTCTGTTCTGTTTGCATTTATGATGTACATGTAGAACTGTGTAGGAGGCATGGAGAAGGTGAGGCTTCTGTAAGTGTCAAAGTTGTTGCATACAGTGCTCATATTCTACGTAGTCTTTCATATGATAGACTACATTTCCACAATGAGATACCTAAGCAAAGGAAACACAGGTGATATGATTGTGGAATGAGGAAAAAAAATTGCACGTTTTTCAATTATATTACCTGTGTTTCTTAACATTACACATCACATTGTTTAGATGAGGTTTAGGCCTGTTCCTGGAGACAGAGGAGGTCTAACATTTGTCCAAGAGTGCAGTCGACATGACACACTTGGTTGGTATGCCTGCACATGTATTTTCTTCTCTGTATTCTTCAACAAACCTAAATTTCATCTGCAACTCTGAGTAGGACTTACCTGAAACAAATCTGTGAATAGGTTACACCTTATCGGCATCTTGAAACAATGATTTAAAATGTTAGGCTGAGATTTATGATGATCGTGCGCCTCATTTGCTCCGCTGTGGGTCACTTTTGTGTAAAACATGCACCATGTTGCAAGATAGGTTTCAGTTCATCTCCAGCAAGATACCATCACTTTGAAATGTATATAATTAGCACTGTGTAGGGGACATGCAGAAGCTGAAGCTTTTCTAAGTGTCAAAATTGTTGTATACACTGCTCAACTTCTGTGTACTGTTTGATATGGTAGACTCCATCTGCACTATGAGATACCTAAGCAAAGGCAACACAGGTAATGTGATTGTGAAATGAGGAAAATAAACTCCACATTTTTCAATTACATCACCTGTGTTTCCTAAGTTTACGAATGACATTGTGCAGATGAAGTTTAGGTCTGTCCACGGACACAGAAGAGGTCTAGCCTTTGTTCAAGAGTGAAGTGGACATGACTTACTTCATTAGTAGGCGTTCACATGTATTATCTCCTCTGTATTCTTCAATAAGTGTAAATTTGATCATTTGAGATGTCATCAGTGATGTCATCAGTGATGTCACTGACCATGTCATGAATGATGTAATATGTGACATCATCAGCAGTGAATTGCGGGTGCGCGATATATAGTTAGTGCAACTAACTATATATGGAATTTCAATGGTTTTGTGTGAGTAAAATAAGGTTTTGTAAATGCTAATTCCTAACTATATATGGTCTATAACCTATGGTTTTTTCAGTGAATTATAGATATATATATTAAGAATTGGTTTGTCGCAAATCGAATAGCATTGGATCACCAAACAACGGGGCTAATCAATGATAATTAGGCAGGTCGTTACAGTTTGCTCCCTCCTGTGATTAGCCGCAATCACAGGGATGATGGGCCGACAGGGTCAGCAGACAACCGTGTCTATAATAGTGTGTAAATAAAGAAAACATTTTGTTTTAATGCAGCTTGTTTTCTTTACAAAGAAACAGGACTGGGTCTAAACACAGAAAGGTGTTCTCTGAGAAAGCTTTCAGGGGTCCACGCTCAACTACCTGCAATTTTTTTGAAGATCCATTAAAGGGAAGGAGTTCAAAGAATTGTGAATCAGATACAACCCCCTTCAAGGTGCCATTATCTGATTAATGGTTTGCTACTGGCATTGAGGTCACAAACCATTCATACATTCCTGTCCTCTATGCCCCTTTCACAACCCCTTCAATTTGCGATTCGTACAGGGTCACAAATGCCTTTTACAAGTCAGAAATGATTTTACATAACAGGCTTTTTGATCATAAAGAAAAGTAATTTTGCATCTGCAAACCCTTTGATTTTGTGAATCGCTAGTATGGCAATCTCAAAAGAGCTTTGCACATAAGACCCTGAATCCTCTGCCACAAATTCACGATTTGTCTGAAGAACTACCAATGGCTCTACTGGTGATGAATCACTGACATATTATCGATAGACACAATATCGACCTACATAAATATCGGCACAAAAATATCGAATACAATAATATCGACATCCTATACATAACTAAAAACATACAAAAAATATCGGATACACAATATCGACCTACATAAACATCGATCTCACTAAAATCGAAAACATACATATCGAAAGTTTTAAATATCGACTACAATAAAATGTATACCCTAAGTTAAAAATATCGTAAACACATTTATCGACAACAATATTATCGTTATTTTATATATATCGAAATTATTTATATATATATATAAAATTATTTGCCAACATATTATAATTAAATTAACCCAGAAATACACATCTCTCATAACAAAATGTAAATATGTAGACATTTCAAATTTATTAAACATCTAATAAATGTAGAAATATTTTTAAAAGTTTTAAATTAAATTATATACATTTTAAACGCAAAATGATTATTTTACATTTGCATTATATATAAAAAAACTAACATATATTCAAAAATACAAACTGACCAATAAACACTGAAAATATAAATTAACCAATAGCAAACTAATTACTAACTCCAAACCACTATATAAACAATTACACACTAAACACAAACCACCTGAAGAAAAAAAAAACAGGAGAAAACACATTGGATAAATTCGACTAAACCTACAAGAACATCAAGATTGAACCGAAAATTCTATGGAGTAAAAGTAAGTAACTAAAATAATCTAAGTAAAAGTAAATACTAAAATGTGATTAATTACAAACATGATAAAATTACTAATGCATATCTACTTTTTATTTTCGACTACCAGTACAGAATACTTTACTAACAAAGAACAGAGAACAGAATTCTGAAAATGAAGATATAACTAACAAAGTCAGTATATTCAAACATTAAAGTAACTGCTAAAATGTAAAAAATTACAAACATGCTCAAATTACTAAAACATAACTACTTTTTATTTTCTCCTACCACTGCAGAAAACTCTACTAACAAAGAACAGAGAACAGAATTCTAAAAAATCAAGATACAACTAACAAAGTAAGTATATTCAAACATTAAACTGACTGCTAAAATGTTCAAAATTACAAACATGCTCAAATCTCTAAAACATATCTACTTTTTATTTTCTCCTACCACTACAGAATACTCTACTGACAAATAACAGAGATCAAAATTCCGAAAACCAAGATAAAACTAACTAAGTATATTCTAACATTTTCGAAAACACATAAATTGAGTTTAAGCTAAATGTTTCACAAAAACTGTAATTGCAACCTAAAAAATATCTCTTAACAATTGCGTTTTTTCCTAACAGATCAAGAAAACACAGAAAATAAAGGCCACAACTAAACAGTCAAGTACATCAAATTCAAAGACAAGATTTTCAAAAAATGTAAGTATATACTAGAAAATGTTTTTAAATTAACTTAAAATACAGACATTATTTTTTAATAACTACAAAATATATTTCTTGTAGAACAACAAACAACAAAATGAGTGAAGGAGCAGAATTTGTTACCAGCCAGAAAGGAAAACTATTACTCTGCTACATCGGTTACACTTATACCAAAGAAAAACAATTTGGGATGAAAGTTAATTGGAAATGTTGTAAATATTACTCCAACAAATGTTACGGAAGGGCAACCACTAGAGAAGCAACAGTACTTTATACTAGGGAACACAATCACCCACCAAACGTAACAGAAATAGAAGTTAGACAGCATTAGAAAACATAAAAGAGGCAAGCAGAGGTTCCCAAAAAGCAACAAGCACCATCTTAAAAGAACACATTCCCAAAATACCTAAATCTGCAACTACTCAAATGCCAAATATTATTTCCCTAAAAAGAACAAAAGCCCGAACAGAAAGAACAACTACTACTACCACTCCACCTCCTAGAACATATAGCGATATAAATTTAATTCCTAACCAAACTATAACTTTAAACAAACGACCATTTGTTATTTACGACAATGAAAGAAATGATAAAAGACTCATAATTTTTGGCACAAATATAAACCTCATAAAACTTCAGCAAAGCCAATATTGGATGATGGATGGGACTTTTAACATCTGTCCCAAACCTTTTTTCCAATTATATACAATACATGGCCTATACCAAAACTGCAACATACCTCTACTTTATGCACTACTACCAAATAAAACGAATTCCACATATATGGAATTATTAAACACAATCAAACAAAAAACTAATGACTATTCCCCTGAAAAAATAATACTTGATTTTGAACAAGCAAGGCTTTCAAGTATTTTAAAAATACACCCCCATACCTGTATTCAAGGCTGCTATTATCATTTTAACCAGTGTCTATGGAGACATTTACAAAAGACAACTTTAAGTATAGAATATGCAACAAACTCATCTTTTGCATATCAAATAAAAAAAACTCACAGCACTGGCTTACGTTCCAGAAACTGACGTAGTAGAACACTCCAACCTTTTAATTGATAGCACCTATTATAAACAAAATGAAGCTAAATTAAGTCAACTTTTAGACTACTTTGAAGATACCTGGGTAGGCAGACTCCACAGATCTATCCACAGAAGAAATCCAAAATTCCTAATACCCTGGTGGAACGTTTACCGAAGCACCATAAATGGTGAATCAAAAACAAACAACGCTGTAGAAGGCTGGCACAACGCTTTCCTACAATCAACTGGCCGAACTAAACCAAGTTTAGATACATTTATAAAATGACTACAAAAAGAACAAAGCTATCAAGAGTTTAGAATGGAACAATCCATTACTGAACTAACTCCAAAGACATCTAAACAAACAAAACAAATGCACAAATACCTAGAATAACAAGTAAAGTTGTACCCTAGCACAAAAGGCATTGAATACCTCAACATAATAGCCAAAAACTACTCTAAATTACTGTGAAGAACAAACCAGTCTTAAAAAATAAAACCAATACAATATGAATAAAAATAATATATTTTATTTCATACAAAATTAATGTGTTCAATATATGTTAATTTTTTTTAAATATATACACACATTAATTAAATATGAAAGAAATAAAACATAACAATTATAATAATAACATTACCCACCCACAATAAATAAAAGTTAAAAAACTTACCAACCATATTCCAAGTACTGTAGAATCCATCTTGACCAAAACAATCCAGTTAGGAAAAAATTAGCCCAAAAAAAATGAAAAAATACAATTGTCCCAAAAGTGAATAATCCATTCAACGAATATCCTTCGAATAACCATAAAAATCCCGATTTTTTTTTAAATATAAAACAAACGCTCCAGGAAACCTGAAAAATTGTATGAAGTTTTATAAAATCCATTACTTAATAAAACTAACAAACACTTCTTTAAAAAAAAAAACGACTGCTTCCGATATCACGAACACCTGCAACAAAAATATATAAAACATACATTCCCACCCACATAAAACAACACATAAACACATACTAACACCACTAGTAACATTATATTTCACCTAAATGTACTTTTAACATCGAAATACTAACTATACAAACAAGTCTAGAACAAGCTAAAAATATGTACATCCACCATACGTAAATACAACATATAAATCAGTTTAATATAACTAATTTACTTCTAACAACACTAAATAGTACCACACCACTATCAAAATTACTTTAAAACACACTTAAAACATATAAAACAAACCTTACCTTTAGCGACGTGAAGTGTCTCCCAACCACGAGCTAGTCTTCATCCAAATGACACAAAACGACCTAAAGCGGTTACAAAATAAAACACCCAAAACGAATAAAATAGATTAACCTTACAAACATATTATTTAATTTTCAAAAATATTCCTTTACTAAATTAAAAATAAATACAATGTTAAAAAAAATCAGTTTTTGTAATTTGTATTAAAACACTTAAAATGTATATATTGTGTAAAATTATAAAAATAAATATTATAGAATAGATAATATTTATTATTATAATTATTAAAACTTTGAAAAATTGTTAAAAATGTTGAGTCAAAATTTAATTTTGAATATAAATATACCTGTGTTAAAATATTAATTTCATTTCAATATATTGTTAAAAAAATTAATATTAATAATTTAAATATTAATAATAATTTAAAAACTATCTGTACGGGGGCGTGTCCAAGATGGCGACGGAGTAGGACGCTTTTTCAGGTCCCTCCGGCGCCACGGAGACACAGCATTGACCAGTGTCCTTCCCGACAGCACAGCTTGCCGTCGGACTGGCCAGGGAGCCCCGTGAGGCGATCTGGACCCGTGCGACACCCTTCCGGTGTCTCTAGCTGCCCGGAGTGCGGAGATCCCGGAGCGGCGGCTTTGGACTCCTATGCGTGGAGGCCTTTGGGCGGGCGGAACAGAGAGGCGTCGGAGGCTCCGCCGCCGGGATCCGCGGCCCGTGCCCCGTAGGCGCTGAAGGACACGCAGACCACAACAAAGACTGGCGGAGGGATAGCTCGAGTCCCGGGACCCCTGCGGCCGGGACGATCTGGGCAGCACGGACGGCTGCGAGAGGTGGGTCCCGGCTCGCTGATTCACCCGAGGCCGGGGATTGCGGCCTGGTCGCTGCGGGGCCCGCCCCAGGGGGCGCTGAAGGATTTGCTGCACGGTAGCGGGGGATGACAGTGCCGGGCCGCTGCCGCCGACGCTCCCAAGATGTTAGGATTTGAGTGGTGCGGCTGGCGGCGCTCGGCGGGACTGATCGCCGGATTCACTCGAGGCCGGGGATTTGAGGCCTAGTCGACGCGGGATCTGCCCCATGAGGCATTCTGACGCACTAGCGGTTGGAGGGGGTACCCGCACACCAGCACCCAGCACACCCCACAGAGTGCATCGACAACTTTGGAGCGCTCCCGAGCGCAGCTCGCGCCGAGAGCGACCTTCTGCAGCGGTCTCCCCCTGGGCCTGGTTGGGGGCTGCATTGCTCAAGAGGAACGGGACTTTGGCAAGGCGGGGCCCCACAATTGTGGACTTTAACTTCGAGCTGGGACTTGCCGGGCTCGCTTGGGGTGTGGGAGTCGCGACACCATAGGGGTTCTGTCCCCGATTGCCCCCCCGCCCTACGGCCTGCTACAGCCCAGTGACTTAGCTCCCGGCCGCGGTGACCGGTGGGACTGCCTATCCAGAGTTTAAGTAAGCTATTGGCTTTGTAAATGGCAATGCCTTTTATTTATGTTTTAAAAGTTAACACATAAATAAAAGGCATTGTCATTTACAATGCCAATAGCTCAAACTCTCGTAAATGCGAGACCTATTCCATTGCAAATGCTTGTTTTTATTGTGCATTGCACCTCGAAGCTGGAGCCTGGCACTTGCTGCTCATAACATATAATAGACGATTACAATACGGGGATATAACAATCTGACAGAGCAGAGGGAAAATAATTATTGTATGGATTTTCTGTTTACAGTGGTAGTGCTACAACCAAGCCATATTGGGTGGAGCTAGTTAGAGGAGGAGTAGTGATGGTAAAGTGGTTCGAAGGCTGTTTGGCTGCAACAGCACTGCCAGGCTGATTAAATTAAGATGGTAGGAGTGCAGCAGAGGAGTGTGCAGCAACTGCGATTGTGAGTGTATTTCATTGCATTTCAAACTCACATACAATGTTTTATGTACTTTTGTGTCATGTCCATCTCTCTGATTCTGTCAACCAGCTGTTTCATTCTTGCTTCAAGAAATGGCAATAGCTGGGCTGCCTGAGACCCCCGACTCCACTTTTTATTGTTTGAGCTCCTCTGAGACTCATTTAAAGGAGGAAGTGGAGACCTCAGAGGGATAGTTCAGGGTTTTTCACTTAAATATGGGGTGTCAGATTAATCTACACAGACCCTCAAGTCGAAGGAAGAAAAACATACTTTATGAAAGTTTATGGACATTAAAATATATTTTTTTCTAAGGAAATATTAGTCTGAAATCTAAGCACTTTGGGAATCTCTGTTCGAATAAATAAACTAAGTGTTCGGGGAAAGGGAGAGTCATGGTTTATCCTTGATGAGGTGATGTGAAAACATGAATGTCACAGGGCAAATATCTGAGAGTTTTATGTTTCAAATTGGTACTTGTCTGGAGAGGGACAAAGGTAGTAATTTAGAGCAGCTTTCATTCAAGACACTCATGAGTCACTTTGAAACCTAAAGCAAGGAGATACAAAATACACCATAAAGAGTTTTCGTTTGACAGTAACGGTTATTAGTAAGCCCTTAGACATACAGCAATGCGGATGACTTGAGAAGTGAGAACTGTTGGTAACAATCGGTATGTGAACTTAGTTTCGGAGTTCTAATTTCATGAAAATCACTTATTTAATTTATTTGGATCGACCCTCAGGTCAGGAAAAGAAAATGTGCATATGATTATGACAACACGGTTGAGCAGCAAGCAAGCCAATTACTCTTTTGTGTATCTTTTTTATGTAAATGTTCTGTTTTTCAGTTTATTCATGTGCACTGTACCGAGTACAGACTTAAGCAGGAACGTATTGCTGTCTTGTGGTGTTAATGTCCAGTAAGGCTAGAAACTGGTTGGTAGAATGATCCTTGACGCAGAGGAGGCACAGGGAGGCAATGCTGCCAGTCACATGTCCAGCTCCAGAACCCTGTGCCTTACCAGTATTAGAGTTGTACTCTGCGGTGTAGGCAAATGTCGGCTGCACAAGTATAGACGTTCTCAATCAGTTTATTACTTAATGATGCTCAACTTTATCTCACCCCACCGCTTAGAAGTCATATATAAGATAAAACGTATTCTCTCCCGATGATAAAGCATTGAAAAGGAGCATACAATTATATACGATTAGACTATTGCTTTACCTGTGCCTCACCAGAGGCAATTTGCAAAGGAAAGCATGCAATGTGCTCTTGTGAACAGGCCAGTGAGTTAGCGTAGCAGTTCTCTTATTAGTCTGAATAAGCATCTTCCAGCGACATTATCATATGAAATATTTGCACAGTTTCACAATTGCTTTTTTACCCTTCTTCCTTTCTCAAATTTGCTTGCAAATGCACCATTTGTCCACTTGTATTTCGAAGTTGTCCTTGGGGGGGAGAGATGGGGGGGGGAGACTCCCCGGAACCCACTTGATGACAGTCAGGCTCTCTCACTTTGCTTGTTTGCCACAGGGCACAAATCATGAACTTTTACGTCTCACCACTTTCAAATGTCACCAGCTGCCACTGTAATTATCGAAACCAACAAGTCGAATTAATGACATATTACGTGGAACAGCTATTAGTATTTATAGATTTGAAACTAGTAATCTTAAATTGACACTGCTGCTAGAAAGCATTAAATATGAGATCAAGGAGATGAACCAAGTGAAAATCAATTCTGTGACCCAGAAATATGACTGGTTTGATAAAATGGATTAGAAAATGATTAAGATGCTGTACAGGATTGAGAAAATAGAAGAACGGGTATCAGAATGTGAAGGTAAATTGATTAAATTATCGTTAAGATTGGGCAACTGGAAAAGATGTGACATATCTTCAAAATAAGCAAGACGAGAGGAAAAATCACAATGCTCCAACCTTAGCTTTTTAGACATTTGTGAACATAAAGAAAACAATACTAGTATGGTAACTTTGACTGAGATATTGATTGTTGTACATTCTTGCAGAATTCAGCCAACGTTTTACAATTATGAGAGCACATACAATTCCCTCTTTACTTGCTCCTCATGCTAAGTATCCAATAACTATATTGATAAATGTTTCTGGTTATATAAAATAATTATTTCTCACCAATGCAATTCAGAACAAGTCATTTGAAGTGCAATAAAATGTGTTTTAAGGTGTTTTCAGATATGACTAGAATTTCGTTCTGTGGAGGCACAAGCTTTGCTGGTGCACCAAGCTATGCTTAAAGCTCTTTATAGAACTGGATCCAATTAGTTTGTTTACAGATGTTAAACATGCTCATGCTATCTTGAATGAAATCCATAATTGTGGTTCCTGATGATTGTTGAGGAGACAATATTGACAAGGTAGGGTGCGGGGGGTCTGGGGAGACAGAGGGAATTCGAGTAAATGGGAAGGACCAGGACTAAAACATGGTGCCATATAGGTCTGTTAGGGGTGCCTGGGTGAGAATAACCCATTAGAACAGGAATGATGTGAGCTGAGAAGGACAAAGGATTAGCCATAAAAAACACAGGCAATTGTATTATGGCGTTTGATTCTATCTTATACGAGTATTACTTTGGAAGCGGGCAGCTCCGAATTAATGCATGTTGATACGCTACACTGCGATTTCAACTTTGAAAGAATTTTTGCATCTTATCAAATATGGGTACTAATAGTTTGCAATGTGAATAGCACATTGACCGTATCTTACACTTCATAAGAGCGCACGGAGAAGCTCGATTCCATGTTTGTTGCTTTTTGGCAGTAAATTGTCCTATGCATTTTTGCATGGAGCTGCTTTGTTTAATTTACGTATGCAGCAGTGTGAAGTTTGAGGATGAAATTTAAAGAGGACATAGTTTACAATCATGACTCTTTTGGTAGTGGATAGCCCAAAACTATTTTCATTTAATGTCAATGGCTTGAATAATAGCAAAATAAACCTTGCCAATGAGCGAGGTTCCTTTCATATAATCTGTTTGTTATTCTTTGCATAAAATGCATATCCTTCTAGATAGGCTGTCGAATGTTACAATGTTTAAAACATGGTCAAGATTTAGCTGTCTTCCTCAATGACCACTCCTCTCAAATAGTTGGATAACTTGTCTCTGTGATGTGCTGACCTCCGTTGCAACTCATCCTCTCTTTTTTTCACGATATGCCTGCTTGCTTTCTGACCTGCCAAGTGGCACTTCTTTGGAATTAAGCATATATGTGTTAGACATGACATACTTGGCTTTGCATTCCCCCAAACCTTTTGCCTTCACTCCCTGTTTTTGAATTAGGTTTTGTTGGCATTAGAACTCAGTGCACTTTACCACTGCTAACCAGTGGCAAAGTGCTTGTGGTCTCCTCCCAAAGCTTGTTAACATTGGACTTAACCTAATTGGTACATGTAATTTACTTATATGTTCATAGTTAATGGTACTAACTGTACCTAGGGCCTGTAAATTAAATGCTACAAGTGGGCTGCAGCACTCATTGAGCCACACACTAAAGTAGCATTTAAACATGTCTTACGCTTGCCTTTTCGACCTGGTAAAATAAACCTTTTGCCAGACCCAAACCTTCTTTTTTAATACTTATAAATCACTCCTAAGGTAAGCCATAAAGGCTCATAGGGCAGGGTACACGGTATGTAAATGCAGGACATGTAGGTTTAAGATTTACAGTCTAGTTTCACTGCTGTAAGCTATGTCTCCCTTAGGCTAACACTGGCTTACCTTAATACACTTAATAAGTGCTAACTCCAGTTAGGGACTTGATAGAAACATGCTGTTTACACTCAAATTAATTGTAATGTATAACCCTCTTTACTGGTAAAGTCCGATTTTAAGTTCCTATTCTAAAAATGCCACTCTTAGAAAGCTACAATTATACTGCCCAAACCAACTGTGCCTTTTTGTCAGTGTCCTGGGTTACATGACTATTTTTGGCTCTCCTGTAGTGGGCTGTGCATTCTTTCAAGAAATAGGAAAAAAGAAGGCCTAAGTATGAGGGAAGTGGCTCTTCCTGACAGGAGGGCTAGGGAGGAGCTGTATCATGCCCTGATTGCGCTTCAAAGGGCTCTCCGTGCAGCAGACACAAAGGAGCCTGACACCAGGCCTGTGTAGCTTTGTCCCCTTAGACAGTTTGGAGCCAGAACCAGGGGAAGAGGAAGGGTCAGAACTGACCAGAACCGGTTTTGGTGGTTTGTCAGGAATTACCCCACACAAAGGCATGCACAAGGTACAAATGTGACATCTTCAGAACCTCTCATGAGAACTCTTCTTGACCGGTAGGAGATTCAAAAGAAGGATTGCCCTACTGTCTGAGGAAGGAAGATTGAAGCTGCTGGCCTGGAACACAGGTTCTCCCGAAGTGAATCCAAGCGTCAGTTGGCTGACCTCCTGTTTGAGCTACAGGGATACAGCAAACTTCCAGAGGCATTCATGCAACCTTCTGTACTTGACGAGACCTGCCTGAACACTGCTGCTGGCCTCTCCTAGAGTGAGTCGTCACCGCCAAGTTCCTGCACCCATGGATGGCATCAGAGTATAGTCCTCTTGAGGAAAGGGTAAAGATACAGAGGTTTTGGCTCCTCGTGACCACGAAGTGACCTCTTTGCACCGAGAATCGACTGTCCTAGATAACACCAACAAGTAGTACATGCCCTTTTTGCCAACAGCGACCGTTCGTGATGACCGTCAATGCAAAGCTCCAGTGAGACCATCTCTTCACGCTGGCAGTAGCTAACCACCTGCGTTGGCCACCAATATAAATATTTAGCGATGACCAGCTCTGTGAGCTACAACAGTGACCGTCCACAATGCCTGACCTGCTCCTCGCACCAATAGCCTCCTCCTTGTAGTCACCACTAATACAACTGGCACTCTTTGATCCGACTTGAGACGGTAACTCTTCAGCTGAACAAATCTGGTCCTGACCTGCACTGCATCGAGGTTGGTCTGAACGTGTTACTTTACCCCGGTCTAGCGTCATTGAATAACGTGAATGGAGCTTTATGCTTTTTGGAACTATTTCCAACTAAAACTTTAAAAATTCATTACTCCAGTTCTACTGGGTGGAGTGTTTTCATTTTGGTGTGATTTAGGTAAAATTATCTCTAATTGTCTGAATTGGTTTGGGGATTTTTCTTGTGTTGTGTTCTCACTTTATTACTGTTTGAGTGCAGCATAAATACTTTTCATTTTGCCTCTAATTTAAGCCTGAATGTTTTTGTGCCAAGCTACCAGAGGGTTAAGCACAGGTTTATTTAGTGACTTTGTTAGTTAATCCAGACAAGAGTTATGTTTATTATTTAAGTGGGACTTCCACCCCTCTCAACTAATAACCCAATTTCTTAAAATGTGTTTCTGGAGATTTTTGGGGCTTATCTTTTCCCCCCAATTATGTGCCTTGGTGCCTTATTCTTCCTCCTTTTTTAAAAGTTATTGAGCTAATCTTTGATACCCCTTCCCATATTCACCTCACAAACTCCCACTTTTATGGTATTGACAGTATACCATCCGGAGATGGTCACCATATCAAACCTCTAAGTTTTTTTTATAGAAGGGCCAACATAGGGGTGCTACTAGATTAATCTAACCTTAGCCTTCACACAGAGGCTTTTAATACTTGTCAGTTTTGTAAGTGGCTCTTCCTTGGAGATACCTGTTGCCCTAATCAATGATCGATGAAAGCAGACTACCCTATAACTACAGAAAGGAGTCTCAATTTCTTTCTGGCAGAGCAGGCAATAGAGGAAATCAGTCCTTAATCGAAGCACAATTAAATTATTATTAAGTTATCTAAGCTTCCTGATTCATCAGATAGTAATCTAGCCAAAACCTGCTTGTGAGAATGTGAGATTTTGAGCTGCTTTATTCTCTTTTTCACTTCTTCATAAAGTAAACTCCTTGTACGTCACCGTAAATTAATTTGATGGACATTCGTCACTAGGAAACAGCCTAGATCCCACACTATAATGTCCTGGAAAGCTCTCCTTCTCAAACTTCAAAACCCAACAGTGTTGAGAACTAAAAGTGGGATCTATTGATCATACTCAAATACATTGTATCCCTGTTCCTAATTCTAAGAGACAACAGAACAATAATAGCGATTAACAACTTCATTCGTGTAGATTTAGTTGGGAATAACAGACAATTTAAAATGATTGTAGAAGAAAAATAAAGCATTTATTGAAGAGAGAATTGGCTCAGAACTATCCCAACTGTAAAATATCTTTTTAATGTCTTACTTGTGTTTTGACTTTAATAATTCCAAAGTGGAACTTTTTCTAAATATTCTCAGATTTTTATTTAGTGAGAATACATTGTTTCTGTGTATTTTAACTGCATAAGCACTAGGACTAAATATCAGAAGAAAATTGGGTCTAAAAATGTCTCTACCAATTTATTTATTCTGTGGCCCAACAAGCTCAATTCATAAGACACTTGCATCCTGCAGGGATCTATTTGGAATCTGCCAAAGTCTATAAGGCTCTTGTAAATCTGTGGGCAGGATATCTGCCAAGTTTCTAGAGACAAATTAACAGGGTGAGCCAAGCCCGAGCCAAGCTAGGCTCTAAGAGCCTGTGCACGAGCTGACCCCTAAAAATGTTTCCATGTTAACCAGGCAACAAATCTCAGGTAAAATATGATAACATTTCTTTGAAATTCTAAAAAGTGTATTACTTTAACATATGGACACTTTGGCATTTCTATGATACATTATAGCACGGCACCGAGAGGTACGTTCCTTCCCTCTCCCACACCCTGGTGACAGTGACAGTGACATTAGTTAACTAAGAGGCAAGACAGTTGTCATGCGTACCCTGTTTATGGACCAAACTCTTAAAGATAGAGAAACATTATAGTCTATTAAATTAAACACGATATGTTTTTGTACATCAAGGATCGGTTTATGGTCAATATTAGGCCCAGGCACCCCAAAACTGGCCCTCATTTGTGGAACACACCTTTTGCAAATCACTTGTTGTTGGTGTCACTGGGTTCATTTTTGGAGCTGTATTGGGTAAAAAAAGAACCTGGCAATCACCACTTTGATAAAGTGATGAACGCTCAACTTAGACTTTAGGGGAAATAGAATCTCCCTCTAAAACTGAGAGACTCACGTGCCAAGGTGGAAAAACATTGAAAGATCTGGTTCCACCTCTCTGCCCTTCACACAATTTTAGTTTGATGTGTATGCTATGTAGACAACGTAACTAGTATATTTTAAGAACAAAGATTATAACAATCATATTTTCACCTACAGGTACTACTGCAGTGTGATTAGGCAACTCTAGACCAAAGAGGGTCTGTCCTTGAGCTACTGAAGTAAGGTAGGAAAGGAGGGTAACATATAGGGGATCCTTTGGTCCTGGCGAAAGCCGTAAACATGTTAACTGGAAGAAACATGTTGACAAACATGCAGAAAGGAGGAGTGAACGGCTACTAGTCAGCCTTATCACCACCATCCTTCATTCTCTTTTAATCCTGACCGGGATATCCGGGAATAAAGTAGTAAAGTAGATAGTCCAGAGCACGTTTTAAACTCTACAAATCTGCACTTATATTTCTTTATTGATCCTTACTATTTTTTATGTTTGTATTGTCTTCCCCCTCCCTTTTGCTCCACCCCAGGTGTTAGTCTGCACAGCGGTGTTGTTTAGCAAGCCCTATGATGGAGCATGCCACAAATTTGTGGGTGAGGGCAGTTTTTTAAACAGACAACGCTTGCCACTAAACTTTATAGTGTACCTTCTTCTACTCCTACCTCTTTTTGTGTTTTGGGTGGATCAGGGGAAGCAGGTGGTCCTGATTCCCCTTGATCTATCTGCAGCTTTGAGCGCGGTCATGCACACAGCACTTTTATAGTGCCTCAGTGCCATAGGTGTTTGTGGCTCCTGATTTGCTAGGTTCCATTCCTTTCTGGATGAAAGGTTTCAATCAGCTTGAATGGCCCTATTCACCTCGGAACCTAAACCCTTGGGTTTTGGGGTTCCACTTGGGTCTGCAATGAGCCCTACATTATTCCATGTGTATATGACCCCATTGGCCACCTTGATAGAATTGTTTGGTATGCAAATAGTACTCTATGCTAATGAAACGCAGCTGCTTTCACTCTAGACAAAAATGCACCTAATGCGCTGACCAATTTTAAGGCTTGCATGTCTGCTGTGTTCCAAAGGGTGCGTGACAGCTGCCTTCAATGCAATACCAGCGAAACAGGAATCCTTCAGGATTCCACCGCCCAGCTGAGACAATAGCTTTTGGCCAAATGATGTCCCGCCGCCACCTGCACCAGACACAGTGGCATCTGGGGGGGGGGTTAATAAAATGCATCCTTTGCCCCCTCCTAGGTGGCTGGTGTAGTAAGTTCCTGCCTTGGAATACTAAAGAAGTTTAAACAGTTCCTTTACCTACTCCCCCTTCCGCAGCAAAAAACAGTGATCCGGGCCCTAATTACCTCAAGGCTGGGCTACGCCAACTTACTATACTGGGGTTAACCGGCCTAGCTCCTGAAAAGATTACAGCTGGTGCAGAACGCCGCTGCCAGGCTTGTGTCTTTGAGTATAACTTTTCACTGACCACAAGTTATGTGCTTTCTCTATAAGACTTGCATTGAGCCTCTACAGCCAGATGGACGGTTTCCCCTCACTTAACATGGCTTGTACATTTCAACATATTGACACAATGGTATGTAAAGGGAACTCTCCAAAATGCTGCACAATTAATGGCTGCATTTTTTGTTGATTTCCTCTCACCTAAATGAAGCACTGTGAAGAATTCAACTTAAGGCGACCACCTGTCTGCTACATATGTGGACATCCATAAACTCAGACTAATGTCTGCTGTCCATTAGCTTTTAACTAATAACATACATTATTTTGAGTACTTCTGAATTGCCTAACAATCAATCCCATGCCTGGACATATTCTGGGAGTTATCCGGGAGTGTGAGTGACTTGTTATTTGTATAGTGACCTCGGTTTGACTCATTGGCTGAACCCCAGTGAGTCCTAGCATGCTGCAAAGAAGGCCGTGGAGTCCGCACGAGCCTCTGTTGTATGCAAACACCGTCTGAGTTGTGCTCCAATTGAACTTCGCTGGGATGATGGCCGAAGCTAAGTCAGCTCTGGACAGGGCACTAGCTTGATCTGGGCTGAAACAGTTAATCTGGTCTCAAGCAAGTGCTGCTGATGCTGCCATTCACATTGTGGATGGGAGGAGAAAGGACAGCACAACAGTGGTTGTAGTGTGGAGCTGGGTTGACCTCGGTGGTGAAAGTGAATAATGGTTAGACCTGCCAGGAGCACGTGGAGTTCCATGAACTTCTGCAGAGTTACAAAAAACCTCTGCGAGATTCCACGGAATACCATGAATGGCTGGAAATAGGCATGTCATGATGCTTGTGTGTGATTTAGCACCAAGAGCTAAAAAATCAGCGCAAACGGCACCACACAGCGTGTCAGAGGCCACAGCTTTTCAGGTTGATTTTCCTGCCGCTCATTTACGTTTTCTACTCGAGTGGCAGGTTTCTGACCACAAATAGTCGCGACCTCCCGAGACTGCCCACAGAGGAAAAATCTCACTGGGTGACCTCCTGGTGACCGAAATTGAACTAGGGAATGCCAGATCTCTCTCATGCTCAGCCGCCATTGAGAAAAAACTGTGCCATGCTGCCTGCCGTTGGCAGAATGTAGGTGGAACGCCGTGTTACAAGCGTAATGCGGAGTGGCCAAAACTCCGCCAACTCTCCCGGCAGAGCAAACCATATCGCCCTCCCCTAATAATGGTGAGACCTGGTCAGGTGCACAGTTGCTAAGTGCCGGGTAAAAGATGTGTGGGTGCACATTAAGTGATGTTCATGCATGATTGCAGAGTGAGCAATGTCTGTATAAGTGAGTGCATGCTTTTGTGAGTGTGGGGTGCAGGTCATTAAAGCAAGACCTCTTAGCATAGTAAAAACGTGTTTGCCCAGCTCTACTTGACAGTACTGCCTTAACATTAACAGGCAAAGTAAGAACTATGATTAGAGAATGCACTCCTTCCCTTATTTTTCAGTTAACTGCACTTAATTTCATCATTTTTAAAGCGTGCGGTGCAGATTGCTGTGATCCATCCTCTTCACAGCTTTTCGTGCTGAAAGTATACATAGGCCACTATTCTCGTGTCCCATCTGCCGCACTGCGTCGTGGGTGAAACTTTCCCCATTTTATTTAACTCCTTAGGATAATTTTTAAACTTGTTAATCCATGTAAACCCATGTTCATTCAAAATCTTGGCAGTCAGACACTCTCATGAAATCACTCTGGAGACAGCGCCATTTCAACTTCTGGCTTTATTCTTCACCTTTTCAAGTAAATACTGTTTGCCAATCCAGGCTTTTTAAAGCAACTCGTGGTATTCAGAAAATGAAACGTTCATCCGAATCGGCTCGTCTTTACACCCAATGCATTTCGAACCTATACTGGTTCTTCGTCAGGGGTTGCTACAATAAATGAAAGACATTCAGCTAGCTGTTCGCCGTTAACCTTTGACATACAGAAAGGATATATAAAAGCTGGCCTAATTCCTCACATTGTAACCTTGCTACCCTAACCCACTGCGCTAGAAACCCATCTGTGCAAAAACCCAACAGAGACTCCTACCCATAACTGCCCCTCCTCCCCCATACCTTGCAGTTCCTGCAAAACCCACACCCAATATTCACATCCTTGTCCCTTCATCAACTATCTTCGAATTTACTCTAAATCATAACTCAACCATACTACCCACAAAACAACTCTACCCTCATGCTAAACTCCCATCATCCACATTACAACCCACTTGTTTGTGACAGTTCTCCCCATAAACATCTAGCCTGTCTACGAACTTAAACCCACCTCACTTGCCACTTCCCAAAAGCAAAACAATTCTGTACCTTATCAAAGTTCTTAACCAACGTCCTGTGCACCTCGTCCTTCTCTCCCCATTTGATGGAAAATCATTCTTTCTCCTTGCCTGAATGTCCGTTACTTTAACAAAGCGTCCCTCCAATCAAACTTCATGCTTTTAACCCCGTGACCATAACCCACGGTTGTGCTAATTAATTTAAAAAAATGTGGAATACAACTTCATGTCCCATAATGCACTACACACATGAAGTTGTATTCCACATTTTTTTAATTAATTAGCACCACCAAGGGTTATTGTAGCAACCCCTGACGAAGAACCAGTATAGGTTCGAAATGCATTGGGTGTAAAGACGAGCCGATTCGGATGTACGTTTCATTTTCTGGATTCCACGAGTTGCTATAAAAAGCCTGGATTGGCAAACAGTATTTACTTGAAAAGGTGAAGAATAAAGCCAGAAGTTGAAAGGAGAAAGAATGATTTTCCATCAAATGGGGAGAGAAGGACGAGGTGCTCAGGACGTTGGTTAAGAACTTTGATTATTCTGGGCTCTTGGGGTATGGTGTACAAGAGACTCATGGTGAATAACCGCATCCACTGTGTGGCCTAGACTAGTGAATGGTATTGTAACATTAAGTGGCATTCATCGAATCTCAGGGTAAAAGAACACACAATAGATGATCTACTTCAAGGAGACACTCTTGAAGAACTTAGACGGAACTTCCACATGACCCCAGAATAGGGATGACCTTTACAATGTTGTAATTATTAAATTACATTTCATAGTGATCCAACATGAAAACAGATTCAGAAGGCAGAAGCTACTGTGACTGGCCTATGCACCTAAACACACAGCTTCCTTACTCAACTCTCATTAAAGAGTCTTTAGGGAGGCACGTCCTAAATTTCCAAATACTATCAAGACTGGTATTGGTCCCAGGCCAAACTTTATAAGGCACGACTGTCTCCAACTGACACAATGTCATATTGACAGGAGGTTTGGCAGATCCTGTGGGCCACAAGTTACCGTTTACTTCAACTGTCAGCAAAGCATGCACTACACTAGTACACTTGTGACTTGGACAACTTGACCTTCTAATTGTGAAGTGGATGGCCGCATCACTATTTGTCACCAAGATCTGCATTCTTAGGCTCTTGAGGGCAGCTGGCACGCCAGCACATACAGAATGGTTAACATGGTTAAAATAGTAGCAAAACCTGTTTTTTCTACTATTTTACAAGCTCAGCAGATGACAACGGGAGTACTCTCCCAGAAATGTATATACACTCTCATTGTCTGAACCACAACGACTATATGGAGATATTGAATCGAGTTATGATGGATGAAATTTTGACTGCTTGAGGAGAATTCTACGTTACTTAGTCTACTAGATTAATTTAACCTTAGCCTTCACACAGAGGCTTTTAATATGTGTCAGTTTTGTAAGTGGCTCTTCCTTGGAGATACCTGTTGCCCTAATCAATGATCGATGAAAGCAGACTACTCTATAACTACAGGAAGGAGACTCAATTTCTTTCTGGCAGAGCAGGCAATAGAGGAAATCAGTCCTTAATCGAAGCACAATTTAATTATTTTTAAATTTTCTAAGCTTCCTGATTCATCAGATAGCTATCGAGCCAAAACCTGCTTGTGAGAATGTGAGATTTTGAGCTGCTCTATTCTTGTTTTCACTTCTTCATAAAGTAAACATCTTGTACGTCACCTTAAATTAATTTGATGGACATTTGTCACTAGGAAACAGCCTAGATCCCACACTATAATGTCCTGGAAAGCTCTCCTTCTCAAACTTCAAAACCCAACAGTGTTGAGAACTAAAAGTGGAATCTATTGATCATACTCAAATACGTTGTATCCCTGTTCCTAATTCTAAGAGTCAATAGAACCATAATAGCTATTAACAACTTCATTAGTGTAGATTTAGTTGGGAATAACAGACAATTTAAAATGATTGCAGAAGAAAAATAAAGCATTTATTGAAGAGAGAATTGGCTCATAACTATCCCAACAGTAAAATATCTTTTTAGTGTTGTACTTGTGTTTTGACTTTAATAATTCCAAAGTGGAACTTTTTCTAAATATTCTCAGATTTGTATTTAGCGAGAATACATTGTTTCTGGGTTTTTTAACTGCATAAGCACTAGGACTAAATATCAGAAGAAAATTGGGTCTAAAAATGTCTCTACCAATTCATTTATTATGTGGCCCCACAAGCTCAATTCATAAGACACTTGCATTCTGCAGGGATCTATTTGGAATCTGCCAAAGTCTATAAGGCTCTTGTAAATCAGTGGGCAGATATCTGCCAAGTTTCTAGAAACAAATTAACAGGGTGAGCCAAGCCCGAGCCAAGCTAGGCTCTAAGAGCCCATGCACGAGTTGCCCCCTAAAAATGTTTCCATGTTAACCAGGCAACAAATCTCACGTAACATATGATAACATTTCTTTGAAATTCTAAAAAGTGTATTACTTTAACATATGGACACTTTGGCATTTCTATGATACATTATAGCACGGCACCGAGAGGTACTTATCAACCGTTCCTTCCCTCTCCCACACCCTGGTGGCAGTGACATTAGTTAACTAGGAGGCAAGACAGTTGTCATGCGCACCCTGTTTATGGACCAAACTCTTAAAGATAGAGAAACATTATAGTCTATTAAATTAAACACAATATGTTTTTGTACATCAAGGGTCGGTTTGTGGTCAATATTAGGCCCAGGCACCCCAAAACTGGCCCTCATTTGTGGAACACACCTTTTGCAAATCATTTGTTGTTGGTGTCACTGGGTTAATTTTTGGAACTCTATGGGGTAAAAAAAGAACCAGGCAATCACCACTTTGATAAAGTGATGAACATTCAACTTAGACTTTAGGGGAAATAGAATCTCCCTCTAAAATTGAGAGACTCACGCGCCAAGGTGGAAAAAACATTGAAAGGTCTGGTTCCACCTCTCTGCCCTTCACACAATTTAAGTTTGATGTGTATGCTATTTAGACAACTTAACTAGTATATTTTAAGAACAAAGATTATAACAATCATATTTTCATCTACAGGTACTACCGCAGTGTGATTAGGCAACTCTAGACCAAAGAGGGTCTATCTTTGAACTACTGAAGTAAGGTAGGAAAGGAGGGTAACATATAGGGGATCCTTTGGTCCTGGCGAAAGCCGTAAACACGTTAACTGGCAGAAACATGTTGACAAACATGCAGAAAGGAGGGGTGAACGGCTACTCGTCAGCCTTATCACCACCATCCTTTATTCTCTTTTAATCCTGACCGGGAAATCCGGGAATAAAGTAGTAAAGTGGATATTCCCGAGGGCATTTTAAACTCTACAAATCTGCACTTATATTTCTTTATTGATCCCTACTATTTTTTATGTTTGTATTGTCTTCTCCCTCCCTTTTGCTCCACCCCAGGTGTTAGTCTGCGCAGGGGTGTTGTTTAGCAAGCCCTATGATGGCGCATGCCACACATTTGTGGGTGAGGGCAGTTTTTTAAACAGACAACGTTTGCCACTAAACTTTGTAGTGTAACTTCTTCTACTCCTACCTCTTTTTGTGTTTTGGGTGGATCAGGGGAAGCAGGTGGTCCTGATTCCCCTTGATCTATCTGCAGCTTTGAGCGCGGTCATGCACACAGCACTTTCATAGTGCCTCAGTGCCATAGGTATTTGTGGCTCCTGATTTGCTTGCTTCCATTCCTTTCTGGTGACATGTTCCAATCAGCTTGAATGGCCTTATTCGCCTTGGAACCTAAACCCTTGGGTTTTGGGGTTCTACATGGGTCTGCAATGAGCCCTACATTATTCCATGTGTTTATGACCCCATTGGCGACCTTGATAGAATTTTTGGTATGCAAATGTACTCTATGCTGATGAAAGGCAACTGCTCTTCTCTCTAGACAAAAATGCACCTAATGCGCTGACCAATTTTAAGGCTTGCCTGTCTGCTGTGTTCCAAAGGGTGCGTGACAGCTGCCTTCAATGCAATACCAGCGAAACAGGAATCCTTCAGGATTCCACCGTCCAGCTGAGACAGTAGCTTTTGACTAAATGATGTCCTGCCGCCACCTGCACCAGCCACAGTGGCATGCAATCTGGGGGTGAAATTTAATAAAATTCATCCTTTGCCCCCTCCTAGGTGGCTGGTGTAGTACGTTCCTGCTTTGGAATACTAAAGAAGTTTAAACAGTTCCTTTACCTACTCCCCCTTCCGCAGCAAAAAACAGTGATCCGGCCTTGATTACCTCAAGGCTGGGCTATGCCAACTCACTATACTGGGGTTAACCGGCCTAGCTCCTGAAAAGATTATAGCTGGTGCAGAACGCCGCTGCCAGGCTTGTGTCTTTGAGTATAACTTTTCACTGACCACAAGTTATGTGCTTTCTCTATAAGACTTGCATTGAACCTCTACTGCCAGATGGACAGTTTCCCCTCACCTAACATGGCTTGTACATTTCAACATATTGACACAATGGTATGTAAAGGGAACTCTCCAAAATGCTGCACAATTAATGGCTGCTTTTTTTGTTGATTTCCTCTCACCTAAATGAAGCACTGTGGAGAATTCAACTTAAGGCGACCACCTGTCTGCTACATATGTGGGCATCCATAAATTCAGACTAATGTATGCTGTCCATTAGCTTTTAACTAATAACATTTGCCATTATTTTTAGTATTTCTGAATTGCCTACCAATCAATCCCATGATTGGACATATTCTGGGAGTTATCTGGGAGTGTGAGTGACTTGTTATTTGTATAGTGACCTCGGTTTAACTAATTTTTGCTAAACCCCAGTGAGTCCTAGCATGCTGCAAAGAAGGCCGTGGAGTCCGCACGAGCCTCTGTGGTATGCAAACAAAAACACCGTCTCAGTTGTGCTCCAACTGAACTTCGCTGGGATGATGGCCGAAGCTAAGTCAGCTCTGGACGGGGCACTAGCTTGATCTGGGCTGAAACAGTTAATCTGGTCTCAAGCAAGTGCTGCTGATGCTGCCATTCACAATGTGGATGGGAGGAGAAATGACAGCACAACAGTGGTTGTAGTGTGGAGCTGGGTTGACCTCGGTGGTGAAAGTGAATAATGGTTAGACCTGCCTGGAGCACGTGGAGTTCCATGAACTTCTGCAGAGTTACAAAAAACCTCTGCGAGATTCCGCGGAATACCATGAATGGCTGGAAAAAGGCATGTCATGATGCTTGTGTGTGATTTAGCACCAAGAGCTAAAATATCAGCACAAACGGCACCACACAGCGTGTCAGAGGCCACAGCTTATCAGGTTGATTTTCCTGCTGCTCATTAACGTTTTCTACTCGAGTGGCATCTTTCTGACCACAAACAGTGGCGACCTCCCACGACTGCCCACAGAGGAGAAATCTCACTGGGTGCCCTCCTAGTGATCGAAATTGAGCTAGGGGATTCCAGATCTCGCTCATGCTCAGCTGCCCATGAGAAAAAACTGTGCCACGCGGCCGTTGGCGGAATGTAGGTGGAACGCCATGTTACAAGCGTAATGCGGAGTGGCCAAAACTCCGCCAACTCTCCCGGCAGAGCAGACCATATTGCCCTCCCCTAATAATGGTGAGACCTGGTCAGGTGCACAGTTGCTAAGTGCAGGGTAAAAGATGTGTGTGTGCACATTAAGTGATGTTCATGCATGATTGCAGAGTGAGCAATGGCTCTATAAGTGAGTGCATGCTTTTGTGAGTGTGGGGTGCAGGTCAGGACCTCTTAGCATAGTAAAAACGTGTTTGCCCAGTTCTACTTGACAGTACTGCCTTAACATTAACAGGCGGCAGATCATCAAATCAGGGGCGGCTCCTCCATTTGAGCAGAGGAGCGTTGTCACAAAAAGCCCCTGAGCAGAGAAATATAATGGTAATAAAGGTTATGTATTACAATTTTATTTTTCAGCAACCCGTCCCGAACTAAATGTCGGGATGGGGTGGGGCCAGTGCTTTTGAGTAGTAGCAGCGGTGAGCTGTGCAGTGTGCTTTAAAATTAGCATGTCCCTTTGGCCTGCCAGCCAGACATGCACATTTTAAAGTTCTCTAACCTAGCTGTCCTAGATAGCTGGGTTAGAAAAAACACAGCCCTCTAGTGCTCTTAGGAGAGCCTGCTCTATCCGATCCTGGTGCGGTGCACTAGGATTGGGTAGTGCAGTTTCCTGCATCTGGCATCCAGAAGGCACCCGAGTGAGGAAGTTGTCGCGCAGCACGTGGAAGGTAAGACTGATTTCTTTCTTTTTTTTGGTGCCCCCTTGCCCTACCACCCTCGGTACATGCCAGCCGCCACTGCATCAAAAATCATTACATTTTTTTCTTCTAAGTAATAGTCAAAAGGCTTCATTTTTATGCATTTGGTAATGTGTACATCACAGTAGCGGCCCGTGGAGGGAGGTCCGTGGGTCAGTGAGGTGGGGCGGGGAGGGTGGGGGGTAGTAAACACCGGAATATGGATGAACGGAGGTAAGTAAACATTTAAATAAATAAAACGAATTTCATGGCACACGCTACATTGCATTTTGCGATGCAGCGTGCGCAACCAAATTCGTTTTATTTATTTAAATGTTTAATTACCTCCGTTCATCCATATTCCGGTGTTTACTAAAACTCCCCTGCCCTGCCTCACCGTCCCACCGAACTCCCTCCACGGGCCGCTATTGGTACATCATACATATGAAATACAGATGTTTCTTCCATCTTGGAATTATTATTGTACCATCAGTGTGACCCCCGGCCAAAATCCAAACCCCAAATTTTGCAACCAATAACATGTGTTGACAACCACTAGTTCAAGCAGTAGGGTTTAATCCTACTTTGGATTTTTGTTTTTACATTCTTTCTTTTCGATATACTGTACCTGGTTAAATATATTTATTCATGTTAGTCCACAAGGCTGGTATAATTTTTGTGATTCACGCACTGGAGCTGTTACTTGTTGCTACAGTACCTTATATAAGGTGTGTATGTTATGGTTTATTATGTGCTTTTATGACCTAACACGTCGAATAAAGCTTTGTGTAATGGTTATGGTTTAGCTGCTGTGGATCTTGGTGTTTCATAAGCAGTAGACTAGAGAAAGTCCCTTTAAACGCTTGGCGTTTGTAATTTGCCTGTGAGCACGAGTTTACAAATCCCATTTGTACAGACATCTAATTTGCTCCAAAACACATTTTTGACAGTCAGGTCTAAATTATTAGTGGCGGTGGCAATTTGGCAGATTTTTTTTCTGAAGCTGCAATGAACGTTGCTGCCTTTTCATGACATATTCTCCACTAATTTTGAAAAGGAGTGATTTGCTTTTTTTTAATACATTAGCAAAGCAGTCATATCTGGCACGTTTTGCGCGTTTGCTTTAACTTGAAGCCAACTTTACCACTTTATTACTTTTTGACTGTTGAAAGTGCTTATTTATATTTACGTTTAGCTAATCCAGTTGGTTCTCTCTAACTTTTGAACAGAGTTGGTGTGTGCCCTTGTGGTCATTCTCCTGGGGCCTTTATACCCCAGGAGGCGAATGACCACAGGAGCAGACTTATTAAATCAATCCTTTATATCCTCTTCCGCGGCTTTACTCTGGGAAAATAGTTTATTTTATGAACGTCGAGGGATTGCATAATATGAAATACCAACAAGAACTGCAATTTGATTCTTAAAGCAGAAAAGGAGAGTGGCTTCTGAAAAGAGGAAATAAGCAGTTAGCGTTAAGGACGGGATTTATTTGCAAACCTCTGACGTGATGAGGGGAGAGCTTTACAAGATGGCCGGCCACAGCTTCCTATCGCAACAGGCCTGCTAAAATAGCTGAAGACCATAATCTTTTCAATGAATTGGACCTCTCAGCATTTGTGCGCGAACATTCTTCTGCATCGTGAAGGTGTTATTTTAACGAAGTTTGAATTCCAATTTCAAATGAGAAGTTTTGAGACACTACAGGATTTAATTCGTTTATGCATATTTTCAATTAAGTATGCTCTCATGAATATTTGATGCTTACACGTGGTTTTGTACACAAACAGATCAAGTTTACTAGCAGTCATCGAGTGAAGCAAAGCATTCATGGCTGATGAGGTATTTCTTGGTAACTAATGACATTGTCAAGGGGTGCTAGCGGACAAGCCGCAATAATATTAACAGAGATGCTCCATTTTAAAGCCATTACTTTCTTGCATTTGATAATTTTTGAAAAAAGTTATTTATAAACTATTTCCAGCTTAGGGCTTGGTTTAGCAAGCGATTGCCATTACAGATCAACAGTGCTTTGTTCTTAATATGACTGTGACTAGGTGTTTCCCTATTTCTGGAGTTATGATACTGGCAAAGCTCGAGAACTGTGGCGTAAAGGGTCGCAGATAGCATTACCAAGAATATTTTCCATATTAGAGATGGACAATAAAGTCTCTCTACATGTTTGGCGATAAATAGTATGGAATTTGTTCCTGAAAACATCAGCTGGTGCAAAAAATGCCTTATTGTTAGCAGATAACGATGCATTAAAAATCCCGCTCCATCAATTGTAACTGCAAAGCCCCTCTAAAGGCTTCTGCTCCTTCATTAATTATTGTCTTAGGAAGTTGTTCTATTTGAATCATGTTTTTATGTTGTTTGTATTTAAAATAAGCACCTCCACCAGATGTGCCCCCTTCTCTGGAAATGTGCTAAGACCCTGCATTATCCATCCCATCGCTTCAGAGCCTACTCGACACGAATTGCAATGCGCTCTCAGATAGCCCATATTGTGTGGATATGCACAAGCGCGGGCAATCAGAGAGACAAATGCTGGCCAGAGTGGCAGACATTAATGTAAATAGTAAAAGTGGCAGTGTGCACTCTCATGCATGCATTGTCACTGCCAATTGTCATAGTGCTTTTAGACAGTGGCTGCTGCCATGTACCGAGAATGGTGAGCAGGTAGCAAAGAAAAATAAATAAATAAACAAAATATACTTACCTTCCTGTGTGATGAGATGTCCTCCTCAATCTCTCTTCTTTCTTCAAGGCAGGCTCCACCGCGGGACCCAGCCAACCCCCTAACCAATCCTGGCACTGCTCCCATGCTGGTAAACAGCATGAGAGCAGCACCAGGATTGGTGGGAGCCGCCTCTCTCAGCACTTTTAAGAGTATAGGAGGCCTGCGTTTTCTCTAACCCAGCTGTTATTGACAGTTGGGTTAGAGAGGTTTAAAATGTGCATGTCCGGCTGGCCGTCTCAATACGGCCGGCCAAAGAGACATGCATAATTTAAACTTATGCACACAGCTCCCTGCTGCCACTCAGCAGCAATGGCCCGCCCTGTCTTGAAACTCAGTTCAGGAAGGGTTGGCTGCTGAAAAAAGACACGGTAATAAATAAACTATATTACGATTTTATTTTTCAGCTCTGACCTAGGACTTTTCTTTGTGGGGACCTGTGACGCTCCTCTGCTCAAATGGAGGAGCCATCCCTTCTTTGAGGGCTGGAGCAGAGCGGCAGTCAACGGCAGCACAGGCTACCCATGTTTGTGAGGAATGGACTATGTCCTTCAAGGTCGCTTCTAACTCGAATCATCATCGAACGATGGGCATATGCAAAAATACACAGAAGCCACAATAGTGACTTAATGGTCACTCCTCGCTCATAGGCAGCAGAAGGACAACCCTCAGGAGGAATAAGGTGAGCACATTCAGCATGTGTGGGCTAAGGCTAGTAAATGCTTTCCCTTAGGTAGAATCGCTCTTACAAAGACATCTTTAAAAAAACATCTGTAAGGCAGGTTTAGGTAGTACCCTTATTTGTATTTATCAATATAGGTGCTCAGTAGAGAGATTATTTGGATCAGTGGAGAGGAGGGGTTTACCTTGCAGACATGTATTTAGACTACCATCTATGTAGTCTATATACTAAGGTTCCTGTTAAAATCGAAGCCTATAAGAAAAATTCAGAAAAATTGTAAACATATGTAAAAGTAAGGTGCAAAAGAATATATTTTACCACAAGTTAGGAATTGTATTCCAAAAGAGGACAGTTTGCAGAACAGGGAAAGCCTATCATCTGCCCCCAGTGTGGTTTCAGCCTCCATGTAGTCCGTTAAGTCCATTGCCTGTGTTGACACTCCCAGTTGTGCTTTTTTTAAAAGTAGGTCAAGGTAGGTTTGAGTCCAGCATTAGTTTTGATGTAGGGCGCTAACTTTTTCAATGGTTTTTCAATGGCTATTTCGATGTTGAGTCTTCCACGTTAGAATCCTGCAAAGCTGAAGATTAGTTGGACAGGTTGAGCGTTATAAATGTGAATTGGTACACTGTAGTGGTTTAGTAAGAGAGAATCAATGTCCGATTTTTTATGTAATGGATTATGAATGGCATACACTGACTTTAAAATCAATTTGAATATTTTCATTCTGGGTCTTCTGTACTCAAGGGAGCATCATATCAAGGCTAGGGGGTCCATTGGGATGTCGGGCGGATTTCCCCAGCACGGCTGGTGGTGGCTACCGCCAGCCTGGCGGGGGCAATCCGCCTGACATCCTTCCCTGAATTCTCCCCCGCCATATTACAATGGCGGGGGGGAACACAGTGGAGCAAAACACCGCCTGCCACTTTTCCGCCCCGGTCGCCTTGCGGCCGGGTCGGAAAATGTTTAATATGGTGGCGGTGTCTATTAGACACCGCCAGCCATATTACAATGGGCTTTGTTAGATGCCTTTCCGCTTCGGCGCTGCCGTCACGGAAAGGCATGTGGTCTTCACTCTGGGGCCCCCTGCGGGCCCCCAGAGTGAAGTACAAATGGGGGGTGCACATGGGGGGTACCTGTGGTACCCCCCCTTCATTGTCATTTGAAAAGCGGCAGGCACCGCGCGGTGCCTGCCGCTTTCCAAATGACAATGTGAAAGTGCATTTTCAGCATTGTGGCGGGCGGTGCAGAGAGCACCGCCCGCCACAATGCTGAAAATACAGGATGTGCCCGACACTGTGGTGGGCACATCCTAATGGCACCCCCGGGACCCCCGCCCTTATGGTGGGCGGTCCCGATTTACGATGGGATGACGGGTGGGCAAAGTCTGCCCGTCATCCTAATGGACCCCCGGGTCTGTCATTATTTTCAGTAATGTACTTACTTGCACTATAGTCGTGGGCTAAATGTATGAATGGTGTACCTTTATAGAAAAATAAATAAATATGTGAGAGATGTGTTATGAATGGGGAAGGATTCGTCAAGTATGAAGTGTACATCTAGCGATGGCATTAATGTGTACAGCAAAAATGACCCTATGTTTTGTGAGTTGGATGCATTGTATACTGAAATTATTAAAATTGGATTTGGTCATGTTTAAACTGTCTATCATTGGGTTGCCATGGTAAAGAGAGGTTTGTTTCAAATGCTAATGTATAATTTATGTGCAAAGTATGATGGAATATGACATAGAGAGATAAGGAGATTGTTTTCTGTCACTATTGTATGTCTTCTGTCTTTGTATATAACAGATTTCTCCAGTCACATTAAACACGTTCCTCTTCATAAGTGAATGAGGGATGCCTTGTTTCCCCTGTAATATGACATTCATTGATTGTTCTTGGTTGGTCAGTCTTAAAGTCTTACGGTCTCTGACTTAGATTGAGGGATGGTTTTAGAGGTTCAGAGGCACAAGTTGTGTGCAATGGGAAATTCCAGCAGTTGCCTTGGCATATATCTAGTTGATCTAAGATCTAGGCTTAGATCTAGTTGCCTTGGCATAGATCCTAGTCAGCTATGCAGGTAATGGCTTAACTGTGTCTATTTCCCTTTTTGGAAGGGGGGTAAGTTGAAATCCATTTGAAGATGGGGAAATCTATTGATAGCTGGTCCATTGTATGAATCACTGCACACCACACACCTCCAAATTTTTCATTAACTGGGTCACCTATCAATGGTGATTACAGAATTGGCCCATATGGGTGCTCATTTGTGGATCTTGAGATCACCATTAAGTAATTGATCAGAGTTCAGCCACGTCCTTAACATGGTTTAAATAATTGGTTTAGCGATTGCCAAGGGTGGTGTTTTGTAAGCAGTCCACTATTGGTGAGGCCTTTCTGTCGCTAGCCAGGCTGTGTGACTCTCTTTGTCCCCTGGGATCCTGTATGCTAGTTGTGAGAGATGTAATGGTAGCTAGTTGAACTTAATGCTACACAAGACCAATCCCCCAGTTGTCTCTTAGCAATCAGTTTCAAAGGTTTTAACCTTGAATGTGTTGACCCCAACACAAAGGATCTAATATTCTTATCAATGGCCCTTAACATTCTGAAGCGTACTGTCAGAGGACACATACCTATCATTTGATTAAAACGCGGTGGCTCCCACCATGTTATTAATGTTTGCTCTACAGCAAAGGGCCAAGCTTAAGTGGGTCCACCTCATGTATTCGTTGATCATTTTGGTAATCAGAGGATGCAGATTATCATCCACCATTCACTCCCAGCCCCTATTGACGCATATCCCCAGAAATGTCTGCTTTACAGTGGTAGTTATAGCCTCTAACAGAGGATGGCAGAGTAATTCTGGACATAGGGAGTGCTTTGCTTTTGTCCCACTTCATTCTATAGCCTAAAATAAGGGAGAAGTCTCCTATGGTAGTCATTAGAGATGTTTCCAAGTGCATCAGCTCAAGCAATGTCTAGTCCACATATAATAGTATTTTTGAAGGGCCAGCAATAGTTACTTTCCCCATTATTGAATTGAATTGGTGAATAGTCTGTGCGAGGGACTTCCAATGCCAATAGAAATTAGAGAGGTGACATGGAGGCATCACTGTCTCATTACGTGTGAGACTTGGAAAGGGTCTGACAGAAAACCACTACAAGTGATCCGTGCAGTTGGTGACTCATATAACCTCTTCACCCTAGTGAAAAAATCTGTGTCTAAAGCAAATCTGGAAAGTGTTCAAGACATGTAATCCCATTATCTCCTATCAATGCCTTACTGGAGTTAAGACTCTTTAACAGTCACAACAGGTGGACTCTCGATCATATGTGACTGTGGGTGGTCTTGCCAGGGACGTATCCCGCCTGGGTATGATCTATCAAAGAAGGGAGAACCTTTTTGAGCCTCACATTAATGATCATCTTCAGAATTTTAACGTCCATGTGGAGTACGGAAATTGGGCGGTAGCTACGGCATTGTAGTAGGTATTTACCCAATTTCGGGAGTACTGCAGTTGATGCCTTTTTGGAGAGTGATGGCAGAAAGCTGCTGGCTTCAACCACCTTATAGGAATCATAAAGAGAGTCAATGATTTCCTCTTTGGACCATTTATAAAATCATGGTACAAATAGTCACACAATGGCCAGTTTCAAACTAAAAGTATGCAGTGGGCATTACCAATATCTTGGAAAGTGCCAACATCGCAAGTGTGATGCACTTCAACATCGAAAGTGTGCTGTACTTTTTGAATGCTTCAGGGCAACACTGTCCATCAGAGTAGAGCACCATTAACGCCTAATTAAGGCCTCACCATGAGTACCATGGTAACCCATTCGCATTACAACATTGTGAACAAAGCAGCATGGAAGTAATTCACTAATATCACCTGTTGAAAGCAGGCAATGTTCGCCTAGTGAAAATCCAGCAAAAAATGAAAAAGACTGTAATGGGAGTAATTCTCCCCTGTGATTTACCAATACCTTCGGTATCGGTAGCTTCGGGGAGTAAGGCTGTTATATAGCAAAAAAATATTTACAAATCAGTGTGACAAGACCTAAAAAACAACAATGATGGTGGAAGTCTTTGCTTGCTCTTGAATGCATAGGGTAAGTTCAGCATTGAAAAAGTTCTACGATTGATGATTGCCTTTCATTTACAATCGTGTATTGCTTTTCTTCTCAAGTGGAGAGAAGTTGGCCTAACGGCTAGGGCGCTCGATCTCGGACCTGGGGATCTGGGTTCGAGTCTCGGTAACGACGCCAAAAACCTCCTGTGATTCTAGGCAAATCACTTAATCTCCCCGTGCCTAAAATGAATGCATGTCCTCATGTAACGTAACTGGTGCTATGTAAAGCGCTCTGATACCTGATTCAGTTCGGGTCTAGTTCGCGCTATATAAAACTCTGCAAAAAAAAAAGTGAAGTTGCACAGCTTATTTGCTCTAGCATAAAACTGTACAGCATGCTTTTGCATGGAGAAGTGTGGCTCACTGGTTAGAGCGGCAGACTGAAGCAGAGATCAGGCCCGGGACCAGGGTTCAAGTCCCGACGCGGCAGGGGCTCGATAATTCTCGCCTCGGCACCTACTCTAATCATGGGTCCCATGCTGCAACTCTGGGCAATAGCTTGCTTAATCTCCACAACGGCCCCTACAACACTGGGATGCCTGGCTTCACCTTGGGGTACCCAGGAGGGGCTTCTCACAGGGATAGCCAGGAAGGGTTCCACAGCGTTATACAGCGCCGGGACGCCCCGTTGGGGCAGCTGTGCGCTTTACAAAATACACTACATTTACATTTACATTTACATAGCTGTCTACCAGTTCCATGCGAGATCATGCCTGTCACTCGTCGATCAGCCCAATCCTTTTTAGTATTTATCTGCAGCTCCTGATCCCTATTATAAAATCATACGGGATCGATTTAATCAACTATGCTGATGACACCCAGTTGGTGTTCTCCCTGGAAGGGAAGCATGCGTTGACCATGGATACTGTCCAGCGATGCATGGGAAAGGTCTCTGGCTGGCTTAACCACTTGGCTGCTATGCGTTTTCCCCCCCGGTGCTGGGATCCTCCATTTTCCATTATTCATGACGAGCTGGGCTCGTCATGAGCGTGCGAGGAGGCTACACCATGACGAGCCCAGCTCGTCATGAGCGTGGAAGGGGTTAATGCAAATTCCCTCCAATTCAACGAGGGGAAAACAGAGGTAGTTTATTGCTCACCGGCTAAATTGAGTCAGCAACCATTTTGTGAGATCATGCTCTCGCCGGGAGCCGACCCCTGCATCCCAGTTAAGACCGTGCGGAATCTGGGAGTATTGTTTGACGAAAACCTTCAATTGGTATCGCAAACTAATAAAACAATCAGTGTCTGTTTCAGCCTGCTAAAAGTGCTCAGACAGATTCTCCCTCTTCTGCCGGAAGAGACCCGACCTCTGGTGGTAAGGAGTGTAATCTTGGCTAGACTCGATTACTGTAACTCGCTATACCTGGGTGCCCCTTTATACATCTTGCAGAGGCTCCAGAGAGTCCAGTCGTTTGCGGCCAAGTTGGCACTTAACAGACCCCGTGGCTCTTCTTCCACAATGGCGTTGAGAGATCTACATTGGCCGCCAATAAGAGATAGAGTCACTTAAATCCTTATGTATTGTTTATAGAGCGCTACACAGTACAGGTCCTCTTCCATTGCAGGAAAGACTTACGTGGTATAAGCCCACTAGGTCTCTGCGCTCTACCAGCCTAAGCCTGGCAGCCACCACCAGAGTCAGACGCTCCAGGATGGGAGGCAGAGCTTTCTGTACAGTAGCGTCCCGACTATGGAATGAGCTGCCTCAGAACAATAGGCAAGCCGACTCCTTGATAGGCTTCAGGAAGAGCCTAAAGACGTGGCTATTTGCCAAAGTCTGAAATCTCGGCGTCTATCATCCAGCTTTTTAATCGGTCAATACTATCTGACTAGTTTTCTTTCCAAAGTGCCAGGATACCCGCAGGGTGACAGCTGCGCTATACAAGAACAATATACAATACAATACAATACAATACTCCATAGACAACATTGTCACTGACTCAAACTGCAATAAACGATGGTAGAACACAGAGGCAGGCCCACAATCTACATACTGCCTACAGCAGCAGGGTATCAATCAGGGGGCATAGGTGCCACTAAGCACACTATACAATAAAGAGTCATGCACTTCCAGTTTGAGCACTTACACATTTTTTGTTTATTTCTCTACAAGGGAACACAGCAATTGGGCTTCATAGTTTTTCTCACAAATGTTACAGTGATTCACATATATATAGTTCAGGTATTGACCAAAAACATAAGATCCGCTTGCCACGGAGTACTGCCTTTTTGTGTAATATTGTATAGTAATTACTGTACTGTAACTCCAATACAGTTTCCAAGGCTACCTCAATACTCAGTCGGGGTCGCACTACCCTATGGGTCAATCAGGCAGAGCCAGAAGGGCTGGTCTGATAGGCCAGTGTTTTGGGTCGCTTTTTTGTCAGCCTGTGGGCCTTTTTATGTTTGGTTTTTACTGTTGATTTCTCTCATGTTACCACACGCACAGCCCGCAGAAAGCACAAATGTATGCATTCACCCTTTCCTTGCAAAACACCTGTGGAGCTTGTCTTCACAAGTTCAAAACTGGCCCGGTTTGCACTTTTTTTTAGCATCTGCTTCGCCAACGGCGGCCTCCTTTATTTGGTACCCGAGCCTACTTTCTATCCCTGTCTGACCCTTCATAGAGCATTAGAAGAGAAAATTAAGGCCCATTTTTCAAAGTACAGAAACTCAAGTAAAGATGTCGTAAAATTGTTTTTCATATCCCTTATATCAATCAAAGAGGCATTTCTTTCTGGACAATGTTGGATTCAGAGTGCCTTGCAGGCTACAGATATTCATGCTCACATGGCTCTGGTACTTAATTGCTTTCATGCAGTATGGCTCTCTGCAGCAGGCGCAGTGCCCTTTGCAAAGGCGGCCTGATGTAGACCTTGAAAAGTGAATGCCTATCATTAACTACAATGTCTGGACGTCACGAGCCACAGACAAAACAGGAAATATTTCCTTATTTCGGATGCTATGTCCAGGCCAGCAACTTTGTCATCTGGCAGAAGAGCACGGCTGCATCATCCCTGTGGGAATGTCTATGTTGGCAATACAACCACCTAACAAACAGTCTCTGACTAGCCTAAGCCAATGGGCATGGCAATGAGCGGGAGATTTTCTAACTATACCTTGAATCGGGCAGTGCTCTGCCCCACAGCCACATTTATTACATTGTAAGGATTTGTTTCTAAGAAACAAGTAGAAACAGCCCCTCCCATTCTGCCCTCTCTCCCCCCAAATCTACCCCTTTCTCTTAATCCCTCTTGTAATTAATTGAAATTAGGATAAGTAGAATTATCTTTTGGACTTTCGGCCTGTTTTCTGAATGCTACTCTAGGGAAGATCAGGCTATTGGGGAAAAAAGTTTGAGGTTCGGGACATCTTTAGGCAATCGTGATGCTGCGTCCACTCATTCTTGAAACACTTGAGTAACACTTGAAGCAATTCGTCTATCTAAGTTTGTTGCGCTGCCACCATGTTTAATGCAGGTGTTCAGCAAAGTGTTTTGTTTTTTAAACATAGAAAAACGAATCACCTTGACACCTTGGCTGTTTTCACCCAAGCTGTTGGGGGCAATTTTACATTTATTTCTGTTCGGGCTGACAGGCTTTTCAATGAACTTCTGGTTTACTTATAAGCTAAGATCTTATTACCAAACCTTACTATAATGTCATTTTAACCTTTATTTTTAGGTCGAAGTTTATCAGGCGGCACAGCTGGCTGGTTTGCTAACAACATCTTGGGGACATTCTGAAAGCTTCCGTAGCAATGCAATCCAGCCATTGCTTGCGGTAATCAAAACTAATGTGTTCTATGCCGATGCACTCTATGCCAATCTACTCTGTACGATATGCCCCTCCACTCTAGGGCACTCTACTCCATTGCACAGCACTCCACTCAATGGCACTCCACTCAACGGTACTCCACCCTATGACACTCTACTCTATTAAACTTCACTCCACTCTACGACACTACTCCACTATATGGCGCTCTACGCAACTTCCTATACCATGCCACTTTACCCCACTCTATGCACGACACTCTAATCCACGCTATCCCACTCCACTCTGACACTCTATCCCTCTTCACTCTATCCACTCTACAACACTCTACTGCACCTGCACTCTATGCCACACCACTCTGCAACAATCTACTACACTCTATGCCAGTCTACTCTACAAACCTCGACTCCACTCTACACAACACCCTCTATGCCACTCCACTCTGCTCTAGAACTCTAGGACACTCTATGGCACTGCACTTTATGACACTCTACTCTATGACACTCTACTCCACTCAATGCCACTCAACTCTACGAATTTCTACTTTACTATACTCCACTCTAAACCACTCCACTCTACAACATTCTACTCACTCCTTGATACTCCCCTACACTATGCCACTCCATAACACTTCACTCTACTCCATGACACTCTAATTTACGACACTCCACTCCATGCCACTCTAACCTTTGACCATGTTGAACAGCAGCCAAGCAGGTGTACAACATGACTAAAACTTACTGGCAAAGCCAATAGCTCTTGCATAGGTGAGACCTATTGGCTTTGCCCATGCTTGTTTTCAATGAGTTGATAGCTGTGTAATATGGGCCTACATTACCATTGAGGAGTTTTGCTGGCATAAAAACATCCACGAGGCAGAAGGCCAAGTGGTTTGTAAAGTCACAGGACCCCAGAGATGTCTCATTATGTATTTGTTTATATTACACAATTTTAAAATGTATTTCATTACTCCTTAGAAACACTTGGAGTGTATGACGTGCGTGATCCATTTAACATTCACCCCTTGCCTGAGATTGCAGACACGCTTGTCAACGTTTTAGAAATGTATGTTTTTGTTGTGGGTAATGTGCTAATATTTAAAATGTGTTATGCAACAATGTGTATTATTATAGGAAACACATTTAAATGCAGACCACATTGCAAGGAAATGAAACACGTTTTTTAAAATGAGCTTTTCTTTTATAGTAGTACATAGACATCATAGAGTAAGTTAATCAAGCCATACATAAATAAAGAAAATAAAGTGTAAAGTGGGACAGTGTAACTTTTTGATGACATGGTTCTGCAGGTCTTACAATGTTTATTTTCTCACACTGGGGAGGATTCATTGGTAGATGCTTGCATCAAGGCTGGGCCTGCAAGGGTGAGATTGACAGGTGTGCTGATTAATGCTCTGAGTGCAGCACTCTTATTGTGAAAGCATTTAACTAGCACTGACAGTAATAGGAAATGTGGCAAAATAATTCAGCAATAGGAATTATGGGAAATAATTCACTGTTAAGGCCTTTTTGCTGTGAAATGTCAGCTTTTTAAACACTGGCAAACATTCAATAAGAAGGCTCACTCATGTAATATATATATGCGTGCATATATAGAACTATACATTATATATGTTTAGATATGTACATATATAAAATGAAATGCTTATGTTTCGAGGCAAGATTGTATACAGCAGACATGAGTAGAACAGACATATCTCATTTAGTATCTTCTCATTCCTAGCTTAAGGTCAGTAATTTGAAAAATATGCTGATATGAGTGGCATGGCCTAGTAACCCCTTTTTTCTTTGCAACAATTTTGTAAAGTATGCGTAATGCGGAAAAAATGGCAATCAGTTAGCTTGTAATTGAATATGACATTCCACAGACAAAGTCATTTTCAACATTAGGAAGAAATAGCAATTGATTCATACTTTAGACTTCTCATGCATTCTCTTCAACAGTATAAGTAGGAGCATGTCAAATTTGAACAAAAACAAATATCGTAAGTAGACCAAAAACGTCACTCCCCTATCAGTAGCGGCCCCTGGATGGAGTTCCATGGGGCGGTGAGGCGGGGCAGGGGAGGGGCAGGGCGGGGGGTTAGTAAACACCGGAATATGGATGACCGGAGGTAAGTAAACATTTAAATAAATAAAACGAATTTCGTTGCGCGCGCTGCATCGCAAAATGCAATGCAGCACGCGCAACGAAATTCATTTTATTAATTTAAATGTTTACTTACATCCATTCATCCATATTCCGGTGTTTACTACACCCCCCCTGCCCCTCCCCTGCCCCGCCCCACGGAACTCCCTTCACATGCCGCTACTGTCTATGTGTCCTCTGCGCTGTGCTGGATTGATGGGAAGAGTTCCTGGCCATCCTCTCCACCTAATCATTGTCCTACATGCAGCCATTGTGGGCCAGATGCCACCTGAGCACTATCACACACTGGAAACATTTGGGGGCAGAGGGAGAGGACTCACCGGTGAGTCACAAAGACACAGCATGATATTGGATGCTTTTGGACAGGAGCTGAAATGGCCAGGTGGAGAGGAGGCAGAAGACCTCTGATTATGGTCCACCTTTGCCTATTGGTAGGACATGATTTCTTCTGCCACATGTACAAGGCCAGTGGAGATCACCTGATGACCAGCTGTCACGGGGCCTTCTAGAAGTCAGTCCAGGTGAGAGGACCACAGTGGAGTCACACAAGAGGGCTCACTGCTGGGCACTCATTTTAGGAAGATGCATAACATGGGGGTGAGCTGAAGGCCCCAGGAGGTTTAATGCTCCAATGATGGAGTAGTCTGTTTTTGGGACAGCAGAGTCTAATGTTGCTCCTAGCCAGGAGGAAACCCATTGTCTGACTCCTCCTGGCATGTGGTGCCCAACTCTACTACCCACTCTGCTGAGTCTTCTCAGACTCTGCCAGGAGTCTACTTGACTGTGCCACTTCTCAGGAGGGTGCTCTCTCGCTGATGGTGCCCTCCCCCTCATCCCTAACAGTGGTGCTGTATTCTGATGCCCGCGAAGAGGTTGAATTCCCAATTCTTCTTAACCCCTTATTCTGACATTTGTCACTTTCCGCCAGGTTGCCTGTTGAAAAGAAATAGTGAGAGAACAGAAGGCTAATGGGTGTATATGTCTATTACCTCATGTATGTAACAGGACACAATGCCATTAGTACAACATTCTCTATGACAAAGACTCTCATTCATTCTTAGAGTTTGAAGATTTATATATTGTCACATAACCCATTTCTCTTTTTATTTAGTGCATGGTTGATAACATTTTTAACAGTGGGTGGGTATTGACAACAAAGGTCCAATTGTAGCACATGGCATTACAATCTTCAACATAAACCTCTGCCAGAGAGCTACATAAAGTAATGTAACCTTTGTACCTTGATGCCTTCGCTTACTCAAACAAAGTCACCCTCACATTCCCTCGTGATGGCACACATGCGTGTTGGAGTGACTTAGAAGGCAAGAGGTGACTGGTGGGAACAACATGCATATGGATGTGTGATGGTATCTTCTAATTGTTTATTGTTTATGCATGAATTAACACTGATGCTTTTATGAATGTTACAATATCACAGTGACCATGATAGTTTGTTTATACTGTCTATGATCTGTGTCTGACATGAGGCAATAGACATGGGCATAGGTCCCATTTGGTTTTAGCAATAGAAAGGGTAAAACATTAGAACTTATGACCATGGTGATATTAACTGTTTTTGAAACCTATACAGGGCATATCATGACTAAGCTCTTATGTGTCATTGTGTTACCCAACTGCATATAATACATGTTTGTAGATCGATTTGACAAACACTGATATTACCTAAACTGACCACATTCTCTCAATTAGACCTTATGCATTACACTGTCATACAGACAGAATGACCATAACAAGATCTTGAAAATAGCAGACATGACACAACTAAACTTTGAAACCACAGATGACATGACATGCTGCTGCTTATTAGCCTCCAGATGAGTGGCCAGCCAAGCTACTCTATGGGCCCTCCATTGGAAGGGGCCGAGTCAGGGAATGCCCCTAAGTGGCTCACAGGACAACTCCAGCGCATCCTGTGCCTTCAGCCATGCCAAATTCTGAGGTTCACCCAGAGCTTCCTGCGTGAACACCCACAGAACCTGGCAACATCTGCTTAATTTGCAAGGCATACAATATTGCTCAGCTGTATCTCCAGGCCACCATAAAGACGAGGAAAGGTTTGGGAGAACCCACCTCCCTCATGACCTCAACTTCCTGTGGGGGAAAAGTTGTGGTGGCGGGGGGCTATTGTCACGTTCCTCAGTCAATTTGAGAATTCTAGAATACATGCAGCAGCAGAATGGGGAAGGAAATTGTTTTGGTCCAAAGATAATTCCGGCCCGTTTGTCTCCGTCCACAATGCAACTTACTGTTTGTTGTGGTTGGTGGAACACTCTGCCTTTGCTGCATGGTTCTATGTTGAATACCAGAGGAATTCACTTCTGTTACTTATGATTACACCAGTTTGTCCTAGGAACTAGGGAAAATGAAAGAGAGTTAAATGAACACTATGCCTGGAGTTAGGGGTGGCACCCCGTGATACCACACAACACTTATCCACACTTTGGAAAAATAAATGTAAAAGATGTAAACTAAGGTATGCACATTTTCTCTGACATATGGTAGATGTATTTCTCCGCACCCTACATGTGGGGGTCACCTGATAGAGGGAAATCGGAATAGATGAATATGTGGATGAATAATTGAGTGCAGTGTGTGCGGCTGCATTTTACATTTATGGAATAAAGTTTGATTGTGGCATCATGGTGGTGTACATGGATGTGTCAGGGTGGTACATCTGCATGGTGTCATGGTCCACCTTTCATCATCAACTCAACACTATACAACAACTGGGATGCAGCAACCAAACTAGCAGCTCTGGTGAAATGTGAAACCACTAGCTGCTCGCACACTTACCTACCTTGACTTCTCAACTGTGGCACACCTCCGGAACCTGGATGGGACTGTAGTTCATCAGTAAGGCCTTATCCAACATTGCCTGCAACAAAGATGTGATATTTGTTTTAAAGCTATTACCAGGAAAATGCTAAAAACATTCAATACATGAACGCAATCAACGTTACAAATTATAGGTGCGTTGGGATGAGTGAATTTAGGAGTAAATATCTTTGTGAAGCCATCACTCAGATACACATGCAGGCCTAGTGTGGGTTAGGTAAACCAAAATCTTCAACAACAAACTGACATGCAATAGGCGACTGTCAGCTGTCATCATCATCATTATAACTTTATTCGGTTATTGCAAACCATTAAAGTGCACAAAACAATATAAAACACAAACTATAGCAAGTGTAATTAATCAAAAATAGATCTAGAAATCAAACGGATAATCTTAAATGGATCACTCAACAAAGGGAGGAGGGCAAACTATAGCCCAATCACGCGAGGAGGTCATTGCAAATCTCTTCTGTCCACCAGGTTTGCTTCCATTGCGAAAGAAATCCTTCTCAACTTGAAGATCAGATCCAGTTTTTAATCATGTTAAAAGTATAGTACAAAGCTAAAATATCGTAAAACCAAAAATAAGGAAAGCACGTGATAGTCAGGTACCACAGAAGACTGACAGCTGTACAGCAATACAAAGAAACTGATATGCAAATACCTGTGCACATGAACAGTAAAATGCAACCAAGAAAAATGTAAAAGTTACACTAGGACACTTGTACGCTTATACCATCCACCCTGCAAGTACTTCACTACAGAACCCACAGCAAGTGGGTCTTTTCCTTTCTTAAAAGCCAACAGCGCAGCTGTCCGATTGAGTATACCCAACATGCGACACTCCAGAATTATCCTTTTAGAACGACTTGCTGGATATGCTGGACAAAGAAAGGAAAGGTTCCTCATTATCGTTCTAATAGGAACAAACATAGCATGCTGTGGAATTCCTGGCAATAGCTAACCAAGTGATTGAAAATGCTTTGTGGGGAAGATGCCATACCAACATTTTTAATAAAGAGATCTCACAGAGGCAGAGCAAATGGTATCTAAGCATTTTCATAAAAAGAGAGCACTTTAAAAGTTCAAATATATTGAGTTAACACACCTTCAGTTCCAGGGGCATACGTTTAGCATATTGCCTTTCACATAACGTCACTTTTAACAGTTCAGTGGAGCTCTTGCCAATGAACACGGGAAAATTCCCCAAAACGTCCAGGTTGAGCTCCATCCAGTTTGCGTTAATCGATTTCAGCCGAAGAATCTAACTTGAAACTCCTGACCATCTGAGAATGTCAGCAAGTCCCTCCCTATACGGCTCCAGCACATCCTACTTTCACATGCACACCCAGTAAACTAATGGATGCAATTTGGCCACCAGGCCCAAAGGCGTTAGTCTAAGATCGAATCATACAGATAGCAAGGGGCAACTCTGTTTTCCTTGCAACCCAGATTGGTCAAGTCTGAATGGGGCCATAATTCACTTAGAACCTGTGTTGTATATGTTTGGAGGGGGGATTAATAGGGTGGGACTTGGCTGTTATCACAAATCAAAGTAAGGCTGTGTTTTATTGTAGCAACACTCTTTTGCATCTGGGCCTCTCATGAATTGGAGTCTGATATCCTAATACCAAGATAATCAAAGTCCTTCAATCTATCAAGGGACACACCTTGCAATAATAATCACCCATACGTTGGTAAAAGACCATATACTTGGTCTTGGCTGTATTCAGCTCAAGGCCACACTGGTCACAAAAGAGAGAGACTCGCTGTAGCAAAATTGACAACTCCTCAACAGTCTTTGATAGCAAGAGGGTGTAATCAGGGAACAACAAGGCAGGGACCTTGATTACTGCTAATGTAGGGGAGTCATTGTTGCAATCACTTAGAAGATCCACACACCCATTAATAAATAATAAAAACATGGTGGGGGCCAGGACACAGCCCTGACAGACATTCCTTTAGGAATACGTCTCATCAATTCCCCATTAGCGCCCCATCCACCTTGGGGGTAAGTGCCCTCATTCAGTCTAGGTAGAATTTCTAAAAGTTGACAGGACATCCTCTCCTTCCTCAGTACACCCCACAATCTTTCCCTCTGAACCAGGTCTAAAGCAAAGCAGAGGTCAACAAAGCTGATGTCCACCGTCTTCCACTTGGTTACCAAAATCTGAAGGTTAGGTCAACAGTGCCTACATTATCTTGTAAGCCAGCTTGAAAGTGGGCTATCACTTGCCCGACAGCTAACCACACATTGAGTTTATCAAGGATTTGCAAGTCAAAACTTTTTGAGTGGAGAGTATCGGACTAAAGGGGCAATAGTTCTGCAGGGCATCCCGGGAGTGCTTTTTCATATATGGGAGCAATCTCTGGCCTATCCAGGTTTAAGGTATAGGAGCACCTGCAAAAAAAGGAAGGCGTTCAAGATTATATTGTATTGATATGGGAGCCAGATGTCCAAATGTGATTGGAAGAGATCCACAGGGATTTTAACTAGGCCTCCAGCTTTCCTCTTTTGCACAGTCACAGCCCACATGTAGGAGTTGTTCAGGGTGGCCATCCCCACACTCTACCATTGGGCTGGGGGAATAGCTGCATCTAAACATGGCTCACAGGTCAAAGGTGTACTATATTACAGGAATTTAAATAGATTTTCCCGAACTTCACCCTGAATATGAATTTCTGGACATAATGGTTAGAGCCATGTTTGACGATGTGCCAACATTTTTTTATATCTTTCTAGTTGCCCACTTAAAAGGTAGGCCCATAATTCATCGTTCAATGTTGCTTGAACTGTCCTGAGTGCCGTTTTATATTGCGCTCTGGCTAAGGGAATTGCACTGTTCCCTTCTTTGATGGTGTTCAGCATAGCACGCTTTGCTTGCCTGCATGCAAAATTTAACCAAGAATTGATTTTAGCTAATTTTCTTGCAGGCTTAAAATCCTTCTCAGAAACCTCCCTAAGCTTTGTAAAGCAATTGTTATGACTTGCTAAGAGACGTTCGCTAGTATCTTGCCACTAGATTTAGTGTAGAAAATAGGATATCATACATTTTTAACAATGGCATCTTCTGAGGTAGGAATAGCGTTCAACTTTAGGGCCCTCCTAGAGTTAGTGACTTCAAGTGCAACACAGCCTGTGTATTTCTTGGTACCTCTACCCATGCTGCCCCTTGCCCCAGGTCCAAAACAAGAGAACAATTATCATTTTCAAGTCTATGGGGATTACCACATCAATCAAAAAACCCCATACTCTAATGTCTAAGACAATATAATTCATTTTACTCCTATAATTGAGTCTGTGAAAGGTGGGAAACAGTGAAACATCTGATGTTGTGCGGCCATTACAAGCAATCAGCCCATGCAACAAGTAGATACTGCTTGCTTGCAATGCTGCAGCATATAATCGAGTTATAGGTGTCACCTCCATAAAGGGGATGCCCCAAGATGAATCCTCTTTAGCGTTTAGTTCTGAGAAGCATGCACTAGGCTCAAATGTAACGTTAAAATCACCTGCTGTGATGATGATGTGCGGCTTAGCATAACTATTAATAAACTGTCCAAAATCTCTAAAGTTGGGGATGGTACTTTAAAAGAAGTGGACCTATTATACACATGAATAAGTAGCCAGGACTTCCAACCAGGCTTAACAACCTCAAGCCCCAGTATGTCTGGGACTGTATTGAAATCTCTCTCATTTGTCACCTAAATGTAGTTTTGGCCCATATTAAGAGGCCACCAGAAGGGTGGACAGCCGCTGAACGGGTTGCGAATTTACTATAGCGTCCCTATGCTAATTTTCTGTGGCCCATGTATCCTAGAGCACACAGAAATCAATTCTGTCATTAAAAGCATCCCATTCTGGGTCACCAGTTTGAGTGGAGAGGCGTGCTATGATACCAGGAAGAGCGTCTATAGCACTATTTACTAGTAGGCCCATCAGAAATCACAATGGGGGGCCTACCTTTTTTGCCTGTAACCTTTCTGTTTGAGGGATCTTGTGGTCAATCACTTAGCGCCGGGACACCCCGTTGGGGTAGCTGCGCGCTCTATAAAAGACACAATAATAATCATAAATAATAATACAGTAAGTCCAGGGTGAGGGGCCACCTTCCACCTGCAGTCCCTGGTTGATTTCATCAAAGGCCAAGATAATTATTGGGGAGTGGCCTGTTCGCATGTATCTGTGGGTGAGGCAATAACCAGAAATCACCTCCACCCCAGCCATGGGCATAACTGCAGCCTAAGGTGAATCCATTTCTTCCTCAGGACATCAGTCGGTTTCCTAGATGTCAGAGAGAGGGACATAATGCTTATTAGTTGGAATAGTAAAAGAGCATACTCGCTGCCTAGTTAGGCCCATAAGAAAAATTGTAGGTCTTCAAGGCTGCCGATAAAAGTAGCCCAGTGGAATCAATACCACCCTACCCTTGATTGTGCAGGTAGATTCCAATAGATAAAAGTAGCCCAGTGGGATCAATACCACCCTACCCTTGATTGTGCAGGTAGATTCCAATAGGTTAAAGGCTCTGGCAACAAGAGGAGGAGACCTGAAGTTGACAATGACATAGTCCCCCTCTAAACATGCATGTGGGTCCACATTGCCATGAAGGCAGTGAATAACTTTGTAACGTAGTTAGTTCCTCCTAGAAATTAACTTTATTCTTCACCAGGGGAGGAACACCTGCTTGAACCATCATGTACAGGCATGCCTCATGGGACAGCAAAACAGAAGAGAGAGTGGGCGACAAGCCCCTCTCTCCTTCATTACTTCTCGCTCAGTTCTTTGTTCCCTGAGGCTCGTTGCACCAGCAATCCTACCAGAACATCATTAACCTTTCACCCTGCTACCCTATCCACCACTCCTGATGTAGTTATGGAAGCTGGGGAAACACATGGCAGTGGTAAAGGTAATTGGGTGTCGGTATCCGGATGTAGCTGGGTGGTTAATCTGCTGCCCTTCATAGCTGCTTCTACTTTATCTAAGTGGGCTATAAGCGGGGAGGGAGCAGATCCTACTATTGCTTTGACTTCTACTGAAATCATATTCAGAAACGACAAACACTCTGAGCCCCAAACATTGGGCATTGGTGATTGAGCTTCTAATGGTATGGAAGGAGCAGGCTTATCAATATTACACTTTGCCTTCCTAGGATGTACTGCTTTACTTTTCCTCTTGGTCGAGGCGGCCAGGGGTGAAGAAGATAATTCATCCATGGGCGAAGTAAAGGCAGCATCTCCCCAGGTTCCTATTATAATAGTTGTACATTGGTCCCCCTTGGGGCAGAGTAAGATCTGCCCATGGCGCCCACTGCACCCTGCAGATGAGGTAAGAGGGATAGCTGTAGTAGAAGGGAGATTGCGAGGGAGTGACAGCCGGGGCTTCACTAGCTCAATCTCCTTTGCAAACACACCTACTGCCTTAGCCACAAAACTGTCCAATGCCATTTTTTGAGGAGGTTCTGTCTTTGGGGTTGAATTCACAGAAGTGTTTGCACTGTCCAGAAAATCTTTATGCCCACCCATACTGCAAATAATTACTATAACCCCCCAAGTAGAAGATGGAAGAAAAGGTACACCAGAAAAACAAAGACAGGTACAAGTATTTTAAAAAAAAACTTCTAACGTTCTAGTTTGCTAAATAATATATAAAAATACAAAAGCAAGAAGCTTAGAAAAATCTGCTAAAAGTCTGCAATGTTATTATTTCCCAATGTACCTTGAGAGGAAATATCATCTTGTGGAATAGATTCCGCTGTTAAAGTACATATAAGCATTCCTACTAGGTCTTTACCAGAGGCCCAACAGTATTGGGCAATTTGCAGATAAAGTCATGTCACCTCAAGGTCAAATGGTACGCATAGCATAAATAGTACTTGGGGTACAAAGTTGCAGCCAAAGCTTTCCATAAAGTCATGAGAGCTTAAAATCCTAAAGTATAAGGCACCTGCCCTTGTCTCCGGAGGCCTCCTGAGGCCTTTTTTTCCTAGAAGTATCTTGACTATGCAACCTCGGGTCACAAACCGGGTCACAAGTCTCACTGGGGCTGCCAGTCAGCTACATGAGTCTCTGACACATCCAAACCCCTTTCCCCTCACTTCAAACACTAACCGAAAACATTCAAGGGCAGCTAGGGTATAGTGAAGGGGCCAGGGTGCTGGGGATTAGGGATTGTGAGACTAAGGCCTAGATGTAGGTAATTCCCATTTACAGACTCTTAAATACCGAATTTCACCGATTCGGTATTTAAGAGTCTGTAAATGGGAAGGGGGCAGATTTAGGTAATTCCGAATTCAGGAAGCCCTTGAAGCCCATAGGAATCAATGGGCAATACCGATTCGGTATTTACCGAATCGGTAAATACCGAATCCTGCAAGGGTGCAGGGGGTGTCACTTTGACACCCTCTAGCACCCCAAGTAAAGGCTTGTATGACATGTGGCACACATACATGCCCTAAGGGCATGTCTGTGTGTCACATTGCACAGGTGTGCATGCACACCTGAATTCGGTATTTTACCACACAATAGGATTGTGTGGTAAAATACCGACTCTTAAGGGCCTGTGGCACTCTTAGGAGTGGCAGCTACATATGGATTTACAGAATCGGTAAATTTACCGATTTTGTATTTTACCGATTGTTTACAGAATCGGTAAATTTACAGATTCTGTAAATCTCAAGCCCCCTACATGTCAAACACCAAATACCCGTCGGTAACGGCCAAAATCGGCCGTTACCGACCGGTATTTGCTCACCTACATCTGGCCCTAAATCAGCTGCAACACACGTAGCCACTTCTGTGATGGCCTCTAAGAAAACCTGTGCAGCTTTGCTGCTTTTCTTTCACTGTGCGTTTTGGCCAGCCAAGCGAAGGTCACAGGTTCATTAAGTCTCAATGTCTCAGTGTTCGTGCTTGGAGATAGAATGATGCTAACAGGATAACGTCTCAGGCTCGGCCACCTCTACTCCAACTCCAACGACAAGCACCACGTGCACTCAGCACACAGACTCCGGAACCCACCGCAGCTCGGATCCTGGAACAGCTCCTCAGTGACGCAGTTGCCGTATCTCTGGCGGTGGTTAAGGTGGTAGTTCACTCACTTTTAGGGATGCTCAGCCGACTGAATCTGGCTGAGGGTCTGACTACTCTGATCTGCTCTACACGCTGGGCTACCAACAATCACTGGAAAATCGTCAAACCCCGATAGTGATACTGGCTCCTCACACACGCATTCCTCCGCCGGCGAGTATCCAGTCTTGGCGGGCCCAGGACTCAATCTCCCTGTGCAGGATGTCATCGGGTGGGAAGGTAAATACCCGGACAAAATGAGAGCAAAGGCCGCTTTATTACGACAAGTATGCAGATCAACATATTACAAAATATAATTAAATGCCTCACTAATACATAGTATATCCTAAACCCCCCCATCCTAAAGTCTTCCAGACAATAAAAAATGATTCAGTATTTGTATGTTCAAAGCATTCGCAATTCGTTTTTAGTCACAAAACTAATTTTTTCGTCCCTGCCCAAGATTTGACTATGATTTCTAAACCGTTCTTAATTTCTTTTATTAGCCCCAACCGAAGAGTTGAAATAAGTCATTTCCCCCTAAATGTAATAGTAATACATCAGGGCAACTCCTACCAGGCACTAGGTTGGATAAACACGGTAACAATTGTCACCACTTAATGAAAAAATGTCCAGTTATCCAAATGGAAAGGAACGCCACTGCAGGGCCAGACACGCAACCTGGAAAAGAAACATGTATTAAGAAACCATAACATTCTAAACATTCTCAATTTTTCTGATATATCTCAAGCAGCAATCTGATGATCAGCGACCTAGCTTTTTAACATCGACAAGAGAAAACCCCAAACATACTGCTTCAGACGCAGACCCAATTCTGAATGAATGAGTACCAAAATGAAACGGATTTTCCCCAATTTTCACCAGAACTTTCCTCATCACTCCCAGCACCTGCCAGGCTAACTGCAGTGCCACATTTTTGTGTGCAAAAACCATGCCTGCTTTTGCACCCCCTACTTTTTGGAAATTCTGCCAAGCAGCCACTGGGCATAGTATGCCTATCATTTTTGCAAGCTTAATTTTGGTGCCTTTACCCGTTTGGTCTATTTTTGGGCATTCTAAAAATATTTGAATACTGTCATCTGAAGCTGTCACATTGTCTACTTTTAGCCCGTCTAACTTGCTTTTCCCAATAACCCTGATATCCTACAAGCCCCGAAAAATAGCCAACACATGCATAGTTTGAACAGTAAAAATTCAAACTTCAAATAGCATATCCAAGAAAGATTTTTGACCTTACTAAACAAAAGTTTTAACAAAATAGGATCTCTAACATATTATCCTCTTTTCTTTTATTTGGCCCAGCCCTGCAAAATGCGCTTTCCCATCTCACCAGCTGAAGGTTCATAGCCCCAGAAACATTTTCCATAAAATGTCAAGCCTGCTAATTTGCCAGCAATCATGGAAAATATACCTTTTTATCTATGTTACTCATAATGAACTGAAGTACATCTTCCCTGCGTTACCATAAGCCTTGTTCGTTTGAAGACCAACAGGATGCACCCATTCCCAAAAATTCTTTGCAGGCCCTTCAGTATGCTGATCTTGTACTCATGGCTGGAGATTTTTCAACCAACTCCAACATTTTCACTCTGCTAGCTCCCATACCTCTAGTGGCACTTGTGTTTTCTGTCTCTCTGCACTGAGCACCAAACCAAAGAATTTCAGCCACTGTGACCGAGATAATGCATCTGCTATTTCATTATCCACGCCTGGGACATGCTTGGCTCTAAAGATAACATTGAACATCAAACATCCCAGCATAAACCTCTGCAATAATTTCCGCAATTTTTCCTTTCTGACTTTCTGTCAGTTGAGCAAGTCGACAACTGTCTTATTGTCAGTATTGAAAACGACAGTTTTATTATCCAACTTTGCACCCCCAAGTGACAAAGCCACCAACAGTGGAAACAATTCTAAAAATGTAAGGTTTCTTTTTTCAGTAATCCAGTTTCTTGGCCACTGCTCAGCACACCATCTACCTTCCCAGAATAAACTAAGGCCATTTGCACCAGTTGCATCTGAATATATTTGCACCATCCAGACAAAATCCAAATCCAAAGACCAGATTGTGACTCCATTGAACCTCCTCAAAAACATCAACCAAACAACCAAATCTGCCTTTCTTGCTGCAGTGATTCTGATCCTGTGGTGTGGTAAGGTAGCTCCAGACATTCCAAAACCAAGTCTTCTGCAAAACGTACATCCTGCTCTGACAACACGGTAAGCGAAATTCAAATGCCCCAATAAACATTGAACTTGCTTCAATCTCATTTTGGGTGCCAATATGGCATCTTCAAGTAAACAAACTATTTCTTGACCTTTGCATCTGGCAATCCCACTTCCATTTTTACTGTGTCCAATTCTATGCCTAGAAAAACAAGACATGTGGCTGGCCCATCCGTTTTCTCAGAAGCCAACGGTACTCCTCATTATTGGGCCTTGTTCTTAAAATGCTGGAGTGCTTTCTCCACCATTGAGAACGCACACTGCCAAAAAATAAAAAATCATCCAGATAATGAGTGACAGCTTCATGGCCTGTTCTAAGAGTAAAACACCACTGCAGAAACGTGCTAAAAGTTTCAAAAAGCTTGCAGGAAATCGAACAGCCCATTGGTGGCATTTTGTCGACGTAGAACTGATTGTCAAAGTAGATGCCTAAAAGGGAAAAATTGAACGGATGAACTGGCAGCAAGCAAAAAGCTGATTTAATATTGCATTTAGCTAACTCAGCCTCAGGACCCGCCTCTCTAATCAAAGCCATGGCCACATCCTGAGAAGCAAACTGCACTACAGTGACATCCCTCGATATAAAATCATTCACTGAAGATCCATGGGGCCATGAAATATGGTGAATCATCTGAAATTCTCCATCTTCCTTCTTAGGTACCACCCCTAAAGGTGAAATCATAAGGTCAGGAAAAGGTCAGTATTTAAAAGCACCTGCCATTCGTCCTTCTATCACCTCTTCAACTAACTTCTGTTTTACAATTTGGGGGTATTCTTTAGTTGATTTTAGATTGTCAGCAAACCTACGTGCTCTCTGGCCTTGATAACCTAACCTAAAACCATCTTTGAAACCCCATTCCGAGGCTTTTGCATCCTCACTATTAGGGTAAACCTTTAACCAATAATTTAATGCATCCAGATTAATTGGTGTAAAAGCCTTTGTAAACAGTTTGGAAAGCTCCCCCTCTGACCCAGCCTTCACCACTGCCACCAAAGTTTGCCTGATCCCCGAAACATTACAAGATTGCATGCTTTCTCCCACATTTGGAATATTCATAATTGTATCTGCATGGATTACGTGGACAAAACCCCCTATTAAAGCTCCAGAACGTGCCAGAATTGGGGTTTTGGCTTCTAATATATAACGCTCCCCCCCTGTGGTTGGTTTGCCCAATAAGGGCTGGTGGGGAACCACTAGACCGCTGGCCGTGTGCATGGTGGGTGGAGGTCTTTATGGACACATCCATTGAACCAACAATTCATTGACTACTTCTCCTGGCGGTTTCCCAGGAATCAGAACCATACGCGCCCTAAACTCTTCATTGTAATGAAGCCAAGCAAATCTCCCAAATTCCGTGTGTGCTTTGCGAATGGCATCAATATAATTAAATAAAGATAACACTCTGTCAGGAAATCTTTTGCAGTAGAGACTGGCAAATATCAAGAATGCTGATGTCCAGGAATCAACTGTTGTAGGCACCCGTGGTCTTTTTGCCAATTACAAGGCTTCTTCCCTAGACCCTTCTTTTAATTGTATTTCTCTATGAAGTAGCTTAAAAACATCTACTAATTCCCCCTGCCATATCTTCTGTTTTGTCGTCCTATTTAAATGAGCACCCAACGGCATTGACAAACCCATAAAAGCTAGACCTTTTAAACCTTTGGTTTTACTCTTCCCACCGGGTAGGTCGCTTCCCCACCGCTGCAGCGTCACCTGTGCCTGTGACCTCCTCCTGCCAGCCGCCTGCTCTGCTGCCTCGCTCCTCTGCTGACCTGCGCCGACTTCCCGCCTTGCTCCGCTCCGGGTCCCCTCCTGGGAGACCCTCCCTGTGTGTCTACTGCCCTTTTCATTTTTGTACCCCGTGTGCCAGTGCCTGCTGCCCTTCTTCATTTCTGTACCCCAGTGTGCCAGTGCCTGCTGCCCTTTTCATTTCTGTACCCCTGTGTGCCTGCCGCCCCTGTTTCCCTTTACTCTTTACCCCTCGCTCCACTACTCCCCCATTTCCCACCGCTGACTCCCGTGCGGCCCCTCCTCCCCGTGCCCATTGGCTGTCCTGCCCTCCCGCCTTCCAGCTGACCCCTCCTCCCCCTCCCACTTAATGGCAGCCGCGCGAAGCTGGCGCGCCAAAGGCAAGCCCGTCTGCGCCCGGCCGCGCCTGGACCACGCCCAGCACCAGAAACCCTGGCTCCCACCAGATCCAGAGGACGCGACTGAGATACGACTCCGTTGACCTCCACGCACTCAATACCGAACGACCACCCGCCTGCTACAGAGCCACCCCGAAGCGCGCCCACGGACCCTTCACCTGTCAAGCCTGCAAATTCACCTGCCTCCGAACCCGCCCAACACCCTCCAAACCCCGCAACAACAAAAACAACCACCTCAAGTGCATCCTCCTTAACACCCGCTCGGTTCACAAGCACGCCATCGAACTGTGGGACCTCCTCGACACAACAGCACCAGACGTCGCCTTCTTCACGGAAAGCTGGATGAACGCCTCCTCAGCCCCCAACATCACCACAGCCATCCCGGACGGCTACAAGATCACCCGGATGTACCGCGTCAACCAAACCGGAGGAGGAATCACCATCGACATCACAACCGCCACCGAAGACACGCTCCTCGCCGCCGAACATCTACACTTCCAGATTCACACCGACCCCATGACCACCCTCAGAGGAACGCTCATCTACAGACCCCGGGGACCACGCACACAATTCAGCGAAACCATCACCGACTTCATGAGCCCGCAAGCCCTAGCCTCACCAGAATACATTCTCCTAGGGGACCTGAACTTCCACCTGGAGAAAAACAGCGACAACAACACCACCACCCTGCATTATCCCAAGCGCCGACCAGCCTACGCGATTGGTTCCACGTTAAGTGCATACCCTACCACCCCGTACCATCATCTATCGTTGAGCTCACGACCGTGCATGCGTCACGTTCAACACCAAATTACCCCGTGCCGGTCACCCACTATGCTTACCGAAATGTGCATGTATTCTAGTATCTGGGCATTACACATTAGCATGCTCGATCGCGCCAAGATTCGCATTTTTAAGGCACTCGTTTTGAATCTCACCAGAAATGGAGTCTAGTGCCTCACTTGTCACTACAAGTCACCCCCCTTTTTTTGAAAACTTGTGCATTTTATGTATCTCAATGTGTATATTTCCTTCTTTCTCCTTCTAGGCAATTAGAGGCTAATTATTACGAAGGCTTTTACTGAAATGTCCTGATGATGGTCCCTGTGATTTACTAAGGGGTCCGAAACGCCGTCGACCTATTTAGCACCTAATACTAAAAACGTGATTACTATGTAATGTAATGGTGCTTTGCTTGAAAATTCTGTACAACTGTATTGATGACAGAAAACGTCTTTTTGCCTTAAAAAGCCCTTCTTTGCTCTCTATACCCACCTTCTGTACCCGTTCTGTTAGTGCTGGGCACAGGCTTGTGTTCCACACTGGTTGAATTGTGGAAGGTAGTTTTTGTGTTTTAATTAAATGTATATCGAGTAAACTTTGAAGACCACTGTCCGGCTGGACATTTCACTCATAATATAGATTGACTCTGTCTATATTGATTCTCTTCATATCTTTTGAATGCATGGGACCACTGTTGCATGTACAAACCCAACATCACCACAGCCATCCCGGACGGCTACAAGATCACCCGGATGTACCGCGTCAACCAAACCGGAGGAGGAATCACCATCGACATCACAACCGCCACCGAAGACACGCTCCTCGCCGCCGAACATCTACACTTCCAGATTCACACCGACCCCATGACCACCCTCAGAGGAACGCTCATCTACAGACCCCCGGGACCACGCACACAATTCAGCGAAACCATCAGCGACTTCATCAGCCCGCAAGCCCTAGCCTCACCAGAATACATTCTCCTAGGGGACCTGAACTTCCACCTGGAGAAAAACAGCGACAACAACACCACCACCCTGCTCGACAACCTCGCCAACCTCAGACTCAAACAACTGGTTGACACACCCACCTCACCGGCCACACGCTCGACCCCATCTTCTCCGCCAGCAACCACGTCTCCTTCAGCCACTCCACAGAACTACACTGGACCGGCCACAGATGTATCCACTTCACCTTCAAAAAGAACACATCCCACCACCGCACACGACAGATCCCCCGCAGATGCTGGAGCAAAATCACTACAGACCAACTGCTCTCATCACTAAGCCAGAACCCGCCAGCCAACACCACCGACGCCAACGACGCAGGCCGCAACCTTGCACAGTGGATCACCAACTGTGCCGACGACCTCGCACCACTGAAGAACCCCCCAGGCCTGACCGGCAACAGGAAAACCCCATGGTTCACAGACGCACTTAAAGAATCCAAGAAATCCTGTCAAACCCTTGAAAAAACCTGGTGCCACGAACGAACCACAGAGAACATGACAGCCCTAAGGAACGCCACCCGCGAGCACCACCAGCTTATCAGAACCACCAAAAGGTCTTCATTCAAAGAGCGACTAGACAACAACACCCGCAACAGCAAGGAGCTCTTCAGCATCGTCAAATAGCTCTCCAACCCAGCGCCAGCAACAACGACGGCACACCATCACAAGAACTCTGCAACTCCCTCGCAACGTTCTTCCACCGCAAGATCGTAGATATACACAACAGCTTTGGACCCCAGATGCCGCCTGCAGTCACCAAACCAACGACCCCCACCTCCATCCTCAGCGACTGGACCCCTACCAGCACTGAAGACACCACCAGCGTCATGAACTCCATCCACTCCGGCTCTCCCTCTGACCCTTGCCCCCATCATATCTTCAACAAAGCCGACACCATCATCGCACCCCATCTCCGGAACGTCATAAACAGCTCGTTCACGTCAGCCGCCTTCCCCGAGAGATGGAAACACGCAGAAATCAACGCCCTTCTGAAGAAACCCACGGCGGACCCCAAAGACCTCAAGAACGTCTGCCCCATCTCTCTACTACCCTTCCCGGCCAAAGTCATCGAGAAGACCGTAAACAAACAGCTGACTGCTTTCCTCGAGGCTAACAACCTGCTTGACCCGTCCCAGTCCGGATTTCGAGCCAACCACAGCACTGAGACTGCCCTCATCGCAGCCACAGACGACATCAGGACCATGATGGACAACGGGGAAACAACCGCCCTCATCCTCCTGGACCTCTCGGCAGCCTTCGATACTGTCTGCCACCGCACCCTAATAACCCGCCTCTCCAACACCGGGATCCAAGGAAAGGCCCTGGACTGGATCACCTTGTTCCTGTCCAACAGAACCCAGAGAGTTTGCCTCCCTCCCTTCCGATCAGAAGTCACCAGGATCATCTGCGTCGTACCCCAGGGCTCCTCGCTCAGCCCAACCGTCTTCAACATCTACATGAGTCCCCTCGCCGCCATCGCATGCAAACACAACATCAACATCATCTCCTACGCCGACGACACCCAGCTGATACTCTCCCTCACCAAAGTCCCAACGACCGCCAAAACCAACCTCCAGGAAGGAATGAAAGACGTCGCAGAATGGATGAGACTCAGCTGCCTGAAACTGAACTCAGACAAAACGGAGGTCCTCATTCTCGGACAATCCCCCTCCGCCTGGGATGACTCCTAGTGGCCCACAGCAATGGGCTCCACCCCAGCACCAGCGGACCACGCACGGAACCTGGGATTCATCCTAGACACATCCCTCACGATGACCAAGCAAGTCAACGCCGTCTCGTCCTCCTGCTTCAACACCCTGCGCATGCTCTGAAAAATCTTCAGATGGATCCCCACCGAAACCAGAAAGACCGCCATCAGGCCCTCGTCACCAGCCGACTGGACTACGGAAGTGCCCCTATACGCAGAAACCACCGCCAAACTTCAGAACCGACTACAACGCACACAAAACGCCTCCGCACGACTCATCCTCGACATCTCCCGCCACAGCCACATATCCGCCCACCTGAGAAACCTGCACTGGCTCCCCGTCAACAAGATGATCACGTTCAGGCTCCTCACCCACGCACACAAAGTACTCCACAACATAGGACCCGAATACCTCAACAACCGCCTCTCGTTCAACACTCCCACACGCCAACTCCGCTCCTCCAGCCTCGCCCTCGCCACCGTCCCACGGATTCACAGAACCACCACCGGAGGAAGATCGTTCTCATACCTAGCAGCCAAAACATGGAACTCCCTCCCCACACACCTACGAACGACCCAGGACCATCTCACCTTCAGGAAACCCCTCAAGACCTGACTCTTCGAGCAGTAGCAGCAGCAAGTCCTGGCTCTCGAACAGTAGCAGCCCCCCCCCTTTTCTCAGCGCCTTGAGACCCTCACGGGTCAGTAGCGTGCTCTATAAATGCTCTGATTGATTGATTGATCATCATCCTTTACTTTTTCATCTTTCACCAATAGATCCTCCCCATCAGAAACCCCTTCATTTTAATTTTTATCTCTTACCAATCTTTTCCTGTTTTCTTTAATTGCATCCCTACCGGGAGACTGCAACACCGCAATATGCGGGCCAAGAGAACTGTGATATTGGATCTCAATATGGAACTTTTTAGCGTGGCAAAGCATTTTAAGCAAACAAGAACATGGATATAATTGTGCTGGATGTCTATTTACCTATTTAAGGAACAATGAAATGTTGTGCAGACTACTGATCAAAGAATGCATTGGGGCTATCATGCCAAGCTCACGTAGAGCAAGATGTGAAAGATCAGTAACTGCAATATCATTTGTTTGTTTTGCCAGCTGCCTGTGATCAAGGACTGGAGAAGTCACGAAACGCGTTGGGCAGTAGTTGGATTCTTGCTTGCTGCCCGATTAAAGTTGCTTAAAAGAGAGTGCGTCTATATTTATCTGTGGCGGAGTTGTCAAACTGGAGACACACACACACACACACACATATATATATATATACTAGTAGCCCGTCCCAACGTTGTCAGGACAAATGAAATAGAATGTGTGTAATGTGTGTTTTTGGCAAGGGCAATTTATTTTAAAATCTCGCGGTTTGTTTCATTAGAATAGGGACGGAGAAGGCTCAGCTGCAGTCCTGGTTGATGTTAGCAGGCGCGTGTAATTGGTGTAGTGATCCGCCGCCTGATCCCGGCTACAGCCCTGGTTGATGTTAGCAGGCGCGTGTAATGTCGTTGAATGAGAGATTTATCAGCCGCGGGTAAATCTGTTTAATGAGAGAGTTGAGTGACAGCGAGTAGGAGAGGCTGCAGTAATTGTCCCCGCAGACTTTTGTTAGCAGGTTGTTAGCCTCGAGGAAAGCATTTGCGTGTTCCCCCGCTTGAGGCCCAGATGTAAGCCTGTTTGATGTTAGCAGTCGCGTGTTCCCCCGCTTAAGGCCCAGCTGCAGCCCTGGTTGATGTTATCAGGTGCGTGTAATTAGTGTACTGATTCGCCGCCTGAGCCCGGCTAGAGCCCTGGTTGATGGTAGCAGGTGCGTGTAATTTCGTTGAATGAGGGAGTTCAGTAACAGCGCACAGGAGAGGCTGCAGTAACGTTTCTTACCAGGCCTCCAGGTGAACGTGTTTGTCACGCCCCCAGCACACGGCCACAGCAGACGATCTTCTGATTAATGTACGACCCACATGGCATGAAGGGCGGAACGTAGCACACGCCCCCAGCGTTTCTCATGCCCCCAGCGTGCCCCTTGATGCGGCACAACTGCATTCACATGGCATGAAGGCCGGACACACGCCCCCAGCGTTTCTCATGCCCCCAATGTGTCACGCCCCCAGCGTGCCCCTTGATGCTGCGCAGCAACGTAATTGGCGCTTGTATGTACGACTCACATGGCATGAATGGCGGACACACGCCCCCAGCGTTTGTCACACCCCCAGCGTTTGTCACCCCCCCAGCACAAGCCCACAGCCCACGATGTGATGGCTGTACCACATGCCCCCAGCGTTAGTCACGCCCCCAGCCCACGCCCACAGCACAACGCAGACACGCCCACAAGGGACTACTTTGCTGGCACGGTTCTTTTACCTTTTAAATGTATAGAGGAGTTGGCCTAACGGCTATGGCGCTCGACCTCGGACCTGGGGATCTGGGTTCGAGTCTTGGTAACGACGCCAAACATCCTGTGATTCTGGGCAAATCACTTAATCTCGCCGTGCCTAACAAAAATGAATGTGTGTCCTCATGTAACGTAACTGGTGCTATGTAAAGCGCTCTGATACCTAATTCAGTACGGGTCAAGTTCGCGCTATATAAAACTCTGCAAAAAAAAAATATATATATATATATATATGGTGGCCGTCTGCATAGCCTATGTCCTTCTGCTGCAACTGCCCTTTCCAACGCTGTATTGGGTGTTGTGATTGGTGCTGTGGTTACTGAGATTACCCGCCTCAAAGGTTTCGGCTCTCTGTTTATAATATTAGTATGGATATATATATATATATAAGACAGAATTGGCTGAGGGGAGGGAAGAACAAACCCCCGGAACCTCAAGAAGGAGAACCCGGAGAGCAGGGGGCGGCGGCAAAAGGAAGAGGAAAAGGAAGGGGGCGAGCGAAACCCCAGAAACAAGCCTACCGCAGCAACAAAAAGAAGTAAATGGAAATGCGCAGATTGAGGTGACTAACTTAACAGTGGTCAACCTCACGGACCAACCCCTTACTGCAGAACAACATGAGCTGTTGAGTCTAGGGCTCACCTTTTGTCCCAACACTAACTTGGAGTTCACGCAAACTAAAATTGACCTCTTCCGGTTCACCAGGAGACTCAAACTGCATAAACACTTCAAACTTAGACCACACATCAAAACAACATCTAGACCAGGCACACGACTGACAGCTACGGATGCCTTGATATGCAATGATATGCCTTGTATTGAAGCTATGGAAGCACTAAGAACTGAAACAGACGATGTAGCCGTTACGGGAATGAACATGGTACAAAGGGCAGAGGTACAGGGAATTCAACAAGAACGAGATGAGAGCCACTTTAAACCTCCATCTATATTTGTTCCCCAATCACCTTGGGATGCTATTGACGCCTTATCGGAAGCCATAACCATGGAGTTGGTAAAGCAGAGAAAGGATACCAAAATGAAATCGTATAACATTACGGAATCACAGGAAAGAGCACTGAAAGACCTAATGAACAATAAGAAAATCATCATAAAACCCTCAGATAAAGGGGGGAACGTTGTGCTGATGACAATAGACTACTACCGCCGGGAAGCAATGAGACAACTCTCTGATCTAAAGTACTACTCTACTACCACTAGAAATGAATATGAAGCAAGTGTCAGAGAATATGACGATTTAGTGCTCAAATGGTATAACCTTACTATGCTAAGCAAGGATGAACATAGTTTCTTGCGTAGCAATAACCCCATGATACCAACCTTTTACCATTTGCCCAAGCTACATAAAGACAACATCTCCCCTCCGGGTCGTCCAATTGTAGCTTCCATTAACGGATTGACTGAAAACATGTCTAGATTTGTGGACAATTATATCTTTCCACTGGTCTTAGAACTGAAGTCTTACATACAAGATACAAAGGACTTTTTGAGCAAAGTGGCTACGATTAAGTGGGAATCGGACTATCTATTCCTGGTGATGGATATCACCAGCCTTTACACGATCATCGACCATACTCATGGACTGGCCACTATCGAACACTATCTTGGCAAACGTCAAATACGTTTTGCACACCATAACATCATGCTGATAGAATTTGTGCAGTTTTGCCTAATTAACAACATTTTTCTGTTTGAGGATAAATTCTATCGACAGATCTCCGGTACGGCGATGGGCACCTGCTTCGCTCCCAGCTATGCGAACTTGTTCGTTGGCTGGTGGGAGGAGCAGGTGCCCAGGAGCTGGAAGGAAGGCCAGGATAGCGGAAGGGTGGTACATTGGTACCGCTACATAGATGATTTATTCATCGTGTGGCAGGGTACCAAAGACATGGCAGAGAAGTACATCAGATCTCTCAATGACAACAACTACAACATACACCTTTCGGGCACAATTAGTGGGGTGGCAGCCAACTACTTGGATCTCAGGGTGTATGTTGAAGATGGCCATGTCCAGACCTCGCTGTACCGCAAGGAAACAGCGGGCAATTCTATCCTCTATGCTAAAAGTGGACATCCACCTATGCTAATCAAAAGTATCCCATATGGGGAACTTCTGAGATTGAAGAGGAACAGTACCCAGGACCGGGAATTCGAGGCGGCGGCCTCTGATTGCCTGGCACGCTTTCGCTCAAGAGGATATGATGAGCCACTTTTGCAGAGTACTCTCAAAAAAGTCCGGAAGATCCCTAGAAGCGATTTGCTTAGAGCTAAGCCCAAGGAAATTAGCATCCCTAAAAAAGACACCTTTAGGATAATCACACCATACTCCATGGGGGCAGATAAACTTAAAGCCCTAATGCGTAAAAACTGGCACATACTGTTAACCGATGAAGTGCTGAGAGAAGATCTTCCACCACACCCATTAGTGACCTTTAGCAAGGCAAGGTCCTTAGGGGATATGTTGGTGCACAGCCACTTGGAAGTACCCTCTGCTCAAACTAACACCTTAAGAGCCATGAGTGGTTTCTTTCCTTGTGGAAAATGCAAGGCATGCACCAACAGCCGTAGGGTACTCCATTACGACATCCCTGATGCAGGCAGAACTAATAAAATCCAGAAATTTATCACGTGCAGTACCAACTATGCTGTGTACTGTCTCACGTGCCCGTGTGGCTTACGCTACATCGGGAGCACTATCAACCAACTGAAATTGAGAGTGCTGGAGCACCTGAGGGCGATCGACAAGGTCGACCCCTCGTACCCAGTGGCGCGACACTTCGCGGAATATCATAAGAAAGATCGCAACAAACTGCAGTTTTTTGGTATAGATCATGTACCACACAATCCACGTGGTGGAGATAGACTCAGAAGGCTACGACGCCTTGAGTCAAGGTACATTATCGATCTGTCCACCAGGTACCCGAAAGGTATGAACAGCGGGGAAGAGATGGCAGTACACTTGGGGAAGTAGCAACCATCATCTTTGTTATTTGCTATGTGCCAAATTATGTTAGCTATGTACCTGAGAACATGTCAATCATATAATCGGTATTTCTATACCAATATACTGCACTAAGTTATGATCAAAAGAGATATGTGTCATTTATCGTTGAATGATTGGGCTCTCCCATATTAAGCAGCCTTGTAGTCTAACTGTTGAACGGACGTATCAATTATGTTTGCAAGTAACAACACACTCTTTTATCCAGTCTCTCTGCTGAAATTTGACCATGAACATTATTATGTTTTTCATATAATTTTTCTTGCCTCCTAGTATATGTGTTTCTCTTTCTGTTGTTTCGGTGGTATGACAGCCCTCGCTTTAAGGTGGATATTTCGTATTTTGTAATTATGTGTACATCTAATAATTTAGGAAAAATGAAAAATGAATTTCCATAATCAAGTTAGGAAATATGCTGAACACTTATTTGCAGTTTTATATGCCTGATCCTTGTTTGCTAGTGGGTACTCACTCTGAAAGGGACACAAGCCGATCCACGGCTTTATCGCTTTTGAGACCCTTCTGTCTTGAGAATACTCCGATTTTCGGAGATATTAAACCCATTCCAAGATGGCGCCCATTGTGACGCAAGGAAGGGAAAGTCCCTTGTTGTTGTTTACCACTGCTAGCGAACTTGCATTTAAATTCGAAAACTGCATGGTACCGGTAAGAAACACTGAGGAAGGCTATCGCCGAAACGTTTGTTTGCTGAGAATAAAGCTGTGTCCTATTAACTGCTGGAGTGCTGTCTTTCTTATCGGAGCTGATAAGGATTTGTGAGCGCGATATATATATATTACCTACTGGCGGTCGCCAGTAGGTATATATAGTTAGGATTTTTTCTCTATGGGATTTTTGAAAATTCTATGTCTAATAACTTTGGCGTTTGTGGACGGAATTGGCTGAAATTTTCAGGAAAATGGAACATTTTGTTTCTGAGCAGCCCCTGAAAATTTGGGGGGGTTTCGTCAAGGGGGGGCCGAGAAAAAAGGGGGGTCCCAAAACGTGTTTTTAACATTGAGTTTTCCATAGGGCGGTTGGCCTCACTTTTAGCCCGAACGGCTGAATGGATTTGCACGAAACTTGGCAAAATTGTAGGGACTGGTAGCCCGATGTGCCTTTGCTAGGTCTCAATATATGTGCTCCAGTGGATTTTGAGAAATTAACGTTCAAAAAAAGATATATATCTGTAACAGCGGACCGGGCAGCGCTCCAGTTCGCGTACTTTTCGCGTTACGGAGCTTTGTGAAGCGAAGCTGATTGGTTCTCCGGCGTCTGTAAACATTCCAAACAGTCCGTAGCGGCCGCCATCTTGTCTCTCGGTAGGATCGAGAGACAAGAGGAGGCCAAAGCGAAGGGGCAAATGACCATAAGGGGGCATAGTAGATCCTCCCTGACCCCCTAGGTTTGATGTGGAGGTTTTAAAAGGGCCCCGCGGGGCAAAAAAAAATAAAATAATAATAATCGAACGGCTGAATGGATTTGCACGAAACTTGGCAAAATTGTAGGGACTGGTAGCCCGATGTGCCTTTGCTAGGTCTCAATATATGTGCTCCAGTGGATTTTGAGAAATTAATGTTCAAAAAAAGATATATATCTGTAACAGCGCTCCGCTTCGCGTACTTTTCGCGTTACGGAGCTTTGTGAAGCGAAGCTGGTTGGTTCTCCGGCGTCTGTAAACATTCCAAACAGTCCGTAGCGGCCGCCATCTTGTCTCTCGGTAGGATCGAGAGACAAGAGGAGGCCAAAGCGAAGGGGAAAATGACCATACGGGGGCATAGTAGATCCTCCCTGACCTCCTAGGTTTGATGTACCATTTTGCCAAGTTTGGTGTAAATCCGTTCAGCCAATCAGGCTGTAGACGTATCTAAATGTCCTATGGAAAATTGCATGGGGAAAACACATTTGAAAGTGTTGAAATTTAGAACCAATTAAAATGTTACTTTGGTTTTGTATTTGTGTGTGATGAAAGTTAATTGGTTATGTATATATCTAAAATGAGAGGAAACCACAGCCATTTTGTGATACTACTGTCTGAGGTACATTTGTGAGGAATTTTTGGTGCTCAATTTCTGGTGTTTGATTTACACAGTACTAACGCTTCTCCTACTTTCAAAAAGGTGAGTTGTTAATTTGTAAGGGGAACTATGTTGTACACTTTAAGATAATTTGAAAAATGTTTTCTGTTATTTATTTACAGTCCTTCTGTTATACTAAATACTTGATAAAGTTAGTTTTATATTATGTATTACTAAAAACGATAAATGAAAGTGATTATTTTTTTCTGCAATTTACAGCAAGAAATTTCAAAATAAAATGGATCTCAATGAAGAGACCGTGGCAATTTCTTTTGAATTATCCACTACATTTATTGAAATTGACAGCACCAATAATGAAATATTCTCACAAGGAGGAGATGACTTGAATGATTTTTTTGATCAATCTCTTGACGGCGAATTTATCGAATGTTTGGAGACCATAGAGTTACAAGAATCATCATTGCAGACTTTTCATGAGGAGATTCCTGATGAGATGATTGAAGAGGAAATTCCTGATGAGGACATGTTACTAGTTCTTTCAAATTATGAAAATTCAGAAGAATAAATTTATATTTAGAAATCAAAAATTGTTTGAGACATTATTCATTTTTATTTTTAATTTATGAGGTTGTAGCGAAGTGATTGTAGTATAAAATGAGATTTATAGTATAGAGTGCAACATTTTTATGTTACATAGTAAGTTTACTCATATTTACTTCCCTTCTCCCACTATATTATCTCCAATGTGCATTTGACATCTCTTCTTCATCTCCGGCCTCCTTTCTCTCACTGTCTGTCTCTGATGCATCCTATCGCTGCCATTTTGTGTAATTACAGAAGAGAGTAAAATAAAATAGTTCAGAACGTGAAAAGGGGGCAAAGTAGAGTACCCCTCACCCCCTAGGCCTTCTCAGGCGGTCCCAAAAGGATCAGTTCCTGCTTTCCTGAGAGATTATGGTATGAGTTCCATATACCACAATAACTTGCATTACAACATGCAAGATATCTATCTCCTATTACCAACTTTTGGAGATATTCGCGCTAAGCGCGAATATCTCCAAAAACTAACACCTGCCCTGAGCAGTTCTTAGCCATGTTATCCAATGGGAGGTGGATAACATGGCTAAGAGCATTAGCTCGGTAATGCATGAATATCGCTGACTTTTCAGCGATATTCATGCATTGCGGCCGTTTTTTATCGCATTTGCGATAAACCTTGATAATAGCAAGGTTTATCTGCGATAATTTCTGACGATGCTTAGCGGTAAAAAATTCGTTGCTAAGCATCGCTAGCGATAAATATCGCTTAACTTTGGTAATATGCCCCAACGTCTGTTAACGTTCGATTCGAAGGAAATCAGGAAGTGTTGAAAAACATTGTCTGCGCCTTCTTGCCTTTTTTCAAATGCCACACTTTTGTCGTGCACGGCAGCCATTTTAGATGCCTTGACCAGACCCACTCTCTGCACGCTGTCGATCCGTAGCATGGCTCCCCACCCTCGCAAGCATCTCCCCCAGGCACTGGTCACCCCCGCTCTCTGTCTTATGCATGGGCAATAAACCTCCCCCCATCTGCGCTGCTCTTCCCTGAGAATCACACTCTGTGCCCGCCCGACACCTCCCTTTCGCCCTATTCACTACCGCACCCTCTGACACTCCTCTTCCTCTGTGTCCGATTGTCCAGGCTGGTCCCAGGCTATCAGCTAGCCCTGCAGATGTAGTTTATGGCCCCAGCTGTAAAGAATCACCCCTCTTCAAAGGAGTTATAGTAGATCAAGGCCCACACCCGATGAGATCCGTCACACCACACGCGTTCCTACTATCTGAAAACCATCCTGTATTGTGATTGGGGAGGGGACCGAGCCTGAAGCGGAAGATTCCAGGGATGACTCTTTGTACATCAAAGTTTTTACAATTATGTGTCACCTTAAAAATATATGCAAACACAACAGTGATGGACAGAATGTGGATCAATGTCACACATTCACCCCAGTCCAAAGATCTGGGCCCAAATCCATCGTTTTTCCACGCCACTCTCATCAGCCCGGCTAGCTTGCCTGTTGTGTTTGCACATTAAAAATATATAGCACTCCAACAAAGTAGTAGGAATATAAAACTTTAATAACTTATAAATATATACAACAAAACAAAAACAGTAAAAACATTTAAACATTTTTAGGGAAAAAGAAGGAACAATGGTCAGTAGCGGTCGGTTGTGCGAATAGTCCCAAGGCAGCACAACGTCCAGATTTCTGGACGGCACCCAGGTGATGTTGCCTGGGTGCCGCACTGATTTGGGTTTCCGGCGTGGGGCGTCCCGGGGGGTGGGTCGTCAGTAGCGGTCTGTTGTGCGAATAGTTCCAAGGCAGCAGAACGCGCTGAAATGTGGATGGCACCAAGGTGATGTCCAGTAAGTTGCCGCCCTCCGAATAATGACGTGGGGCGCCCCGGGGGGGGGGGGAGGCAGTCCAAAGTTCCGTTAAAAGGGCAAAGGAAAGTATCGGTGGTTTGAACCATCAGTCAAAAAGGGGAGGGGGTGCAACAATTTTTCCTACCGGGTCACACTGTGCTTTCACCGGAACTGATCCGAACTGTGGTCTGCAGGATTCTAGTCATTCAAACTGAGGCTGGCGCCAGCATGGGAGCGCCGACGTCCCGCGGCTACAGTTTCGTCACTCCATGGGCGATCATGGCAGTCATTCCCCATCGGGGGTGTCTGCGGGGGTCGGGGACTCCAGTGACCGGGCCATTTCTTTATGCTGGGCCCGCTCTTGCCAGGTCGACCGCCATTTTGAGAGTTCGGTAGCTACCGGCGATCGCGGGGTCAAATGAGCGGACGGGCTCCACCCTGCCGGGCGAGACGTTGCAGCATCGCCACAGTGGAAGAACCCTTTTCCGGGCGCCTGGAGCGCTGAGGGTGCAGCTGGGAAGCCTCCACCTGGGGAGGCGGGAGAGGCCTGTTCGCACCGTCTCTCCCACCCAGTGCACCCCACGGCGTCTCGCTTGACATTTGTTATGGCCGGACCAGGCGATGAGGACGAGGGGGGGGGGGGTCGGAGGCATGTGCAAGACATCCCCCCCCCAGTGTTGTCGCAGCCATTATAAAAGAAAGAAGAAATGTCCCGTCCGTCTTTGGGCCGGACCTCCGGTGGATGGCGGCCGGACGCCCTTTGCTCTGGCCCCATGAACGGGTTACTTGGCTCATCCGGTGGGGCAGGCCTTGGCGTGTGGTGCCTCTCCTGGGCCTTTCGTGCAGTGGCCTCTCCACTCCCAGGCCCTCCATGGATGCTGGCCCAGACTGGGAAAGAGAGAGGGTCAACCTGCAATTCTCCAGTGTTACCGCCACCGCGGCCGGATCCCGTCGGCCTCGGCCTCTGGTTGATGGTGGCCGGACTGGGAGAGAGAGGGGAGGGTCGAGGACACAGACATTCCCCCCCTTGCAACTCTCCAGGGTTGTCGTAGCAATCCCCCTGGCCGGGTCCCATTGGCCTCGGCCTTTCCTCCGGCTACACCCTACGTGATGATCTTCTGCCGACGGTTGGCAGCAGGACCCGCCTTATATGTGTTGCTTCCGGCTGGGCGTAGCCGCAAACCTGTTGCACTTTGGAAGTTTCCAGAATGGGGCGGATGTCTGCTGACTTGTATCTTTCCCAGTTTGCCGTTATTTGGCCGTGGCAGGCGGTGGGACAGACACGTTTTGGGGCAGTGAGGGGCGATGAAGCCTCGTTGCCTTGTGGCCGTTGCAATGTCACACTTGGTTTCTCTTACTGTTTTCAGGTTTCTTATTACGGGCTTACTTCTAACGTTTCTTGTTTCTAGGACAATAATAGGTTTTATCATTACGTATTGTTATCGTTTCTTTGTTTGTTATTTAATAAAAAGTTCATCAGTGGCCTACTGATTTTCGTTTTCCTATTCCTTTCTTTCCAGGTTGTTTCATGCTAAAGTTTCTGTTAACAGGATACAGTGATCACTTCGTTATTATTGCATATGTCCTTTTCACTAGGGGTGCTCTCTGGTCGGGCCAGATGACCTATCTCTAGTAAATGGTCCGGGTGAAACAGGTGCATCAATCAGTGGGGAGTAGATAGGCATGACAGATTACAACGGGGGAGAAAGGTCCGCATTACCTACCCTTTCACTACTTGCAAAGATTTTCCTACGTTTATTTGCAAACGGGGAATACCTCCAAAAAGAACCAATTCCCAAACAGTCAATGTTCGGGCAAACAATCAATCAATGAGGAACAAAATAGGCACGACGTGTTAAAGGTTTGCGTTACCTACCCTTCACTATCTGCAAAGGGAGAGAGAATATTCCTATTCTTCCCCGTTTGCAGGCAGAGAAGATCCTTAAGAGAACCAACTTCGAACAATTCAATGCTCGATTCAAACAATCAACAAGGGGTACTGTGAACACAAATGAACGCCGCTTATGTACATACACATTGCTATTTTCAACAGGTTGTTCCTAATGTTTCTATTTTAGCGAGGTCAAAAAGAGATCCCATTAGTGGCCTACTGATTTTGCTCGATTCCTTTTGTTTTTTTACACGATTTTTTGCTATCTGCAAAGACTAAACAGAGTATTGCGACTCTGTGCTTGTTTGTAAATAGAGAATGAACCAAAGAGAACCAATTCTAAAACAGTAAATGCTTGGATAACAATCAATCAAATGGAGAGAGAAGCAGGCACGACGGATTACAACGTGGGCAAAGGCCTGCGTTAACTACCCTTCACTATCTGCAAAGAGAGAGTACTCCTAATAGAAATGAGGGGGGGGGCAGCATTGAAAGCAGATCAGTGTGCATAAACACGAAAATGTTTTTTCTTACCACGTACTTGACAATCGACAGCTTATGATATTTGCTATTAAAAAACCATTGAAATTCACTGAAAAAACCATAGGTTATAGACCATATATAGTTAGGAATTAGCATTTACAAAACCTTGAAAATTCACTGAAAAAACCATAGGTTATAGACCATATATAGTTAGGAATTAGCATTTAAAAAACCTTATTTTACTCACACAAAACCATTGAAATTCCATATATAGTTAGTTGTACTAACTATATATCGCGCACCCGCAATCCACTGCTGATCATGTCACATATTACATCATTCATGACATGGTCAGTGACATCACTGATGACATCACTGATGACATCTCAAATGACATCACTGATGACATCACTGATGACATCTCAAATGGCATCACTGATGACATCACTGATGACATCTCATTTGACATTACTGATCACATCACTGATGACATCATTCATGTGATAATACGATGAACCTCTTCAGACTCTAATATAACCTTAGATACACTCAGTGTAAACAGACACTCACAGACTGTCACTCATCCATGGAGTTACTTACACACCTAGTCAGTCATGCAAAGAATCAATCACACCTCCATTTCCTCAACTATACAGTTATACACACCTTACTTATTCAAACATATACTAACACATATTTACTCTCTTTTACAATCCCTGATACAAGTTCACAATCATCCATACAGCCACTCACACATTCACTGGCTCTTATGCATAGTTATTTATATATGCCAACTCTCACATGTACTGTGTTTTACATATGTACTTACTTTGACATGTAGCACTGAGATATCCATTCACTCACCAATACACTGATGCACACAGTCAACCACCCATACAGCTGTTTGCACATGCACTTTTGAACCCATACATCTAGTGAATCAACTGCTCACACATCTATGCACAGAGTCATACACCTCCCAGCCACCCACACACACACTCAGTCTCCCATACAAATACTTGAGCAACCAATCAATAACCCATATACTTACTCATATAGCTACTGATCAACACATGCAGCAGTTTACAGAACAACAAACATAATGATGCAAAAATTAACACAGTTCAGTCACTAACCCATGCACTCAGTGAGACACATTTAACCACTCACTCATACAGTCAGTCATGCACCTAGTAAATCCTTCATCCAGACACTTCTACATCCACTCATTCTTCAATATGTAAGACATATTTTAACTTTACAGAAATACACAGTCACTGGATGTTGTCATCAGTGATGTCATTTGAGATGTCATCAGTGATGTCATCAGTGATGTCATTTGAGATGTCATCAGTGATGTCATCAGTGATGTCACTGACCATGTCATGAATGATGTAATATGTGACATGATCAGCAGTGGATTGCGGGTGCGCGATATATAGTTAGTACAACTAACTATATATGGAATTTCAATGGTTTTGTGTGAGTAAAATAAGGTTTTTTAAATGCTAATTCCTAACTATATATGGTCTATAACCTATGGTTTTTTCAGTGAATATATATATATATATATGCGGCACACTCTGCTTCAATAAAAAGAGTTGCACAGAACTGGTCCGTGTCCGAGGTATCTTTGCGGCTGGGCGAAAAGGCTTGTTGCTGGCATCGACATCTCAAATGCCATCACTGATGACATCACAGATGACATCTCATTTGACATCACTGATGACATCACTGATGACATCATCCAGTGACTGTGTGTTTCTGTAAAGATTAAATATGTTTTACATATTGAAGAATGAGTGGATGTATAAGTGTCTGGATGAAGGATTTAGTAGGTGCGTGACTGACTGTATGAGTGAGTGATTAAATGTGTCTTACTAAATGCATGGGTTAGAGACTAAACTGTCTGAATGTGTGCATCAGTATGTCTGTTGTTGTGTAAGCTGCTGCATGTGTTGATCAGTAGCTATATGAGTGGCTGTATGGGTTATTGATTGGTTGCCCAAGTATTTGAATGGGAGATTGAGTGTGTGTGTGGGTGGCTGGGAGGTGTGTGACTCTGTGCATAGATGGGTGAGCAGTTGAGTCACTAGGTGTATGAGTTCAAGAGTACATGTGGAAACAGCTATATGGGCGATTGACTGTGTGCATGGGTGTGTTGGTGAGTGAATGGATATCTCAGTGCTACATGTCCAAGTAAGTACATATGTAACATATGTAAAACACAGTGCAGGTGAGAGTTGGCATAAATAAATGACTATACATGAGAGCCAGTGAATGTGCGAGTGGCTGTATGGATCATTGTGTACTTGTATCAGTAATTGTATAAGAGAGTAAGTATGTGTTAGTATATGTTTGAATAAGTAAGGTGTTGCGTGTATAACTGTATAGTTGAGGAAATGGAAGTGTGATTGATTCTTTGCATGACTGACTAGGTGTGTGAGTAACTCCATGGATGAGTGGCAGTGTGTGAGTGTCTTTATAGGTATATGAGTGCATATGATAGTGTTGTATTGATGAGTGACTGTATGTATGAGTGATTCTATGGGTGAATGAGTGGATGTGTGTGTAGACCTAGGAATCAGTGAGTGCGTATGTAGCAACTGGTATTGGTGTGTCAATGGTTTCAAGAATGGTAGTCTGTATTTAACACTGGGTGTATCAAAGGTTATATTAGAGTGTGAGGAGGTGCATCGTATTATCACATGAATGATATCATCAGTGATGTGATCAGTGATGTCAAATGAGATGTCATCGGTGATGTCATCAGTGATGTCATTTGAGATGTCATCAGTGATGTCATAGGTGATGTCACTGACCATGTCATGAATGACGTAATATGTGACATCATCAGCAGTGGATTGCTGGTGCGTGAAATATAGTTAGTACAACTAACTATATAGGAGCAAATTCAATGGTTTTTTAAATGCTAATTCCTAACTATATAAGGCCTGAAACCTATGGTTTTTTAAGTGAATTTGCAAGGTTTTTTAAATGCTAATTCCTAACTATATAAGGCTTGAAACCTATGGTTTTTTCAGTGAATTTGCAAGGTTTTTTAAATGCTAATTCCTAACTATATCAGGCGTGAAACCTATATTTTTTTCAATAAATTTCAAAGGTTTTGTAAATGCTAATTCTATTAGCGGATAACGTTTATATATGTTATTATCCTTCTGGGACCACCTGAGCAGCCATCTTGTTTCTCAGGAGAAGTGAGGCACAAGAGAGCACAAAACAAGAGTGGAAAACGCGAAAAGGGGGCAGGGTTGAGACCCCCTGACCGCCCTAGCCCTTCTCAGGGGGTCCCAGAAGGACCAGCAAGTGCAAAAAAATGTTTTTTGTTTTTTTAAATCGTGGGGTACGCGCACGGTACGCGTACGGTGCGCGTACCCCACGATTTTTTTGAAGATTTTTTTTTTGCCCTTGGGGGTCCTTTTGGGACCCCCTGAGAAGGGCTAGAGGGTTGGGGGGTCTCTACCCTGCCCCCTTTTCGTGTTTTCCACTCTTGTTTTGGGCTCCCCTGTGCCTCAGTTCTCCTGAAACAAGATGGTGGCCAACACTTCCTGGTTTGGACAGTTTGGAATGTTGACAGTCGACTGCCAGCCAATCAGAAACTCGCTCGCGCATGTAAGGGTACGAGCACGTACGCGTACAGTACGTGTACCGTACGCGTACGGTGCGCGTACGGTGAGCGCATATAGTATATATATATAATTTGCTCAAATTCAATTTTCTCAACAACTACTGGAGGGATTTTCACCAAATATAGAAAAGGCACTACTGCATACCAGGCCCTACCATTTTGCCAAGTTTGGTGTAATTCCATTCAGCCGTTCAGGCTGTAGCCGTGTCTAAAGGTCCCTATGGAAATTAACATGGGGAAAACACGTTTTGGGACCCCCCCTTTCAGCCCCCGCTTGATGAATCCCCCCGAAACTTTCAGGGAAGGAGCGAAGCGGAGCTGGACACAATTCTGGAAAATTACACACAGATTCCTCAATCGGCGCCAAAGTTATTCCCAATAGAATGTTGAGCCATATAGATATATAATTTGCTCAAATTCAAATTCTCAACAACTACTGGAGGTATTTTCACCAAATTTAGAAAGGCACCTGTCCCTACCATTTTGCCAAGTTTGGTGTAATTCCGTTCAGCCGTTCGGGCTGTAGCCGTGTCTAAAGGTCCCACAGAAAATGCCATTTGAAAAATTTCAAATTCAATTTTCACAAGAACTACTGGAGGGATTTACACCAAACATACAAAAAGCACTGCTGCATACCAGCCCCTACCATTTTGCCAAATTTGGTGTAATTCCGTTCAGCCGTTCGAGCTGTAGCCTTGTCAGAATGTCCCTATGGAAATTAACATGGGGAAAACATGTTTTGGGACCCCTCTTTTTTCTCGGCCCCCGCTTGACGAATCCCCCCGAAACTTTCAGGGAAAGAGCGGAGCGGAGCGAGGCAAATTTATGGAAAATTACAGGCAGATCCCTCAATCAGCGCCAAAGTTATTCCCAATAGAATTTTCGGAATTTCCTATGGTAACTAGGTCCTAACTATATATACCTACTGGCGACTGCCAGTAGGTAATATATATATATATATATATTTATATACATATATATATATATATATATATATATATATATATATTACATTCTGGCGGTTGCTAGTAGGTTGTTATAGTTTGGACCTAGGTTCCATAGGAAATCCGCAACATTCTATTTGGAATAACTTTGGCGCCAGTTGACAAATCTTCGCGAAATTTTCAAAACTGGTGGGGCGCTCTGGTCCGCTCCTATCCTGAAAGTCTTGGGGTGATTCGTCAAGCGGGGGCCCAAAAAAAAGGTGGGTCCTAAAACATGTTTTCCCTGTGCAATTTCCCATAGGAACCTTTAGCCGGGGATACAGCCCGAACTGCTGAACGGAATTGCACCGAATTTGGCAAAGACATAGACCTTGGTTCGGAGTCATGCCTTTTACTTAAATGGTGTTAATCCATTCAGTAGTTCCTGAGAAAATTGCAATTAAAATCACCTTAATATCTATGGCCACGCAGGATCCGCGCACCCTGCCGAGCACGGGCTGCATGCTAATTGGCTGTCAACACTCCAAATCAGGAAGTGATGGCAGCCATCTTGTGCCTCGGTAGAACCAGAAAAGTTTGTAAGTGTCGATTTTCACAAACTACAAATATACCTTACAAATCGCCTTATTGACTTAAAAGCATTCTTTCAACTGTTTACAGGAGATGCACCAGTGCTGGATCAAGGATCCATCACTGAGTAAAAAAAAGTAACGACAACACTCCTTACTTGCTAAGTGAATTTCCTCCAATAGGATAACATTGGTGATTCTATGTGAAAACGTTTCTAAGTGTCAACTTTTAAAATACAATAATATTCCTTAAAAATCACTACTGTAACCAAAACGCTTTTATTCAACTGTTTACAGAAGATGTTCCAGAACTGAATCTAGGATCCAGTCCTGTGGTTAGAAAAGTAATCCATAAAGTAACTAATTGAATTTAACTAGAAATTCCCATTGAGCTCAATGGTGCATTGTGTTTGAAATTGTGTTGCCCATTTCAACAACTGTAACTACTGTACTTAAAAGTCTATTGTCTATTTGCAAAGTATTTAAACTAAAGTAATTCATTCTGAGAAAGTATATTTTGTAATGTAATGTATAATGTAATTATAATGTAATTTAAAAATTAAAATATCTAAAAATAAATTGTTTTGAAAAAATGTGGTAAATCAGTATCAAAAAATAAATATAACAATTAATACATTTAAAAATTGTGATTTACAAACCTTTGAAATTCACTGAAAATAACATAGGTTTCAGACATGTTATAGTTAGGAATTAGCATTTAAAAAACCTTTGAAATTCACTGAAAAAACATAGGTTTCAGACATGGTATAGTTAGGAATTAGCATTTAAAAAACCTTAGAAATTCACTGAAAAAACCATAGGTTTCAGGGGCGTTATAGTTCGCTGGACATTTCACTCGTACAAAACCATTCAAATTCTTCTGTTATAGTTAGTTGTACTAACTATAACTCGTGCGCCCCCAATCCACTGCTGATGATGACACATATTACATCATTCATGACATGGTCAGTGACATCACTGATGACATCACTGATGACATCTCAAATGACATCACTGATGACATCATCCACGTGACAGTCTGATATATCTCATCATACACTAGAATAACGTTTCAATACTCTTTATAAAATATGGAGTACCATATTTGAAACCATTGACTCACCAATACAAGTTTCTAAAAACCCACTCAGTAATTCCAACATCTACACACACATCTAAATACTTACCTATAAATTCACTCATACATGCTAACAAAGATCAATAGAACACTATTATCCTATTCACTTATGCAGTCATCCTACTCACTTATGCAAACAATTGATCATACTTACATTTACTAAGCTACACACTTTTACAAACACCACTTTATTTATTCATATAGATAGTAACTCATACTAAGTGTGTTATAAAATCAACTATTTACACATCTTTGGACAGTCACACACCTCCCACCCAACCACACACACATTCACTATCCCATACAAATACTAACTTAACTAATTAATAACTAATATAGACTTTCACATAGCTAGTAATCAACGTATGTAGTAGTTTACACAACAAGAGATAGAGTGATACAGATATTCACATATTACTATCTTATATATTTAGTGAGACGCTTCAAATTAGTCACTTAAACAGTCAATCACAGTGCTACTAAATCCTCCATCCAGACACTTATACAGACACATCTTTCTTCAATGCAGATTCCTATATATATATAATACTTATTTAAATCTCGAACCAAACCACATTCACTGGATGATGTCATCATCAGCAGTGGAGTGCGGGTGCGCGAGTTATAGTTAGCACAACTAACTATAACAGAGGAATGTCAATGGTTTTGTACGAGTGAATTGTCCAGCTAATTATAACACCCTGAAACCTATGGTTTTTTCAGAGAATTTCTTAGGTTTTTAAATGCTAATTGCTAACTGTAGCATGTCTGAAACCTATGGTTTTTTCAGTGAATATATATACATATATATATATATATATATATATATATATATATAGATATATATATATATAAAAAAGTCCTGACCGCTATGTATGCGGACACTACAGGAGCAGACCACTTCTCCAGAAAGATGCTTTAGAAACAAGATTCAATAATCGCCATCACACCGTTATTCGTGTTGCAGTGTAGATTTAATTGCAGCATTAACAGAGCAAGTGCTCTCCATGACGCGTTTCGCTCCGCGGGCGGAGCTTGATCGCATGATATATATAATTCTTTAATGCTGTCATGGGCACTTTCGTCTGGAAAAACTTTTGTCTATTCACAAAGTTTTTAATTACATGTCCCAAAACGCAATATTTCCCAGATTTTTATTTGCGTTCTGAAAAATCTAATCCTTGACATTTATAGGCAAAACATTCATAAATTAATAAAAAAGGTAAACATATCAAATCTATCAACCTTTTTGAATGCTAGGCGCAGACTGTGGGAAGGATGCACGAAAAATCAGAATAACTGCTTGGATATCAACACAAGGAGGTTGTGAACAGGAGAGGTGAGGAAAAGTAGAACTATGAAGGAGCAGGACAGGGAGTGATTTCTGGATTCCAAAGCTAACAAAGACGTCCTTAATACATGTTTCCTCTGTCTTTCAAGATCTCTTGTCTTTTTACATTGGCCGCAGCCTCCTTGAACAAATCGAAAAAAGAATAGGAGCAGAAAGAGATACCAGCAAAACCTCAGAGGGAGGAGTCTCCTATGACCAAATATTGACTCCACGTTTTCACAAATCGGCCATAAACAAGCATATACGCCATGTGTCAACCTATAGAAAGTTGCTCAACGAAAGGGTGTTTCTCAAAAGCTAAAATGCACTGGAGTCTGCCTGTACATGTTTTACTCGATAAAAGAATCTATGCATTTATAACAGGCAGGTAAGTTATGGCCACATTTTGTTAACATGAAGCATTCTTCTTGGACTTTTCTTTGTTGTTTATTCTCAGGATATTACAGATGATTTAATAATCATTGGCAAAAATGCCGAGACTCTGTTGTCATGGATACTTTCCATAGTCCACAATGCACACATGTTGCGGTACTGAAGTTTTCATGTATTATGGTCAATGTTTGTGTAACTGATATTTAAAAAACCTGGGTAAATGTACTGTTATTACATGCAACACAGCACGGGGGCGTGGCCACGAGCCGAGCATGGCGGACGTGCTTTGAGACAGCCCCGTCCGTCCTCTGCCCGGTATATAAGCTATATTATCCTGATTCCCCGGACCCTGCGGGACACCCACTCTGGGCCCGAGACCATGGAAGGGCAAACGAGTGAGCGAACCCGAGCTACACGCCCCGGATCCCCCTGGGACCAAGCGCGGGACAGAAACCTGAAGTACGCCCTGCTGTTCCCGGCCCGCCTCAAAATAATACACAACAACAAATCATATTTCTTTGACACGCCTGAAGAGGCAGTGGAGTGGATGGAGGTGACCCTAACGCCGTCGACCACGCAGGACCCACTTGAGGACGACCAAGATGGGGAAACTTCGCGTCGGAGGGAGCAGAGACCTGGCACGAGCGACAAACGCGTGAGGGGATCTCCAGCGAGTGGTGGAAACACACTGGACCGCGCACAGAAAACCCGGAGATAACTCTACTGACTGAGGCTGCACTGGCTGCACACGATGCGAGGGACAAATCGGATGTGGGCAGCAACTCAGACTCCCGTACAGAGGTGTCAGGCTCCGCTGCCAGCTTGCAACTCTTCCCCAAAATTACTGCCCAAGAGGTAGATACCCTTTGACTGCAACAGTAGTATCTTCGATTGGTAACGTATGAGAGTTGCGCTGAGATGGGAGTGGGTGGACAGGGTGCGGGGACACACACACTAGCCGAGGGCATGCTGTAGAAACACCAAACAGGTCCCGGGTCAGTGTAAGTGGTACCACCCCCCAAAAGCATAGTCATGGTCTGTCGCCCACGTTGGGCAGTGAAGTTCGGACCTCAGGTATTTTCACTTGGGGACCTTGAAGTTTGAAGGTTACAAGTTTTAATGGCACTTGAGACACTACATTTACTGCACTACCTCTTACTAGCACAAGGCCTGTTTCAGACACCTGGCAAGGACCACAATGGGGACCCTTAACACGTACAAACTATGCACCTGGAACGTGCGAGGGATGGGATCGATCCACAGGAGACACAGACTGTTGGCACAACTTAATCGGAGGCACGTAATGGTGGCATGCCTTCAGGAAACCCATCTGAACAGTGCTGAGAGTGTGAAGCTGCTTAAAAAGTGGAAGGGACAGTTATATGCAACTACTTACTCTGTGTTCTCGAGAGGGGCGGCCATGTGGCTCAGGAATTCTGTTCCCTTTAAGCTGATGGAGAAAAGACTGGACTCAGGGGGTAGATATGTATTCATCCATGGGCTGTTGGATGGTTCTCCTGTTGTGTTTGGCAGTGTTTATGCGCCGAACTCCGGCCAGTCGGACTTCTTAACTACCATTAATGGAGTGTTGGCAGACTAGGTGGGCTATCCCTGGCTCATAGGGGGGGATTTTAATGCTGTCTTAGACATTACATTAGACAGGCCACACCCACCACTGCATGCCACTGAGAGTAGAAGACAAGCGGACGCTCTTGCGCAGTGGGCGGAGGGATGGGACTTGGCCGACGCATGGAGGTGCACACACTTACTGAATAGGGAATATACGTTCTACTCTCCGCCCCATGGACTGCACACCAGGATTGACCGGGTCTTCTGTACTACTCCATTACTGGGAGCGGTGATCACTGCCGAGCATATGGGTAAGACCTTTTCAGACCCCAACCCGGTGGAAGTCCTCATACAATGGGGTAGGGTCCAGACGCCAATACCCACATGGCGCCTGCAGCCGGAGTTGCTTGAGGACACTGTCTTTCGGGCGACCCTTGCAGACGCCATAACCAGTTACTTTCACATGAACGCTGACACGGCCAGTTCCCGTCAGATAGAGTGGGATGCCTTTAAGGTCTCCATTAGGGGGAGGCGATGTGCACACGAGTGGGCATGTGACACACAGTACTGGAGAAGCTCAGGGAGGTGGAGGACCGCCTGGCCATGCTCGAGAGCGAGGCCGCGGGTACGAACCTACCCTTCACGCCTCTGCAGGAGGCGCGCATTCAACATGCTGGAGGAACTGCGCGTGTTAGATCATAGGGAATACATTTGCAGACAGCACGCGCAGGCAGAGAGGTCTGGGCCTAAGCTCGCTCGTCTACTACGGGATGATCCGATACATGTGCCCATAACGGAGGTCATTGACCAGGGAGGGGCGACAGTCACGACACAAACGGGCGTCAATACTGCCTTCAGGGACTATTATGGAACACTGTACGGCCCACACCGACAGTTGTCAGAGGAGGCATTTGAGGAATTTATGTTGGACCTAGAACTACCACAGTTAGAGACACACCAGCAGGAGGACCTAGCAAGCCCCATCACACTCGCAGAGATACGTCAGGCAATACGTGCGCTCCCACGGAATAAGACCCCGGGGACGGACGGCCTCCCGGCCGAGTTCTATGGGGCCTACATTGACCTGCTTGCCCCACGCCTGCTTGTGGTGTTTAGGGAAGCACTGAAGTCCCATGGGCTACCGCAATCGTCCCTACAGGCGCTGATTGTATCGCTCCAAAAACCGGGCAGGGATGGCTTACAACTAGCTAACTATAGACCCCTGTCCTTATTAAATACAGATTACAAAATACTTAGTAAGGTACTTGCGGTGAGACTGGCTCAGTACATCCCACAACTGATACACACCGATCAGTGCGGCTTCGTGCCTGGCAGGAGTACGGCCATGAACCTACGAAGGCTCAGCCAACTCATGCTCCACGAGCGGACACCGGGGGAGACGGAGGGCTGTGTCTCCCTGGACCTGAAGCAAGCATTTGATTCACTAAGGTGGGATTTTATGTTTGCAACGCTTGAAAAATTTGGGATACCGCCCGAGTATGCCGCCTGGGTACGACTGCTATACACCCGCCCGACGGCTTGGGTTCGTACGAATAGGTACATCTCGACTCAAGTCGACATAGAGAAAGGAACCAGACAGCGATGCCCACTGTCACCACTGTTATTTATCCTTGCGCTAGAACCATTGTTGTGTAAACTCAGGACCTCGGCACGCCACAAGGGCATACAGAGAGCCGGGACAGTCCACGTTGTGTCAGCGTATGCGGACGACATTATCCTATATGTGCACGACCTTAGAGGCGGGCTTGACCCCATTCCCGAAATCTTTGAAGACTTCAGGGCACTATCGGGCCTCACAATTAGCGAGCCTAAGTCTTATGGGTTCTGCTTCGGCGCCCCTGGAGAGGCTACCCAGTTAGCCTTCCCTCCACACACCATCCAGATGGCAGAGACTACCTTCCGATACCTGGGGATACAAGTATATAGAGGAGTGAGGGACATGGTCGACAGCAACCTGGGAAAGGCGATATCAGCACTGAGGTCCCAGGTGAAATTCTGGACCACACTGCCCCTATTGGTGGCCGGTCGTGTGGCCATCTCTAAGATGGTGGTACTACCACAACTTTTTTATTATTTCATGAACCTGCCCTTCATGGCCCCTGCATCAATGTTTAGGACATTGAACACTCTACTTACGGAACTAATATGGGGGTCGGGGAGGCGGCGCATTAGTCTGGCTAAACTACAGCTTCCTACAGCGATGGGAGGTATGGGGGGTCCCAGATCTGCTGGCATATGCTTATGCATGTCAGCTGCAATGGCTGGCCTAACTGGCTGGCGGGCCGCAATGTGCACGAACTTGGAATGGTGGAGAGAGCGCGAGGGGACATCCACACCCTGTTACTACCAGGAGTGGACCTCCCTAAGTTGACGCCACCCCTGCTTAGACTCGCAATTACCTGCTGGAGAAGGGCGGTGGGGTACACGAGCCCTATGTCCTCTTATGCCCCCACGATACCACTCTTGGGACTTCCACTGGGGCCGGGACCATTGCCGAATCAAATGCTCACCGCGTGGCATGAGGCGGGAGTGATGCACGTTGGGGACCTGTTCGCGGATGGCCGCGTCATGTCTTTTAAGGATTTCCGTGGGTCGTATCATGCCCCGTGAGGACTGTTCTTGTTGCACGCCAGGGTGCGACGCTATGTCATGATGACCTGGGCGCCGGATGGCGACGAACCCCCCACGAACCCACTGCTTACAATGCAGTACCTCATGGGATCGGGTAGTCACCTGACGAAATGGATAACGAGCGGTATACGGACCGGGAGGGCAATCTCGCTGCAGCCTTTGCGAGAAAAATGGGAAGGTGACATAGGGAGAGCGATCAGGGACAAGGAATGGGAACGGATCCTCAAATTCCCGAAGAGAGTGTCGAGAAACCCGAAATTTAAATTCATACAACTTATGGTTTTACACAGGGCATACCTGACTCCACACTGTTTACATGCCATATTCCCCAACACGACAGACAATTGCCCCAGTTGTGGTGCGGATGACGCGCGACTACTACACATGTTATAGGATTGCCCCAAACTGGGGTATTACTGGAAGACGGTACATGATGCTCTAACTAGACTGGCTCCTTCTAGACCGTACGCTTCATTGGAGTATAGTTTACTGGGGCTGGGACCCACCGAACGGAAGAGATCTGTAGCCACGCGCTTTGCTGATCAGGCCCTATTGCTAGCTAAGCGAACCATAACAATGAGGTGGAAATCGGCTAGACCGCCTGACCCTGAGGTATGGAGGGCGGAAGTGGTGCGCTGGGGGAAAGCGGAGGGCGCGACACTACAGCGCGAAGAGCGTAGGGGCCTCAGGAGGATACAAATTTCTCTAGACTGGAATACTATGATGGGGGCCTTCGAGGCTGGTGATGGCGACACTACATCTTCCTTATTGGGCAATGAGGGCTGAGGTGCGAGTAGGTGTGCTCGTGGTGTGTGGTGTTTTTCCCTATATATAATACTGTCAACCTTACTGTAGAACGTGAGCAGTCCCAGGTGCAAATATAAAATACGATTGTTGTATATGTTTCATACTGCATATAGTCCCCTGAAGAATTGTGGCGGATTACCGACCACAACATGAACCTGCTGAATTGGGTCGAGTGCTGTGAATCCAAATGAAAGTGCCATGGGGGGGAATAGTTGGGTGGGGGCAGTTCGTTTGGGTATAATTTGGAATAAGATAAAATGAAAATGTTAACTGAGCTTTGGTTATTGCACATGAATGAGTACTGCAATCTACATCATTGATGTTTATGACGATCTTGTTGTGTATGTATTCATGCTTACCCTGATAATAAAACAGATTTTCAAAAAATTCATGCAACACAGCACAGCAACCAAAGTTAACACCTTTGCACCCTGTGCGTGAGTCTAGTATCGGTACTGGAAGAGTACTCGTTCAGTGTGCTGTACAGTACAGCACGTATTCAAAGTTAAAAAAGTTTGGCGAAAAGAAAACATTTCTCCCTTGTGCCCACCTCAAGGGGCTCTTTTCGTTTGGTGCAAGACCATGTACACAAATGTTTTTGCATCGCAAACCATGGGAGGGTGCATGGGAATGATCATGCATCACCCATGGGGTGCCTCTTTTACCCAAAGTAGGCAACTTTCCAGCTCTAAAAATCAACACTAGGCGCCAGTTTGGGTCACTTTACACCAGTGCAAAGTGTTGACAAACATGGCCTTTTTTTCTTCACATTTTGGCTTAATTTTGATTTTGTAAGCATCACCAGTGTCAACATTTCGAAACGAACTAAAAAGTGGGCACAACTACACATAAGAATTGGATAAACTAGGGGTGTCTTAAATATCAGTTCAACAAACATTGATCATAATTAATACAAGCTAAGCACCACCAAAGGTGTGTATCACAGATCGTGGAAAGTATCCCCGGTCACAGGCAGTTGTGATTTATTTTTCTAAGAAGTATACACACTATACTAGAGGTCTGCCTACTACACTGTCAAAAATCTAGCATACATTTCAGGTGTGTCACAAAGTGCTGGAAACAGAATAGAAAGTGAGTCAGAAGGACGATGTGAAGTCCTTTTAATACTCTTTGCCAGAGCTTAGGAAAGTGGTGTCCAGCCATCATTATGCTGCATTCCCAGTCTTCCCAACCTGAAAGTTGCTAGATTATGCTAGATTAGTCTTTGTACACTTGCACGACATGTTTCAGGATTGGTGGTCGAACCTAATGGTGAGACTACTGTCACCAACCTGGTATTGGGGTCAGCAAGATAGAGCAAGACAGAGGTTTGGAAAGACATTAGGGAATCCCCAAGCCAGGACACTGCTACAGCTGTAATTCAAAGAAGCACTTTACCCCATGCTTATGACATACTTACAATCTAGAGGATGCTAACAGCCATCCCAGAAACATCAGAATCATGCAAGTGCAAAAGCATGACCACAGTCATCGGCTGCTTTTGTGCGTTTCTAACAGTTGTGTTTGCAAAAAAACTGATATTGAGATATGCCTTGGAAGCCAGGGTAGGCCAGGGCACAACTTTGTGACTCTAAAACTGCTGATTTATATTAAGGGATTGAGAGCTAACATATGAAGAATGTATGAGGACAAACTAGATGTTGACATGGGCCTACAGACCAGAGAGGCCATTCTGGATCATGTAAAGCCAAAGCCAAATCTAATCCAGACTAAGGCTACAACGAATGCCACCCACCTGTGGTGTCACCATTTCACCGTAAGACCTTGGGCCTGCCATGTTGAAAGGTGGTCAACCAACTGAGAGCCCTTTGATCCACACATATTCCTCCATTGAAGTCTTTTGGTATCTGCTATGATAACACTGCTGCATGTACTGGCATCAGGAACCACAGCGAGTGTGCTCCAATGGTCGTTTCAGTGTCGCTGACTCTATGACTCTGGTTCCTGGTGCCAATGATGCTTGGACCACCCCTCCATCACCATCATGTGCCATGCTCATGCTTGTTCTCTCTAGGTGAAGGATGAAAGCAATCTACTGGTGTAGGAGCTCCCCAAATGAACCACTGATTTAAGCATGAAAGCTAATGCTGCTCTAGATTGCTGATTCTGTACCTGCATTCAGCCTATGCAACTATTCTGTCTCTTTCTAGTTCATGTACATACCCCAGGCTCTAAGGAGTCTGAACTTAATGCTGTGTTCTACAGGAATTGTTTTCCAAATATGAATACAAATGATGTTCTTCCCATTTCAGGTTACATAATATGGTCCTTTAGAGGCATTCATTCTATATCCGAGTGTCCATTAAAAAAATGATAAATACTTTAGTGATACAGGAGGTGGGTCGGTAACAAGTAAACCACAACAGGCCAAAGCGATCCTGCTATTCCTCAGTCACCCTTCAAATGGCTTCAGGCCTACAGCAGGTAGGATAGTCAACAGCATAACATGGCCTGGTCTGTACTCAGTGATCTCTATACAACTTTGTCCACTCCAAGAAGATCCTTGCCTCGTCTCTGGGTTTTCTCTTTCCTAGAATTCTCAAGGTTAAGTCATATGAGTAAAAGTTATGCCTGGTGATGAAGGGCTGCTCATGTCAGCAGACACTAAAACAGAACAAAGGGCTAGATGTAGGTAATTTAGATTTACAGATTCGAAAATACCGAATTTTACCGATTCGGTATTTTTGAATCGGTAAATGCAATGTAGGTAATTATTCGGTAAAAAATACCGAATTGGTAAGATTCGGTATTTTCCAAATCGGTAATTACCATTCATTCCTATGGGTCTGGAGGCCCATAGGAATGAATGTCAATTACCAAATCGGTAATTACCGATCCGGTAAATACCAAAAAATTTAAGGGTGGCTGGGTCACTTTGACACCCTGTTGCACCCCTGATTAGTGCTGGTGTGCACATGTGGCATATATACATGCCCTAAGGGCATGTATGTCTGTCACATGGCACAGGTGTAATGCACATTTATGCATTTACCTAGGAATTCCTTATTTACCACCAACTAATAGTTGGTGGTAAAAAACGAATTATTAAAGCCCAGAAGCACTGTTTACAGTGCTTCCTACATCTCATTTACCGATTCGGTAAATACCGAATCGGTAAATACTGATTCGTTATTTACCGAATCTGTAAAATAGCCTCCTACATAGGAAAAGGCTTTTACCGGTCGGAAAACGGCCGATTTCGGCCGTTACCGACCAGTAAAAGCCTACCTACATCTGGCCCAAAATGCTTTTATGTCCCAGGTAGAATGTCCTACTGTTGTCAGTGGATCACGTGGCAAAAAAAACTGGAACAATGTGCTGGGTGCTATCAATCTTCTTAATTTACATATACATATTATCTCTAATCACACATCAAGAAATAAAAACATCCTATAGAAAGTTAAAAAAACCTCAAAGATGACTTACTTTTTCACTATGATAATTCAAAATGTCACATTTGTTCTATAATAATTTAAGTCAGACTAATCTTACTCCCTCACGTTTGACTCATAAGATTAATTAGTCAGCAGACAATTTATATCAGAATTATCTGGTAGGATAGTCAACAGCATAACATGGCCTGGTCTGTACTTAGTGATCTCTATACAACTTTGTCCACTCCAAGAAGATCCTTGCCTCGTCTCTGGGTTTTCTGTTTCCTAGAATTCTCAAGGTTAAGTCATATGAGTAAAAGTTATGCCTGGTGATGAAGGGCTGCTCATGTCAGCAGACACTAAAACAGAACAAAGGGCTAGATGTAGGTAATTTAGATTTACAGATTCGAAAATACAGAATTTTACCGATTCAGTATTTTCGAATCGGTAAATGCAATGTAGGTAATTATTCGGTAAAAAATACAGAATCGGTAAGATTCGGTATTTTCCAAATCAGTAATTACCGATTCGGTATTTGCCATTCATTCCTATGGGCCTGAAGGCCCATAGGAATGAATGTCAATTACCAAATCGGTAATTACCGATTCGGTAAATACCGAAAAATTCAAGGGTGGCAGGGTGTCACCTTGACACCCTGTTGCACCCCTGATTAGTGCTGGTGTGCACATGTGGCATATATACATGCCCTAAGGGCATGTATGTCTGTCACATGGCACAGGTGTAATGCACATTTATGCATTTACATAGGAATTCCTTACTTACCACCAACTAATAGTTGGTGGTAAATAACGAATTATTAAAGCCCAGAAGCACTGTTTACAGTGCTTCCTACATCTCATTTACCGATTCGGTAAATACCGAATCGGTAAATGATGATTCGGTAAATACCGAATCGGTAAATACCGATTCGTTATTTACCGAATCGGTAAAATAGCCTCCTACATAGGAAAAGGCTTTTACCAGTCGTTAACGGCCGATTTCAGCCGTTACCGACCAGTAAAAGCCTACCTACATCTGGCCCAAAATGCTTTTATGTCCCAGGTAGAATGTCCTACTGTTGTCAGTGGGTCACGTGGCAAAAAAAACTGGAACAATGTGCTGGGTGCTATCAATCTTCTTAATTTACATATACATATTATCTCTAATCACACATCAAGAAATAAAAACATCCTATAGAAAGTTAAAAAAATCTCAAAGATGACTTACTTTTTCACTATGATAATTCAAAATGTCACATTTGTTCTATAATAATTTAAGTCAGATTAATCTTACTCCCTCACGTTTGACTCATAAGATTAATTAGTCAGCAGACAATTTATATCAGAATTATCTGGTAGAATAAGTGCACAAATCAATTTGTTCATAATTCACCCTGTATCATAAATGACACTTTGGCAGTCCCCTGCAAATAGTATAATAGATAGATTTCTCTTGTCCCATTTTAGATTAAATATTGTTTTAAGACTCTTGTCCTTCCCAGTAATGAATTCATGGATACGAAATTTGCCTACCTGCCCGTGTGATGATTCCTCGCCCCAATCAGACATCCACATTTTATTTTTTTGTAAATTTTATACTCTACCACGTAGAAAATTCATTGTCCCACTCCTCAAAGAAATGCATTTAAATAGATGTCGCCCAGCCTTTTTAGAATTTCAGAGAATGGACACTGTTTTAACTGTTACTGTAGTTTTAAACTTTTTTAAAAATGTCTTTAAATTACGGAAAACAATTGGTGTTGATGAAATTTATTAGACTTACCATTTTTAAATAACTTCCTTGTGTAAATGTGTGTATTTATACTGTTGCTTTTATGGTTATTGTCTTTTAACCGAATAAAGTACTTTTTGAACTTTGACTCTTAGAGTATATCCATTCGTATCTCTTCCTTGAGTGATTTACTACTTGTACATTTGCAATTTTCCTTTCTGTTTGTATCTCCTCCTTGTGTGACTTTACATCTTGTACATTTGCAATTTTTTCTGTTTGTATCTTTGATGTAACGCATGTAATTCTAAGTCCTTATGTTTTGCAACTGGTTCTTATGTAAAGCGCTCTGACACCTTCGGGTAAAGTTTGCGCTATAGAAAATCGCATTAAATAAAAAAATTAGAAGCGTTTGCTTGTTTGCATGGATATATATGTATACCAACATTGAAAAGATTTGAGATGAAAATGTGTGTATTTTCTGAACCCATAAGCTAATGTTTGGAGAAAAAAGATTGAATTTCCAAAATATATTTACAGGTCATATTTGAGTGATAAATGATGTGGTGTTGAGGAGACCTATTTAGTAATGTTAATACCTTGGTGCCAGTGACAATGTAGCTATGGCATTTGTATTACCCAGATAGACTCATTGCACTTTGATACAGCTTTCGTTTCACATTACTGCAAGCAATGGTGCCTGAGGTGATCACTGGTGCGAATTCTGCGTGGATTAGCCACTAATGTAATATAATCTTATTTGATGTGGTCATTATTACACCACTATTAACATTAGCAGCACTAGATGATTTTCAAAGAAAGTAAGATGCTCTTATTAAAGAAAAGGTAGGAGACCTCAGTAATAATCACTGGTCACAAAATACTGGAAGCAATTTGAGATCAGTATTTCGGTGACCATGGTGGGATTTTTCCAATCGACCTATGTAATTGATAGTGGTTTGAAATTCATCATACCTCATGAATAGCAATGAAGTAGATCGCAATTCCCATGTCTGTAATTGCTGTTTCATATAGAAAACTTAAAAAGAACCAGTCCATGTTCCTTAAAGGAAACAGGACTACATTTAAAAGGAAAAGTATCCTTCTGTGTTTTTTGTTTGTTTGAGAGGATCACTTCCTCATCTTAAACACATTTGTTTTGCATTCACAAAGGGGTACCCTTTTACCCTTGTGTACTTTTGCTGAATAGTCATTAAATTTAAACATTGTTCAACAGTTCCAATGCCCTTCTGAAATCCGTACTGTAGGTCACTCATTATCTCATTCTCCTCAGCCCAGTTTTGAAGTCTTGCCAAGATGATTCTCCCGATGATTTTTATCGATGAGTCTAGAAGGGAGATTGGTCTATAACAAACACAGTTTTGTCTGTCTCCCTTCATGTATATCGGCACAATGACAGAGGTAAACCAAGATGGTTTTAGGCCCCCGGCTAGTGCAGTGTTAAAAAGCTGCACCAGCATGGGGCCCCAGATCTCGATATTTGCTTTATACAGATCTGCCGAGATCCAATCAGGAACTGCGGCCTTGCCACCCTTCGTTGCTTTCAGTCCCATCGTAACTTCCTCTAGGGTTATCACCAATTTTTCGGCCCCTACTTCAAAATCACCCATTATAGTAGAGTCTAAAATATGGGTTTCATCATGAGACCTATAAAGGTTTGAGAAGTGCTCTACCCAATCCTCCTCAGTGATAGCAATCTCCATGCGCGCCTTGAGATTGTCATAGAGGAGAGGAGTGTTTACTGCCCTCCAGAATGCAGAAGCATCCTTGGACAGTGAAGCTTCACATAGAGCTTCTAAGGCCTCCTTTTTAATCAAGTTTTTTCTCTTTTTTAAAGCCTCATTATATAATTTCCTAAAACTTCTTATTTCCAAAGGGTCTCGGGGTGTCCTATGGATAGCATGTTTCAAAGTAGTTAAGGCCCTAGTACATGCATTATCGAACCAGGTTTTCTTACCCTTTGCCCGAAGCTTTACCTCCACCCGCAGACTATTTTTAATTGTTGAAGCAATTTTATTAAAATGCTCTAATATCTGCTCACTATTGGACCTCTCACCCAGGCAAATCGCAAAACTATCTGAACACACCGACAGCAATATGCCTAGGAACATTTCTGGGACGACCTTACCCCATTTTAGAGTATACCCATTTTGTCTCCCAAGGACCACATCAGGAGCTGTGCATAAAGAATCCACGTCTTCATGCTTATCCAAAAATGGGTTTTCAACCTCCATTAATTGTGGTATATGGTCACTTATTGGTAACTCCATAGAGTTTGTCCTAATAATTTTATAACTAAAACTATTTGAGGAAATGATATGGTCAATAGTGGATGATGCTCCTCTACCAATACATGTAGGCATAAAGGGAGTGGGTTTATGGGCTATCTCATTAGCAAAACCCATATCATACATGAACAATAATTCATTTAATAAGTCCCCAATCAAGGAGTGGTCAAAATGTGTTAGGGTAATCTCCTGGTCTAACATTAGTCCACAGATACCTTGCTTTCCCTTAGCACAGAGCGGACAATTAAAATCCCCCCCCATAAAATTATTACTTCCTTGTCATTTTTGTCTATTTCATATTGTATGTCCTCCCTCAGCATTTTTAGGGTGCTAGGAATTTCATTTTTCGGGATATTGTTATAGAAATTAATAACTACAACTTTAATCCCCCTCTTTTTGCTCAAGGTTATTAATTGAAAGTAAGAGGATTTCGGCGTAAAACATACCTGCTCATACTTGAGCTGGTTTGAGAGGAACATAATTAGGCCTCCCTTTGCTCTCCACGGTTGCCCCCCCACTGCCGGAGTGAAGAAGGTTCTATAACCATTTATATACACAGGGACAGTGGACCAGGTTTCTTGAAGGGCCAAAATATCACAACCATTTATAACAATTTCCCACAATGGGTTTTTAATTTTCTGCCTTAATCCTGCCACATTCCAAAAAGCAATGAACAGGATTTACTATATTCATTTACTACGGGATCAGACAGGGACGCATTTCCCAAAACCCTGTCATGTGGCAGGGAACTCACTCCTCTATGCTCATACCCCTCTTTTAAATCAAGGGTACTGAGGGTCTTAGAACAGACTTCTTTAAGCTCACCAGGGTTCTCTATACAGGCAGTTTCTACTGGTATGATGGCCTCATTGCCTTCCCATGGGTTCTGATCTTTTTCAATTCTCTTGATTTCACCAATATACTCCCCTAGTCCTGATATTTTATTTTGGCGAGTATCCATCTTGTGTCAATCCACATATTCAAGACTTGAGAAAACATTAAATCTATTGTTAGTTGGAATATTATAGGCGGGTAGGGTTATGCCTCTACTATCCCCAAAATAATTATTTCCATAGCTAGGACCTGGGGTTGATGGGTAGAACTGCCTAGGATGGAAGTTAAGTGTTCTATGTGGTTGAGAAAAAGGAATCTGACCATAGTCTGGATGGTTAAATCCAAACCTGTTAAGGGGTTGCTTTTCTACTTCCCGATTTTTAGGATGTTGAACTGGGTGGTATGGATAGAAGTAGCTAAGATAATGAGTAGAGATGGAATCGCTACTTCTTGAGTCATACCAATCCCCAATATGCCTAACAGCTCTTTGATCTTTAAAGTTTACTATAATTACGTCCCCTTTCCTATCTTTGGGTCTTGAGCCCACCCAAATCGAACGCCTAACATTCAAAATTTCCCCGTTAATATGGGCGGGCAAAGGTCTGTTGTTACATAGCCAATAAATGACTTTGTTTCTTAGAGCTCGATGGTCTTCCCTAATGCCTAGAGGGAGCTCAGGGACACCCGTCATGATAATTGCATAAGGGGCAGCTTCTGGTGGTAAATCAACTATTCTATGCGACTGCCAATTTGTATTATGCGAATGACCAACCCCATTATTTTGCGTTGATTCTACCTTTTCCTCTAGAATCACATTATCATCCCTTTGCTCACTTACTTTATTAGTAGTTTGAGCTTTAGGAGCTGACTTCATCTTCAGCAAAGGGGGTGTCTGTACTTTTTTTGGGGGGATGGGGATTGGCTCAGTTCCAACGTGGTTAGGTATTATGGAGGGAATGAGACATGGTGGAGCTGTTTTTGTTGCTAACCTCATTTTTGCAGGTATTACACTCGGGTTAATGTTATTTAGCCCCTTCACCAACTCCGATAATAGGAGTGTATTTTTTTCCACCTTTTTATCAATCAAGTCTAGGTGAGCATTGATCAAACTGGTCTTTTCTATCAGGGGTTTCATTAATCTTGTAACCAAAATTTAAATTGTTTCCAGCAAGCCACCCTCACTAGTTGCAGAATCAGTTGTCATTAAGGGGACCCTAGGTGGAATCAATGAATCATTCGACTCTAACAGTGTAGGAGTTGGACCCCTCTTTAAAACTTTGCCGTGTCGATTCTTTAATGGACAACCCCTTCTTTTTTTGGTTTTGGCCTTTGGTGATGGCGTGTAGTTTGTATTAGGTGAAGATGTAATAGAAAATCTAGGGGAATTAGATAGCCCTTCATCATTACTATTGTATGAACTCAACAAAGACACACAAGTATTAGGAAGTGTGCTCAACAAAGAAACATCAGGGCTAGGATTGGCCGACATTCCTTCTTTATCCTCTGTATCTATCGTATTAACTAGACCATTATGTATTGGTTTGCTATTTGTTAAGTTCAGCGGTATTACAGTTCCTATTTGTCCCAGGGAGGATCGTCTTCCGATCAGTGAATCCAGGGAAAGACCCTTTTTAGTGTTAGCAGTGTCTACTATTTTATTATACTGTTTCCCTCTACGTCTCGGTTGTGCTTTTTTGTATTTTCTGACCGATCTTGGAGATGACGGAGCATGCTCTATAACCTCCATAAGGATGTCTGGCCGATCTTCATGCCTTTCGGCATGTACCTGAGCCAACGCCGTCACAGTTTTCCTTGCTCCAATTGGGGGAATATTAGGCATCAGGGTGTCCGCTACTAAAAGAGACGCCTCTTCCTGTATAGTTTTAGGACTCCCATGACCTAATGAAGCCCTTCTATCAATATTTATCTGATTTACATTCTTTATCAGGTAATTATCCATGGTACCCAGACCAGATACAAATTTGTCACAATTCCCTTCAGACATCACATAAACAAATGTTAATGCACACAACCCCAAAAACTATAGGCACTCTTAGCCCGAGCAAAAAGTTCGAATAAAGACTCACAGTGCGTTACATAGGGTCTTTCCCCGCAAAATCAAAGCAAATCCTGTGGCCCAGTCCAGTCTCCTCAGGCCTCTGAGGGCCTAAGAAGGCCCGCCCTTTGCCCGGGCTCAGCCCAGCGCACACCCGCGCGCGTCCCGCGACGCGGGAACTCTATCGATGTTTAAATGCGCCTCCTGGCGCCAAAACGAGTGGTGGGCGTGGTCGCCCGCAGGGATCGCCGGGGGTTGTGGTCTCCCCTCTCAGCGGCCGCTCACCTATGGAAAAGTGCAGCGGCGGCGGAGGAGACCAGCTGAGTGTCCCAGGCAGCAGCGTGTATCCCCAGGTAAGCAGGCGAGCGTGTGGCAGGGAAAAAAGTATCTGTAAAGCAAAGAGCGCCCGCTCCTCAGCAGCTCTATCGATGTTTAAATGCGCCTCCTGGCGCCAAAATGAGTGGTGGGCGTGGTCGCCCGCAGGGATCGCCGGGGGTTGTGGTCTCCCCTCTCAGCGGCCGCGCACCGATGGAAAAGTGCAGAACTCCCCTGGTGCTCGTCTCGTCGGAATGAATGGATCCGATACTCTAAGAGTCACATAGGAATGGTAGATAGTACAAAGACTGGGCTGCACACAGGAGAGCTACTTTCAGGTAGCTGGAGAGAAATCAGTGGTTCATGAGCTACTCATTAAGAGAAGACTGGTTTTGATCATCTGGCTCTAATTCAGTGTATGCCAGCGACTTGAGACCCTCCACGATTAGCTGAAACTGTTACTGTGACTAAATCATGGAACAGCAGCTGCTCCAGATCTATTTAACAACTGTGTAGGAATGTTGTTGTATAGGTCAACATTTCGATCGGTACAGAAAACAAAGGCACTACAGCAAATGGATGCAGGGATTCATGATTCCCAATCCTATATATCCATACATTGGCTGGTAAGGTTTGGGGCTGAGATGGTAAGTGAGAGCAGTTGCTTTAGTTGTGGGATTCTACTAGCACCCTGTTCCATTTCCCTTGTCATGTGCTAAACTGTTAAAGCTGCTTTAACCCTAGCCTGATATCACACCGGGAGCTAAATTATTGTGCCTACAAGGCTTGGTTGCTAACTTAGAGAATGGATCTATTCTTCTAGAGAAGGTGACTTGAAAAAGGCTCTTGAAAAAGCCTTGTTAAACCAAGAAGATGTGAGTAACTTCAGACCTGTCACTCAACCCCCTTTAATCAACAATAAACTGCTCTTTAATCAACTTCAGGAGTATGTTAAGGATCACAGTATTGTGCACTTCCAGCAAATGTACTCCCTCCCCCCCCACAGGAGAGCTGACCACATCATTTTAGTTTTGCTGATCTCCATATAACATTTGATGGATGTGTCAGAGCCCTGATCCTACTCCACTTGTGTGTGACCTTCGACACCTTTGACCTCCCATTTTTATCCCATTCTGACCTTAAGATTAATTTATATTGAATTTCGAGTTCCTTTCTCAATTGACTTACAACTTACCTAGAGACCCATCACCAAGTAGTGGCCTGTCCTATGACTTGGCATTAGCCCAAAAATCTCAGTTAGGTGTCCTGCAAGGCCCCCCTCCTCTTTAGCATCCATGTGCTTCCCTTGTGGAAAGTGTTTCATAAGGAAAGAGCACGTTCCTATATGCAGACAGAAGATGGATGCAGTCTGGACATACACATTAATTCATGTCTCTCTCTATTGGCTGAGATGTCTAAAGTAGCTGAGACCAGTTTCTGACATCTCAAAATCTACGATACTGATTCCTTTCATCAACAATTTGTTTAATGTACCAGTTATACATGTTCTAATTCATACCTGAAAAACAAATAAATGTACCTGTGTGCAATGTAACTAGTACTCATGTAAAGCGCATCAATACTTTCTGGTCGAGTTTGCACTATATAAAACTGCAAAACCAAATCTAGATTGGACTAGGGCAATTCAATTTCTCTTCAATTGGTCCAAAATGCAGCCACCAGATTTATTTCCAACCTACTTAACCACGCACACATCACTTCTGTGCTCAGGTAGTTTTGAATGCTAAAGATGTAACACTCAATTTGTTTATTACGCTATGGTTATTACTCACGAATGCTTACACAATAATTCTCCTGATTTTCTGGCACCAAACATTTCCTGGCACACTCCTAATTTCATTCTTTGCTCTGAATACCAATGCTTTTTAACACTTTGTAGAACCCTCACATCTATCGACAAAGATTTAGCTTTTTCCATAGAGGCAGCAAAAACCTGGACCGTCCTACCACCCTACCTTCACTCACAGACACATTTTTTGCAGTTCAGGAAACAACTGAAAAACAACTTCTTTAGCCTTTCCTAACTTTTGAGATCGTTTCTGAGACTCTTGTTTACTTAGTCAAGAAGCTTTGGCACTGAGTGCTCTGGCAATTACCTTCCATAGACAGTGACTGAAGCTCAACTAGAACTTAAGTAGGCATCTCCAGCACATCTTGTTGGAGAGGTATACTTTCCCCAAAAAATAAGATATAAAGATCACTTTGGGATGCCCATGGATGTGCGGTTCTTCGCGTTCTTCTTGCTAAAGGCTGATTCATTTGTATATGTTTTGTTCTGAAGAATACTTTGAAATATGGGTTGACCATCAGGGATATGCTGTATTCTGAAGAGGGCTTAGACTGGCCTACTGTTCCAGTCCATAGACCAGAAGGCTCTCATCAGTGGTGAGCACATGGCCTGTGCCCAAAGTCATGGGATGTAGCTACCTTGGTGCTCTGACCCATGGACGTAGCATGCAGAGAACATGTCCACGGTGAGAAAGTTCTCTTGTGAGAGAACCCTCCAAGTGCGTGATCGTTGGTACTCTCTATGTCAATGCCGTAGCTCAGCAGAGGTGTAACACAGACCGTGCATCCCCTGAAACGCACAGGGTCCCAACTCTTCAGGTGCCCCCAAACCATTCAGTGGTGCCCCATTCCGCTTAAGGCCAAAGAATATGTATGAATTCGGAAGGACTCTGGGGCTCCTCTTCAAATTCTGCAGGGGGCCCCTTCACTGTACATTACACCACTGTAGCTCAGCATCACAGGGAGTGACAGGAGAAGCAGACACACATTCACCAACACCTCATCGTTCTCCTAGGGACACCACACACTGGGGAGTGAGGCAAGATCTTTTAGATACAGGTGTCAGGGGGATAGGTACCTCTTCCAGTAATACAGGAACAGTCCCCATGAAATTCTAGTCGCGCCCACTCCTATTGGCTCTTGTGACACCTTCTGGTATGCAAAGGGACACAGGGATTGAAAGCCAGGCATAAATGGTACCCCAGAAGCTGAAGTGCACCTTCAGCAGGAATAAAGGTTCAACAACAGGTGGAAGCCTTTGGAACTGGCAGGTGGATTAGGGATTCTCCCTCAAAGCAGTAAAGATTCCACCTTGGCTGATCTTTCGACTAGGTTCTTGATTTAGAGCTTGGTGGACAGGTACTCCATCACAAACTTGCAGGATATCCTGTCCACCTTATTTCATGTGCATTATATCCTAAATACAGTGAATTAATGCAGTTTATCTTTATATCATTGTTTGTGACAGAGTACCTGTCCTCCAAACTCTAAATCAGCCCCTTTACTAAAAAGGGTACTGCCTTTGAAAATTGTATTGTGAAATAGCAAGATAGCTTTTTTAAAATCTTTTGCTCTTGGTTAAATTCTGAAGGCAAACTATTGATTTGCAAATTTGGTACAAACGATATACCAAAAAACAGCCTTCAGCAAATAGGAACGTGAAAAGCCAAACATCAGTGGGCATGGTATAGCGACCGCTACAAATGATTGGAGATGAAAATCCTTTCTGGGTTTGCAATATGGAAAGCCCCGCTTACGATGATTGACACGTCTGCACTGTCGCATCTTCGTGTTGTATGCAGTTTCTGATGTAAGCGCTACAGGCAGCAGAGATAAAGAAGGCTGTTTCACTAATATAAACTGGCTATCATCCATCATTTAACTGTGACATTCTTCTTTCCTAAGATAGACATCCCCTTGAATGCCAGTTCATTGTACTGCTGTATTTCAAAGGCAAATTCAAGGGCAAGCATTTGTGAGGTTGCTGTGCTCTGTTTAGTCTGTCTTTGTGTGGCCGAAGCAGTGTTAACATGAACAATACTTTCTTTCCTGTCCCCATGTAATATGGAACAAATAATTTTAATGTCAGGATCTCGGCAGAAATAAACACTATAGTAGACAGTGAGGACAGACAATAATGAGACTCCTCAAGTGATGACGCAAATTGTTTAAAAAAGCTGAAACCGGACTGGTTCTAGGACGTTTGGGGTCCCAGGCAGAAAGGGAATCTGGGAGGCCCCTTGCATAGAGTGTCCCCAGAAATGACATCACAGGAAATGACACACAAGGAAGGGCCATCATTTAACTATTATTGAAGGGACTTTGCAAGAAGCAACTTTTCTGGTGTAGATATCAGTAAAACACTTACAACATAAATAGTAACACATAAAATAAGTACATATATTTTAAAATTCTATTAAGTGGAAATACATTGTATGTTTCACACTAGGTGGACAGGTTTGGCCTAGGTGTAGAGGAGGGAGTCCATCTTCCTTGGGCCTCACATCACAGGACCATGACTACAAGTCCCAGGGTAAGGTCCATACTACCCTGGCCTTACAACCATGGTCTAGATCTGCGAGGCCCAGGAGAGCGGAGGCCAGGGTAGGGGAGCCTCATTTCCTGGGTCTTGCAGCAATGGTTTAGCACTGCCAGCGAAGGTGATCCCACCCTGACTCAGAGCTGCTAGGAAGAGGGTAGGCACTTTTTCCTCTGACTCACGTCTATGGTCTAGTGCTGGGAGGCCCATGGGAGGGGGTATTGCCCTGAGCTTCATGTCCACAGTCTAGATCTGTAAGGCCCAGGTGAGGAGAGTCCACTTCCCTGAGCCACACAGAGATGACTCATCAGTGTGGCACCCAGGAGAGGGGGCCCCTCTCCCGTGGGTGTCAAAGCCATGGTTTAGCGTTGAGAGGAACAAGTAGGTGGCCAATTTTCCATTTTCACTTCATTATCTCTTCAAAGGACACTTGGTGCCTTTGGAGACACATTGAATATGCAGAAGACATCAGAAGACGTCCGTTGGGGAGCAGAGGAACTATGAGTCACATAGAAGATTTCGTTTTTTTTATTCTAAATCCTTAGTCTCTGAAGCAAGCCATCTTAAAAGATAACTTGGCTGGATTTGAATCATCGATTGTGATTACTATTCATACTGTATCTGAGTTGTAATCCCGTTATCATTTCCTGGAGTAAGCCTTGACAGCTCACTATTGTATATTTTGAATGACAGATTTAGAAAATGAGATTACATTCTTAGCTCTGAAGCGAAAAACAATCTGTCTCTACTAGGCATGCTGTCCCATAAGTACGCACGCCCTCAAGGCCTGGTCCAGTAGGTACATTTTAAGCATGGAACTAAGATATTTGACATCTAATCTCAGGTTTACCATTTCACTTACATATGATGGAAAAAAACCACTGTGTTTTATAGCTGGGAAGGGCCCATTATAGAATGACATATCCCTAGGAAGCAGTTGCGCTATCCCGCAGCGAACGTCCCTTTGGTGCACTGCCGAATTACAGAATGGAACTCAAAGTTTGATCATGCAGTCAACAAATCAACTTGTGACTTCAATTGAACTTTTCAAATTAATTTTGCTCTCGAGGTTACACTTATTCTCATCACTGTGATGTGAATAAGTATAACCTCGAGAGCAAAATTCATTTTGAAGAAAAATAAAAGTTCAATTGAAGTCACAAGTTGATTCTTGACTTTACCTTGATAAACCTACCTCAAATCCCTTAGCTATAAAAGTCTGCATTTTCCTCATCTCCCCCTTTGCTTTTTCCCCTATGACTATGGGGTTTCATGTAGAAATGTACTAGGGAACCGTGCCTTGTGCACACTTCTCGATAATTTTCTTTCCGTGTGTCTTTGAACACTGTTACTTGTACCGTCATGGTTGCCTTTTGTACATTCTTACTTTTTTCAGTAAGTAGTAAATAAAATATTGAATAAAAGCAAGAGTACGGTCCTGCACTTCTGTGCATTTTTTACGGTGCATATTAAGAACATTTTCAAAGAAAGACTGTAGTAGTTTCCTGTGAATATGTAGTGTATCGTTATAAACAGTAATGGCTGTAAAAATGTTTCCTGTTGCTGAATGCAAATATTATACTGCATGGCTGGATTTTTGAGGGCAGGATTACTGGGTTCCGAGGTTATTTCTTCTGAGCTAACTTCTGTGTCTATGATCTGCTCGAGCTTCTACCCCTCTGCTTGCTTGAGTTTACTGCTTTTTTAGGAAGCCTGCTGTGTTTGCTGTCATAAGTATAAGAGGCTACAGGTGCCGTGCTGCCAAAAATGAAAGGTGTGTGGCCGTCATGCTGTGTGAAGTAGCCCTGCGGACATGAAGCGCACTAAGCACAAATGCAAACTTAAGAAGGTAGTGCGACAAAACGAAATAAATGCCCTTTAGTGACCTGATCCATGTAACAGGGTCAGTCTCTAGGGTGGTAACAAAACATCCAAAAGGCAGGACAAATGTAAGTGTTTTACCAAAGATAGGAAAGGATTTTTGAAAGTTTGGCTAAAGGACCAATGAAATTGATGGGGGGGTGGTGGGCGTGGTAAAACCCAACAAATACTGCATGTCGAGAGACAGTGCATGCGTGCTGCCTAGGCTCAACCTAATAAGCAACAGAAAGGTGACCAGTCCAGCTTTGCCAAGGGCCTTCAACTGCGCAGCAACACATGTCACTTCATTTTTAGTAAAGTTTGAACCGTATGAGCTAGAAACCATTTTTTTAAAATTAAACTCTGAAGATTATATGGCAGATGATGGACTAAGTGGCAAATTCCTTAAATCTATAATTATGCGAGAATCCATTCGGCTGTATAATTGCATAATTCCAGTGGCCCTGGTTTTGCCTTACTGTACCATGAGCTCTAGGAGCAGCAACAGTAACATCCTCCAGCTGCAGGCCTAGCTTTAATATGCAAACATTTGCAAACAGGGCAAGGCATATTTTTGTATAAACATGTTTTCATGCATTAGAAAAATAAATTTGGACCTATTGAATTTGCCAATGATTGTTACCATTACACATCTTATTAAACAAAAATGCCATCAAATGTTTGGTCTTCATGAGGAGGCATATAATAATTTAATTATACACTATTTAGTATAAATCAATGACATTAACTGAATTGATTTGCATGTGTTGGCTCTATTTTTTACAATTTGATGAGGACCAGGGAAAGACTGTTGAATTATGGGCTTGCCTTTTTAGGGCTAATCACATGCTACAGCAGCACTTATACTCCTCTGCCTATTATCAGATCAGTAAACATGAGGGACCAGAATGTCAAGGGATGCAAGCCAAAAAGCCACCACTCTTTGTCGAAGTGGGTACTCTTAAACGTCCTCTGCAGGGTCCTTATAACCTCCCAATACTCATCTGTCAGTTTCCAGCAACAGAACATGTATTATCACAGAGAACATGTATTATCCCTATACATGGCAAATAGCACTAGTCCCCCCATGTCTGGAGGTAAGTACGCATCATCATCTCTGCTCGACCTTACTCTCAGTGAGCTCTTGTAACTTTAGAAAGGCACCCATTCTGTGTTGCACCATATCTCACTCGTCTCTGTTCAATGCCACACAACTCAACTCATGCAATGTAACAAATTCCTAGGCAGTTAGGGTATAGTTGACATACCCTAACTGCCTAGGAATTTGTTACATTGCATTATTGCCCTGTCCTAGGAGTTCTTCCAAACCTAACAGGGGGTCCCTATTTGTTGCCTATAACACAACTCAACTCATGCCTTGTTTCCCTTCCAATCGGTCTGGAAATACCTTTGTTTCATTGTTGCCACCAAAGGATACTCATCGACTTCCACTCTGCTGTGATGTAAGCATGCAAACAAATGAACCAGTTATTATCATTACATTTCAGACATGTTCTATTATACTACAGCTTTGGGCAGTTGCCTGTGACTTTCCTCAATGTCAGGCCAATGTTTAAACATGGAGAGGTTATTGCTGCTGTTATCTCTGATTAGAAACTAGATATTTCATTTGGTTATGAAAACCTGGATTCACCTCCCTGTCCCATATGCATACTGATGGTCCCCCAGGTTTTAAGATTCTTTATATCAGCTGGTCTGGTAGATGCAGAGGATACTAGCTGTTTACCAGGGAGATCTATTCGTGATGGAACTTTCGTTCAATAGATCCTTGAACGCTGATGGCCCTGCCTTCTCAATCTCCCAAAATACCACAACTTCCTTATCTGGCTTCTTAGTATATTGCCCCTCTGGAAAGTCCTCAACCTTTGGGCCTAACTTTGCTAATTACATAGCTCCAGGTGGCATCATAATCCATTACTCAGGAAGAATTGAATATATGGATTGATGTACTAGCATTACCTGCTTCCCACAATTTACTGCCATCTTGCACTACTCTTGGTCTGAACCAATCTCCAGCCCCACCCACTCTGCTGGATATTCATCGGATTTAATTTTGTGCCGGATGATTTTTTTATCCTATTCTACCCGTCTCTTGGTCACGCACCCGGGCCATTCAGCACTGGTATTCCACCTTAAGTTCTTAGATACTCATTTTCAGACTCGCTCATTTTCTATTTTGCAACTTTCTAAGCACAAATATTTTAACATTATTGCCAACAGTTTAAGCAATCTCTTGGATACTTTCCCATGTAGTTTGTCGGACGATATCCAAGGTAATCATTCCTTCCACACCCTAGTGCTCCCTGGTACAGACTTCAGTCAAAGAGGAATGCAAGCTGTCTGAAAGGACCTGGCATCAAGAACCTCAAGCCGTGGCCAAGGTTAGATTTATGGCCGCACTTAAGCACTGTGAAACTCAGATTAAGAAGGATAGAATTAAGTCCTCTGCCCCTCATATTCTTTCTAGCAGCCATGCGTCTCAGGAAAGGTTCAAGATAGTTAAAGAATTCTCTAACATCATCAGGGTTCAACATGCTATCTGTCTCATCTAGTGTGGATCTTACCTTGTGGATATTTCTCCCATGTATCATTTCTCTTTTTCACATTCTACACTCCCTGAGAATGATGTCTAATATCTCCACTCAGGTCCTATCCTCCATCTTCTGTCCTATCACTCCAGTGAAATCCATTAAGATTGTAATGCTTTTGAATCTGGCTGGCCAGATAATCCATGCCTCGCACAAACTCTTCATTTGATTGCAGTGACTGTTGTTCCAGCAATCTGTTGGCTGGGGAATTCTTTATTTGAGCCAGACACCCTTCCTACTGATTTGAAAATAATTTGTTTTATTCCACTACTCAAGAAGCCATCACTGGACCCCTTGGTAGTAAGTAATTATTATATGAACTCTTAGCTGCCTTTCTACACCAAGTTGGTGTTAAGAGTAGCTAACTTTCAATTCTCGGAAATCGTTATGCCCAACTCTGTGTTTAATTCTGCCCAATCTGACTTCCGCGCTTGTTATGGAACGGAAGTAGGCTTATTGGCTGTTGTGAAGAAACTCAGAACGATATCAGACCAGGGTGGGGTCAAGGCCCTTATTCTCAGAGACCTTTCCAAAGTCTTTGATACTGTATGTCATGCCAAACTGGTGGAAAGGTTCTGGGGTGGAGGGCAGAGGGGAGAGGGGGTTGGAGTGAGGTGGCTGCCGCTGAGATGGAATAGCTCTTTTTATCAGGGCATAGCCAGATAGTATTCACGCTCCCTTCTAGGCCTTCCCCCAACCCCATGCTTTGTGAAGTTAACCAAGGCTCTTCTCTAAATCCTAGACTTTTAAGTCTTTACTCATCCTCTTCATTGGGATTATCAATGAGCTCCATCTGACATGCATGTGTTCTGCTGATGATACCAAGCAGATTCCCTGGTTGCACAATAATAGCGAGGATTTGAGGCTTATCTAAATGTTTATTCTGGCCATGAGCACTAGCTGACTGGGTGTAATTGTCTAAAACGTAATTCAGGTGAAACTGAAGTTCTCGATCTGCCACTCTGGGTGGTGGCCGGACGCACAAGAGCACTATCCACCACCGTCTTGTATTGTGAGAAATATGGGAGTGATTTTCGGCGATTGGAGGCATAAGCCACCAAAGTCTTGACTTCCTGTTTTTTTCATCTAAAGGTCTTGAGAAAATTTCTCCCATTGCTGCCAGAGAAAACACATTCTCCTATTCTCCAAGCAGTGGTTGGATCTAGACTCAATTATGAAAACGCTTTATATTTGGACCCACCCTCATTTGCTATTCATCAGCTACAGCTAGCGCAAAATATGGCGGCCCACCCCCTGCGTCCACCTCCACATTACTCTTCCATCTCCGGATTATTGTAGTCCGGACATTAGACTATTAGTGAACTGCAGATCTGGTTCAGCCCTGCACACTATATATTCCTCATAAGCCTATCTTTTAAAAATAAGAAAACAAATAAGAATGATAAGGTAGTCTCCACAAGGGGGCAAAGCTGTCCTTTTCAGGTGGCGAGGGCATGAAATTACCTGCCTCTCACCTTGATGTATTTACCCAACAATTTGGCTTTCAGAAATTAACTATGTTTTTGAGAAATTACTTGCTTGTCTATTGGGTTTAGACAGTGTTGGTGACTAGCGTTGGTAATTGTGCGCTTTATAAACACCCCAAATCAATAAATAAACACATGAAAAAATAACTTAGTAAATATATTTGCATTCAGGGATCTGGCTCCTGTATTTATGTCTGATAATCAACAATTCTTCTTCTCCCGTTAACCAATTAGTCTGTTCTAAGTGTGTGGATTAAGTCTACAGGGCCACACAAAAGGTACAAGTATTCCTGTTGAATCAACTAAGTGCCCAGCGTTCTGCAAATATTAACTTAATATCGGCCGGTGCGGATAATTCTCACATGTTGTTACTTTACCCAAGGAGGGTTTTTTACAGGCCTCAGAAACTCTAAGACAACCATGAAAAAGAAAGTGATTGAAGAGGTGTACAGTCAAAGGACATATCAATTTTACGATTCAATAAATAAAAATACTGCCGAAGTATGTTTTGAATCAATTTGCAGTAAGTATGATACACATAATTTTACAGTGGTAACAAATCACTACCAGTACAGTTAATAACATTAAGAAAACCAATCCGCAGTCTTTGATTTTCACACTTGCTTCAAACTTGAAACGTTCTTTTTGGAATAAAAGAGCTGTATCATAAATTATAAGACGCAATGAAAATTGGGAATGCCTGCAAAATGTCAGCTATTCTAAAACAAAAAATGAGACAGACGTTAGGGGTTCATTTTGACAGGAGGAATCAACGTGATATTTTTTCTCCGGCCCATCACACATTTATCACCCCAGATGGCTTCCTACCATTTGTGTGTGAACAGTAGATATAAAGTAGAAAAAAGGGGTCGTTTCAAACCATTTTGCTGCCAAAAATAAAATTGTAATTATTCATTGATGCTTAAATTACGTTGGTCAATTATTTAAGTATGTCAGTCACGCACCTGAGCATAACAAAGGTAACTGCGGCGTGCACGTCTGTGTTGGAAATCGTCTTCTCCCAGTAAAGGGTATTTTCACTATAATCATTTTGCTCAATTCAGTAATCACAGGAATTTCAAAGTAATAACTCTCAGCAGGGAACACCTGCCAGGAACAGCTTTTACCGTTAGATGGAGCAAATTGAAAAACACTTTTGCAAATATCAGGGAAAAAAAGTTTGCAAATAAAAATATTCCAAAGAAAAGACTTCAAAATATAGGACAGAGAACTGTAATCTCAGGGGCATTTTCTCAAGAACGTGTGATAACCATTGCAAAAGTAACTTAACGCAACTCCCAACATTGCAGCCTATCGTGGGATAATTACGCAGTGTTAACCAAGCATTCTCAACACGACGGTACCATGAGATAGTCTAGTCTCCAGATAACGTGTTAAATGTCTGCGTTGAAATTAACGGCACGGCGTAAAAATGCAGAACGCAAATGCAAAAAATCTTGCAATGAGGCCAATCGTGGTACAAAAAGCACTGAAAACCAGCGACCGGCCTGCAAAACCCACGCGTCTGGCGGGAAAATGTTCCATAAAAGCAGAGTAAATAAACAGTGAAATTACAATGTGCTAGCACAACCCCACAGCTGTGACGCTGAACAAATGACCATTGTCCAATTCAGATAGGCAACTCCTCACAAACAGCCACAATGTACATCAACATGCATTTAGTATGAAACCTGCGCCAATGTGGAAACAAACATGGTACACACAGTCAAACCGCATCTCCTCCTCACATTGCAGAGGGACAAACAACACCCCCTGCACACCGACGTGCCACCATCCAAGATCAAACAAGAATGAAAGCACAGACTAATGTAGGGGCAGGCACTCCCCCTTACGTACATGTTGCCCATGTCGTGGGACTTGAGACACAGGGGGTATTCTTGAATCATGGCGGCACATATCAGAGCACAAAAGAATCCCTGTTGTCACCTCTAGGCCACAAATGCCAGCCAAAATGGAATGAATTGGGACACATGTGAAACGCCGAAGAGTGGGATACCTTAACAACTGTGACACACAGAACTGACAGTCCGTATACGTGACACCATAAACGGCCTCACTGCACAGAGGTGACACGCCCACCATCCATTAACAAATCCCTCAATTGACAGCACAACATGTCACACCCACACTTGTCTGAGTGAACTGCCTGTACAGATGAGTGAAATGTACGCAGGGAATGGGTATCAGAATGCTTTTATTAGCATATGCAGTGCTTGTGGTCAGTCAACGTACTGTGCCATGACTGCTAAGGACCCACACAATGTGACGTCAACCAGAGAAGAAATTGTCAATGATGTAGTCCCTACTTGCTATTCCTGCTGCAGCTGCGGTGGGGTGTGGTCCAATCCACATAGCAACATTGTCCATTGCGGGACGGGTGGCGCAGACACTACAACAGAGACACACGCATCAGCCACATCCTTGGCAAGGCCCACGCTGAACCACACCCAGATCCATGTGTGAAGAAGCCACACCCTTACGCAGTATTGTTGTATGCCTGTCCATCCCGCTTATGCACTCATGAAGATACGACATGGTTACATGTCCCAGGCCTACACCACTGACTACGGTGATATGGTTGCACACACTGTACACAGCACAATGTAATGTGGAATGGCCCGGTCCCAAATGCATACATAATGACCACACAGACACACTGAGGGACTTTGCGGGACTGGCTACGGGCACGTGTGCCCGGCCCCTTTTATTGCCAGGGTCGCATCTCCAGTGACGCCTGTGCTGGATGGGTGTTGGGCAGTGTAAGCCACCACTCAGGGGCTGGGTGTTGCTGGCAAACACCACAACAGTGAGCAGACAATCAGCAGTACAAGGTACGGACATCATGTGTCCCTGACTTGAGCAGCACAGAGTTGGTGGGCCCGGATGCACAGTGGCCGGCACAGGCACACCGCCACCGGATGGTGACTTGCGGTGCACTGAGGTAGGGCCACGCGAGATGAGCGTGTACTTGTCAATGTCCAAGGGGAATGTCGCAGAGGGTTGCAGAGGACAGTGGAAGGTGTCCCTCCAGGGCGTGATGCAGCTGGCAGAAGCAGGCAGGAACCGGCAAATGGCGGAGTTGAATGCTACAGACTCCACTTTTCCACCTTGTCAGTATCAGCTACATGTAGAGGAAGACAACCTCCAGCCCATAGGCCCAGACGCCACCAACGTACAAACAGCGATCGACCATGAATTTTAGGGCACACACTCAGGGACACCAGAGTTGGAAGGGGATGCAGTCTGCGAAGAGGCCTGCATGCTGACATTGACTCTGCCATGTAATAGGCAAGACTCAGTTAAAAATGTGTGTCCTAATCCACCGCAGTGTGTGCCTGAGCCAGCGGTCATCAGGGGCCCACAGCCAAGTGTGGTAGGCATGTGCTGCACATAGTCAGTGGCACCAGTGCAATTGCTGGTGGTGTTCCATCACCTCCGTAACGGAGACCCTTTTCTCCTCCGGACTGAAGTGCGTACTGTGACATGTACACTGCCATAAAGATATAAAGACTCAGTTCCAAAAATGTGATCTAGTTGGCCGCAGTGTCGGACGGAGTCTGCGATCAGTGTGGGTTAACCGCTGTCCAGCCATCTCCTCCTGGATCTCTAACACACGACGTTGGAATGGCATTTGTATTAGATTTGTGGGTGACAGGTAGTAGCACCGGATCTGAACGTGTGTTTAGTCAGCAACAATGTCGTGTCATGCCGGTGACGGACTGCAGTGGATTGGTGTGAGGCCTGCAGGACCGCAGTGTAGGCCGAAGGCCGCAGTCAGTAAGTGCCCACAGACATGTTTGGTGCAAGTCCTATGCACAGCCTTGGTGGCATCACATTGAAGGGATATAGTGACTTAACCTCAGTCTTAAAAAATTTACTCTGCCATGGTGTAATCAAGACTCAGTTCCAAATGTGTGTCCTACTTGTCCACTGTGTATGCCGGTGGAGTATGCCTACGATAATGGAGTTCTGCGGGCCTGTGTTGCGGAGGCCGTGATGGTCCGAAGAGGTTGCCAAGGTCGTGGGTCTCCGGCCTGGAGCTTGTACGGGAATGTGGTGGACCCTCTTCGACACACGCCAGTGTCAGCAGTTGGGCATTAAGGCCTGGGTGCGCAGGGGTGAGCAAGACGGGTTCGGAACCAGCGGCCCGGGGTGCAGCTGGCGCACAGGATCGCAGGCAACACCGCTCACGGCGTCGGCCTCGTGGCGGGGTGAGAAGCGCCGCCCTGGCAGAGACGTTGGGCATTCTGGAGGACCACACCCAGAGTTATGTGCCTTTTATCCACACCCCTACTCTGGCCGGGTGTATGCTGGGTCAGCCAACACTGCTCACGCGGGGACGTGACAAGCTACATTTCCTTGATCTCCCCCACAGGCTGGGGTGACATAGTTGCGTCCACTGTCCACTACACTTCAAACACCAGCGGTGTGTGTCGACAAGGATATGTGTGTGGTCTGCATACTGCAGTCTGGCCAGCACATTCACGCCACACTTGGCATTGTGTACATGCTTATTCATGGGTCACTTGCCTCCTTCGCACGTGCCTGGTTCCCACCTCTCCCCAAAATTTGCTATTGTATGGCTGAGGTACCATGCCGTTGATGGAGCCCAGGTTCCCACAGTAAGTTGTGCTGTCGTGTCTGGTGGGTGGGCATGTTGTTTGGTATGTTGTATGTGAGTTTGTAACTTGTGCATTCCCAGAGTTGTGAGTTGCATGATTGTGAAGTTGAGGTGTGTGGTGTGTTCATTTGGTATTTACCAACGAGCAGTGCTGTTCCGTAGGTGCCATCCTGGAAGCGCCGGTTGATGATGGACTGTCGGAAGATGTAGGAATCATGCACACTGCCTGGGTAGTTGGCGACGACATTGGTGAAGAGTCCCCGGTGGTCCACTACTGCCTGCACATTGATGGAATGCTTGTGCTTTCTATTGCGGGTATTGTGTGCAGTGTCAGCAGGGTGCACAATTAGGACGGACATGTGTGCAGTCTATTGCCCTAACACATGCGGGAATCCAGCTATGGCATAGAAGCCTTGCTTGGTCTCCAGTTGATCCTGCTCAGTGTGGGGGACGTATAGGTACTGGGGTACCAAGCTGATGATGGCTGGTGCATTTTCTGAAGGTCCGCGGTCTGTGCCTGCGCTGCCTCTGTGGTGGTCCAGGAGGGTGGTGGCGGTGGGTGTTGTGCACCTGTTGGGGATCCGAGCTGCATGATGAGTAGCTCCATGGAATCTGTTGTTCTTCAGGTGGGGCTATGGGCTGGGCTCCCTTTTGTGGTGCAGGCTGCCGTCCGGCTTTGCACCAGGTGAGAGCGGGTGTTAATTTCCTGCTACTAACGCGCCTTATCGCATGTTTTGGGGTCGTATCGCCAAACTGGCTGGTCACTGAGACTGCGGCGGAGTGGTATTATTGCGGCTTTTTGTACGGGAACGCCTACTTTGCATCTCAATAGCGATAGTTGCCGGCATCGTCAGTGGCGATGTTTTTTGCGGGCTATCGCGGGTAAACTGGTGCTATGGGCTGTAAGCACCAGCTTGTGAATGGGGCGTTAGTTTTATCGCAATTTTGGCTGCAATATAGTGCCGATAACGTGGCGATAGTTGTTTGAGAATATGCCCCTCAGTGTTTTAAAATTGTGAGTTTAGAAACCAAACATTGAAAGCCCTCTGAAGAGCTGGAGGAGAAGAATGTAATCTCAATATTTGGTGGGATAATGGGTGAATTCTGAATCTAATGAAAATAAAGCTTAGAGGTGTTGATCATATTTAACCTAATTAGTGAGTCCAAATCACATTTGCATGGACATCGGTTCCTGCAGTCTAATGGACAATTATTAAGAGAACCCAAACCCAGAAGTAAGGGCTGATATCCTATTGGTTGCTCATAACTGATGTACTAAGCTGCTCCCCAGCTAAGAAACATCCATCAACATGACTTCTGTCCTTGACATGGGGAATTTAAGAGATCATTTGTAATATCAACTTTCGCTTGTAGAGTCCTTTCAAAGTTTTAGGAATTAGATCATTTCTAGAGCTTTCTAACTGTCTCTGACGCTTCTGCAAACTACAGAAACATATTGGTAACTTGAGATCTGTAGATGCTGAAACTCTCTAAAATGTTTATACTTAAAAGCTGTGAATGGACGTTTATAGAAATATAAACATTATATTCATATCCGATAGCTAATGATATATATATATTAATAATAGTTTTTACTGAATCTGTGCAGCCCTCTGTGTCCTTGAATACATTAACTGTAGCAGCAATTCATGTTAAAGATTTGTTAACCTCCCCATGCTAGGTAGACACTGATCAATTATTTGATAACTGACTTTTGTTTTCTACCCAGGAGCGACAATCAAGATGAGCAGAATGTAGTATTTTAAGTTCACTCTAATTTTGAGACAAGAAAACCATAAACCATTAAGGGACCGAAAGTTGATTCTTTTTCGAAACGCGTCGACCACGCAGTTTTTTTATTTACAAAAAGTACAGCGAAAAAGAAAAAGTCCCCCGGGTTTCGTATCAATCAATTGAGACACAAATATATTAAGCAAATAGATTATGTAATACGATCAGAGGGTGTATTGACTATAGGCCCTGTTGGTTTCATGATGACTATTTAATGAACTGTAATGTAGTGTTTTTTTATATATTTTTTCATGTTTATTTTCCATGTAGGTGGGTTTAATTGTTTGTATTATTATTTTTGTGATGTTGAACTCAGGTCATGTCTAAATATATGTTGTTTTTATTTGAAAAAATGTGAAAAGTGGGTGTGGGTTGTATATATGATATATGTACATTATTGAATGATTTTTTGATACAAAGAAAAAAAGTACAAGAAGTTTTTGAAAAATTGACAAAAGAATAAATAAAAAGATACAAAGTTGAAACACGTGATGTCACATTGAGTCGGGGATGTGTCCCATTTGAAAAGAGATAAAATAGTGCACAGTATTGGCAATTTCATTGTTGGTATGTTTAATAGGCCTAGCCGTACTGTTGACAGGCCGTACCTTCTGTTGCTAGTTTCCATTATCCCATTGAGCATCAGCCGCCACTGGTGGCATTGTGTGTAAAATGCATATGACTAGTGGAGATAGAATAATATATAATAAACGCATTCAATAGCTTGAGGGCTAGAATATGTAAATCACAGAGGTCCTGGACAATTGTGAATTAGTGGGATGCAATTCTACACTGACATTTGGACAAAAACGACCAGTGTATATACCACAATATAATAATTTGTGTAACTTAGCCTCTAGGTAAGCAGGTTTTGTAACTTGTATCCAAAAGGACAGTGCTTACATATATGTGTGCACAGTGGTGTACGTTCCACTGTCTATTCTTTCACTTTCTTAACATATATGCTTTATGTTTGTCTAGACACAGCTTGAGCTGTCTTGCCAGACCCATGTAATAAAAAACTTCATAAATAAAATATATGTACATTTATACCTTCATAGAGGGGCTGTTTGTCAGCCCTCTTCATCCACTGACCTGTTCAGTAGTCCTTCACATTTTGCGTCCACATACCACAGCATACAGCATGGAGCAGCGCATCAGCCACCTCAGTCAATATCTTTTTTGCACCATCAGTGGTGATAATACTTTTGCTTGATCACATTTGCATAGCCACCTAAGGCATGGCATTTCGAGGACTGGTGCGCTAAATCTATACATTGTCAGTGTTTTTTTCCTTTCCATTATTTCTATTTGTATTATTTTATTTATGCTTTTGTGTTTAAACTACTTTTTCAGATTACAATAAATAGCACAATTTGTTTGTGCCAATGAATGTCGCATTTGCCTCAGATGTGTGTTAAAATTAAAGTATTGTTTTTTATACAATTTCTAACTACACCTGACATCTAGGAAAAACACCCACAGTTATAATTAAACTATATGTGATGGTTATTTAAAAAAAAAACCAATATGTATTGACAGCGTATTAATGCCATGGGTAGGCAGAGGTGTTTTGATTTAATTTTTTACTTTGGGGCATATGCTTGCAATATAATTATCTCACCATATTGCCAAGACTAGACCTATTGTCTTTGCCAATGCTTGTTGCAACTCTACTTCAAGATAAAGATGTTTCTTCAAATATAAGGCACCACCCATTTCAGTAGAAAGGTCACGTGTATTCATTAATCACGGTGAATGGATGATTCACCGTGGACTTTCAGCTGTGACATAGCTAGATAATAACCATATTCAAGCTTATTTTTTCAGATTCTTGATACAAATGTGACTTTTGAGTCATAAGACTGGTTTGCTGTAACTATGTGTGTGGATTAATTTTAGGTAGTTAAGAATAGTTGTTGAAGCCTTCCAACACAAAAATATCCCATCTGAGATCCAAGTTATACTACCCTTGCCAAAATATCTTGGCAGGGACTTAATCCCACACTGTTTTGTGTGAAACAAAATAAGAATGACTGTAAACAACATAGCAATTTCCAGTTAAAGCCCTTATTGCAGAATGTTCTGCATGGGGAACTGGCTCTTGCTATTTATGTTCCACATCGTTGTTTTCATGGAGATGACATTTTGTTGCTGTTACACAAGCTTTAACCGTGTTTATTCTAGGAGAAATATGTTCACATAGCAGTTTTCTACAAATCATTTCAAAGCGTGAGCAAGGAGAACTTGGCAAAGACACTATCAGAGTATTTTATTACACATAAACCTGTGAGATTTGTGTACGCACAAGAGAAAAGCTGGTTAACAAGGACTGACAATTATGCAGTGGCGGCTGCCACAAACAAACAGTGGTGAGGCGGGTGGAGGGGGCACCCAGGAGCATGGGGGGCAGCACGGGGGAGAGATTTAATAACAATAATTTTTAAAAAGCTACAGGCCGCCTAACGCATCGCACCTTGGTCTCCCTGGTCCCAGCATCCCCTGAGACGTCATCACAGACTCCCTGTGTAATCTCCGCGCTGCTCTCATTCTATGAGAGCGGCGCAGGTATTGGCCTGAGTGGGCTGTTTTGATGCTCCGCTCAGGCACAGGAGCCTGTGCAGTTTCTCAAACTCGGTTGTGCAATGCAGCCGGGTTGGAGAAACCTAAGTGCGCATGTGTGTTTTCCCAGCCTAAGACGGCCGGCCAAACACACATGTGTATCAACCACTCCTCCCATGGTCCGGCCCTTCCTACAGCAGTGGCTTAGAGCCAGCAGCTGAAAAATAAAACGATGAAAACCATGAAATTATGGCTCCTCTAACAGCATTATCTGCATTTGACGTTCTTGCAATCTTGTCTTCCCTTGAAGGATGTACCACCCAAATGGTGGAGAGTCTACCCTGCTAAGAGAGAGTACTGCTTAAACCAGATATATCCATGAAGGTCCATGAGGGCTGTATCTTTGCCAGATTTTCAGTATATCTACTACACAGGATAACTTTTCATACAACACAGCCAATTCATAAAAGCATTTGTGAGCATGGGATGAAGCCCTACAGGAGTAATCTTTTACATATTCTTACATGCCTTTGTAAATCAGACCCGAAGCATTCAACTCCCTGTTAGTAAAAGTGCTAAAAGGGCACAGCTCTTTCTGTTTGCACTAACTGCAGGCGAATATTCCTTGAATATTTCCTTTTTTTTTAACCATTCTAGATGTTTTGGGACCAGTTCACAAAAGTATGCAAGAGTATGTAAAAGAGTATTGCAGGCATATTACTTTACATACTGCAAAATGCCTTTGTGAATAGACCCAATGAATCTAAGTGGATTTTGTGTAGAAAGTTAGTGCTCATCCTCTGACTGCCTGAACTTACGTATTATATTACTTCCATAAACTCTGCATTTAGACACAAGCTAATTAATTTTCAGATGCACTAAAATGATGAAATACGTTTTTTAGTTTGACAAAGAAGCACTGCACAATTAATCTGAGCCAGGCTGAGACCACTAAATGTCAAGTGTTTGCAAAACATTTATTGGCTGTGATTAGGATTGGATCTCTGTATTCAGAGGTCAAAGACTTTAACAATGCAAATTCGTGCCAGATTTCTCTGGCTGACATATGGATTTTACTCCATTATGACTTTTTATTCTAAAGCAGAATTTGAAGAGTTTGTTATGACTTATTTGAATCAAAATTATTTATAAGGTAGGTTCCATCAGTGGGACCTCCGCACCCTAAGATCTTTTACAATGCCAATAAGTCAATTTCTACATTAGACCAGAAACTTCCTACTATCCAATGGGATCAGTAGCTGTGCAAGTATCTTCCAGGAAAACATTTCCAGGAAACCTGTGATAAGCAAATCGTTTTCCAGAAGTGGCAACATTGTGAATCAGCATCAGCATCTGCAGTTTCATGATGCTAGACGTTTTGTCCCAATAATATGAACGGTAACCTATTTGCTGTCCATCAGCCGTTCTGGTACACTATAATAGGGAGAGTGGTCTTATCTCATTAAAAATGGCATACACACAGTCCGGTCCTAGAAGGAATCTAAGGGGCATATTTATAATGAAGTGGTGGAGCTTTGCATTGGCCTCCTTGGCTCAACACCATGCTGCGCCACTTCAGAAACGCAGGGCTGCACCATATTTACAATATTATGGTGCAGCCCTGCGTTTCCCCCTGTGCAGGCACTAAATGTATCTGCCTAGTGCCAACACAGTGGAACGCCCACTGCAACACACATTGCTCTCCCCTTTCACGCTAAGTACAACATGAAAGGTGGCCTTATTTGCAAGGCAGCGTTAAGCCACGTTCAGTGTAAATAAGATGAAGTACATATCGCCACAGCAATGTCATTGCAACAGAAAACTACACAAGTAGTAAGATTATTTTGTAACTCTTCTCAATATACAGTAATCTTTATTATAAATTGCTCCAAAAGGAGCGTTTTCCACTGAAGGGTTGGTTATGCCTAACAGGAGGATAGTCACCTTGCATTTAACATTCACATTGAGCACCGTATGTCCCTTTCTTAGTCTTACATTGCTCTCACCCATACATTCTACTCCTTTGAATGGGCATAGGAGCTGCAAAGGATTTAAACAATGAACCATATTTGAGAGAACATTAACCTGCTCTCTTCTTTCACTTACCCCTGTCTCAGAACATCTCCTTCCCTTCTTACAGTGTGCTGCTTCTGGCAGATTTTACAGGAACAGGTCAAATGAATGTTAGAAGCAGTCACCAATGGTGGCCTTCCTCAGAATATGTTTGTCTCCTCTAGGTAAATGCCAATGCATAATTGACAAGGAGAGAGAACAGTAAGCGAGGGAGCAAGCAAACAAGTGAGTGAGAGGAGGAATGAGTAAGTGGATAGGAAGTTTTTTTTATGGCACTGCTGGACAATCAAAGAGAATTCAATCAAGGTCTCATTATAAGGTGTTTAACTCAATAGACAGTCAAAGGTCCAGTCAAACGATGAATTGCATAAGGAAATTTTGTATAAGCCATTGGCCCAGGTCTTTTAAAATGCAGTTCTCAATATGAAAACTCAATTAGATGCCTTGTGGCTATTCCTGATTTTGTATTTGTTGTCATTTGGATGAGGTGATGCTTCTGAATACGCTGCAAGCTTTAAAGAGTCACAAGGAGTCCATCAAATGTTTTGTGTAAAAGATAAAAGTTCCCATATTGAATCCTGTGTTACATTGGGAAGTCACCATGGAAGGCCTGATCGTGTATGCTGAATACAGGAGAAAAAAGATCTATATATTTCTAGGGATCCTTAAATCCACTCATCCAGTCATGGTTAGCAACTCCAAAGCACTTAATGGCCAAATGCATATAAGGAAGTAGACTCCTAACAGTGCACACATAGCTACACTATCCTTGTCTACTGTGTAAAGCAACTCATCGTATGTTAGAGGCAGGATCACTCCAATTGGCAGATGCCAAAGTGAAGTTCATCAAGGATGCACGATTACTTGTAATCATGTTGATTCTAAAAATGGCCTATCTCCTTTTTACTTTGTAAAGATTGGACAGGGTGAGCTTAAGAGGAGACAGATGTGAAAATTTCGCAGGGGACATGCAGGAAACATTTATTTGTATTTATGTTATTTTTTTAATTATATTTTCAAATGGCAGGATGTACAAGAATATTTCTTCACAAAAGCAGCAAATCAAATATTAATGACTACAAGATATTGGCATAATTGTTTTGTGACAGAATTAAAATGTATTTTCCAAATGTGATGATAGTATTCTAATATTGTCTCTATTCTTGTTAATAATTCTGCTGAAAAACCTAAGCTCCTATCGTTAATGACTTTCAATACATTGATAGAATATCCAGATATATTGCTTCAGGATTTACAATCTAATTCTCTGTTAATTAGCAAGGGGAGGAAGTGTGAACCAGTCTCCCTGTTGCTGATTTTACATTTCAAAAGGTTATGCTCTAATCCTGGCACTTGGAACTTGACCACAGGTTGTGTGAGGTATGGCAAGGTTTATCATATTATATTTGCAACATTAGATATTGGGAAATACAAATAGAGTACTCTTCCAATTATATGTATCCATGTCCTTCTCTCATTCACAAGCTGAGTGCTAACATAGGCTCACTATAATCTGTAGTTTTATGTATGAACCGGGATTCAAACACTCATTTTCATGCAATGACAAGTACCTAAGATTCACCCAGGACACCAAGCTGAATTCAAGGAACATTTCACTTTGAAAACTAAGCCAGCATAGTACCAGCTGTCTCTGCTAAAGAAAGTGAAATCATTCTTCCCGGAAAGTGAATTTGAATCTGCTGTTCAAGCCTCAAGCCCTTGTACTCTTGCAGATAGATGATGGGAGTACCCTTTTCTGGAGCCTCCCAGACTCCAGAGCAGCCACCTCTGGGGACATCTCATCAGAAACCCGAAGAAATATGACTACATCACCCACACCCTAATAGAAACTCTGCTAGCTGCCTTGCTGCCAGCATCATCTTCAAAATAAACTAAATAACAGACAATCCAGTCTGGCTGGCTGACATTCTCATCATTTCCAGTGGTCTCGGCAAATCAAAAGGAACAACACCATCAGACTGGCGACTAAGAAGTGCAAAAAAAGAAAAAAACAACATGATGGCAGGCCTTCTCCATCCATGCACCCAAAATCGGAACAACATCCCCATATCTATTAGGACTTCCAAACCCTGATCAATTTAGGAAAGACTGGAGAACATGACATCATGATGCAGTGATAGTCCACCAGAAACCAGATCCCTATCCAATTACATATTGACTGTAACTTTGCATTAAAACCTAGCAGCACTCTGATACCTTTGAATAAGTATACGCTATGTAAATAACACGCACAAACATATGTCCATACATATATGCATAGAATCTCTAGTTTGAGATGGTCCTCCTACAGCAAATAAGCTGTCTTCTAAGCTCAGTCTCCAGCAAATAGTTTCAAAAAACAAATATGAATGTTGCTTTTTTTTAGTAGTAGTCACTTTAGCGCCTAACATAATAATTGTGCCCTAAATATTAGTTGCAAAAATATTGCCCAATTGGAGTTATCTACAGAAAAACAAATCCTATGTGATAATATTTTTGTAATTGCTATTTATGAGGTGATATTTGTGTCAGATATTTTTGTCTATGATATTTTGGCGTACAAAGTTGTTAGTATGCTTTTTATTCTTTGAAATGATTTATATGCTAATTGATTGACAGTATGTGCAAGAGGCAAAATGCATGTTATGTGACCATCATTCTAAATGTTTCCAGTTGCCCTTGCATTTTGTATTGTTCGATAAAATACTAAGGGCCTGATTTAGATCTTGGTGGACGGGCTCCTTTGTCACAATGGTGACGGATATCCAGTCCGCCTAAATACAAATCCAGAGTAACCCATCTGCCAAGATCTAAATCAGGCCCTAAATGTCTCCAAAAAAGCATGTGTGTTAATGAATGGCGTACACGCCTCTTTTTTAACCCTGGATATGGAAGTAGATATTGATGTCACCTGTCACTGTCTTTTTTCCACTAATATCGAAGCCACTTCTACAAAACTGTAGAATGATCAATTATTTAAACAATGTAAAAGTAGGAGAAATTTCTGGATATCGCTAGCAATTCCCCAGTAAAGAAATATGCAAAATTATCCGCATATAAATAGATGCATTATAAACACAAAAGGCCTCAGTCACTAAGCCATTTGCACCTATGAAACGTATGTACAAGTGTACGGGATTCACAAAATAATATCTTGGCCTTGTAAATCCATGTATTCAAGCAAACTCCTATTTCTCTCTCTCTCTCTCTCTCTCCTAACCTACACTCTCAATCTCATTTTTATAGCTGACTATGCTGAAATGGGGTCAGTTCTTTAGCTCCACTTACATTTTTGTAAATTTTCGCACATACCAAGCCTTGTGATTTATAAATATGTTCAAACATAATTAATGTTGAGCCACACAAACAGAGCATTTATGTGGCTCAAACGCTCCTTTCTATAGAGACCGCAGAACTTATTTTTTAAATGTACTAAACCCATTTTTTTTTAAGTCACTGAATTTTTTTCTGACTCCTAAAATGGGTTTCGAAATTGATACGCAATCCTATTTGCAAGGAGCGTGTTATAGCTGTCTCTTCCAAATAGCAATTCCTGTCCATATGTAACAGCTGTTTAGTTCTGAAATAGCGGGCGTAAATCACTGAAAAATTATGGAGTCATAACTTGTGGTAAACCATTCTCAAAAGGGAACGCTTTCCCTTGGACATTTTCCCTTAAGTGAATAATAAAAAATGTTACAGTAATAAAAGTTAACATTATAACAAATGTTGGACCTGTCATCCTTAGTGTGGTTTCCCTGACGTTTTGCCTTCTGACCTCCTGTTTTGCTGACACAATTTGTACTGGATTTAAGACTCTGGGCACTGGACCACTGCTAGCAGCGTTAAAGTGCATGTGCTCTTCTCCCAAAACATGGTAACATTGGCTTGTCCACAATTGCCATATTTAATTTACTTATACGTCCCTAGTAAATTGCACTATATGTACCCAGGGCCTGTCAATTAATTACAGTGAAGTGAGTCGCACTGATTGTGCCACCCACTTCAGCAACCTTTTAAACATGATTCAGGCCTGCCATTGAAGAGCTTGTGTGCGCAGTTTTAAACTGCCATGTCGACCTGGCAAGTTAACCCTCTCGCCAGGCCCAAACCTACCTTTTTAATACATATAGGTTACCCCTAAGGTAGTCCCTAGGCACCTCTAAGGGCAGGGTGCAGTGTATTAAAAAAAGTTGGACTTGTACTTTTATGTTTTACATATCCAAGAAGTGAAACATTCTCACATTCGTTTTTCACTACTGCAAGGGTTAACTCTCCCAAATGTTAAAATTGGGATTACCTTATTACATTTTATAAGTGTAATATCCAATTGGGAAAAGATAGACATCTCACGTTTGGTGTCTCTGGACCCACAATTGAAAATCATAACTTATGGTTAAGTTGAATTTTAAGTTGCAAGTACAAAAATGCCTCTTTTTGAAAGTTACCATTTCCTTACTTTAACCTCTCTATGGCTTCTGCCTGTCACTGATTACACATCTGGGGTCAATGACAGCTGGGCTTTGTGCATTCCCTCCGGACAGCCACACACAAAGGGAGCTTAGGTGTGAATGATGGACCATCAACATACTAATGGATCATCCTCAGCAGGATGTGAGGGAGGAGCTGACACTTGCATCTGAATGGGCTGTGCCTGTCCCCACACAACGAGCTGCATACCCCCCTGTAGTGAGTCTGGAGCCAGGGCAGGAATGGCAAGGTCTTAGTGCACTTCAAAGGCCTCTCATTGAACTCTCTGCCACTTTAAAGGCACAACTGGGTTTAAGTACTGGACCTCAGAATCCACCACTTCAGTGCATTTTTGGAACTGAGGAATTTCTGCCAGGAAGAAGGACTGCTGCGCTGTGGAAAAGACTTTCATTCTGCTGAACTATGCAGCCCTGCTGCCCTTCTCGTCTGGGAATAAGAAGGACTGGACCTGCATCTGTACATACCCAGAACCAAAGTGACTACAAGGGCTTGCTGGCTTGACTCCTGTCCTGAAGTTTCAGGGACATCAAAGACTTCCAACAACCCTGCTACCACACCTGGACTGTGCTAACTGTGAGTCTTGCACTGCTAAGTGGTACCAATCCAGCCCTGGGCCCTTGGAAGTGGGCCTTTCGGTGCTGTACCGGCAAAATCCACACACCACCAACGTTGCGCTGGTTGGTACCGACGCATCTCCACTCGACGCCAAGGCATTGCTGTTGATACTGAGGACAAAGACATCATATCACCGGTTGCATGGCTCATCGACGATGCATCGCCTACATCCAGGGTGCTCGATGATGACGCATCTCCAAGTGCACAGCTAGACGTTGACGCCCCGCTTACGGATCCTAAGGATCGGAACCAACGCATTGGCTCCCTGCTCATCGCATCTCGCCCTCAACGTCAAAGCATCCTCCAACAAGGTTGGTCTCGGTATCCAACCCCCGATCCATCATGGTTGGCCTGAACTTTTAGATTTACCACAGTCAACCAGATGGCCCTAGTTGGCACTTTATAACTCTAAGCACTATACTTGCAAATATTCTTTCAAAGTTCATAACTCTTGTTCTACTAACTGGATTTGTTTGCTTTTGGTCCTGCTTTTTTCGATAAATTAAGTTCTATTTTTATTTCCAGGTGTGGTATATTTTGGGTGGTGGTTTCACTGTTAAACTGATTTAAGTGTTGCACAAATACTTTATACATTGCCTCTAAAGTTAAACCTGCCTGTTCTGTGCCAAGTTACCAGAGGGTGAGCACATGTTAATTTAAAGTGTGTATCTAGTTTACCTTGACTAGGATTGTGTTCTCTACTTGGACTGGGTGCATACCTCTGCCAACTAGAGACCCCATTTCTAGTACCAAATATAACTACTGAAAATAAAGCTTAGAGTCTAGTTATGGTTGTGTTAGAAGCAAAATTGCTTGTTTATATCAGTACTAGCAGCCCGTCCCGACGTTGTCTGGGTATGAATTGCTGCCGTCCAGTAGTATATTGTTTTGTAGGATTTCGTTTTGATAGCATTTCTTATCTGTGACAGGCCTGTGAAGCGCTCTGATTCACAGTGCACTGCTGATGCACTTAAGAGTGCGCGTTCAGTAGTGTGTGAACTCGAGTTTCCCTACTTTATTTTTCCTTGCAATATTATATAGCGCGAACTCGACAACATGGCATGAGCACAATTTACATTACAGACGAACACATTCATTTGTGGTAGGCACGGGGAGACAAAGCGATTTGCCTGGAATCACAGGATGTTGAGCTGATGCCGAGATTCGAACGTAGCTTCCGAGCTCTAAAGTTCTCAAGTTCTAGAACTTGTGGCGGGAGGTGTGTCTAAAAGTGTATGTCGGTGCTGGCCATCAATGAGAGAGACATGTGCATTTTTCAAATGGGTGGTGAAAAAATATGAGTATGTTGCTGGAGATGTGGGCAGCCGTGCCACCAATGTACTTACCGGGGAGGGTAAACACCCATTATTCCGCAACTTTCTTTTCGCATACCATGACTCCGCATACTTTCATTACGAAAGTACCATGACTCCGCAATGCCATTATAACGCATGGCATTACATTTTATATGCTTTTACCACGCATACATTTACAACGAAATTCGTTGTAAATGCATGAATGGTAGAAGCATGTTTTTTTATGTTTGGATAAGGTAAGTATGGGTATAGGGGTATATGTTTTGGGGTACTGAGGTATATGTTTTGGGGTGTTTGGGTATTTTAAGGGTTCAGATATAGTTTTGGGTTATGGGGTACAGGGGTAGTTTTAGGGTTTAGGGATAGGTATGGGTTTTGGGGAACAGGGGTATTTTTAGGGTTCAGGGCTAGGTTTGGGTTTTGGGGTATCGGGGTATTTTTAGGGTTCAGGGCTAGATTTGGGTTTTGGGGTACAGGGTATTTTAAGGGTGCAGGGCTAGGTTTGGGTTTTGGGGTACAGGGGTATTTTTAGGGTTCAGGGGTAGGTTTGGGTTTTGGGTTACAGGGGTATTTTAGGGTTCAGGGGTAGGTTTGGGTTTTGGGGTACATGGTTCTTTTTAGGGTTCAGGGCTAGATTTGGGTTTTGGGTTACAGGGGTATTTTTAGGGTTCAGGGGTAGGTTTGGGTTTTGGGGTACAGGGGTATTTTTAGCGTTCAGGGCTAGGTTTGGGTTTTGGGGTACTGGGGTATTTTAGGGTTCAGGGGTAGTTTTGGGGTACAGTGGTATTTTTAGTGTTCAGGACTAGGTTTGGGTTTTGGGGTACAGGGGTATTTTTAGGGTTATGCGGTAGGTTTGGGTTTTGAGGTACAGGGGTATTTATAGGGTTCAGGGCTAGGTTTGGGTTTTGGGGTACAGGGGTATTTTTAGGGCTTAGGGATAGGTTTGGGTTTTGTGGTACAGGGTATATTTATAGGGTTAAGATGGGTTAGTGTTTAAGGGTGTTGGGGTATTTTAAGGAGTAAGGGTGGGTTATGATTATGGGGTGCAGGGGTATTTAAAGGGAGCAGGGTGGGATTAGCACACGATATGAGACATGGCATGAAGGGCGGAACGTACCACACGCCCCCAGCACACGCCCACAGCACAACGCAGACACGCCCACAAGGGACTACATTGCTGGCATGGTTCTTTTACCTTTTAAATGTATATGGTGGGCGTCTGCATAGCCTATGTCCTTCTGCTGCAACTGCCCTTTCCAACGCTGTACTGGTTGTTGTGATTGGTGCTGTGGTTCCTGAGATTACCCGCCTCAAAGGTTTGGGCTCTCTCTTTATTATATTAGTATAGATAAAAATGTGGAAGTTCACTGAAAAAACTATTCCTTTGAGAGAACCTTTAGGTAACAAACCAGAACCACTGAAATTCATCAATATTATAGGTGCTCTATGTTAACTACCGCGGTCGTGCTCATGAGAGCATACATCGTATTGTAAAGTAAACAATCCTTGTAAGCTTGTGTTATCCTCTTATAAGGTCTTGATTCCAATTGGTCCGGTAATGGTGAATCAGTCACAAACTATAGTTTGGGTTGAAATGTGATTACAATTTGTGCTGTGATACCACAACTTTCCTTACAATTTGTCTTGGGACACATCTGGGGATTTCAGCTTGGAACAGGGAAAACATGTAGGATTACCATGTGATTCATGGACATGAGGTGCGGGACATGAAAAGAGGAGGTAATACTTCACGTGGCAAACTACTTCTCAAAATGCCAGAGAAGCATAATCAAGTGATATGCGTTTATTTGACTCTGTGTAAGGCACCCAGATTTCACATGCAAAGTGCAGTAGCATTAAAAAAAATTAACAAATAAAATGAAGTCATGCATTTGATATTGTTGTGAGTTGTGTACATGGATGATGCCAGTATGTTTTGCATTCTTTGGCCTTGCCTGCTTCAACTTTTTTTATTTCAATGTATTTTTTATTAGAAAAAGTTTTTATCCAACAATACAGACATATAACATATACAAATCATGCCTTTTCGTTACAGGGTTGCAGCTCACCCTGGGTATGGCGCATGATTGTGTTTGCATAGTATAAATCTTGTCTGCCTCCCCAAACTATGTAACATAAAACATAACATATAAATAGGCTTTCCTCTTTTCAGTTTCTATTTTTGGTAAATTCTGGTGTTTTTTTTCCAGTTTTTTCAGTACCTTAAAAAACAGTGTTTATCAGTGGTTGCACATTTTCGTGCCATTAAAAACAACAGAAACAGTGTTTTTCCGGTGTTTATGGAATTTTAATTTAATTTTAATTATTGCTTGCTTTCTGCACTGATAGTGCATGTGTATAGGTAGCGTATGCACAGGGTATATGAGGTCCAAATAAATTTTTACTGCACCAGAATACAAAGTTAATAGCATTCTTCATTAACTCTGAAGATTGTGAAGATGCTTTCAGCATACCATCTAGCAAGTGACAAGGATCTCTTACAGGGAAGCCCTTCAGCTCAGGTATCAATTTTGACAGACCATCACACAACTGTTTCCTATACGTAGCTGAATTACTGCAAGTTCAAACAAAATCACTCCAATATTTATTGAACTTGGATGGAATTTTTTTCAGCAACATTCAAAATGACACCGCATTCCAAACACCTGGTGTGATGTTTTTACCACTATCTCAGACGCTTGGTGACAACATTCTTTTGACATATACCTGTCACTACATCTTGCATTGAATGTTTAAAGACTCGGGTGTTTGACATTTCACTTACAATCAATACTGACTCACTAGAAAAGGGGGCTGATGTATCAGAGGATTTCACCCATTCTCTGTCTGCGGGTAAATGTGATGGTACATATTAGGAAAGATTCTTATGAAACCAGCCATTTTACCTATATGTAGCCAACATTTCAAATCTGATTTCTGTATTTCCTGATTCTCTACAGTTTATAAAATAACTAAATAAGACCTAAAACATGCTTCTAAACACTGCATCTTTAGACCAGAGACCACAAAACTGAAAAAGCAGAAGGATGAAGAGACAATGTTTTTGTGACATCCCTGAACAACAAAACTCAAGCAGAATAATGTTAGCCCAGGCTTTCTTCATACTATCTTGTATGGCAAAGTTACATTGTATTGGCCCTTTGAGGAAGCAATAAAAATGACTCTTTCACTCATCTTTTCCTTTCAATGAATGGCACTTAGTTTGTGGTTACAAAGGTGCTTTTTCAGTGTTTATATGTTTACACCGGTGATGGCTATTTCCCTTTCAGTGGGGTTTTGTCAGTTATTATAGGTTTAAACCTAAAACCAGATAGCCTACATATAAAACATCCCGCCTTGTCGTTACAGGGTTGCAGCTCCCTTTGGAACAGGTTGGAGCTACATAGGGTATTTCTTGCTGCCCCCCTATCCACTGTCCTCAGGAGGAGAGAGTAGTGAGAGAGAGGAACAAAGGGCCAAGTTAGTAGGTAAGTAGAGAGAGAGAGAAAACAGGTACATAACCGACTTCGATTTACTCCGCCGCGTTTTGAGCCCTGTGTGTGTGAGTTGAGAACCCTTTGTTAGTATAGCAAGTGCTTAGTTCAAGGCGGCTCTTTTGGGTCTTGCTGCTTGTCCAAGGTTGCCCACATCCCCCTATTGGGTTGTTTCCATCGGGAGTTTCGTAGGGCGGTGTTATCAGCACCTCGGAGGAAGGTCACCCAGTTTAGCCACCCCTTGAAAGTTGCGTTGGAAGTGTCCTTCCATTTTGTGAGCACTGTTTTGACTGCTGCTGTTAGGAGGAGGTCCAGCAGGTCTCTATCTTGCTGCAATTGTAACTCTACCATCAAGAAAGCCATGGCGACGGAGTCAAACCCCGCTTTAAGTGTGCATCCCAGTGTTTTGTTGATGAAAGTGAATATTTTTACCCAGAATTCTTTGACCTTGGTGCAGTGGACGATGAGGTGTGCCAGGTCTCCCTTAGCCTCGCCACAGTTTCAACACAGGTCCTTTTCCCACTGATCCAGAGTTGCCAGACGTGCAGGGGTCCAATATACTTTGTGTAGAAGCCAGAATTTAGTCTGCGCTAGTGTCGGGGAGACTTTGTTTTGTGTCGATGATGCCTACAGGAGGTGGCATTCTTTCTTGCTGAGACTAGAGCCTAGTTGTTCCTCCCAGTACAAGATCAATGTATCGTTGAGTTTGGGGGAGCTGGGATGTAGTATCTTGTACAAGTGAGATACCTGGTGGCTTGTTCTGTTGATATTGGTCAAGTATTGGAAGATTGAAGGTTTGTGTTTTGCTAAGTTCGCTTTGGACAGGGCTGTTTTGATTTTGTGGAAGTTATATAGCTCTATGTCTGGTAAGTTGTGTATTGTTTTTATCATGCTGAAGGAGGAGGGGCAGCCTTCCTCCTCAAGTTGTGCCGGGTACGAGAAACCTAGTCTTTTCCATGTATCTATGGAGAGTGGGTTCCCTCTGTACTTTATCTTTGTATTTAACCAGAACGATTCCCACATTGAGTTTCTCACGCTGTGTTCCATTTTTTGGTCCGCTTTAAGTAATGCGTTCCTAGTAATCCTTGTTACCTGTGCCTTCTTGTTGGCTGTCAGGAGCGCTAGTGGTTCCATGTTGCCTAATATGGCTCTCTCTACCCTGAACCAAACCGTCGTGTATTCTTGGTTGGGCAGGATCCAGTAGATCCCTGTTTCACTAGGAAAGCAGTTATACACACAGTACATGCCCCCTTCAGTCACATCTAAAATGATACAGAGCATTTGAGAGTGATCCATCTTCAATGCATATATTTGGGACACAAGTGCACTGCCCAAGACCTTGCTCTCTGCATAACCCACACTTGTATGTCACAAGGTTTGACTCTGACAGTCATGTGCGGCAATCTAGAGTTGTGAGGCATGTGTGCTACATCTGAGTGGCACACACAAAGAATCGCCTGTAGCAGTGCTTTGTTTGTACACGGGCTGGTTCCTTGTCTTGTACCAGGTACATACTGCATAGTTTAAACAAGGCATGCCCTGGGAACATACCTGCATATGCTGTGCTCTGGTCATAGACTGGAGTCGTATGTACTATGAAGGGCACCCAGAGCTAGCCATGGTTAAAGTATATATGGTACATGGCATATGACTGCAACTAGTACACATAGAACATAGCTTATACCAAAGCCCGGTTTTACTTTCTGACAGAGAATTGACTGTGCCTGCGCCTTCGGTGCATATTACACAGTTCAAGACATACAACCATATACAAGGCAGGACCATATGCAGCTCCATTTGCGCAATATAAAGGACATGGCCTACATCCATTCCTCATATGTATCCATCCCATGGCCGTAACATGACATCATATAGCCCAACAGAGTATTCTGTGCCCACGTACATCCTATAAGCATTCATATCAATAAAAACTTCAATCTTATGCCCTAACACACATTCTATGTGGGGCTTCTCTGTAGGCAAACGCTTTGCAAGATTTTAAACCAGTCTCAGGCATTGCAACGCTGCACGAGGCACCAAAGACTGTAGGAGGGAATGTGGGGTATTTATTTTCAGAACAGGATGAACACCGCTTTTTGAAGTTTTGCTGAATAGTACAGACGTTGAACAACCTAGTCGTAAGTTGTTTGCTAAACAAGCAAGTGGTTTAGCTTACTCCATAATGTTCTAGCAAGCCAAACCCAGTCATTCAATGTAAGGTTAAGAAAAAGGTCAAGCTCATTTTTCGCTTCACTGAATTACAGTGACAGGAGGAAGGCAAGTGAGCAGCACAGAGACCGAAATGACCACGCCAGTTAAAATGCAGCTGCAAAAAAGTGTTGTGTAGATACCCAGTATCACAGGCAAAGAAAGGCCTTTAAAATGTAACCTTTTGGCCTCAATTAGACAATGCCACTTGGCTTTCATTTTTAAGTCGAGAGATATCATCACTTCGAAGTCTCCAAGCTACTGTTTTTTAATGTAAGAGCACCCCCTTATCCAGCTCCTCTATGTGAAAAGGACCCTATCTAATACCCATGGTAAACAAACATTGAAAATGAAATGCAATAGGTCTCGCCTTTGATTAAGTTAAAGCCATTTGCTTTGCTAATGGTATTGTATATCAACGCAAATGGCTTTAACTTAATGAAAGGCGAGACCTATTGCATTTTTAATGCTGGTTATATAGCACTTCCAACACCCGAAAAGAGGACAAAGTACTTTAACCCAACGTTAGTGGTCAATTCAGTGGTATGTGCATTTTAATACAGATTGCTGTGGGCTTACAGACAGACAGATCTGGTCCTTCCTTTAGGCTTAACTGCCCACTCCTTTATCTTCCTCTCACCCTATGCCACCCTCTCCTCCCACAATATACTGCAAAGGACGGGTGTGTTGCTCTCTTTCCACAATATAGTGGGAATATTTCCTGACTCTTCTAATTTACTTTCTTGCTACCTCCTTTCCACTCTCTGGGTCCCTCCAGGCCTCCCACCAAGTACCACAAGGCAGAATATGATAAGAATAGCGCTATGTAAGACACAAATATAACAAAGCAATGTGCGCCACTCATAGTGCTGCAAAAACACGACTACCCGAGTCAGTGCTACATAAAAATACGTTTAGGGAGGATTACTGTTCCAGCTGCGAACACCTGCAGGCATTGCGCCGGAGCCCGAGAGCCCCCTCGCCGGTACAATGGCCACCCTGATGATGGCCATTAATAAAGCCGGGCGGCTCTCAGTCTTTACTGGAGCGCAGCACCGGATGGCAGAGCCGGGAACGGAACAGAATGTTCCCCTGGGGCAGGCGTCGTGCCACCGTCCAAGGGAACATCTCCTGTCCACTGCTGAGGTGCACGTGGCCAAGGGAGGCGGGGCAAGCTCTCACACACCATTCGCCCCCCCTGACAGCTGCAGCTCCTGAGAACTTGTACAAGCCGTAAGCGTGCACGCTTATGCAGTGGTAAATCGCATGCAGAGGGTGGGAAGAAGACGTTCAGGGTGACTTTACTCCTGCACGTTACTACTGGCATTCGCCCGCTCCTCTCAGAAGCCCAACCAAGTTGGTAGTGGATTAAGTGTGGAAAAGTATGTCTGTTATCTTGCCATTTGTGCCGCCATTTTGCGCTTCACCCTTCATCACTGACCTTCTCTCTGTATCTCAAACGCTCTGGGGCTTCACTTTTGACTTGCCTCATTTCTGCACGGACGCCCAAGCCCTGTTCGTGCCCTGGCCTGCCACAAACTGACCAACTCATGCTCAACCAGTCGGACAGGGAGTTTCCCAGATGCTTATCGTCTTCACCCTGCGCACTATACCCTGCAGGCGTCCAACAGCTACCATCTGCTGACTTATCAGATTGACCTCTGCTTGTGTAATTATGCTTTTCGCCTACCCCCTTCAGGGGTCCCACAGCTACCATCTGCTGACTTATCGGATTGACCTCTGCTTGTTGTGTAATTATGCTTTTCGCCTACCCCCTGCAGGGGTCCTACAGCTACCATCTGCTGACTTATCAGATTGACCACTGCTTCTTGTGTAAATTATGTGTTTGTGTTTGTTCTCCTTGCACACAGAGGGTGGGGATGAAGGGTATATAAGAAGTGGAACCAAAGTACTCAGCAGACTGCCTCCTCAGACAGCTATGGGTGTCTGTTGCTGATGCTATCTCTCTCATGAGACTGCAGTAAATATCTTTTCTCTCCGTGCTCCAGTGTTGGTCTCTGTTTGTTTTCAGAACCCGTGGACAAAGGGTCCACCTTTGGCTGGTCTTCTGACAAGCCCCCCAAATCCACATAGGATGTACTCCAGTGAATCTGGAGTACCTCCCACTCCACGCTGATTCATGGGAATAAACACCCCACATCGTGTGTCTCTGTGCAGTGAACTTATGCAAAGGATACATGTTGCTGTTAGCTGCAAGAGGGGCAGGACTGCTCAGAAGGATGAATCTCACAGTGCTCTGCCTATGCCAACCTTCACAAACAAATCAATGCCAATGGATGAATGTTGCTGTTCCCTCCACACTATCCAGTCCTTACACAATGGCAAGAGGTCTTACACAGGCCAGGGCCCTGTCCGATTGGCTGATGCCTCTGTCCCTTCCTTTCATGGGGACAGGGGCGGCAACCAAACCATGATGAATGCATGAATGGGCCTGCTACATGCTAAAGCCCTTAGGCCTCTCGCTTCCAGGCACTTTAACTTCCAATGCTACTGTGTACACATGCAGGGTGACTTGACGCTGGCACGCAGCCTGCTCTGCGCTCAAAGGCGTCTTCATGCACGACAAAGCATTGTGCAGCGTTTCCTTTTTATATAACACACTTCCCTAGCCGCCGGTTCCATCCGCTCGCATTTATTCACGTGCAGTTTGAGGGCACGCTGCATTTGATACGGTTTGCCTTCCGTGTCCCTTTTATGCAGGGTTGCCTACAGTTCATTTCAGTTCTTCTCTCTCCAAGACATTGCAAGTGCAAGCATTTCAGATCGCGGGTTGAGGTGCCCTCTGAGAGCCATTGTTGAAGATAAACGCGGTAATAGCAAAAAAAGTGCTTAGCGTCTAATTAAGAAACACTGTCTCCCGCCGCAAGTAAAAGATCCAATCCCAGTGGGTGGAGCTAAAAGCAGACAGGGTGGCAACCATGCCTCCGTGGCAATTATTACACTGTGTTTAGCATAACCCATGACACAAAACGACACGCACGAATGAAAATTGCAGGCGGAGCGGAGACACGACTTCTGGAACCGTATTGATTCCAAGAAGCCCTTGCATGGGGAGAGCAGTGCATGTGCGCTGCTAATGCCAGGCGAGACCTAAAAACTGAGGTCTAGAGTCACGGACTAGACTGCTCTCACTAATTGAGGCAGCAAGCCAGGAATGATGTGGATTGCAACAATATCTAAGCACTGTAGTGTAATGCGGTATGTGTGGACAGGTAGGATTCTCTTGGTATTGTGTCCTGGTTCGTTAGTTAGATGTTCAACACAATGTTGATGTGCAATTTTAGTGTCTGCTTAATTCAAGTTTAGAAATAATCTAGGCCTGCTGTTGCTGGCTGTGTAGATGTTTGTGCATAATGTAACAGCCCACAACGAGTACTGTTGGATATGAGAGTGTATGTGTGTGAGTGTTCGGGTGAATTGAAGGTAGTTAGTATAGTGGTTTTTCCTAAGGAGTGCAGACCAAGCCAGAATGGATACTGATTTGGGTGCACATTTGGCATAAAAGAGCATAATTACAGTAGATCAGGACCATTAATCCAGATGGTTACTTGAGCAGAAGTCAATGTGATCTTTTCAATGATACTGATACTGTTCCACTTTAACACTCAATGGTAGTGAATACAACTGTAAAAGCAGTCATGCTTGGTAACATGAACAATGCCAGTGCAACGTTATTAAAGTTGCAGATTTCAGGTAAAGCCGCTAGGCAAAGAATGGTCAACTTTGAGCAGGGGTTCAAGATCAATGTATCTCCCTCTTCTGCTCTCCCAAAGGTGAACATACTCCAGTCTGCCAATCACTATTTATTTATTTATTTATTTATTTATGTCTTGATTTTATTTAATGTGATTTTATATAGAGCGAACATTACCCAAAGGTGTCAGAGCGCTTTACAAAAGAACCAGTTGCGTTGCATAAGGACTTTGGATTACATGAGTTACATAAGAGATATAAACAGGAAAAAAAATGCAAATGTACAAGTGGAGTGAAAGGAGAGAAAAATTGCAAATGTACAAGTTATAAAGTCACACAAGGAAGAAATACAAACAGATAAACTTTAAAATCACATAGGAATGGTAGTAAGTACAAAGGTCCACTACATATACTAGTGGTTAGAGATCAATATATATACAAATTGCAAATTCACTCAGGATTACATTTTAAGAGCAATTAGGCTTGGACAATTATATATTACATATTTACAGAGCAGGAAATTCTTGCCATCGTTCAGCCAGGTGTTGTTGCACTCAAGGGTGGTGGTCTTGGGTCTGGAGAGATCCCCGAGTTGGAGATGTCCATAGGGGTAGAAGGCTGGATGGTGGGGGGAAGCGCATTGCTGGATTCCCCGGCTGCTCTTGAGGTCATGCTGAGCTCTATCTTGTGAATAGAGGAGGGCATTCAAGGGCAGGCGGAACTGTGCCACGAAGTCGGCATGGCAGAATTGTAATTTCAGCTACCCAGGGTAGGACATGAAACGATCTACAGGCTAATGAACTAGCAGAACATGACCGGTCCAGCCTGCCTCATAGCACTATACTGCTGTCATCTACCCACACAAGGTTTTGTAAGGCAGTGAACTCAGGGTGATGGAGAACATGGGTAATTAATATTGTAATGTTGTGTGAGTTAGCAATGACGGACCCCTTTTGGCTTCTGATCGACTTCGTAGAACTGTCATGTAAGCGTTAGAGCATAGTGAAATGATTGCAGGTTTGGAATATTGTGTTAGCAGTTAGACACAGACTATGCTCCTGCATAGTCATTAGCGAGTACCAAGGCTGGGGAAGATACCACAACTGGCGATGAGGATGGGATAAGTAACCCAAAGATCGATAGTGCTCTCCCAAAGAGTTTTCTTTGTCTAGAAAACTGCTTGTTTGAGCCAGGTGTGCCTCTTTCAAAGTGCCTAATCGACGCTTGACAGGGTCAAAGCACAACTCCAGCCTGTGCAAAGCATTTGAAGTTAATGAAAGCTTTGGGGAGAAGTCTACACATATTTTGCCAAGAACCTGCTGGGAAGGCTGCAAAGAGAGGTACTGTGCTACTACACAGCTTAAAGCCATACATTATACGGAGTGATAAAGTTAAAGGCAGATGCAACCCGGTTTTGAAAGATCGGCAAATAGTGGAAGCCAATTGCAAGATTGCGCTGCGATCAGAAGCGCTGCGAGGCAGAGATCAATTAGGTGTCAGGCAGTACAAAGATACACTCACAAGCAAAGCAATTCAAATACAAGAAACGGTCATTTGATTACCAAAACTGAGTAAAGAGAGTCATTATGTCACAGAGTCAGGTAGAGCAGCAACAGAGGACGCACCTGAGGTTGTGTTTGTGGAGCCATACATAAATGAAATGGCATACCACCAAAGGTGCAGAGTGGGGCACAGAACAACTCCAGAGGATTCAGAAAATCAGGAAACCGAGAGCGGTGATCAGAACTGTGAAATTTTACTCTTCCTGTGGAGACCAAGAAAGAGGTCATGTTTCCTGTAATTCTCAAAGATGACCCAGAGCCCAGCTCCGATAGGGTTTGCATAAACAAGATTATCAAGCAGCATCGGAAAGAACATTACTCTCCACATCAGTAAGTTTCACCAATGGTTACAGTGCCACCGTCTTCCTGAAAGCACAACTGTCGCGTCGGTCTGTTCAGAGAGCACACAGGAGACGGTAGGGTGATTTCTGTTGTTCTTTATTAGCATGCATATATTGTTGTGGCATTATCATGGCGCGCTCGTGATCCCCTGACCTCCCACGCCCAAGTCCTGCTGGAGAGTGTCCTGACCTCCGCCCCTTGACCGGATGTGGTGTCCGGTGTCCTTGTCCCCCTGACCCTGGGCTCCAGGGTCTTAGTGCCATCCTGTGGGCACGACATCTCCCCCCCTTGTTGCAAACAAAATTTCTTGCCACTTGTCCTCGTGATTCATGATGGTCATCAGAGAGAGAGAGAGAGAGAGAGAGAGAGAGAGAGAGAGAGAGAGAGAGATGTGTGTAGTGATAGTCCCCTCACATCTCTTCGATCAGTCTCTTGGTCTTTTTACATTCTCGCCTTGGTCGCTGTTCAACGAAGGCGGGTGATGGATCTTCCTGCCACCTCTCTCTGGTCGGTTCGTTCTTTGGCGTGTCTCCTTCTTCTTCCGTTTTCACCTCTTTAAAGTGGGAGCTGTTTCTTGTGACCTGGTGTTGGCCAGCAGCAGCCGTGATCATGGGCCCGTTCACTTTCACCACCTTTAGCGGATCCTTTGCGAACGCGCTGTCTGACTTCCTCACCTGCCGCTGTTTCATAAGCCCCATGTCCCCTTCCTCTAACTTGTGAGGCGTGGCATGTCTTTTTTGATCAGCGTATTCTTTCATTTTTGCTTTCTGTCCCTTGTCTCTGATGGCGATTTCTTTCTGTTCTGCTTTTTCTCCTTCCTTCATCTGCGGCAGTCTTGTTCTGCTCACTCGCCCTAGTACCAGTTCAGCCGGGCACTTCCCTGTGGAACTGTGTGGTGTGTTCCGATAGTCCCTGAGTACCTGGCACAGGGCTTGCCCGATCGAAATTTGAGTCAGTTTTGCTCTTTGTACCGCCTTTTTGATGGTCCCCATGAACCGCTCAGCCATCCCATTTGCTTGTGGCCACAGCGGCGTTATTCGTCTGTGACGTATGCCTAGGTACGCCATGAATCTTTTGAATTCTTCGCCTGAGTAGGGTGGGCCATTGTCTGTTTTCAATGTCTGTGGCGAGCCCCATGCTGCAAAAATGTCATCTAGCACTGGTAGCGTTGCGTTCGCCGATGTTGACGACACTGTCTTTACTAGGGGAAATCTTGAGTACTCGTCTATCACAACCAGAAAATAGTTTCCTGTTTCTAGCGGCCCGTAGAAGTCTGCTGCCAGTTCGGTCCACACCGCCTGTGGTAGCGGGGACATTTGCAGGGGTTCTGGTTTTGACAGCGGTCCTGTTATTTGACATACGTGGCACTTTGTCACCATCTCTTCCACCATGCTATCGAGTCCCGGGAACCACACTTTTTCCCGTAGCATCTTTTTCGTGGCCACCATGCCTCGGTGTGATTCGTGTGCCAAATCCACTGTTCTTTTTCTTAGCGTTTGGGGCATCACTATTCTGGTAAGTAAATCCACATTTGTAAAGCGCACAATCACCCGTAAGGGTCTCTAGGCGCTAGGGGCCGTCGGGAAGATTAAGCGAGCTATTGCCCAGAGTCACATGGTGCTGGGCTAATCTGCCGCCGGAGCCGGGGATCGAACCGTGATCCTCAGATTCCAGCGTCAGTCGCCCTAGCCGCGGCGCCACACCTCTTCCTCGCCTCTCATTATTGTCCCGTTTTCGCATTCGGACAGCTCCTCATTTATTCTTTTGAAGGCCAGCAGTTCTTCTCTGTCTATTCCTTTTCCTACGCACATGTGATTATTTACGTGTCTCCATCGTTGCGCCCTGTTGATTCTCATTGCCTCCTGCATGGTGGCGTCCTGTTTTGTTTCTTCGTTTAGTTCACTCTCTGTTATTGTCGCCGGTGTACTGAGTTTCAGTGCGAAGTTCAAGTACTCTTCTGCCATTGTGGTCGCTCGTGACTTTTGCGGCAGGGGGTGCCTTGACACATAGTCTGCTGGGTTTTGCTCTTTTCCTGGCTTGTGGATAATTTTGAAATTGTAGTCCATGAGCCTGATTCCCCACCTTTCTATTCTTGGCGGTATCTTGGCATTCGGGTTGCCATAGATTGTTATCAAAGCCTGATGGTCGGTCACGATCGTGAATGGTTTCCCGTACACGAACATGTGGTAATGTTCACAGGCCCACACCACCGCCAGGCTCTCTTTTTTGGGTTGTGAATATCCCCTTTCAACGTCTGTCAGACTTTTGCTCCCATACGCAACGATGTGTCTTGGGGAATCTCTCCCGGGCTGATGTTGTGCTAAAATCGCTCCCAGCCCCACGGGGCTTGCATCCACTGTCAGCTCTGTGCATAACTTCGGGTCGAAGTATGCCAAATGATCCACTGCTGTCACCGCTCTTCTTATCTCTTCAAACCCTTTGTCACACTCGCTGGTCCACTGAAACTTTTGTCCTTGTTTCGTCAGCTCTCTCAGTGGCGCGCTGACGGTGGCGAAGTCTTTAATGTAGCGTGCACAGTAACTTGCCAGCCCTAGAAACGATCTCACTTCTGCCACGTCCGTGGGCTTCTTTGCTTTTTCTAATGTCTCTACCTTGCTGCAGTCTGGCCGCATGCCTTTTTTGGAAAATATGTGACCGAAAAACACTAGCTCGTTCCGCCCCAGTTCGCATTTTTCTTCATTTAGCGTTAGACCTGCTTCCTCTAGGTGTGAGCATACCTCCCTTAAAGCCGTGTCATGTTCTTCATCCGACTTGCCGAACACCAGGATATCGTCACTGTAGTTCAAACTGTTCTTGACCGGCCTGATGACTTGACGAATTGTCTCCTGAAATATTTCTGCAGCTGACGAGATCCCGAAGCTCAATCGTTTGTACCTGAATAGTCCGAGGTGGGTGGAGAACGTTGTGATGTATCGCGACTGGGGGTCTAGTTCAAGTTGGTGGTACCCCTTGCATAGATCCAGTTTCGAGAATCTTCTCGTGCCTGTGAGACAGCTAATCATGTCGTCTAGATGTGGGCCAGGGTGTCGCTCACGTTCAATTGCCTTGTTAGGGATCCTCATGTCCACGCATATTCTTATCTTTGATTTGTCTTTCTTTGGGACGGCCACGATTGGTGACACCCATGGTGTCGGTCCATCTGCTCGTTCTATGATGTCCTGTTTTAGTAAGGCCTCCAGCTCTTCCTCGACTTGTGGCTGTAGGTGTATGGGCACCCTTCTGTGATGTTGCGTGACTGGTCTTATTGTTTCATCTATGTGCAGCGTTATTTGCCGTCCTTTCAGCTTTCCTAAACCTTCTATCAGTTTGGGATATTCTTTTAGAATGTTTGTTTTTCTTTCCGACATCTGATACGTCATTTCCATCAGCCCCATTACTTGTGCCGTGACGTTGCTCAACAAGCATGGCGCTGGGATGTCTCCTTGGAGCACGTGTATCTGTTCCGTTAGTCTTTGATCCTTGTATCTTAATTCCTCCTTGAATTTCCCCAAGTTGATCACTGGTCGCTTTGCCCCCCATGTGAATACTTTCACTCTAGATGGCTTCAGGGTCGGCTTCACTTTCAGCTTCTCGTATTCAGAGACGCACATGATATTGCACGTTGCGCCACTGTCCAACACAAACGTGGTATCGTGTGGCCCCACTTTTATTGTGACGGACTCCGTTTTCTTTATTTTCTTTTTGTCCACCAGGCATATTACTTCGTCACACTCTTCTTCATCATTTTCTGAGTCTGTGTTGACCTCTGTCATGAGGTATAGCCGCTCCGTTTTTTCTTCTTCTTCCTCGTCCCCGGATTCTGCGGACGAACTCCTCACTCCTGTCTCGACATGTCTGATGTGCCTGCGCGTTGGCATCCTCCCTCTACTTGTTCTTCCACGGTCATTTCTGAACTGTGCCCCTTGACATACACTTGCGTAATGATCTCGTCCGTTGCATTTTCGGCACGTCTGGCCAAATGCTGGGCATGGGCCACCTCGGTGTGGGAACTCTAGTCCGCATCTGTAGCACGTTCCTTCTTGTTGCTTCCTCCCCATCTGGCCACCTCTGTCTTGTCTCCAGTTTCCTGTTTTGTTGTTGTTGCTCGCCATCCTATTAATTTGTTCTCCACCTCTTCCTTTGCCACGTTCCATTTCTTTCGCGTGTGCTGTTGCTCGTGCCTCTGCCCTCCCTAGTGCGAGGATATTCTCCAATGTTATTGGTTCTTTCAGTATTCTGGTTCGGAATTCTATGTCCCGACAGCCTGCGATAATCAGTAGTCTTATGGCCTGCTCGTTGTCAAATTTGTCGAATGCACAGTGAGTCACTAGTTTCCTCAACCTCGTTGCGAAATCGTCTAGTGATTCCTCAGCTTGTTGGAAGGCAATCGTGAAACTGTATCTCTCGAAGTCGACATTTCTTTACGGATCAAACTTTTCCGTCAGGCACTTTGTTAACTTGTCATAGGTGTCAATGTCCGCGGCTGGCAGCGTTACCAACAGATCCTCGACCTCATCGCCCACATAGTTCAGGAATAGTCCTTTCATCTTGGCCTCCGTGACATCTGTTGCGTCAGCATAATTTTCAAAACGCCGAAGCCATTTCTCCCATCTTATCCCTGTTTGCGGTTCAGATAGGCTGAATGGCAGTGGTCTTCTGTATTGCGCACTTGGTTTTGGGTCTGCCATTTCTCCTTGCTTTCTATTGTTTTCTTTGTCTATTTCCTGTGTTCTGTGCTCTTCATGGCACTCTTTGTCTATTTCCTGTGCTGTCTCTTCTTTTCTGTGCTCTTCCTGGCACTCTTTTGTTGTTTCCAGTGCTCCACTTGGCACTCTTCTATTCTCTGTGCTCTTCCGGCACTCTTCTATTCTCTCCTGCATTTCTTCTTTCTTTTGACCTTTTCTCTTTGTTGTTTCTCCTTTTTCCTTTATTTTCTTTTTTTTTTCCTTGCCTTTATTCTTTATTCTTTTCTTCTGTTGTCTATCCTTTGCTTGTGTCTGTGCTTGTTGCTTTTGCCTTGAAAATCAGCCCTTTCCTGGGCAGATCGATTTTTCCTGGCCTCAAAATGGCCGCTGAGCCAATCTCTCTTCTGATTGGCTGCTTTTGCCTGCTTTCAAAATGGCCGCCGATGGTCACGTGGTGCTTCGCGGCCAATAGGAATACCGCCTGACACCAAGATGGCCGCCGGGCCTTCCTCGCGCGCCTATTGGCTCTCTCGCCTGCCCTTAAGATGGCCGCCGAGACTCTCGGACTCTCGCGAGAGCTCGCGGCAAGTTTCTCTTCCCCTCGCGCTTCTGTGCACAGCCCTTACCGGCAGTCTTTCCTCGCAGCGGCCGGGGTGGGCTCCCGCGTCGCTGCGCTTCCTTTCCTCGGCGCTCTGTCTTCTCGACGCTTTGTCTTCTCGGCGCTTTCTTCTCCTGGGCACACCACAGTCTCGACGAGATGCACACGACCGTCACGCTGGTCGATGTCGCCGCCTTCGTCGCCAGTTGTCGCGTCGGTCTGTTCAGAGAGCACACAGGAGACGGTAGGGTGATTTCTGTTGTTCTTTATTAGCATGCATATATTGTTGTGGCATTATCATGGCGCGCTCGTGATCCCCTGACCTCCCACGCCCAAGTCCTGCTGGAGAGTGTCCTGACCTCCGCCCCTTGACCGGATGTGGTGTCCGGTGTCCTTGTCCCCCTGACCCTGGGCTCCAGGGTCTTAGTGCCATCCTGTGGGCACGACAACAACCACTGTTCGATACCACCAAAACGCTGATTATTGGAGACAGACGGACTGCTTGGTGAAAGGCATTTGATGATTTCATTGATGCACTTGAAGAAACAGATAACAAGGAGATTATCAAATACCTTTAGAATCTAGCTTGTGAAGGAGTAAAAGTAGTCATAAAGAAAATGCCGCGAGGTGACCAAATTACATACCTTCAAATCAAAGAAGCCTTGAATCTCAAGTTCAATCCAATACCAAATGTAGAATACAAAACGCACATTTTCAGACAAGAATGACAGAAAGATGGTGAAACCATAGACAAATTTGTTGAGAGACTGGATAGGCTCATCAAACACTTTAAGTTCAATGAATTTAATGATGAGGAAGCTATACGTCTCAGAGTTATTGACTGATGCCTGTTAGATCCATTCAGATGACGAAGGTTGAGAGAAACTGAGTCATGAGCGAGTTTTCATGGCTGCCAGAGCTGAAGAGAGGACCCATAGACAAGCTGCTAACATGTGGACTGGAGGTGCCCAGTCAGTCATGAATGTAAACAGTAAGCTAAAGCACAAAGCAGAGGGACACAGAGTGATGTCTCCACAGAAGAAGTTGCAATTCAGTTGTGGATTTTCGTTTCTAAACAACTATAAATGTCCCGCCATTGGACAGGTATGCAAAGGCTGTGGGAAGGACAACTATTTTGTGACAGTTTGCAAGACGATGGACAAAGTAAGTGCGTCATGGCACGAAGACAAAATGGCTGCACAAATGCTTTGGGAGCAATACTCAAATCACGCCCACAAGCCCAAGCGACCACACCAATTAAGGCAAATCGACACCAAAGTCAATCGCAATCTAAATCATTGTCATTTAGTTTTCTATATTTATCTCAAGCGGAAGTGGAGACAATGGTTGTGCAATGTTGATGCTTACCTCAGGAAAATATGCGCATATTGGACTGGCCACTTTGAAGAAAAATACACGTCAATGAAAAGTCGAAAATTACACTTAAGGTAAACAGTTGTTCAATACCTTTTATTATTGACAGTCATCAAGAAACATAATGCCTGATGAGAAATACATGGAACTATCCACATTGCCACGAGTAAGACACCAAAAACAAAAGTGTAATCAAGGGCTGCATTGACACTATTAATAAGTCAAGGTTTATTTGAAGCCTTGATGAAACACGAGAAAACGAAAGTACAAGCACTCATTCATGTACTTCAAGGAATGGCGTCAAGTGACTGCTCAGTTTCAGCACACCTGCTGATATTGGACTGATATCAGTGAACTAGAACATGAATGCTCATCATGAAATAGTAAGTCAGCTCTCTTCATTGTTTCATGGGTTAGGAAAACTGAAAACCATAAAAGTACAATTACACATTAATGAGGACGTGAGTCCTATTGCTCAATGACACAGATGAACCTTATTTAATTTACAGAAAACTGTTGAAAGGGAACTTGAATCATTGCTCAAATATGAAATCATTGAATGTTCCACTGGTCTATTGCCCTGGGTGTCTCTCATAGTGGCAGTGCTCAAAAAGGACAGTGAAGGAGCTGTACACATCTGCGTTGACATGCGTCAAGCGATCAAGGCAATCAACTGATAATGACATTCAGGTCCGCACATCGCCGACATGATAGCCCAATAGAATGATGGGAAGGTCTTCTCTCGCCTTGATTTGAATAAAGGGTATCATCAGTTGGAACTCACGGAGAGTTGCAGGTGCATTACAACCTTTTCTACACGTATTGGTCTGTTCCGATACAAAAGACTACGTTTTGGTGTGTCATCAGCTGCAGGGCAAGTTTCAAGATGCGATTCGACGTATCATACAGCCAGTCATGAATGTGTTTAATTACACTGATGACATATTGTTTTTCAGAGCTGCACAGAAGGAGCATGATAAAGCTATCTCACAAGTGTGTTGTTTACTTGTGCTTGCAGGTTTGACTTTGAATGCCAACAAGTGTGAGTTCCATAAAACAAAGCTAAAATCGGTAGCCATATCTTTTCTGATGGGGGCATGACACGTGATCAAGCTAAAGTGCAAGTGTTGTCAATAGCCTGTCCCCCACAAGCTTTTTCAATGTTACATTTATTCCTTGGTATGGCCAACTGCTGCTCTACATATATACGAGACTTTGCTACTGTAAGTGCTCCGCTGACAGACTTTTACGAAAAATACTGTTTCATTTCATTGGCCATATGAATAGGAACGCAGATTCAAGAAAATCAAACAGGCTATTGAGAATGCTACTGGAATGGCATAACTTACAGAGAAAGAAAGTTTAGCAGTTGTGTGGACTTGTGAACATTTCCACGCATTCTTATATGGAAGGCCTTTCACACTTGTGATGGATCATCAAGTGATGTAGACCATCTTTTTCAATCCAAAGACCAAGATGCCTCCTCATATTGAACGTTAGGGTCTACGAATACAACCACTCAATTGTGTGCCATACAGGACAGATCAAAACCCTAAAGACTGCTTCTCACGAGTGCCTCTACAGTGCCAGGGTACACTAAGCCATCTTAGATGATGATACAGCTAAGACAGATAAAGCCTACATAAATTTCATTAGGAAATCCAGCACACCAGTTGCCATTTCGTTGGAACAAATTGCCACTGCCATGAGTCAAGACAGTGACAAGATAGTGACATGTTAAAACTGAAGGACGTTATTGCACATTAGCCTTGGAACCAGCACACTCGTATGCTTAACAGTGACAGTAAATATCACAGGTTTAAAGAAGTCAAATATGAACTGTCTGTTACTCAAGAAGGCATTATCCTGAGAGGTTTGAGAATTGTTTTTTCAGAGAGTCTGCGGCAACAGATATTTTAAGTGGCCCATGAAGGACATCATGGAATCGTTGCCACAAAATGAGCTCTTCAAGACCGAGTCTGGTCGCCCCATCTCAATGAGATAGTTAAAAGTGAATTGAAGGCCTGTCATCTATGTAACTGCCTTTCATCGAACACTACTCAACACACCTTGTACATGTCAGAGTTGCCAAAGCATGCATGGGAAAGAATTGCTGTTGACTTCTTCAGTCTTCTTGACAATTACATCATTTGATGATGATTGTTGATGAACACTCCTGCTTTCCATTGATAAAAGATCTCTCATACATTACTCAAGAAAGAGTCATCAAGAGATTAGATGGCATCTTAGCAACATGTGGTGTTTCTGTGTTCTTAAAATCTGATAATGGCCCACTGTTAAATAGTTGAGAGTTCAGAGACCTTTTCAGTCTTCTTAATGTGACGCATCAGAAGAGCACAACTCTTTGACCATAGGCCAATTGCCTTGCTGAACGTTTCATGAGTATTCGTAAGAAAGCTGTTCAGCGTGCTGTCCTTGGAAAGCTCAACTTTAAAGCTGTCTTGAATTCTACTCTTTCAGCTTACCGCTGGGCCCCTCACTCGACCACAGGTAAATGCCCTGCAACCCTGATGTTCGGGAGAGCCCTGATGACCAATTTCCTCAATGGACCAACGGAAGATCAAGTACGGGGAAAAAACCTGCATAAGAGACTTGGGGGCATATGTAGGTAGCCGTTTGCGATTTGCAAATGCCGAAATTTTGCGAATTTCGGCGTTTGCGAATCACAAACGGCGTTTTGCTATGTAGATGCATATTAGCAAAATAAGGAATCGCAAAAATTGCGATTCCTTATTTTGCTCAAGCATTTAAGGAATCGCAATTTTGCGATTCCCTAAATGCTATGTAGGAGTCAATTAAAAAATGTGATTCAGGCTTAAGGAATCGCAAAATACCACCTACTCCAAGTAGATGGTATTTTGCGATATCCTTTAAAAATGCATTTTTTTAAAAAATTCAAAGTGCCATGTGGCGCACAGACATGCCCTTAGGGCATGTCTGTGTGCCACATGTACTTACAGGAACATTCCAGGGGTGCAACAGGTGTCCTTTGGACACCCTAGCAGTACAAAAGGGGGTGGTGATGGATGGAGCATCTGAACCAATCAAACACTCACACCCAGTCAACAGATCTGGGTTTAATCCATCACCGTTCTTAAGCCCACTCTGCCACCCCAGTTCAGTTTGGACACCCTGGCACCCTTGGAATTGCGATTCTCAAATTGTGATTTTCTCATAGAAAATCGCTATTTGAGAATGTATCCCCCTTCATTACTATGGGCCTCTTGGCCCATAGGAATGAATGGGACACTCATTCCTTAATTGCGATTCGCAATTTGCGAATCGCAATTAAGAATATTAGGTAATCGCAAAAAAATTGCGAATTATTACCTACATTCGATTTTGCGATTCCCAAATAGCGATTCCTTAAGAATCGCTATTTCAGAATCGCAAAATGGAGATTACCTACATATGCCCCTTAGATCGTAAAAGAAAAAGGAAGGCCTATGCAGACAAGCGCTGACATGCAAAACACATTGCATTTACTAGAGGAGATCGAGGGCTTGTTGGTCAGCCTAGAAAACAGAAATCTGATGCTCCCTTCGATGGTGACCAATTTCATGTTTTGACCAGAAAAGAACACATGGTGACTGTCCAATGTCCTGGGAAGTCTGTCACGCAGGATTCCTCACATTTCCGACATCACTCATCAGGCACTGATGGCAATGTAGAGACTATGTCTAGAATGACAACTGGAGAACCCCTGACTGCTGCTGTTCCTCCATCGCCAATGCAGATCACGGACACTTCGAATGCCTGTCCTCAGTTTTCTGACGACACGGTCAAGGCGTGTGATAAGAGTGCCTTGAAGACTCATTGAGGAGTTATGATTATATATTTTGTAAAAAAAGTATTTTTCTTATTTAACACAGGGGGAAATGTAGTGTTGAGTTAGCAATGACAGAACCCCTTTGGCTCCTGATGGACTCCTGAGAACTAATGTTCGCTTATTTTTCTGGTGGTTTATATAGCACGACCTTGACCTGAAGGTATCAGAACACCTTACATGAGCACCAGTTGTTACGTAAGGACACATTAATCTTCGTTAGGCTCAGGGAGATTAAGTGATTTGCCCAGAATCACAAGATGTTGAGCGTCACTGCCGAGACTCAAACCCAGTTCCCCAGATTTTAGGTTGACTGCTCTAGCCATTAGGCCACATCCTTTGACTGTGACAGAGTGCAGTGAAGTGAATGTAAGTATAGAGTGTTGAGTTTGGGGTTACACACAGAAGCATAAAGAGGTTGTTAGAACTGGGGGTCTCTAGTTGGCAGGGGTAGGTCCCACTGCCCAAATAGGGACCCTTGCTTCTAGTCAGGGTAAGGAGGAAACCCTCTGAGATAACCCCTGCTCACCCTCTAGGTAGCTTGGCACGAGCAGTCTTGGCTAACCAGAGGCAATGTGTAAAGTATTTGTACCAACACTCACAGTAACACAGTGAAAACACCACAAACTGACTCCACAGCAGTTTAGAAAAATAAAGGTATTTAATCTAAACTACACAAGACCAAAATGACAAAAATCCAACATACACAGTTCAAGAATATGGTTTCAAAAGAGTTCTTAAGGTTGCGTTAAAATTATTTAGGTTGCAATAGAATAATCCACAGATGCATGAAAAGTTCACAGTTGCGTCACGTTTACTCACAGTACCTTTTAGTTGCAACAAAGTTCCAAAAGCAGAAGCTGGTGCGGTGGAAAACAAGCGATGCGTTGCTCCTGAGACCCTGGGGAGGCGATGCGACAACCCCGCTGCAGCAGCGGACGTGTTGCGACAAATCCGGTCTGTATGGGGAGGAAGGCCACTTGTATGGATTCCGGTGCATAGGTTCCGTAGGAAGTTTGTTCTCGCAAAGGCACGATGCGACGATCTCGAAGGGGCTGCGACAATCTCCGGGGCGACGATGCACGGTCCAGCGGTGATCCTCTTTCTCGCAGCTCCTCGATGCGATGGCTCTGCGACAATGCTCGCAGCGACGTGATGCGGTCCACAAGCAAGCGGTGCGGCGATCTCACCCAGCGACGACAAGCTCTGCGACGACACTCGCAGCGATGTTCGACTTTCCCGCACCGGTCTGGTGCGTCCCGCAAACGAAGGATGCGATGGCTCTGGCAGCGGCGTCAGGCGCTGCGATGATTTTGGCCTTCGTAGCGGCGTGAAACTTCTCGCACTGTCGGGGATGCGCTCCGCAAGCGAGCGATGCAACACTTTTCAATTGCAAAAGTCTCTCAAGCTTAGTTTCAAGCTTCCCAGCACAGGTACAACTTCCAGAGGCCCCACAACTGGATCAAGCACTCTAGGAAGGACAGAACTCTCTCAGCAGAGTTCAGGGAAGCTGGGGGTGAAGTCCTTTTGTTCCTGGGACTTCAGAACAGGGAGCCAGCTCTTCTCAGGCCCTTGGAGATTCCTTCAAGACAGGGGACACAGCACACTAGCAAAGTCCTTCCCCTCTCCTTGGCAGCAAAGCGACAGCAGGTCAGTCCAGCAGAGCAACAGCAGGACAGTCTTCCTTCTTCAGTTTCAGCTTTCTCCTTGGCAGAGGTTCCTTCTTGATTCCAGGATGATCTAATTTTCTGTTGTCCGGGGTCCTGTACTTATACCCCTAAAAGTGTTTGTTCTCTTTGTGCATGTGGGCCCTGAGCCCGGTCTGAACCAGTTCTGGCTGTCTCCTGAGTACTTTGTTTTGCTGGCTTCTTCTTTCCTTTCAGAGTGAGGGGCAGGGTCGTCAGCCGCCCAGCAGGAGGTGGAGCCAGCATTGTGGAAGGCAGGCACAGCCCTATTCAGGCCCAGGTGCTAACTCCTACCACCACTCAAGTTGCAAATGTAGTCATTCAGCCTAGGGCTGACTCAGACAGCCTCCTGTGGAATCCCCAGCCCCTGTCACTCTCAAACCAGACAGTCAATCCACAAACAAGCCAAGGCACACAGAAGGGTCAGACAAGAGAACAGCAACTTTCTAAAAGTGCTGTTCTCAAACACAGGATTTAAAAACAACCTTTCCTAAAAGATGTGTTATTAAATTCTGAGTTCAGGGATACTAGATACTTATGTCCTATCTTGTTCCTATGAGAAGAAATGCTGTTAACCACTGTAGCCAGCATCCCCCATGTTAATCTATGGAGCAAGATAGCCTTACAATAGTGAAAACATAAATGGCTGCCATTAACTATCAGAGCATGTTACCTGCACTAGTACATGCTCTACCATTTACATACACTTCAACCTGCCCAGGGGGGTACCTTGGGCCTTCCATAGGGGTGACTGATGCGCACAAAAAGGGAAGGGTTAGGCCTGGTCAGTGGGGACACTGACCAGGAGGACATGGCAGTTTCTAAACTGCACACAGGCACTGCAGTGTCAGGCCTGAGACATCATTTTAGGGCTACTCCTGTGGGTGGCACAATCAGTGCTGCAGGCCCACTAGTAGCATTTGTCATCACCAGCCCTGGCTCACCCAGTGCACTTTACTAGGGACTTCATGGTGATACAAATATGCCAAACATGTATATCCAATCAGAATAACACTTTACATAGGGAGCACTTACACTCTGGCACTGATCAGCAGTGGCAGAGTGTCCAAAGCATCTAAACCAGCAAAAACGAAATCCAGCACAGCATCAAAAATACAGGAGGTAGAGGCAAAAAGACAGGGGAAAACCACGCCAAAGATGCCAGGTCTAACACTTGTCCCCTCCAGCTGAAAGTGGGGAGAACTACCCACCCGCTTGGGAGTTCTCTTCACTAAGGCGGAAAAACCTGGACAGACCATCAGCATTGGCGTGTTCTGAGCCAGGGCGGTGTTCCACCGTGAAGTCCATTCCCTGTAGGGAGATGGACCACCTCAACAGTTTTGGGTTCTCACCCCTCATTTGTATTAACCATCTGAGGGGCCTGTGGTCGGTCTGAACACGGAAGTGAGTCCCAAACAGGTAGGGCTTCAACTTCTTCAGAGCCCAGACAACAGCAAATGCTTCTCTCTCAATCGCACTCCACCTCTGTTCCCTGGGGAGTAGCCTCCTACTAATGAAAGCTACTGGCTGGTCTCCTCCCTCCTCAGTGATTTGTGAGAGTACTGCTCCCACACCATGATCTGAAGCGTCTGTCTGTACTATGAACTCACTGGAAAAGTCAGGTTCCTTGAGCACCGGTGCTGTGCACATAGCAGTTTTCAGGGTTTCAAAAGCAGTCTGGCAGGCTTCAGTCCAGTCCACTCTTTTGGGCAATTTCTTAGAAGTGAGTTCTGTCAAGGGGGCGCCAATGGTGCCATATCCCTTGACAAACCGTCTGTAATACCCGGTGAGTCCTAAGAAGGCTCTCACCTCTGTCTGGGTCTTGGGGGGCTCCCAAGCCAGAATGGTATCAATCTTTGCCTGTAGGGGCGCCACCTGGCCGCTCCCCATCTGGTGTCCCAAATACACCACAGATCCCTGCCCTATCTGGCACTTGCTGGCCTTGATAGTGAGGCCTGCCCTTTGCAGAGCCTTCAACACTTCACAGAGGTGTTGCAATTGTTCCTCCCACGTAGAGCTGAACACAGCAATGTCATCCAGGTATGCGGCGCTGAATTCCTCCAGCCCGGACAGTACCTGGTTAACCAGTCTCTGGAACATGGCAGGGGCATTCTTTAACCCAAAGGGCATGACTCGGAACTGGAAGTGCCCCTCTGGCGTTGAAAATTCTGACCTCTCTTTGGCCTCATCAGTTAAGGCAATCTGCCAGTACCCAGAAGTCAAATCGAATGTACTGAGGTACTGGGCAGCTCCCAACCGATCCACGAGCTCATCAGCTCTGGGGATAGGGTGTGCGTCAGTCTTCGTGACCGCATTGAGCCCACGGTAGTCCACGCAAAACCAGAGTTATGAAGGGCCGCCGGGCGTAGCAGCTTTCTTGGGCACCAAGACCACTGGGCTAGCCATGGGGCTGCTGGAGGGCTCAATCACCCCTAGCGCCAACATCTTGGAAACCTATTCCTTGATGCTGGCCCTGACCTTGTCAGCTACCCTGTAAAATTTGTGTTTTACTGGCAGACTGTCTCCAGTGTCCACATCATGGACGCACCAGTTGTTGACACCTGGGGTCAGGGAGAACAGGGAGGAGAACTGATCCAACACTTGGCGACAGTCCCTCTGCTGCTCTGGGGTCAGGGTGGGCGAGAGGACCACACCACCCACTGACCCATCTTGCTCCTTAACTGCCAGGAAGTCAGGGAGAGGATCACTATCCTCTTCCATTCCTGCATCGGTAGCCATGAGCATAGTCACTTCAGACCTCTCAAAGTGTGGTTTGAGGCGGTTCACATGCAAGACTCTCAGGGGCTGCCTGGGAGTCCTCAGGTTAACCAGGTAGGTTACCTCAGTTTTCCTTTCCACCACCTCATATGGCCCAGTCAACTTTTCTTGGAGCGCACAAGGCTCCACTGGCGCCATCACCCACACTTTCTGCCCAGGTTGAAATTCGACCAGAGTGGTATTCTGGTCGTACCATCTTTTCATTTCTTCCTGGCTTGCTTCCAGGTTCGCCTGAGCGAGCTTCCTGAAGCGTTGTATCTGGTTGCAGATGGCCAGCACATAGCTGAACACATCCTGGGGGGTTTCCCACGGGACTTTTCCCAACCCTCCTTCACCAGTGAGAGAGGTCCTCTAACAGGGTGACCATACAGGAGTTCAAAGGGACTGAACCCTAAGGACTTCTGAGGCACCTCCCTGTAGGCAAACAACAGGCATGGTAACAAGACATCCCACTTCCATCTCATGGGCTCCGCTAGGCCCATAATCATACCTTTCAGGGTCCGGTTGAACCTTTCAACCAACCCCTTTCCTTTAGGGTGGTAAGGAGTGGTGAACTTAAAAGTTACCCCACACTCCTCCCACAGAGACTTCATGTACTTAGAGATGAAGTTAGTACCCCGGTCGGAGACCACCTCTCTGGGGAACCCCACACGGGAAAAGATCCCCATCAATGCACGGCCCACCACGGGTGCTGTGATTGTCCTGAGAGGGACTGCTTCCTGGTACTGGGTGGCATGGTCCACCAAGACCAGGATGAACCTGTTGCCTAAGGCTGTCTTGGGGTCCAGGGGCCCTACTATATCTATGCCCACCCGCTCGAAAGGGGTGCTCACTACTGGGAAGGGTTGAAGGGGTGCCTTCAACTTCATTCCAGTCTTGCCACTGGCTTGACAGGTTTGGCAAGATCTGCAAAGGAACCAACGTGCTTTCTCATCTGGGGCCAGTGGAAGTGGGTGACAAGCCGGTTCAGGGTCTTGTCTTGCCCCAGATGTCCTGCAAGAGGCACGTCATGAGACAGACCCATTAGGAAGCTCCTGAAGCGCTCGGGTACCACCAGCACACGGGCTGCACCGGGCTCAGCAAACTTAGGCTCACTATATAGTAGGTCATCTTACCAGTAGATAAAGTGATCTCTGGCTGCTCCACCTGCTGCCTGATCTACAGCCTGTTGCCGCAGACCATCGAGGGAAGGGCATTCCTTCTGCACCTGGCAGAGCTCCTCCCTGGAGGGACCACCTTCCTGCTGCCAATGGGTCAGCTCAGGTAGGTCTCCCAGTTCGGCCACCTGTTCCCCTGTGGGTTCCAGGGCATCTCCCTCAGGTTCTGCTCCTTCCTGGACCGTGGGAACTGCTGGAGCGGGTTTCCCGCGCCCCTTGCCTCTTCCTCTCCTGGCAGGTCTCTGGGCCACTGTTTCAGGCTCCAGTTCTGCTGAATCACCCCTACTGGCTGCCATAGCACGCGTGGCCACACAGATCCACGCAGGCAAACCCAACATATCCAAATTAGTTCTGTGTTCTACATCCTTCCATGGAGAACTCTCCAGGTCATTACCTAACAGACAGTCTACAGGCAAGGCATCACTGAACACTACTTCCAAAATACCAGAGACTCCCCCCCATTCAAAGGGAACACGCGCCAGCTGGCAGAGGCGCACTGAGCTGTCAGCTGCAACTACAGGGAGGAGTACATCAGGGATGATTTGCTCTTCAGACACCCACTGACACCTCACGGATGTCACGCTGGCTCCTGTGTCTCTCAGAGCCTCAACCTCCCTCCCATTGATGATCACCTTCTGCCCATACTTCTTAGTGTTAGAGGGCAGTAAGGTTTCCTGGACTATCTCTTGGTCTCCTAGAGAGACATGGGTCATAACTGCTAGCTCCCCCCAGTCACTAGAAACCAAATCCCCTCCCAAAGCTACACTAGCTAACGCTGAGGCGGGAGCACCAGTGGGTGCTAGCTTCTTCTTGGGACAATTTGGAGCAATGTGGCCCACCTCATTGCAGTGATAGCAGGTAGGGGGACCTTGGTTATCTCTTCTGTCTCTATTGTCCCGCCTGCCCTTAGGGGGCCATGGCTGTCTAGGTTTGGGGGGTTGGGATTCCTTTCCCTGGGAACTATTTTGGGGCCCTTGTGAGAACTCCTTTTGGTTACCCTTGTCCCCCCCACTCTTCTGCTGGGGACCCTGCCCACCTTTGGCTGTGGTACCCACAATTCCTCTGTGGACCCTGGTACTGGTCCAGCGGTCCGCCTCCTTAGCAAGCTCAATGGCGTCTGTCAGCTTGCTGTCTAAAAGATGCTGGCGCAGCTCTGGAACACAAAGACTACTCAAGTGCTCCCAACTGATAAAATGCAACAACCCCTTAAAATCAGTTACTTTACTGCCCTTCATCCAAAATTCACACATTCCATCCAAGTCTCAGACTCTCTCTTCTTGGAGTTTCTAAACTGCAGTCTATACTGCTCTGGAGTAAGGCCATACCTGAGACATAAGGCCTCCTTCATATTGGGGTAAGTCATGGCACCTGCCATCTCGAAGGGCTCTAGAGCACTCCTCCCACAAGCCTCAAAATGTTTCCACGGGCCCGCCCCCCAATGCTGATCAGGCACACCATTCATCTTCAATGCAATTTCATACGAAGTGAACCAGGCATAAATATCCTCACTCCTATGGTAATTCTGTACCAGGTCTTTGGGAATATATACTTTACACCCCTGCACTGACTGTGTGCTGCCACCATTTGAACTGGCATCCACCTCCTTGGCTTTAAGATCCAGTTCTCTCATGCTCAACTCATGAGCCAAAAGCAATTTCTTCTCTTCTAAGGCACGGGCATTTTTGCTCTCCTCCGCCGCCTTTTCTACTTCCAATTGCTTCATTTTCATTTTCATGACTTCCAAGTCATATTCTCTCACTCTCTGATTTTCTTGTAACTCTTCTGGGGTGAGGCCCCTGCTGGAATGGTTGCTGCCAGCTCCTGCACCTACTCTGCCCACTGGCAGATCTGTGACTTGAAAAGCATTCCCTGCATGCACATCATCATTTCCCTCTTGTGCCTCCCAATGGGCCTTCAAGATTCTTTGCAGCTCATCCTTCCTGTAGCTGCTCTTTGTGGGGCACTCAAACTGGTTGCAGAATTCCTGAAGCTGTGTAACTTTGTAAGAATACAGATCCTCAATGCGAAACTCTAATTCTGCTTCCTTACTAGGTGCTTTCCCATTCAAAGACATGATGTTTTAGAAGAGTTACTAAAAAATAGAATAAAAAACCAGTAGTATGTGGTGGCGTAGTGGTCTGCACTCACTAGTGATGTACACCAATTACTGTGGGTCTAGTACAAATACAAGTTCAATCCGCACCGCTGACCAACAATGTTAGAACTGGGGGTCTCTAGTTGGCAGGGGTAGGTACCACTGTCCAAATAGGAACCCTTGCTTCTAGTCAGGGTAAGGAGGAAACCCTCTGAGATACCCCCTGCTCACCCTTTAGGTAGCTTGGCACGAGCAGTCTAGGCTAACCAGAGGCAATGTGCAAAGTATTTGTACCAACACTCACAGTAACACAGTGAAAACACCACAAACTGACTCCACAACAGTTCAGAAAAATAAAGGTATTTAATCTAAACTACACAAGACCAAAACGACAAAAATCCAACATACACAGTTCAAGAATATGGTTTCAAAGGAGTTCTTAAGGTTGCGTTAAAATTCTTTAGGTTGCAATAGAATAATCCACAGATGCATGAAAAGTTCACAGTTGCGTCACGTTTACTCACAGTACCTTTTAGTTGCAACAAAGTTCCAAAAGCAGAAGCTGGTGCGGTGGAAAACAAGCGATGCGTTGCTCCTGAGACACTACGGAGCCGATGCGACAACCCCGCTGCAGCAGCGGGTGTGTTGCGACGAATCCAGTCTGTATGGGGAGGAAGGCCACTTGTATGTATTCCGGTGCGTAGGTTCCGTAGGAAGTTTGTTCTCGCAAAGGCACGATGTGACGATCTCGTAGGGGCTGCGACGATCTCCGGGGCGACGATGCGCGGTCCAGCGCTGATCCTCTCTCTCGCAGCTCCTCGATGCGATGGCTCTGCGACGATGCTCGCAGGGACGTGATGCGGTCCGCAAGCAAGCGGTGCGGCGATCTCAACCAGCGACCACAGGCTCTGCGACGACACTCGCAGCGATGTTCGACTTTCCCGCACCGGTCTGGTGCGTCCCGCAAATGAAGGATGCGATGGCTCTGGCAGAGGCGTCAGGCGCTGTGACGATCTCGGCCTTCGTAGCGACGGGAAACTTCTCGCACTGTCGGGGATGCGCTCCGCAAGCGAGCGATGCAACACTTTTCAATTGCAAAAGTCTCTCAAGCTTAGTTTCAAGCTTTCCAGCACAGGTACAACTTCCAGAGGCCCCACAATTGGATCAAGCACTCTAGGAAGGACAGAACTCTCTCAGCAGAGTTCAGGGAAGCTGGGGGTGAACTCCTTTTGTTCCTGGGACTTCAGAACAGGGAGCCAGCTCTTCTCAGGCCCTTGGGGATTCCTTCAAGACAGGGGACACAGCACACTAGCAAAGTCCTTCCCCTCTCCTTGGCAGCAAAGCAACAGCAGGTCAGTCCAGCAGAGCAACAGCAGGACAGTCTTCCTTCTTCAGTTTCAGCTTTCTCCTTGGCAGAGGTTCCTTCTTGATTCCAGGATGATCTAATTTTCTGTTGTCCGGGGTCCTGTACTTATACCCCTAAAAGTGTTTGTTCTCTTTGTGCATGTGGGCCCTGAGCCCGGTCTGAACCAGTTCTCCTGAGTACTTTGTTTTGCTGGCTTCTTCTTCCCTTTCAGAGTGAGGGACAGGGTCGTCAGCCGCCCAGCAGGAGGTGGAGCCAGCATTGTGGAAGGCAGGCACAGCCCTATTCAGGCCCAGGTGCTAACTCCTCCCACCACTCAAGTTGCAAATGCAGTCATTCAGCGTAGGGCTGACTCAGCCAGCCTCCTGGGGAATCCCCAGCCCCTGTCACTCTCAAACTAGACAGTCAATCCACAAAAAGGCCAAGGCACACAGAAAGGTCAGACAAGAGAACAGCAACTTTCTAAAAGTCCTGTTCTCAAACACTGGGTTTAAAAACAACCTTTCCTAAAAGATGTGTTATTAAATTCTGAGTTCAGGGATACTAGATACTTATGTTCTATCTTGTTCCTATGAGAAGAAATGCTGTTAACCACTGTAGCCAGCATCCCCCATGTTAATCTATGGAGCAAGATAGCCTTACAATAGTGAAAACGAAAATGGCTGCCATTCACTATCAGAGCATGTTACCTGCACTAGTACATGCTCTACCTTTTACATACACTGCACCCTGCCCAGGGGGGTACCTCGGGCCTTCCATAGGGGTGACTGATGTGCACAAAAAGGGAAGGGTTAGGCCTGGTCAGTGGGGACACTGACCAGGAGTACATGGCAGTTTCTAAACTGCACACAGGCACTGCAGTGTCAGGCCTGAGACATCATTTTAGGGCTACTCATGTGGGTGGCACAATCAGTGCTGCAGGCCCACTCGTAGCATTTGTCATCACCAGCCCTGGCTCACCCAGTGCACTTTACTAGGGACTTCATGGTGATACAAATATGCCAAACATGTATATCCAATCAAAATACACTTTACATAGGGAGCACTTACACTCTGGCACTGATCAGCAGTGGCAGAGTGTCCAAAGCATCTAAACCAGCAAAAACAAAATCCAGCACAGCATGAAAAATACAGGAGGTAGAGGCAAAAAGATAGGGGAAAACCACGCCAAAGATGCCAGGTCTAACAGAGGTGTTATGCTAAGATCAGTGTGTGGCGTAGTCCGCAGTCTGGGGAATACGCTACAAATAATATAGGAAATAACAGTTGTTATCAAATGTTTTTTAATTTGCTTTTAGTACAGAATTACATTTCAGAGCAATGGAATAACAGAAACCTAGAAAAGGACAAGCACTGTTGTGGTGAAGGAGAGTTTGCCTGCTTCCCCTGGTGTGGCCTTTACATCAGCATACTATTGATTTGACAGGAGGCTCTCTTTTCACTTTTAGCACATATTTTCTCTTAAAGAGAACATGTGTGTCAAGGAAGTTCCCGGGACATGCTAGAGAAATGATGCAGTGAGGAGAATTGGGAACACTGGAGTGTAGAGAGGGTCAGGAAAATCTTAAAGTCAAGAGAAACTCAGCGGAATGTTGCAATGGATAGACAGTGGAATAGAGCAGTGCAAGGAGATACCAGAGATGTGCTTAAGTCCAAACACAGTAGAAGACGTAAGCAATTGGAGAGTCAGGGAAACACTGGAACCACCACAAAGTCAGACAAATACTGCTGATGTAGAGTGAGAGTCAGGTGAAATGCTTGAGTGAAAAAAGTTGAGACTAGAATGGTTGCAATGGATAGAGAGATTTATGGACATGCACTTCTGTATCACAATCATACAACTGACAAGATCTCATCTGAAGCATGGAGTCCATTTCTGGCGTTGCCTTCATCATACGCAGGCCCAGGCTGGTGCCATTCATGGTTTAGATACCTGTGTTCCACAAATCTGGTGTGGTCATGAATTGTATGCCCTTATAGCAGCTTTCTCTCATTTGCATCTCACATGCACTATTACTAATCTGTTTTACTCTGACTGCAAGTTACAGTGCATCACAAATGCTACAAAATGCCCTCCTGTGAATGATAACAATAAGCTATAGATTGTATGGCACGAAGATAGAACAGATACTGTTTCAGGGGAGCAGTAAAAATGGCAAATGCTTGAGCAATCAGCGGAACAGATGCTGGATCGTGTATGCATGCCCGTAGGTTTGGAGGCCCGTTTTTAAACTTGTGGTCACAGGTTTGAATCTCAGCAAAACCATTCATCCTCTTATCCATTTGATAATATGTTGTACCATTGAGAAGGGTGACACAACATGTTAGACCTGGCATTTCTTGGCGTGGTTACCCCAGACTTTTTGCCTCTACCTCCTCTATTTTTGATGCTGTGATGGATTTTGTTTTGCTGGCTTAGATGCTTTTGGCACTTTGCCACTGCTGATCAGTGTCAAAGTGCAAATGCTCCCTGTATAAAGTGTTATGGTAATTTGTTGTCCATAATTGGTATGATTGTCTTACTAGTAAAGTCCCTAGTAAAGTGCTCGATGTGTGCCAGGGCTGGTAATGCAAATGCTACTAGTGGGCCTGCAGTACTAATTGTGCCACCCACACAAGTAGCCCTAAAAAGAGATCTCAGGCCTGCCACTGCAGTGCCTGTGCGCAGTTTGTTAACTGCCATGTTGTCCTGACAAGTGCACCCACTTGCCTGGCCTTACCCTTTCCTTTTTATGCACTTCAGACACCCCTATAGTAGGCCCAATGTATGCCCCTGGGCAGGGTGCAGTGTATGTGAAAGGTAGGGCAGGTACTGAGGTGTGTACCATGTCCTGACAGTGAAATACTGCCAAATGTGTTTTTCACTGTTGCAAGGCCATCTTGCCCTTGGGACAGAATGGCGAATGCTGAGTCCCATGTTTCCAGCATATCTTCCCATAGGCATAAGATGGAGAAAAGAAGTTTAGTGTGCCTGAACTCAGAATTAAACACATCTTTTTGTGAAGATGGTTTGGGAATTGTGTGTTTAGAACCCACAAATGTAGAAGTGGCTGGTTTCTTGTCCTAAACCATCCTGTGTACCGCTGCCTGGTTGTGTATTGACTGTCTGGGTTTGGATGTGACAGGGTCTGGGGAGTGTCCTGACACCGGAGAGGATTAGGTGAGACAGCAACAGGCCTGCATTTGATGTGGGCAGAGGAGTAGCCCCCTGGATGTGAAGAGGGCTGTGTTGCTGCCACCAAAGGATGGCTCCACCTCCTGTTGAGCGTCTGGGGCCCAGACCCTCGCTATCAAAGGAAGAGGATGTGCACTGTCAGGAAGACACCCAGGTCTGGTTTTGACCGGGCTCAGAGCCCCCTGAACACAAAGACTTCAAAGGCATTTAGAGGTATAAATGTGAGAGTTGAAACCCCTGAACTCAAGACTGATCTCAAGCCTGAAAAAGGATTGAAACTACTTCGTGATCAAGAGGAACCTCTGCCAAGGAAGACCAGCTGAAGAGACTGAAGAGGACTGCCCTTGCTGTGTGTTCTGGGGTTGGCCTGCAGTTTGCTGATTTTACTAAGGAGAGGACAAGGGACTTTGCTGTGTGCTGTGTCCTGAAGTAACTTGTCTCCAAGGGCCCGAGGGGAGCTGGCTCCCTGTGGTGGAAACTCAGGAACATGAAAGTTTCCAAGTGTGTCTCAGCGACGCTGAGTGCGTGTGCTTTTTGCAGCCTGAGACCATCATGAGAATTGCCCCGTGACTGTGTGCCCCGGAGCAATCTTGTGCTCTGCTTCGATCGACAGCGTGATCAGCAGTGCTGAGATCATTATCATCATTGGTCCGGACCGTCGTCCCAAGGGGGAGCCGTGAGAAATCAACGCCGCTGGCCCGAGCCTGCCTTTGCCAAGGCAAGTGTGTCTCAGCGACGCTATGTGCGTGTGCTTTTTGCAGCCTGAAACCTTTGTGAGAATTGCCCCGTGACCATGTGCCTTGGAGCAATCTTGTGCTCTGCTTCGATCGACAGCGTGACCAAAAGTGCTGTGATCATTATCGTCATCGGCCCAGCCCGTTGTCCCAAGGGGGAGCAGTGAGAAATCACCGCAGCAGGCCTGAGCCTGCCTTTGCCAAGGAGAGACCTGTGGACCTTCACCATTGTGGGTCCGAGGTCCTTTGCCCAAGATCAACAGAGTCGCACTGGGAGCCGATCAGCTGCAAGGCCATCGCCTGGTAGCCCGACGCTCACTGCGAGGAGCAGCGACTGCCAACCTGAAGACGTACAGAGTGAGGCCCAAACCGCGAGGCGAGGAGAGAGAGACTGCCCCCCCAGGTAACGCTCAGCGAGCATGTGTGTTGCCACCTGGGGCGGAGTGCGTGCTCCAAGAGACCGCTCTCGGCCTTTTCCATCTTTGCAGCACGAGCCTCCGCTCAAGTCAGTTTTGCGGCCCATACCCGCCAAGGAAAGACAGTACCGGGGTCGGATTGAGGAGCTGCACTTTGTTTCCTTTGTAACAGGATTGAGGGCATATTTTGGCAACCACTGACCGCGAGTCAGCCAGGAGTGGCATAGCGACCTTCACGAGCCCCGCGATCGGTGCCGAATTGTTTTTACGCTCCGCATTAGTACTTGCACTACGAACTGCCTTATTACTTGCTTTAACGATCCGCATTAGTACGTGCACTACACACTGCATTTTTACTTGCTGTAGGATCCGCATTAGTACTTGCATTAAGGACTGTCTTATTTTCTACATTACGATCTGCATTACGAACTGCATAGCATTGCATTAGGACTGCATTAGATCATCGTGAACTGCTCATTAATACCGCAAGAGCCTACAAATGATTGTTGGCCTTATAACCGACCCAGTGAAAAACTACAAATATGCATGTGCTGGATATTTTTATCGTTTGATCTCATCGTATGTTCTTCTTGATAAAGATATCGCTATTTTCCTAAATCGGTGTGGTGTTCATTTGTGATGTTATCACTGTGTTACTGAGAGTGTGGTTGCAAATACTTTACACATTGCCTTGGAGATAAGGCTGGCTGCTCATGCCAAGCTACCGGGGGGAGGGGTGAGCAGGGGTTATCTAAGAGGGTGTCCCTCTTTTCCCTGACTAGAAGCAAGGGTCCCTATTTGGATTGAGGCACCTACCTCAGCCAACTAGAGACCCCCGGTTCTAACACAACACATCTGCTATTAGCATCAAAAACTCTGACAGTGAGCATATTGACTTGTGTTATATCAACAAGGCCATTCAGGACAATCAGAGAAGGCAGGCATGAGAAACACATTAACATCATATTGGTCTGGATTATTCCCCTACTCAATAATGGTAATTGTATCGCCATAGAAGGACAGAAGGCTGAATGGACAAGGGCAGATTTAGACATCTGGGCAGAAGCTTAGCTAATGATTCAGCATTTGAAGCATTAGCTGTCTGAAAAGCATAACCAAAATCGAGAAGTTCAACAAGTGATATGATTCCAGCTCTAAAGGACGTCAGAATTAACTTGTTTTAATTGATATTTGTTTTCTATCACACACCTGAAGCACGTTTTTTGATGTTTCTAAACACTGTAAACAGGTTTTTCAGTCCTGAATTTTATACAATGTGTCGACTTCAGAAGGGTGGAATATGTGTTGGCATTACAGTGAGGTCAAAGATTCACGGCAGACTCGAGGTGGCTTTTTCAATATCCTTTAACCCTCTAGGTACTGGTGTCAGTGCCCCGGATGCACCTCTGATTTAGCAACCTCCACTGGCTACTGTAACATTTTGGAGGGCTCACTTCTGCTCTGTTTTGAGATGCTTCTGCGTCATTAAAAAGGAAACCCATTAAGCCTATCTTGTAATTCATTTGTTAATGTTTGACATTCTTTACACAATATGTGAAGCCCTTCCAGATGTGGAGGGCTGCACGCTCGGTATAATTACCTAGGGCCACGTGAGGTGTGTTGGTACAGCCCTTTGTTTATTATGCTGCAATGACATTTTGTATGTCAAAGAATAGCCGGCAATTGTGTGTGCCGCTGACACCTGCCCACGAGGCAGATTTTCTATTAGAAGGCTTCAAATTAATCATTCTCAAGTATATGATTTAATATTCCCAAAGGTACTGGGCTGCATTACGCCTTTCAAGTTTTCCAGTAAATATGCTGAAATCATTAGGGATTGCATTTTTCTTATAAGCAAGGTACATTTCAGTCAATTTTAGAAAGTTAATTCCAAAATACAGTATCTCAAGGTCTCAATCAAACGTATTGCCTGTCAGAAGCCAAGGACACATCTCGGAAAAGGGTTTACCTAGTAAACTATGCAGGTCTTCATTCCGCAAAGCAGGGAGCGAATAGATTGGCTCTGCTGTCCTTCTAGGACAAGTAAATCATTCTTCCAAAACACATCGGCGCCTGTCAGCAGCAGGCTGTAAACAGCAGAGCTTCTGTCAGGGGCGTAACGTAACTCCCAGCAGCCCCTGCGGTGCAGAGGGATACAACCCATCTGGACCCCCTATCCTTCAGGGGGCCCCATTCCACCCGAAGCCCAATGAATATCTGTGAGATACGGGAGAGTCAGGGGCTCGCTTCACATTCTGCAGAAGGGCCCCATCTTTCTACCTTACACCACTGCTTTCAGGTGGCTTACAGATAAAACAAGCACTGGCAAAGCCAATAGGTCTCGCTTTAGGGCCCCACTGGATTTGGCAATACTTTTGGGCCATGTTGAAAAGCATGCTTTTGGAAACGTAGTGAAAAGAAAGAAAAAAACTGCATCAGCCATCTGACAGCTAGTAAATAACAAGTCATAAACTGCGAGTCAGTCGTGTAGTTAAGTGGAATAGGAGGTGGATAGGAGGAGGGTGGACTATTAGCCACATTACAGAGATTAACTCACGTACTTAGCAACTTCAACTGAAGGAAATGCTAAAAAAAATAGGGTTGTGTATCCAAACACGTTTGCATTTGAGGTGATTTAAAATATGTATGGAGTTAAATTACCAGAGGCTGGCAGAGTTGCTGTCTCTGGCTTAAATCTGCCCTGGGGGTCGCCACATATATTTACACACAGTCTTATTTGTTGTGTTTTCCAATGAATCTAGACTTTACGATTGGCAGAGTACACGCCCACACCATGCCCACATAAATAAATTAATACATTTTAACATAAGCCTTTTTTCACCAGTCCAAACATTTAACATTGAAAGTAAGGACACTTCTGGCTGAAAATAGGGTAATATAGCGCAGCGCTACAACAGGCGAACTCCATACAGGCTTGGCATTCAGCACGGACACAGCAAGAAACAAGCATTGCCATAGCCAATAGGTCTCGCCTTTGGGACCTTATAAGTATTTAGCCATACAGCAAATTAGCCTGGGTGCTGCAACACCTAGGGGTCGATTCCGATCCGGGAAAAAGCGCTCCGAATAGCGTTTCGGAGCGTTTTTCCCCATACGAGTCGTACCCGTAGGCGTCCCCGTACGAATCAGCAAGTACGATCACAATCTAAAGCGTCACTCCGTACGGCTCGTAAAAAACGCCGTACGAATCGAAAGTCCATACGAATTGCATTCGGCTGACGCTCGACGCAACGTCCGAACGTTAAAAGAGCGCGTTTCCCGAACCAGGAAGTACGATCCGTGTAGAACACACTCCGTATGGCTCTTTTTCTACGAGAGCTCAAAACTACCGTAAAACCACACTCCGGCACGAACCGCACCCCGGTACGCGACAAGCAGGACATGAACGCCATCGTCCGTCTCATCCCTATCATGTACGGCCACCACCTCGTACTTAGAAACCGACGACGGCGCAGAAGGTGAGTACAACAAAATCCAACATACCTGTACGTGTTTCCACACGCGCACATCTCCATTGCACGACTGTCATCTCTGGGTACGTTGGTCCACACACTCCCGCACTTCATCAGTGTAATATGTGCAGCATGTACGCCATCCAGCTGGGGTGCGGTACGTCAACGACCTCGGGGTACGGTACGTCACCGCACAACACCAGTGCAATACGGAGGCGTGCCGCACCTACGTCATCGAAGTACGTCACCGCACTTCACCAGTGTCATACGTGCAGCATGTACGCCATCCAGCTGGGGTACGGTACGTCAACGACCTCGGGGTACGGTACATCATCGCACAACACCAGTGCAATACGGAGGCGTGCCGCACCTACGTCATCGAAGTACGTCACCGCACTTCACCAGTGTCATACGTGCAGCATGTACGCCATCCAGCTGGGGTACGGTACGTCAACGACCTCGGGGTACGGTACGTCACCGCACAACACCAGTGCAATACGGAGGCGTGCCGCACCTACGTCATCGAAGTACGTCACCGCACTTCACCAGTGTCATACGTGCAGCATGTACGTCATCCAGCTGGGGTACGGTACGTCAGTGCCCTCGGGGTACGGTACGTCACCGCACAACACCAGTGCAATACGGAGGCGTGCCGCACCTACGTCATCGAAGTACGTCACCGCACTTCACCAGTGTCATACGTGCAGCATGTACGCCATCCAGCTGGGGTACGGTACGTCAACGCCCTCGGGGTACGGTACGTCACCGCACAACACCAGTGCAATACGGAGGTGTGCCGCACCTACGTCATCGAAGTACGTCACCGCACTTCACCAGTGTCATATGTGCAGCATGTACGCCATCCAGCTGGGGTACGGTACGTCAACGACCTCGGGGTACGGTACGTCACCGCACAACACCAGTGCAATACGGAGGCGTGCCGCACCTACGTCATCGAAGTACGTCACCGCACTTCACCAGTGTCATACATGCTGCATGTACGCCATCCAGCTGGGGTACGGTACGTCAACGACCTCGGGGTACGGTACGTCACCGCACAACACCAGTGCCCAGCATCAGAGTGTGTGTGTGGCTAAGACCCCCACCAGTGCCCACCAGTGCCCAGCATCAGAGTGTGTGTGTGGCTAAGACCCCCACCAGTGCCCACCAGTGCCCAGCATCAGAGTGTGTGTGTGTCTAAGACCCCCACCAGTGCCCAGCATCAGAGTGTGTGTGTAGCTAAGACCAGCAGTGCCCAGCAGCATAGGGTGTGTGTGTCTAAGACCCCCACCAGTGCCCACCAGTGCCCAGCATCAGAGTGTGTGTGTGGCTAAGACCAGCAGTGCCCAGCAGTGCCCAGCAGCATAGGGTGTGTGTGTCTAAGGCCCCCACCAGTGCCCACCAGTGCCCACCAGTGCCCAGCATCAGAGTGTGTGTGTGGCTAAGACCCCCACCAGTGCCCACCAGTGCCCAGCATCAGAGTGTGTGTGTGGCTAAGACCCCCACCACTGCCCACCAGTGCCCAGCATCAGAGTGTGTGTGTGTCTAAGACCCCCACCAGTGCCCACCAGTGCCCACCGGTGCCCAGCATCAGAGTGTGTGGCTAAGACCAGCAGTGCCCAGCAGTGCCCAGCAGCATAGGGTGTGTGTGTCTAAGACCCCCACCAGTGCCCACCAGTGCCCAGCATCAGAGTGTGTGTGTGGCTAAGACCAGCAGTGCCCAGCAGTGCCCAGCAGCATAGGGTGAGTGTGTCTAAGACCCCCACCAGTGCCCACCAGTGCCCACCAGTGCCCAGCATCAGAATGTGTGTGTGTCTAAGACCCCCACCAGTGCCCACCAGTGCCCAGCATCAGAGTGGGTGTGTGGCTGAGACTCCCACCAGTGCCCACCAGTGCCCAGCATCAGAGTGTGTGTGTGTCTAAGACCCCCACCAGTGCCCACCAGTGCCCACCAGTGCCCAGCATCAGAGTGTGTGTGTGGCTGAGACCCCCACCAGTGCCCACCAGTGCCCACCAGTGCCCAGCATCAGAGTGTGTGTGTGGCTGAGACCCCCACCAGTGCCCACCAGTGCCCAGCATCAGAGTGTGTGTGTGTCTGAGACCCCCACCAGTGCCCACCAGTGCCCAGCATCAGAGTGTGTGTGTGTCTAAGACCCCCACCAGTGCCCACCAGTGCCCACCAGTGCCCAGCATCAGAGTGTGTGTGTGTCTAAGACCCCCACCAGTGCCCACCAGTGCCCAGCATCAGAGTGTGTGTGTGTCTAAGACCCCCACCAGTGCCCACCAGTGCCCAGCATCAGAGTGTGTGTGTGGCTGAGACCCCCACCAGTGCCCACCAGTGCCCACCACTGCCCAGCATCAGAGTGTGTGTGTGGCTGAGACCCCCGCCAGTGCCCACCAGTGCCCAGCATCAGAGTGTGTGTGTGTCTGAGACCCCCACCAGTGCCCACCAGTGCCCAGCATCAGAGTGTGTGTGTGTCTAAGACCCCCACCAGTGCCCACCAGTGCCCACCAGTGCCCAGCATCAGAGTGTGTGTGTGTCTAAGACCCCCACCAGTGCCCACCAATGCCCAGCATCAGAGTGGGTGTGTGTCTAAGACCCCCACCAGTGCCCACCAGTGCCCAGCATCAGAGTGTGTGTGTGGCTGAGACCCCCACCAGTGCCCACCAGTGCCCAGCATCAGAGTGTGTATGTGTCTAAGACCCCCACCAGTGCCCACCAGTGCCCACCAGTGCCCAGCATCAGAGTGTGTGTGTATAACACCCCCCACTGCCCAACAGTGGCCAGCCATTACAACAAATAGCTAACATTCTTAACCACATTACCACCAGGAGATTGACACATGTCAACATAACTATATTTTAACATCATACCACCTCCCAGGCACACAGCAGTCACAGACTTTTTCACACAAACTCAAGTTCAGAAAAGGAAAATAATAGCTTTATTCAGCTGCTTCCAAATATAAAAGCAAATAAGAGTCCTCGCTCATGAAAGGCCAATGGCCAGTCCAAAGATGTCTCTGCAACAGTCTGTGCCTCCATGGGTGTGCACACACCCAAACTTGCCTGCACATGGCGTTTAATCCGCTGTGGTAACTATGGGGGCACCATCTGTGGAATTCTCCGGCACCGCATGGACAGGAGAGGGAAGGACAGGTGGAGTGGGTGCAGGTGTAGTGGATTCATCCACACTGGTTGGGGAATCGCCAAAAGTAGATTCAAAAACCTGGCTGCACACCGCAGCCAGTGCAGAAAAACTAGCACCTGAACCCGGGGACACATTGGGGGTGGAGGTACAGGGCTGTGAGTCAGTTCTACTGGGTGTGTGGATGCGTGTGTGAGGTGTCTCCCCTCTCCCTGGGTGTGTGCCTACTTCCCCTTGAGAATGGGTGCGTGGAGCTTTGAGCTTCTTATGCTGTGTGTGTGAGCTGGGTGTGTCTGACCTGTGGCGTGTGCGAGTATGCTGTGTAGGTATGTGAGAGGCAGAGGTGGATGGGTCTGAAGGATGGGGGGGACAGATGCTGCTGGGTGTACAGAGCTGCCGTCAGTGTTGACTCCATGGCAGCCACACTCCGACGTAGATCAGACATGGCCGATGACATGCCCTCCATGAACGACACCACCTGTGTAAGCAGTTGTGTATGTCCATGGAGGACAGTCAGCATGGATGTCTGACCTACTGCAATCTGCCGGAGTAGGTCCACAGTCTCAGCACTGAGGGCAGCAGGGGACACAGGGGCTGCGGTGCCGGGAACAAAGGAGACACGGGGTCTAGCACGGACCCCAGGGACACTAACGACTGGGAGGGTGGAGATGGTACTGGAGGAGGGGAGGGCAGACAAAGAAGAAGATGTGACCATTGCTGCATATTCCCCCTCCTCCTGAGAGTCTGACTCGGAGTTGTCGGCATGGTAAGATGTGTCAGTCACATGTCGTCCGGCCTGCAGACTCTCCTCACCCTGCGTGCCACTGCCTCCCTCTGACTCCTCAAAGCAGGTGGCACTGTCGCTGGGTCCCTCTGCCTGGTCCGCGCCTGTGTCTCCTTCATATTCAGATGCTGCTGCTGTGGGCAAGGAGAACAACAAAAACATATCAGTCACCTGTACACATCAGACATATAAGCTACAATACATTTTGCCTCATTTTTAAACATGGCATGCATTATGAGTCACATGACACAGAACTCTGCACAATGCAAAGTCTAGTTGCGGCCAATTGTGAGACACAACGCTCAATGTATAGTAGGATACAAGCAACAGCCAAGGAAAACACTAGTATGAGAGACACAATGATGATCCACAGCCTGACAACAGGATAGCTGATCATGCATCCCAGCTCATTTTCCCACCCTGCCACCCAAACCCAGACCTGGACATGTTTGAATTGCTTACACCTTGTGCCACATGGGAAAAGTCCTGCCTGAACTGAAATCTGATGCCATCCTGGGACATGAATCAAGTGTTACATCACCTCACACTGGCATCACAGCTGTTGACACCCAAAGCCACATTGTGTGGCTGACCATCATTATTAGTTAGACACAACAATCTAAGTATTTGGCGAATATGCACACACGCACTGCCCAGTGTGAGTATGCATGAGCCCAAAATATTGCACATGTACATTGTACACCTGTATCCAACACATGACAAATCGAAAGAGTACCATGGACAAAGGCCACTGAGGCTGACTCGTGCAGAAAACACATGTTGACACTCAGGATACGTGCCAAAGTATTAAGAATGGCAGACACAGTGCACATGTGGTGCTACATGTAATGTACCAACTGGTGTCACAGACCCACCTCCAACATGATGATGTGCAAAGGAAGATGCATACGGAGACATTGCACCAAAGGAGTACATGTGAAAAACAAACATCAGCCAAAGTGCTGGGCAAATGTGGAGTACGGCTAAAAGTTTAAAGAAGCTGCTGCAGAAACTGGGACATTCTAATGCCAATGCATGGAGTGCCTGTCTGACCACACCACTCAAACTATGGGAGTGTTACCATGCCTTGGAGCACTGCAGGGAGCATGTGACACACATGACAACAAACAGGCATCTACCTACCCCCTACTTGCTGCTGTCCCTCCTGCAACTGCCTATGGAGGTCTGGGAACACCACTTCCAGGACCCGGAGCATGTGGGGGGTGAGGTGGAGGGTGCCGCCATGCCGGGGTGGAGCTTCCAGATGCAGCTGGACTCTGGCGATGCGGCGGGTCCAGCACCGGATGTCCTGCCACCTCTTCTTGATGTTTCTGAGCCTCCTGCGAGGCCCCCCCTCACTCCTGACAGCCCTGGCGTTGTCCAGCCAGATTTCACCCTTCTCATAGGTAGATACCTGTCACAAATGTAAAGTAAAAGAGCATCAGTACACCTGGTCCATGTCCAAAAGACACACATATGTGGACAAAATACTTTTTGACGACAGGGCATCTTAGCCTCCACACATTTGCATCATTGTCCAGGAGTATGTGGCCTGCAAACACTGCTGCAGTACATGCCATTGAAAGGCTACAGATGACATGACGTGCGCTAAACACTCTTTGAGCATGGCACTCACAGAGCAATGTATGCTACATCTGGATTCACTGCAGCCCCTGACACGCTGACACACACCTCACTACACGAAATAACCCTCTTGACACAACACTGTACACCCTGGCATTCACTCCCAACAACATTGCATCTAAACACCATACATACACAGTGGCCATTATGTCACACACACAACAGGTGCACACTCCATGGTATTGCACACATCACTCACCTGAACCCCTGGTTTCCCATACAGCTTGCTGTAGTTTGGCAGGAGGGCATCCAGCAGGGCCTTGTTCTCAGCATCAGTGAATGCAGGTACCCTCTCCATGCTCAGCAAATCAGGGTCCAGAGGATTCAGAGACAGCAGCTGTGGTTACCACCCCAATGTTGTGCAGGCAAGTGCCCTCACACAGCCACATGCTGCCTTATATCTGTGCTGCAGAGGGTTTGTGAGTCCAAGGAGTAGTGTGTGATAGGCCACCATAGTTAGCATCCTATGTTCCATCCAATCGCATCACACATAAGGCCATGACACACATATGCATGGTTTGAAAACTGAGCCTGAGCTGAACAACAACATTTGCAACATTGTATACTTTTGCCCAACTGAATTTCCTACAACACCTGTAGGAGCCTAAAAAAACTCTGTATCCATGACAACCTGGTTGCATTTTGATCAGTACACTGTTCCCCTAGATGTTGGCTATGTATTTATTCAAATTCCCACACAAGTACGGTGACATTGCCGTTGCGTATGCAACCCATCCAATGGTGTTACGAGGCGTACACACGCACGTACCATTGGGGTACGCTTGGCTCGCGTATGGCTGAAATGCAATAGGGAAACGAGGCGTACACACGCACGTACCATTGGTGTACGCTTGGCTCGCGTATGGCTGAAATGCAATAGGGAAACGAGGCCTACACACGCACGTACCATTGGGGTACGCTTGGCTCGCGTATGGCTGAAATGCAATACGGAAACGAGCCCTACACACGCACGTACCATTGGGGTACGCTTGGCTCGCGTATGGCTCAAATGCAATAGGGAAACGAGGCCTACACACGCACGTACCATTGGGGTACGCTTGGCTCGCGTATGGCTCAAATGCAATAGGGAAACGAGGCCTACACACGCACGTACCATTGGGGTACGCTTGGCTGGCGTATGGCTGAAATGCAATAGGGAAACAAGGCCTACACACGCACGTACCATTGGGGTACGCTTGGCTTGCGCATGGCTGAAATGCAATTGGGAAACGAGGCCTACACACGCACGTACCATTGGGGTACGCTTGGCTCGCATATGGCTGAAATGCAATAGGGAAACGAGGCGTACACACGCACGTACCATTGGGGTACGCTTGGCTCGCGTATGGCTGAAATGCAATAGGGAAACGAGGCGTGCACACGCACATACCATTGGGGTACGCTTGGCTCGCGTATGGCTGAAATGCAATAGGGAAACGAGGCCTACACACGCACGTACCATTGGGATACAGTGCATCAGACATGCTCGAGTGTACGAATGTGTAGGCTGCATCCCTGTCCTACCCCATGTCACCATTGGGAGAGTGAGTCCAGGAAATCACATAGCAGGGATGTAATCTACACTCATGTCTAGGATGTGGATGCATACATCAGCATGGCATCCATACATCAGCATGCCCAAGGTGTGGCAGACATAGAAGAAGCACAGGGACTGTGACTTTGTGACTCAGTTGATGTGTGAAGAGCTGGTGAGACATGTCATCAACCATATTTCACATGTGCATCACATGCATTCAACACTTCACACCGGAGTTAACGACTCATATTGGTGACTGACCCTCACCGTTGGTGTCTCCACTGTTTTCACGTCAAGCACAACAACAAGAGCTGCTCAAACTGCTGGGAATCCAGGTGTGATTGGACCCACAAGCCGCTCAGACTCCAACAATTGGCCCTGCACCAATATAGCTCATGGTCTGGACGTAGGACGAGTGCCTGGGCGTGGGTGTTGAGACATCAGAGCCCCTGAATTCCACATCAGTCCTCCAGGGCTGAGTCGTCACGTATCCCAAATGAGTCAAAGATATGTCATCGCACTTCCAAATCCCCACAATGCACGTGCAATGCTGCATGTGATCCGGGTGACACCGGCCATGCGGCTCTGTCAGATTAGCTGCCGTCGTAGCCTGCACCACGACCTCCGGGCCCTGCCCTGCATGTGAAGCAGGAGGAGTCAGTGCACTTCCTCATGTCCATGATGTCCCTCAACCCAACAACGGCCTCCGCGTTGGCTCCTGTCCCAGCGGACCCGTCTGGGGGCACGAGCGCGTCTGGTGAATTGCCCCTGACGCCATCACTCGCTTTGTCCCTGACGCAGGCGGCGCATACGTCCCGGAACCGCTGGGACAGACAGAATGTGAATGGTCACCCTGGTCCTCGCTGGTTCACCTCACAACCTCACTGGCAACAGTCCCCCAGGTGTCAGCCTTGGTGCCGTTCTTGGGTGGTGCTGTCCCCAATACCACACACTGTACGGCTCCAGCGTGGAGACTGTGCGGCTGAACACCGCTATAAATGCTGCATGGGGAGTAAAACTTCAATGAGCCTGCCACAGCTCATTACAATGGGTGTTAATGGGTATTTGTAGGGTCATGAAGACCCAGTGGCACGTGAGTGTCAGTCCCAAGACGACAGGACAGGTGGACTGGGGGATGCGAGTGGTCTGGACACCTAGCCTGACACTGGTGATGTCTCTACTCCAAACGTGTTTGTGGATGAGTGGGCAACGTACTGTGTAGTGTTTACGTGGGTGGCCGGAACCTTGCCCCTTCATCTCCCCGTTGCCGCCGTGAGGACCAACCTCCTCACTTAGGTCCTTCAACTCCACTCACGCTCCGCTGTGCCTCTGCAGGCCTATCTTCAGGAATGTACTGTATCTATATTGGCCAGCATGTACAGGCACGCTGCATGTTTGGCTGTAGATAGGCACGTTGTCAGACGACCACTCCCCTCCCCGGACTGACCATGTTCCCTGTCCTCCCACCCCACCCCAGGGAGCAGGGGCATCCAGGCCCCCAAATCACAGACCACATTCCCGTTAGCTCCGCTGTAGAGGGCATCCAAGAGGTATGAGCACTACGGAAACATGTCTTCATCCTCCCTGAGTCTGGGAGTGGGCTCTTCCTACATCACATGCCTCTTTCTCTGGTACCCACACTCTCTGTGGGACATGGTTGTGTAACTGCTGGCAGAGTGTGCATTGTAGGTACGGGCAATACTTGGCCACGCCCTTGTAGGATGCCAATCACCCACACTGTCTTTTTTCCAATGTGGCCTGGATAGCCCCGACTCACTGGGCAGATTGATGGCATCCAGGGAGGCATATTTGTCAAAAGCTTGTCATGTATTCAAGGTCGGGATTATGCGAATAACTACTGTTCCTTACTGATATCTTGTTACAAAACATAAGTAACTCGTCCATACAGTTCAGTACATGTGCTGTAGGAGCATCTATGTTGTGTCCTTTGCGTGATGACCTGGTTTGTAATGTACACACACCATGCCCCGTGTGTTAATTAACCACTCATATGTGTGATGGCAGCACATACCATTTGTCACAAATCAAAGATTTATGATGTATGATGATGGTCATGTAATACTTTGGGAATGTAAACACCGCAACATTACTAAGTCAGAACTGTGCAAATGATGGCACATGTGGTGTGTGTGTGTATTGCTGTCAGCTGTCTGGATGTGCAGACAAGCTGCTACTCACATTCACATGACGTGTGTCACTGACATGATACATTGTCATGCCCACTAAGATCTTTCCATCAGATCGTTTGTATGCATGTCATATCCATTCCACACACCACAGGTCTTTTACTTTTCACGGAGGAGTGGCTGGGAGCTGGCACATGTTACATTAGTGTGTATCCCACGCCACACTCCAAATTGTCTAGATTATTTGAAGCAGTGTTGCTTGTGCCATGTACATTGTAATTGTCTTAGTCAGACCGTTGAAGACATTTTCTATAAATTGTGTATTGCAGGGCACCCCCTCTGGAAAGGCCGTTGCCTGACTTGGAAGCCATGAGGGAGCGCAATTGCATCCGTCGGTATCGCTTCAACCGACAGATGATCAAGGACCTGACGGACAGGCTGGAGGCTCACCTACAACCACGCCACAGGTATCCAACTGCGCTGACACCCAAGGTAAAGGTGATGGCAGCCCTCCATTTCTTTGCCACAGGTACGTTCCAATTCACCATAGCTGATGTGGGAGGGATGTCTCAGACTATGTTTAGCCGGGTATTGGGTGATGTATTGGCAGCTAGGTTGCTGCACCTGGATGAATTCATTACATTCCTTACTCCAGAAGAGTTGACAGATGTCAAGGGGGAATTCTATGCCCTGGGCCGCATGCCACATGTAATTGGTGCAATTGATGGTACACATGTTACTCTAGTGCCACCACAGGCTCAGGAGCAAGCGTATCGCAACAGGAAACACTACCACTCGATAAATGCCCTGGTGGTGTGTCTTGCCAACATGATTATCTCACATGTTTGTGCACGTTTTCCAGGATCGTGCCACGATGCTTTCATCATGAGGCGTAGCAGGGTACCACAGATGATGCTGCAGCTGCACAACCACCGGGCATGTCTTGTTGGTGAGTATACCCTGTCAGCTATGTATGTCAGTATGTCACAACTTCATGATCTGCATCATATTACATACTCATTTCCATGATGTCAATTTGCAGGAGATGCAGGATATCCAAACATGCTGTGGTTAATGACTCCACTACGCAACCCCAGGACAGCTGCAGACCAGCGGTACAACAATGCTCATGGGAAGACCAGGCGGGTGATCGAGCGAACTTTTGGACTCCTGAAGAGCCGGTTCAGGTGCCTGGACAAGACAGGCGGAGCCCTCCAATACAGCTCACGCAAGGTGTGTGACATCTTCACCGTGTGCTGCATGCTACACAACATGGCAGTGGAGAAGGCCGTGCCACTCTACCTTGATCCTGATGAGCTGGAACATCCGCCCGTTGAAGATGAAGGCCTTGCCCAGGATGCCAGCGACGAGGAGGGTGAAGATGATATCCGGAGTCACCTCATCCGCAACTTCTTTTCATGATGGTGAGTCATAGCAGCTGTAATCTGAAACATCTACAATAGAGTTGCATGGGTAGCATGCTGTGTATGCAACAGACTGTATGCAAGCTCACTTGGATGTTTGGTGTGCAGTGTCACACAGGTGCAGATGTCATACAACACACATACGTGATATGTGTGCATTTTGAATGAACAGGTGTACTACAACATCTGGATAATAAACAGGACATCATCAAAATTACATGAAACAGAACTTGACCCCTTGTGTGCCACTCTCACCCACAGCTCGCCCTGCCTGTTGTCCGTTGGGGTCATCGTGGTCATCCTGCTATTGCTCATCATGATTGCAACGTCTGCCAAATCAACGGAGCATGCATGGACATGTGGAGAAGTCAATTTGGGTAAGGACTCATATGAGGCTGTTTAGCGTTGGTATGTTTTGAAACGTGTGGTACATGTTCATGTGCATGTAGTGAGACCATGGATACATGCAACTACAAAATGTTACTTATTACATGTATGCCCACTCCCATGACAGGATAGTCACCCCATCTGACTGTCATATGTTGTAGTTAGAGACTCTGGTGAAATCATTCATGTGTGTAGACATTGACACTGCTACATTGCATATACCATGGCTTTACATTGTGTCAGAGGTCACAACCACGGACTCCGTGGGGGATTGCAGCCTCACTGTGTGCATTAGAATGTGACTGGATCCTCTCCTCCAGCTTGTGGGCCAGTTCCGTTTGTTTACCATCAACCCATGTGGTGTAGGTGTGGCACAGTCTATGTTCCACATGTTGAGATAACTGTCCTGTCATTCTGTTTACATGGATGCATTGCCCCTTGTTGCAGTATATCATGTCACTGTCATGTCGTTACCGCAGTGCAGCTAGAAAAAACAGCTACACCAGCCTTCACAGTGAGTAGCAGTTCTGTTTTGATTCACATGCTGCCATTAATGTTTAGCATGGGAAATGACAATGTTTGGGTGATGCATATGTGATTTATTGTGTAGCACCAGTGGAGTGCGGTCATTCCCATGAATCTCTAGTCCCGTGCAGCATTACTGGGCAATGCTAGGGCCTCATTATGTGGCTTGGATCAACATCACTTGCACTTTAAATTTTTTAAACCTGCATATCATGTTTAGCATAGTAATGCACACTTGACAGATCAAAAGACTGGCTACTGAGTGCCTTCATTGCATGTAGATCATTAGCTTCGTCATCATATGTGATACTTACAGCTGTTGTGGGTCAAGTCAAGTTGGGGTACATGGCCCTTATGGGCACCCATAATCACATGCAGACATTACAGTTAGCATAAGTAGCATTGCCATATGTCTCCATGAGTTTGTAAGGTCAACCTCATCTGAGCCAGTGAATGATTTGTAACAACATAGATCTCATTGCATGGTAGCTCACTTGAGAGCGTAACACATGACTCGAATGGATGACAGACTGTCCTAGGTTTTATGTGTCTGTGTCATAGCATCGGATCTCATGTGATACCATGATTACTCTACTAAAATTGTCTACAGTCAGTAAACTTCACAGGTGTGACTGGTACAGTGTAGCTAATTATGTTTTTGTAGTGTCAGTGACATGAGAATGTACTCCTAATGGTTATTTACCTCTGTTTCAGGTCTCCCTCCCAGCAGTTCCCATCCTCTCCTTCCCTTGCCTGATCACCCTTTTGTGTCTGTCATTTGTACTCAGACCAAGGGGCTATTTGGAGGTGGAACCCTTTGAGCATCACACCACACTGATGAAGTAAGGTACGGCCAGTCCTTGACAGGCTTGTAGCCAATAGTACTGCTGCATTACAGGTGACATCATTAATAGTGTTATTTGGAGTTCTTGCCAATGCTCATGTATGTTTGATAATGCTCTATGGGCTCCCAATGTAAATAATCATGTTGTGCATGACGTCTGACTTCTACAGATAAATGTGCCGCCTTGATGTCAACGCACATGTCCTTCTAATGTGCATGTATACTATTTAGCATGAAGTTAGCTTATGCTTGTTATGTGTTTACCTGTAAAGTGACCACACGCATGGTGTGGGGGAGGCTAGAATACTATGTTGTGTGTGAGGTAGATGGCTTTGTAGTTGCTTTTTGGCTTTGTACACACTAGCTGTAGTGTACACCTGCTGACGATGTGTGTCTTGTGCCCCACTTGTCCGTAAGGGCCCTGATCCAGTGGCTGTGATCTTTGGTGATTACTGTGCCATTTTATTTGCTGTGACCCTGAGTGAGGCAGACACTCCTGCCTTCACATACACATGTCACTTTGTGGCTTGCAAATGCCCTTGTGGTATGTGCTTGTTTTGCAAGTTGTCACACCCCTCCTGCCAGCATGTCTTCACTCATTGCTGCTGCTGCATATACAGCCACCATGCCGCACACATTATCCAGGGACACAGAGACCTACAGGATGACCCTCCTTCCATCCATTTATAGAGCATGCTCCTGCCACCCTACACACAGACTACCCCAGACATTCACCCTCCTGCTATCACAATGCTTCTAACTCAGCCATTGCAGCTGCTATGCCTGTGTGTGCAACACATACTGGCACGACTATGGCAGATTCACATGACATTGGGTCTATGTACCACCAGGTCATGTGCCGTGTACAGCACACACACACCTTCCATAGGCACAATATTGTACAGTGTTACCTTGTCAACGCCACATCAGCAAAAACATAGCTGTCACTGTCAGTCAAGTAGCCACAGGGGAGACAAACCATGACCACGTCTCTTGGGTGTGGTGTGATTTCCCCATTCTGGTGTAGGTATTTGTCAGATGTGGGTAGTAGTTCTGTATGCGTTGCTCCCATTACAGTAGTATAGTACTTGTAGCTACATAGGGGTAGGTCACCTATTCAGGTGTGCTTGTGTAGAGTGCTACAGCCCATTGCCCACAGTCTGCCCTGCCAACCTTGTCCTGTGCGCCATTCATCACATCCACAGTACTGCATCATGCAGACGATAGTTCACATACCTGGGGACACAGTTGTAGGTACTCCCTACGTGGCCAACTACTTTTGTCACACTGATCTGTACACCTCAAAGTGACTCTCCTGGGCCTGCCTGTGATAGCAGTTTTGGGCTCCAAACCCCGCTCCAGCATTTACTATCCCACACAGGTGTGTCTTTCCATCCATGTATCTAGTTGTTAGGATTTCCCCCCAATGTGTGTCCACACTCAGATTCTGATCCAAGTGTGTGGTAGGCTGCTGTTTGTCGGATACCCTTCCATTTCATACATTTGCACACACATATCTATTTATGCTGTGGTTCAAAGATAACTCACCACATGCGTATGAGGATTAGTATATTTATTGGGAGATCTTGTGCAGGGAACGTGAATAAGTGCTGTACAGAAAGGGGTGGAATCCAAAGTTCACTGCCGGAGATGAGATGCCTTACAGTTTCAGTCAACAGAGTCCAGGCCACAGTGCTTGGCATCATTGGGCAGACTGTGACTAGCATGTCCATGTGGGAGAGTCTCATAGGGGATGCTGTTGCACCCAGGGGCAATATGCCAGGTCCAGTGTCCTGGGAGATGTGCATGGCCCACTGCCCCTCAACGTCTTAGCCGTGGATGACCCACCTTCCTTGGGGGACCCTCAGGTGCAGGCCTGGATGATGCATGGGATGCTACGTCAGAGAGTACCTCCTCCTCCTCCTCCTCCCTCCCTGCGGCTGGTGTCACACTTTGCCGTGATGTTGCTGGCCTTGTGACACAGGGAGGGTGCTGCATGTTGGCAGCTATCTGACGTAGCGATTGGCTCATTTCCCGATGCACCGTCAAGAGCTGAGCCAGACTTGCCTCCACCCGTCCATAATGTAGGTCTTGCCTGGCTATTTGCTCTGCCTGCTGTTCTTTCACCTGGTTGAGGGTCTCCGCAAGCTGGCCTATCTCCCTGGTGTCCCGCCGGTATGCCTCCAGGATGTTAGCGAGTTCAGGCATACCGGATGCTGCAGCTGACTGGCCAGAATCTCGCCTCCGCCTTCCGCCACTCTGACCCACACGAACACGGCCTGCGCTTGTGGGCACATCCAATCGACGGGCCCCCCGAGTGCTGCCAGGGTGGAGGTCGTCAGCAACCTCAGGGGCGCCCGACAAAGGGTGTCCCTCATTTTCAGACTGGCTCGATTGTGGATCATGGGCAGGGCTGTGACCCGTCTGCTGGGATGTGGTGGGAATGGGTCCGGTGGTTGGCTGAGATGTAGCTGGTACAGTTGCTGCAGGCGTTTGGGATCCAGAGGAGCCAGGTTGGTTGGGGTCATCCACAGTGCGTTGAGTGGCGTCGCTGTCGGTGGGGTCTGGGTCCTGCTGAGCCTGGGACTGGGATCCTTCTCCCCCCTGGTTGGGGGGGCACACGTTCCCCTGTGTGTGGGAGAAACAGACACTGTTAAGGCACTATCAAGTGACATCTTGTTTAGTTATCCATTATGAGCATCACAGTTCCACAAGCTTCACATTGTTGACATTGTTCTGTTGTGTATGTAGTGGTAGTAATTTGACATGTACTCTGGGGTATTTTCACTATTCCATTATCTTGACAATAACTGACACAGCCATTGCTGTGTCTTGTATTGGCGGCACAATACATGTAAGGCATTGGTCATGTTCAGGCAACATCCAGGATACGGTGTAAATCCTTATGTCTGCGTCAAGCATGCACAGAGTTTAGATACAGCATGTTGATGTTAGAGACAGAGCATCATTAATTTGCATGTCATCTACTACTTTGGATGTCTTTTGCTGTACCGTGATGGCCAAACAATGCCAACACCCCTGGACCTGTACACACACTTATAGATCATGGATTTAGAACTTGGCACTTCTGTAAGACACATTACCTTGTCAATACCCATGTCCATGTTGGTAGTTCAGTGCATCCACAAGGTTCATGAGATGGGGCACGTGCATTGTTTGAGCGCCACAATGGACTTGAGCATCTGCAATGTGCATGTATGAGTAGTATGCGTTTTCATATGAGTGAGTGTTTTGTTGTGGTACATGACAATTGGGACAGTGTTGCACTCCAAAGCCTGTCCCCAGGGGATGAGTTTCTATAAGGCGGGTGTAGGATAGGCCATGGTAGTAGTTTGTGTGTGATTTGCAAGCGTCCATCGTTCAAGATTTCGCTGCCCCCTGATGTTGTATGCTGGCATATTGGTGGTTTTGTCTTCATGCACAGGGTGTGTGACCTTGTCCTGGTGTTTGTGTTTGCAGTGATCACAGGAGGGACTTGTGCTGCCTACACCTGTGGCCATTGTGTACTACAGAGGTTTACGATATGTGTGTCCTGACACAGTACAGTGTTGGCTGGAAATGGTGTGTGTGTTGCAGGCACTTAGTGGATGACTGCTGGTAATTAGGAGACATCCGTACACATTCTGCTCTATGGTGTTTGTAAGGCCTGTGCAGTGCTTGGGTGCAACTGTGTGTGTGCCCAGGGAGATGCGGTGAGGTGACAGTGGGAGGGAGGGCGACAGTGGGAGGGAGGGCGACAGAGGGAGAGGGCGACAGTGGGAGGGAGGGCGACAGAGGGAGGGAGGGCGACAGAGGGAGAGGGCGACAGAGGGAGAGTGTGACAGAGGGAGAGGGCGACAAAGGGAGAGTGTGACAGTGGGAGGGAAAGTGACAGAGGGAGAGGGCGACAGAGGGAGAGTGTGGCAGTGGGAGGGAGAGCGACAGAGGGAGAGGGCGACAGTGGGAGAGTGTGACAGAGGGAGAGGGCGACAGAGGGAGAGTGTGACAGTGGGAGGGAGGGCGACAGAGGGAGAGGGCGACAGAGGGAGAGTGTGAGAGTGGGAGGGAGGGCGACAGTGGGAGAGGGCGATAGTGGGAGAGTGTGACAGTGGGAGGGGGCGACAGAGGGAGAGTGTGACAGTGGGAGGGAGGGTGACAGAGGGAGAGGGCGACAGAGGGAGAGGGCGACAGAGGGAGAGTGTGAGAGTGGGCGACAGTGGGAGAGGGCGACAGTGGGAGAGTGTGACAGTGGGAGGGAGGGCGACAGAGGGAGAGGGCGACAGTGGGAGAGGGTGACAGAGGGAGAGTGTGACAGTGGGAGGGAGGGCGACAGAGGGAAAGGGCGACAGTGGGAGAGGGTGACAGAGGGAGAGTGTGACAGAGGGAGAGGGCGACAGAGGAAGAGTGTGGCAGTGGGAGGGAGGGCGACAGAGGGAGAGGGCGACAGTGGGAGAGTGTGACAGAGGGAGAGGGCGACAGAGAGAGAGTGTGACAGTGGGAGGGAGGGCGACAGAGGGAGAGGGTGACAGAGGGAGAGGGCGACAGAGGGAGAGTGTGAGAGTGGGAGGGAGGGCGACAGAGGGAGAGTGTGACAGTGGGAGGGAGGGCGACAGAGGGAGAGGGCGACAGAGGGAGAGGGCGACAGAGGGAGAGTGTGAGAGTGGGAGGGAGGGCGACAGTGGGAGAGGGCGACAGTGGGAGAGTGTGACAGAGGGAGAGGGTGACAGAGGGAGAGTGTGGCAGTGGGAGGGAGGGCGACAGAGGGAGAGGGCGACAGTGGGAGAGTGTGACAGAGGGAGAGGGCGACAGAGGGAGAGTGTGACAGTGGGAGGGAGGGCGACAGAGGGAGAGGGCAACAGTGGGAGGGGGAGACAGGGTTGGAGGCAGGTTGTTTGTGCTTGTTCACTTGCTACACTGCCTTACTGTGTCACAAAATATTGTATCTCTGGAAGGTGTGTCCACAACATGATATTGTTTAGGAGCTGTGGTCTACTATCTTGTGTGATATTTCCCTATCCCTGTACATTGGGCATGGTGCCTGAGTGAGGCCCTGGGGCATATGGGATGAGAGCAGCCTCCTACCCTCCACCTTCCACCCTTTGTGGGTCCCACTTGCAACAAACCACTTTTAGGTGTGTCCTGCTAGGACTCATGGCCACCCACCCCATGCTGCTGGGCACTGTTGTAAGTCCACCAATGTAACATGTATTTTTAGTACACTCACCAGACTCAACGGCTCCTTCGATTCCATGTACTCCCACCGGTGGCAGCAGGGCCATGACTTTCTCCTCCCAGGGCTGGTATACAGGAGGTCTGCGGGGACCACCACCTCCAGTGTAGTGTGCATTGGCGTAGTCCTGGTCCATTTTCTTCTTGACCATCCTCCGCAGATCATACCACCTGGCCTGGCATTCCCCCTTGGTGCGCCGGATGGGTGCAACAGCATTGACCCGGTCTACGATCCTCTCCCACAGGTGTGTTTTTTCTGCCATGCTGGTCTGTCTGACCAATGCGCCAAACAGCTGTGGCTCGACTCTGATGACTTCATCTGTAAGTATCTTATTCTCCGGGTTAGTGAACTTTGGATTCTTGGGTGTGGTCATGGTGTGGGGTGTATGTGATTGAGGGGGTGATGGTGTGTATGGATGAGGGTGTGTGGTTGTGATTGTGAAGGGGGTGGTGTGGGTGTAGATGTGATAGGGTGTATGTGTGAAGGTATGTGGTTGCTATAGTTGGTGTGCTCTCTGTTTCGTTGCAAGAATGGGTATGTTGCAAAGGATGATGGGTTGTATGTGTGGAGCCTTTTATTGGTCAAATAGTGGGTGTGGCTTAATTTGAATTGGTTGTGTGTGTGTTATATGGGGTGGGTGTTAGTGTTGACCTCTGTTTGGCTGTGACCAGGACATTGATTCTCTATGGTCTGTACACAGGAGACATGTTCAGTGTTGTTGTGCCACTTGTTTGCAAAGTCCTTGTGCTGGTTTGGGTGTTGGCGTTATGTGTGCGTATCGTACTTGTGCGTGCGAATGAGTGGTATGGGCCGTATTGCGGGTGGAGGTGTTCGCGTAGGCTTGTTTGGGGGGTGTGCGTGTCGTACTTGTGCGTGCGAGTGAGTGGTACGGTCTGTTGGCGGGTGGGGGTGTTCGCGTAGGCTTGTTGGGGGGGTGTACGTGTCGTACTTGTGCGTGCGAGTGAGTGGTACGGGCCGTTGGCGGGTGGGGGTGTTCGCGTAGGCTTGTTGGGGGGGCGTGCGTGTCGTACTTGTGCGTGCGAGTAAATGGTACGGGCCGTTGGCGGGTGGGGGTGTTCGCGTAGGCTTGTTGGGGGGGTGCGTGTCATACTTGTGCGTGCGAGTGAGTGGTACGGGCCGTATTGCGGGTGGAGGTGTTCGCGTAGGCTTGTTTGGGGGATGTGCGAGTCGTACTTGTGCGTGCGAGTGAGTGGTACGGGCCGTTGGCGGGTGGGGGTGTTCGCGTAGGCTTGTTGGGGGGGGTGCGTGTCGTACTTGTGCGTGCGAGTGACTGGTAGGGGCCGTTGGCGGGTGGGGGTGTTCGCGTAGGCTTGTTGGGGGGGGTGTGTGTCGTACTTGTGCGTGCGAGTGAGTGGTACGGGCCATTGGCGGGTGGGGGTGTTCGCGTAGGCTTGTTGGGGGGGTGTGTGTGTCGTACTTGTGCGTGCGAGTGAGTGGTACGGGCCGTATTGCGGGTGGAGGTGTTCGCGTAGGCTTGTTTGGGGGGTGTGCGTGTCGTACTTGTGCGTGCGAGTGAGTGGTACGGGCCGTTGGCGGGTGGGGGTGTTTGCATAGGCTTGTTGGGGGGGTGTGCGTGTTGTACTTGTGCGTGCGAGTGAGTGGTACGGGCCGTTGGCGGGTGGGGTTGTTCACGTAGGCTTGTTGGGGGGGTGTGCGTGTCGTACTTGTGCGTGCGAGTGAGTGGTACGGGCCATTGGCGGGTGGGGGTGTTCGCGTAGGCTTGTTGGGGGGGTGTGCGTGTCGTACTTGTGCATGCGAGTGACTGGTACGGGCCGTTGGCGGGTGGGGGTGTTCGCGTAGGCTTGTTGGGGGGTGTGCGTGTCGTACTTGTGCGTGCGAGTGACTGGTACGGGCCGTTGGCGGGTGGGGGTGTTCGCGTAGGCTTGTTGGGGGGTGTGCGTGTCGTACTTGTGCGTGCGAGTGAGTGGTACGGGCCGTTGGCGGGTGGGGGTGTTCGCGTAGGCTTATTGGGGGGGTGTGCGTGTCGTACTTGTGCATGCGAGTGAGTGGTACGGGCCGTTGGCGGGTGGGGGTGTTCGTGTAGGCTTGTTGGGGGGTGTGCGTGTCGTACTTGTGCGTGCGAGTGACTGGTACGGGCCATTGGCGGGTGGGGGTGTTCGCGTAGGCTTGTTGGGGGGGTGTGCGTGTCGTACTTGTGCGTGCCAGTGAGTGGTACGGGCCGTTGGCGGGTGGGGGTGTTCGCGTAGGCTTGTTGGGGGGGTGTGCGTGTTGTACTTGTGCGTGCGAGTGAGTGGTAGGGGCCGTTGGCGGGTGGGGGTGTTCGCGTAGGCTTGTTGGGGGGGTGTGCGTGTCGTACTTGTGCGTGCGAGTGACTGGTACGGGCCGTTGGCGGGTTGGGGTGTTCGCGTAGGCTTGTTGGGGGGTTGTGCGTGTCGTACTTGTGCGTGCGAGTGACTGGTACGGGCCGTATTGCGGGTGGAGGTGTTCGCGTAGGCTTGTTTGGGGGGTGTGCGTGTCGTACTTGTGCGTGCGAGTGAGTGGTACGGGCCGTTGGCGGTTGAGGGTGTTCGCGTAGGCTTGTTGGGGTGTGTGCGTGTCGTACTTGTGCGTGCGAGTGAGTGGTACGGGCCATTGGCGGGTGGGGGTGTTCGCGTAGGCTTGTTGGGGGGGTGTGCGTGTCAGACTTGTGCGTGCGAGTGAGTGGTACGGGCCGTTGGCAGGTGGGGGTGTTCGCATAGGCTTGTTGGGGGGTATGCGTGTCGTACTTGTGCGTGCGAGTGACTGGTACGGGCCGTTGGCGGGTGGGGGTGTTCGCGTAGGCTTGTTCGGGGTTGTGCGTGTCGTACTTGTGCGTGCGAGTGACTTGTACGGGCCGTTGGCGGGTGGGGTTGTTTGCGTAGGCTTGTTGGGGGGGTGTGCGTGTCGTACTTGTGCGTGCGAGTGAGTGGTATGGGCCGTTGGCGGGTGGGGGTGTTCGCGTAGGCTTGTTGGGGGGGTGTGCGTGTCATACTTGTGCGTGCGAGTGACTGGTACGGGCCGTTGGCGGGTGGGGGTGTTCGCGTGGGGGGGGTGTGCGTGTCGTACTTGTGCGTGAGCGAGGGGTACGCGTGTGGTATGTGTTGAGGCTGCTAGATGCGAGCCGCATATTGCCGTAAGGATCATTATTCAAGTGCGATAAGTTAGTTCCGTACGATTCGCTGTCAGGCTTCTCGTACAGGATCATACTTGTGTGTTTGTACGAGCTGTTTACAAATCGTACGGTAGGATTCCCGATGCATGGTCGTATGGATCACCGACTGTGATTCGGACGGTTTGGTGATAATCGTACGGAAATAGACGGGAACGGATCGGAATTCGCAGGTCGGACGTAAAGTTCCCATTCGTACAGAATCGGATACGGATGCGAGTCGTACGACTGAATATTTTACCGGATCGGAACCGACCCCCTACTGGTACTTCACGTGCCACTGATGAACAATCACACACACTCAAGGATGGGCTTCCTTCTGTGCTATTTAACGAAAAAGTGTATTTATTTAACATAGAAGCTTCGACACCAACAGGCATAGCACCCTGGAGCAAGCGTAAATTGGATAACTAGGGGCAAGAAAAGAAGTGAGAACCATCCTGGGTCTCCAATTATCAGGCATTCAAACCCTAACAGTAGCAATTGGCAGGAAAATACAGTAGCACCTTTAACATCTCTCCAGATGCGCCATGCCAGCTTAAAGCTCTTGCCCAAACACCAACAGAATACAGATACCCCCAGTTGTGCAACAATTCGCTTAGAGAGTACCCATGCAACATCAACAACCCCATCCTTGGTGGTGAACCCACCACTGTAAACACACTGCACCAGAACATTAGTTCCACAATACCACCTCCCACAAGACACGGCTGAATAAAGGGTGTACAAGTGTAATAGCAGACCTATTTATTCATGCTGATATTCTCTTGTGCCCTGTTCTGCCCGTGCACTGTGCTTGTGCCGCATCTTCTCCTGTGTGGGTCGCGGACCCATATCTCCACAAACCTGACCCGGCTCCACATCGTGGGACTCACCTGTCGCAGCAACACCCTGGTGGGACTCATTGTCCCAGGGTGCACCGCTCTCCACAGACTCACCACAGCTGCTGCTAGGGGAGGCATGCCCAACACGCTTTAAAGCACTGCCTTGCCCCACGCAGCGTGGGAAGTGTTGTTCTCTTGTGCCCTGTTCTGCCCGTGCCGCTGTGCTTCTGCCGCATCTTCTGTGTGGGTCGCGGACCCTTATCTCAACAAACCTGACCCCAGCTCCACATCGCAGGACCCACCTGTCGCAGCAACACCCTGGTGGGATTCGTTTTCCCATCGTGCACGCTCTCCACAGACACGCCACAGCTGCTGCTAGGGGAGGCATGCCCAACACACTTTAAAGCACCGCCTTGCACCACACAATGCGGGACGCGCTGGCGACAACCGCCGAAGTCCGGGCCAAGGGCGGGCCCGTCTGAGCCTGGAAGAGGCTGGGCTGGGCCACCCCACTAATCTTTGAGCAGTAAGACTCTGTGATATAAAATAGTATTAGAGGTTTAGTGTGTACCCTGGTTGTTTGAGGCTGGTAATGTGAGCAAGCGCAAGGCAGGAGTGGGTACGGGGTTTGTGGGTACACTTGATACTTTTCTTTCTAGGGCAGAATCTGTGTTAATGCACAAGATCCAATTAACCGAGCGTAGGCTATCGTTAGAACCACTAACTTCTCTTGGTACCCTTAGCTCCAACACTCTTTCTACCCAACCCCAACCCCCACCCAACAGTTCAGATGATACTACACTGCAGTCCAGCCAGTTGCCCCCAGCTCACTCAGCCTTGGCGTCTCTTATTCCATCTAACCCAGCAAGCACACCCAGCCTCTCTATGGTCACCACTAGGGGTCAGAAGTTCAGTCAGGCTACAAACGGTGAACCACCGTTAAAAAAAGGAAAGCTCAAGGGCAGCCGAAGTCTAACCTCATGCCTTCTAGAGCAGCCAAACGTAAAGCAGTTGTAAATGGTACCACTGGTAGTCTACAATCTAAAAATACACCAATCAGTACATGCCCTCCCACTGCTACTACCGACCCACCCCACCCCACTAACGTGGATGAGCTCTGTATATGGATAGAACAGACACTCTCAGCTCTGCGTGACCCCCATTCAAGAAGTTGACTTCCATCAAAGAAAGACTTAACAAAATAGAACAGGGTATTTCCAGTAGCCCGCCTAATAACCTCAACTGGCAGAAGGGTGGTGGGTCTGCTACATAACAGGCGAGGGGAGCCAAAAATATGCCAAAGGGAGCCCTGTTAAATGCATGTTGTCCCCCACCCCCAGTAGAGACATCCCCAGAGGTAATTCAAACTACAAATTTACCCCAAGGGGGTATATCTTTACCATCGACATCGCAGCAAGGTAAGCGGGGCAATAGTACATGGCTCTCTGAGCGTCATGCTGATGGCACCCAGTATCCCCATCCCTTTTTACATCTCCCTCCGGAAGCTACACCGCACACAGCTGTTTTGGCTAATGTTCCAGTGTTCTCTGCTAATATTCGGGAGCACTAGTCTACGCTGAGAAACAAGGCCCTACACTTGCTGAGCAACAGGACCGGCATGAAAGATTATCTTTTTAGTGAATTTAAAATGGTCCGCAGAGTACCCTGGGTCGGGAAATCATACAAGTCTCTACCTGGTGACTGTGTGGTCTTGAGCTTTCGGTCGCCAAGTCTGGTCCAGCACATTCTGGAGAGGTCTGGGAACTGCTTTACCAAAGCGGATGATATTAATATCTTTCCCTTGGACTTCTTTTACCAACCAAATAGGGTTGGGTGCAGTGAGAGTAGGGGGGTACCCCAAGCATATTGCCATTATAACTATCCAGTCACCACAAGCAATCGTTTTGAAATCGTTACTTCCTTGGAAGACATAGATTGACTTGAAACATCAGTGTGTCCCTTCCCAAACGGAACCCAAGGCACTGGGAGCTTTCAAAGGTCTGACTTAGGATTGCTTACTTTCGATCCGGTTGGACTGACAAAGCATGGGGCCATTTTTGAGAAAAAGGCTGTGTACACCTGTAGTTCAGATATTTCCGGGGGGTGTGTCAAAGGGAGGTGGATACAAGGACTGGGGTGGGGGTGATGGGCCCAATCAATAACTCCATTGTAAAACTTTCTACACCATCCAGTATACTCCTGGTTGGACAATATTGACCAACGATCATGTATCTAATCAGCAAGTAAACAATAGTAATGTAACCCATGGGCTTTTAAACCCAAACATGTAAATAGTTTACTGGAATATAGAGGGCCTAGCCCCCAAAACCACCTCAACTGAATGGTCAGCTTGTATTGACAGCCATGACGTTTGGTTGTTTCAAGAAACATGGTCCCAGGTCCAAACTTATCATCATGGTTTTTTACATTTTTCAAAAGCAGCACTGGGGGGAAAGAAATGTAGACCCATGGGTGGACTTCCTTATTGGGTCAGACAGCAAGCGGGTTACTTGGTGGAGGAAGTATACATCGACAGCCCGGACATTAAGGCCCTCCGGCTATGGATGGCGCATGAACTTGACGTCCTGATTGTTAATGTTTATGAAAGAGGGCTGCCGGGGGGAAGGGGATCTAATGTAGTCACCCTTCTCGACAGATTTCTAGAATGTGCACAGGGAAACTGTAATATGATAATAGCAGTTGACTTTAATTGCTCCTTTGAGCCATTGGATTATGATGACGGTAATCGTAGCGCAGAGGAGGATGCACAATGGAATATCTCGCAATTAGAGTTATGCCCCATTAACAAATGGACTGAAGCCGCACTTCAGCTAAAAGGGCTGTGTTTAGAAAGGGGACTGAGGGCAACTAACGGGAGGTCACAGTCTAATGGAAAGGGCGCACACACCTTCAACAATGATTTGAGAAGCAGCCGCATAGACTACATATTTCTAAAGGTAAAATTTTGGTCTTCTGTTTTAGATATGTCGGTGCAGGAGCGGACTGAAAGTGACCACAACCCGCTCATACTACATTTACAGGCACCAGGTTTAGCTAGTTTTAACAATAATGCTGTTGAGTATGTAACATATTTACAACAAGGGGTGGTGATGGACAGAGTCTCTGAATTAAGCAGAATACTCTCACCCAGTCAAGAGATCAGGGCTAGATCCAACACCGTTTTTTAGCTCAATGCACCATCCCAGTTTCAGAACCTGGCTGTATGCAAATTAGTCTGTCCCTGGCCCAGTGCATCATGGGAACAGGGCAGACCAGACTACAAAAGCCAATTCTTACACTGGGAAGGAAACAAGCTTCCGGGGACCGGTTTCTGGCATTTCAGCCGTCTTCGGCCCGGCTTGCTTGAAACAGCAGAAGCCAGGCTCACAAATGACATGAGGAGATTAGAT